>NC_138866.1:176845656-177445656 GCF_965194805.1 Balaenoptera borealis
GGGCAGAAAGATGATGACATTATTTGATTCAGACAGGGGAGGGCAGAGAAGCGCCTGTGGAATTTGGTGCCCAGAGACCTCCAGTGACCATGGGGGTGATGGGACCAGAAGCTGGACCCCCAGAGACTGAGGGATCAATGGGACATGGGAAAGGGGGCAGCAAGTCCATCCTTCTGAACCTTTGCTGTGAACAGAAGCGGGAACAGGGGTGGTAGCTGTAGGAGGAGACAAGTCAGGGAGGGAATTTTCTTTTGTGAGGGTGGGAGCACCATGGAGGGGCATGGAGGGGAGGGGTCAGTGGAGAAGCAGCTTAAGATAGAGAAAAAGGGAGGGGAGACTAGAGGGGGCGAGCTCCCTGAGGTGGTGGGAGGAGCTGGAACTGGAGGGCAGGTGGACCCACCAGCCACAGAAGACGGGATAAGGGGGGTGGGTGTGCGTGTGTGTGTGTGTGTGTGTGTGTGTGTGTGTGTGTGTGTGTAAGAGACAGACAGAGACCTTGGAAGCTGGGGATGGTGCTTGTTCACCTGTTCACTTCTCTCTTCCTACCTCTTCAAATGGTACCTACAACATAGCAAGTGCCAATGAATATCCGTGAATCAACAACCGAATCCATCGATAATGGTGAGTACGTAGCATGGAGTTCACAAGTGAGAAAGCTGTTGACACCTCACAGTTGAAATGAAGAGTGGCTTTTGGCTCTTAAGGCCCAGCAGTGACGCAGCTCAGGGTGACAAAAAGGGGCTGGTGGGACTGAGGAGTGTTCTTTGTAGAAGAGGAGAGAGCACAGGGCAGGGCAGAACGCTTCCCCACTGGACGTCCCCCTTGTCAGCAGGTGGCAAGTCTTTCTCAAGTGGGACTAACAGCACACATCTCAGCTTCTGGAAACGCCTGCTTTCCCACTGAGGATGCCCCTTCCTCCACCAAGGTGGTTTCCAATAGGGCCGCCAAGCTTTGGGACTACAGGTTGCTTTGTCCCCCGCAGGGGGCGCTCTGTCACGGTGCTGAGCTGGGTAGCTCCAGAGCAGCGAGGTCAGGCCTGGGAGGGCTGCTCTCCACGACACCTCTTGCCCAGAGGTGGGGGCTTCTGTCCTTTGCAGATGGACGCTGGTGCTGCAGGTGTGGCCAAGTGTGGAGCCGAGGTGGGCCAAGGTCAGCGACCTCAACTCGGGTCCTCTGGCCCTACCGCACAGGCAGCAACGGCAGGCTCTCTGGTTAGCAATCCTGATGTCACTTTTCACTTGTGAGACGGAGGCCGCGTGGTGTAAGGGGTGGGGCCCCACCACTGGGGTCAGATCTGGCTGAACCGATACAATAACTTACCAGCCATGCCTGGGGGCAGAATCTACCTAAACATCTTGGCCCTCCATCTCCTTATCTTGATTAGGAAAAATCACACCTGTTTCAAGGATTGTTGTGAAGATAATTCATCCGTAATAATGGACAGTTCCCTCTTCTCTGACCTTTTTCCTTTTTAGGTCATTATTAAGACCCTGATGCCACTGTGACCATTCCTGGTCATTTGACTGATGAGAATTGCAGGGATCAAGTCCCTGTGAGGCTAAATAACGGGTCCGTGAAGGCAGGTTCTTAGCCCTCCTTCCTGTCATTCTGAAACTGTCCTGAAGCCAGCTTCACACCCTCCAAGGAGGAAATGCTTATTTCCTGGCTTAGAGGATGAAGCAAAATTCTGTGAGTTCCAATTCACGTTATTTAATATATTTGGGTCTTATTTTTCCTAATTGGTTGAATGGAGGCCATAATTCTGCCCTCACTCTCACAGATGTTTTGAATATGCATCGCAGCGGAAGAATATATAAATGCCAAGTAACAAGCTATGCTGGGTGGCAGCCCAAACGTAGATCCTCGGTGACACAGGGTTAAGATGTCCACTCCATGAATTCTTAAATCTTGGCTTAAGGCAGCTGATCTTTTCCATGGTCTCTTTTATCAGGTGGTTCTATTTTGCTTTTATTCTCCTATGTAACTGTACACGTGTTATATAGATGTAACATATAGATGTTTAAAGGAAAGGAGAAAGGCAATGAGGGGCTGGAGAGTCAGCCTGCTTCAGGGATGCACGGGTGATGGACAGCTGGGTTCTTGTTTAGAAAGGTCAGTGTGTACGCACAGGGAAAGAGCCCAGCTGGTCAGAAGCTCTTTTAGAGACTACAGCATATTCCAAGGTCTGGGTCTTTTATGAAGATAATTTGTCATACCACTTGGTTGTAGAAAATAGCCTATAGGCATCCTCAGAAAGGCACCGAGTTATAAATTGGGAATTCTTCCCAGGCTGAAAATCAAGGTAAAAGTGCGGAATTCACCCCTGTGGGAGAACCTGCTTCCTCTCTGGGAGAAGACAAATTATCAGTATTTTGATACCATGCTGTTCAGCCGGCTGCAAAGTAGGGACTCGGGCGAGCGGGGGTTCCGGGAACCAGGATCCTTCGTGGCCAGCGCCAGGGAGACACCCACGCCGGGAGGCGGTCGTAAAAATTTAGGTGACAGAAGATGAGGGCCTGAGTTCACGTAATAAAGAGGAGAAGGCAGGGCAGAGAGAGATTTCCTAAGTAGCAGCAGAGAATTCATGCCCGTAAGAATTTGAGGGAGAGGAAAGGGGGACAGATTTTAAGATTTAAGCCTATATAACTGAATGGATAATGACGTCAGATTTGATGGGACCACAGGTTTGGGGAGGTGGGGGGTGGCTGGGAAAATGATGAATTTGGCTTTGGACCCGTTGAGTTTGATGTACGCAGGTGGCCAAGAGGTCACTGGAAATAGAAACCTGGGGCTCTCCAGAAAGATCCGCTTGCAGGATGCGCTAGAGAAAACTCTGCCTTGTATTTCTGTAAGATGTCCATCCCTAAATGTGAATTTGGAGAGTTTTTCCTAATGAGCATTTGGGGAGGCGCCTGCTTTGGCCAACTAGGAAAACGCATGTCCCTGGGTCTTCAGTCACCCCGTCCCCAGTTCTACTGTTAGGCTGGATCTACCTTGGCAGTTCTCTGTGTATCTGGTTCCATGGAGAGACGTTGGCTTGGAGTGATCTGGACCCATCTGCACGCAGAACCTCGGCCACAAACACTTCAACCCAGCAATCTCACGGTGTTCCAGGCTTTTCTCCAAGGCTTGCTCCCCAAACCCACAAATAACTCAACTCATAACAGACACTTGAAAAAAAACAGCTAATATGCAACCAGCCCAGTGTTTTCTCTTCTTGGCTAATGTTCGCAAAAAGCATCACGAAGGAGGGGGGCCTGATCCATGGCAAGTGTACGCACCCATCTCCCACTGCGGGTTAATGACCTGCTTAAATGCAACCGTGTCTCCCTTGATGCCGCCACCCCTCCCGGCGCTACTGTTCCTCTTGGCTGTATAGGATGACTTTTCCATTTATCTGAGAAAAAGGAGCCGCCATTAAAGAGAAGATGACACTGAAATCATGCCCATCAGGGATGGAAATGGCGAAGATTAGATCTGCTATGTTTGCAGCTGTTAAACAAATGAAAAAGGGATTAAATGCAAGTTTAAATTTACTCAGCCAGCTGAGATAATGACACATACTCCCGCCTGTGAAAGGGACCCATTACCTCTGATTTTTGCCTTTCGCTGTATCAGGACGGCTACGCTTAAAACTGTGTTCTTGGCTGTGCTTTTTAGGAGGAACTGAATTGTGAAGCATTGGTGTCCTGCTGTTGAATTTCTGTTCCCATTTTTAAAAAGTGCTGGGTCTATGCATTGAGTGGAAGGGTTAGACATGTGAACCCAAGTACCTCTGCAGCTGTGTAGACAGAAACAGCCTGATGGCTCCCCAGACTGGGTGCTCAGGGAGCCGCCAGATCTGGGGGCTCAGATCCTGGCTTTGCTATGCGCGATTTGTACTTTGCCCTTGAACCCATGACATGATCCCCCTCTGGCTTCACACAACCTTCTGCAAACCCAAGTGGTCAGCCTGGTTGACTTCATAAGACTATTGCAGATATGAACTCTAAGAATCATACAGTTACCTGCAGTCACGAAATTAAACTTCTTACAGTACGTTAATGAACAGAAAATGACTATTGTTTCTGATATATTATTACACCATAGCCTCCCTTAGTGGGAAATGCGTTAATCTGTGGTTTGCTGCTGGGTTTCAGCTATTCCTATCTGGGATAAAACAGGCAAGTTTCAAGATGCCAAGCAGCACTTGTGACAGAAGGAAAGAATACGCAGACTTTTGCTATGTAGCTTCGAAGGCCGCCAAAAGAAACCACGGATTTGTGTTATTCTCAGAGACTTAGTTTCCTTTGAGATATATGCCCTCCTTCCCCCGCAAAAAAGCAAAAGAAAAAGGGTTTTATTTTCATTCCACACAAGCATCCTATTGTCAGAGCACAAACACGTGTGTCCACGCACACACGCCGACATGCTTTACACACTCACGCCCTGTGTTTACATCTGCTGGGAATGAAGCTATACCACAACCTCTATTCCTGGCAGTGAACCAAGACAAACTTGACTTCCCTTTTCTTGGATCGCTCTACCCTCCCAGACTTTTCTGACAAAAGAGGGGGGAAAAAAAAAAAAGCGAAAGGATGGATACCCAATGTACATACCTGACACAAAAGTATAAAACCACTGGTCCCGACTTTTTGGGGAAGTCGTGTTCCAAGACTCTTCGATCTAGTTGAAGCCAGTTTAAGTGTCCCCTGAGGAAAAGAGAGACCAGTGGGTTAGGGCTTTGGGTTTTGCCGGAGTTTCTTGGGATGAAGGTATATGTGCTGCAAAACATGCCGGACCACAGATAAACGTGGCCCTCTGCCTCACTCTTAAGTGCTCAGTATTTGCAGAACCCAAGGGAATTATCGGGGGAATACTGCGTCAGCGGGAGATACTGCATGACAGTCAAAGTCGGGGGTTTGAGATCCCCAGTCCATTTCCTCAATGACACTAAAATGAAAAGGCAATCATACTCTCTTTCTTGTCCTGAATTCCCTAACCACCACACTCCTGACTGCCTTTTCTCCTGAAGGCCTCCAAACACACTTCAGAAACATGTTAGCAATCTTCACAACATCTTGCTGGAAGCAGATGGGGTGCAAAGTGAATCAGAGACAGTTTCTTTAAAAATGAAGTGTACACCGACCATACCACCCAGCCACTCCACTCCTAGGTATTTACCCAAGAGAAATGAAAGCAGGTGTCCACACAAAGACTTTTACACACAGATGTTCACTTTATTTGTAACAGCTCCAAACGTGAAACAACCCAAATTTTCACCAACGGGGGAATGGACCAATTATGATAGAGTTATAGAATGGAATACTACCCAGTGATAAAGACAATGAGCTATTAATACACACAGCAACAAAGACGAATCTCAAGATAATTATGCTGAGCGAAAGAAGCCCGACAATAGAGAGTACAGACTGTATGATTCCATTTATAGAAACCTTTAGAAAGTACAAACTAATCCGCAGTGACAGCAAGCAGATTGGTGGTTGCCTGGGGGTGGGTGATGGGGGGGAATCACAGGGAGGACGAGGAAACTTTTGGTTGGGATGGAGATGTTCATTATCTTGATGGTGGTGATGGTTTCATGGGTGTAGACGTATGTCAATACTTACGAAATTGTACACTTTATGTAGTTTATTGCATGTCAACTTTACCTCATTAAAGCTATTTTAAAGTGAACCACGGAAATATCTGATGATATATAAATGGGGTCACGTCTGCATTTATTTCTTCCTTCCCTCCCACTCTCCCTGCCTCCTTCCATAAATATTAATTGACCACCTTCTTCAAATAAGGGTCTGGAGATGTAGCAGTAAGTGAAATCAACACAGTCCCTATTCCCCTGATGCTTATATTCTCGTTAGGAGACAGACACTCAGCAACTATTTCCACAATTATGTAATTACTAATATTATTAGGACGATGAGTTACGAGAACCTGTAAGAACCTGATCTAGTCCTGAGGTCTGAGAAGTACTGCTGGACGTCTGATTGAGATTTGAAGAATGACAAGAGGAAAGCAAAGAGGAAGGGGAAACCACTTTCCAAGCGGCGGGGCCAGCATGTGCAAATGCCCTGAGGTGGGAAGAAACCTTTGTGTCATGAGAGTAGAAAGGGATGAGGCTGGAGAGTGGTGACCAAGGCCTTGGAGTCAAGTTGAGGAGGTTGGTCTTTGAAGAGCAAGGCAGGATCACAGAACAAGTAGGAGCAGAGCAATCTACCCTTGTCCTTTTCCTCTCCTCTCCTTCCCCAATCTCGGTCCATCATCCTGGAGGTCTCAGAGTCCTATAACCGCCTTGACTTAGTAAGCTCATGCCGAACAGACACAACTGCACAACATTTCCTCAGGGCCTGATGCTGAGTAACACTGATGTTTATAACGTAGATACCTGTGTGAAAGGCTGGTGCTTATTAAACAAAGCTGTTGCATCATTGTATTAAAATGTTTGCTCCTCTAAGCCTCCAAAAAATGAAAGCTAGAGAACACTCCAGAGGCTGCCACCTCCCTTTTGAGATGTCATTCAAACTGCACCTTTTGCACAAAAAAGCAAATCCTTTCTTCAATTAAGCCTACACCTGTGGCTCTAGGGGTGAGGATGAGAGCTGCTTTGGAAGAGTGTCCGCCTGAGGAACCTGCCTTCTTTCTCCAAGAATTTTCACCTAGACAAAAATTTTTTTCTATTAACTTTATGTTTCATGCTTGGTGACTCTTCTCTGAGTATAGTAAGGGTAAAAAAAGAATGAAAAAAGAAGTTTTCTAAGCAAAACGACTGGACCAACATCTTCCAGAAAGGCGGGATAAATTCTCGTCCAATGGGACATGGGACCTGGAAACAGAAGGCCTGGAGGCCGCTGTTGTCTCTGGTCACACCTGAATGCCGACAATGCCCCTCAGGGATCATGTTGTTTCAAACCTCTGCACCTTAGCTCATGCTGTTCCCTCTGCCTAAAATGCCTTTCCTCTCTTTCACAGCACAGCAAAGTCTGGCCCATCCTTCAAGACCCAGCTCTCCTATGTCTCCTCCAGAAATCCTTCCCCGACACCCCTTCCCTCACACCACACACCAGCCTGGGCTGTGGGTCCTCCTCTGGACTCACACGGCACCCATCCCAGGCACACCTCTGCTGCTGCACTTCCCAAAGTCTACAGAACTTACTCTGTGTACACACTTTTCCTCAACAGACTTTTTATATCTGAAAAACACAGAGAGATCTATCCTATAAGGTGACAGCATGTGCATTTTTGATTAATTGGAAGGTAAGACAAACGACCTCATTATTGGGGAGTAATAAGCCATAGCCCTTGCTTTCCAGCCTCTGAAAATGTCCCAAATCTCCTAGGATTCTCTCTCTGTGCTCAGCCTCTTGCAAACACGCCATATGCACACTCACCCCAGGACTTTGATCATGCGGTTTCTCCTCATTGGAACAGTCTCTCCATCCTCTTTATATGAATGATAGCCATTGTTCAAGGCTGAGTTCAAGTCTTACTTTTAGTGAAGTCTTCCTTGATTGCCTACGTCTGGGGTTTCTTTCAAACATTTCCAGAGCTTCTGGTTTGTGTCATCTGCAAGGCACTTAGCACTGCCTTGTGCAATTAGTTATTTAAAAAACATGACCTGTCTCTCCATCTAAGTTGTAAGTTTTCAACATTAAACAAACAAAAAAAATCATCCCCAGATCTTAGCACAGCAGTTGGCAAATACTACGGACTCGAAAGTACTTGCTCATTGATCGGATAACTACCTCCAAAAGCAGCTGATTTGTGCCCTGATCTTAATTTATAAAAGTGACTGAGTGACAACACAGAGAGGTCAATGCCACTGAAGGGAAAGTTTAATGTTCCTCACAGTTTCCTGGAAATGAGAGGCACCTACACCATGCAGGGCCATGAGGAGAAGCACCAGTGTTGGTCATAAGGCAGAAAGGAATATGGGGAAGACATAGGCCAGAGACTTTTTTAGGGTTTTTGTGGAAAAGGCAGGGGGAACAGCTTAGGATTGGCTAGTCTGAACAATCCTGGTGGACCCTGAGGCATAAGAGCTGTCCCTGGTTCTCTGGTAACTGGCCCCCGGGGTGATTAAGGACAGGGAGAATGTTGGCTTGGGATGTGAGAGTTACATAAAGGAAGTGATTCAGAGTGTGGCCTCAGGGTCACAGGGGGGATGGAAACAACGTTGGCTGTTAGTTTGGCCCTGTAATGAATGAGGCCAAATAAATACAGAATATGCAAAAACTCGGAACAGAAATCCATTCAATGATCATGGAGATTTAAATTTTAATCTTTTGCCTTGCAATAATTCTTGATAAAGAGTCTGGTGAGATAACCTCTTAAGGATCCTCTCAAGAAAGACAGACTAGAATGGTGCTCAGTGGTTTTCCTCTGGTCCCAAACTCAAGGAATAAGGAGGAACCGAGAGATGGAACGTTTTACCTGTGCTCTCAAGATCAGTCAATGGGCCAGGCTTGAGAAATCCTCACCCCACCCCAAGGGCACAGCATTTCTGACCACTCAGACCACTGGGGGTTTGACTTGGCTTCTGGGGGCCATAATTCACTTGGTGGAGAATCTGAAAATGGGGACCTTTTGCTTGAAGAGACACAGACATGCACAGCACTTGGATACCACCCTACTGGGTTTGCTCACTGCCCATCTTCTTCATCCATGTTATCAGAGGACAAATAGGTAGATGGATCCCCCCTCCCTAGGTAATTTCATTCCCTACACTCAACTTTTTAAAAGAACAGCAGTCTAGGGACGAATTCCTTGGTTCCCAGCCATATATTAGTTTAGCACTGATCAAGCCATGAAATGACTAGAAAGTGAGAAAATGGTCAAAAAACAGAAAGAACAAGGAGGCCAGAACTCCCCCTAAAGCGAATAGTTGGCCTTGGAAGAAAAATGAATTTCCTTCCCCCATGTGCCCTACTTGGATTCCTCAACCCCAGTTCTGTGAGGGATGGCATCACACACACACACACACACACACACACACACACACACACACACACACACACACACACACACAGAGGCAGGGTTCCAATATCTGCGGGGAGGTGGGCTTCCTGCACCTGGAGTCCCGGGACCCTCAGGTGGAAGGAAGTCGCTCCTTCCACTTTATGTGCCTGTAAAAAAATCTCTCCACTGAAGGTGCTACAAAGGGAAAGCCTGAGGGACCAGTGACCCACCCCAGGTCCCTCAGGATAACTGCCCAATATTTAGGCAAAAGCTAAGAGATGGATTAAAAACCCCAGTTCTGAGGCCACCACTTTCCAACTTGTTAAAATATTTTCTGCTGATTGCGTTGGGTTCAAAGTCACATTTCCTACACCCAACAGTATCAAGGATTCCTCGCTGTCTGGGATTTTTTTCTTTCATATGTAACACCTCACGTTCCTGACATCGGGTCTCTTCCTCAAACCTCTTTTTTCTTTTTTTTTTTTTCCTTTAAGCTAGGGTGGGATGGGAAGCAAAGAGTAAAAGAAGCATTTTCTCTATACAGTTTAACTAAGAGATCCCCGATAGCTTGGATTTCATTATCTCATTGATTTTTCATTTGAGAATGCACATCAGTGCATTTGCCGATAACAAAGCAAAAAACAAAAAACAAAAAAAAAACAGTCCCAGCAGACCCTCAGGGTATTTTTGTTATTGCTTGACTGATAACTATCTTTAAAGCTGAGCGAGATAACACCCCCCATTTGGTTTATGGTGGCAATAGGTCAAACTGTTAGGTCAGTAATAAATATGCAGTTGCTTCGAGGCAACAGAAATTGGATGCATTTATTTAACAGATTGCTTTTAGCTTCTACATATAATACAAATAGATTTTTGGTCCAAGCATTGGCACCTTCAATAGAGATGGCCTTAAGGAGAGCTTTCTTCGCAGAAAGTCACTGGAGGGTGGAGGTGTGTGATAAGTCTATCTGAACCCATCACTTTTTGGACCCCAGGGTAGAATGAGACTCTGTGCCTTCAGAGGTTTTTATTGTAGACAGCTGATTCGTATGGAATGAGCTTCCAAAGAAAGTCTAAACAAGAGATGAAATTCTTACACATGTCACTGGATGGAGAGAGGGGGTGGGGAGTTCTTCAAAAGGAAGAAGATATTGCTCTTCAGTGTCTTTGAATCAGAAGTACGTGTGCTCAGCAAGGACAGGTCAGGCATACTGATTTAGCTAGAATCCCTCAAATAATGGCTTTCAAGTATTGATATGTGGAGTGTATGAGTGAGAGAGAGAGAGCCTGCAAGAGAGATGCACGCACATAGATAAAGGTAAGGAATGTACTGGCGAGCCCAGATGACTAAATCATGGGCTCTTTTGTCCATCTGAATTTATGCCTTTAATTTTTTATTATACGGAGGAATTGTTTGCTCCACTATGTCCTCTGAAGGCTATCCCAAATTTTCTTTTCTAGTACCTTCTACACTCTATCTTAATATTTACCTCCTAAACTAAAAATACAAGCTCTCCAAGGGGTCAAAGGCCAGTTACTTCTGTATCTCCAGGCTTAACAGTGGATGCTAAATAAACATTTGCTAAGAAGTGAATACACTGGCCTCAGATAAGCCCCACAGATCAATATTGCTGTTGGTGCCATGACTGCCCTCCACGTATAGATGCCGCTCCTGCCTTAACTAAACCATCTCCATATTCGATGAGAATTCACCTCGTCCAGGATCCGAGTGCCCCCGTACCACTCGCTTTGGGAAGGAAAAGGTCAGGAGAAAGCCAGGATCTCTAAGGTCCCCTCTGGTTGCCTCATGCTTTTTTACTTCGCTTAGCTGCACACAGGAAGAGTTCTGCTAAAGCCCCTTTCCAGTTACTGAACAGAAGTTTCTGTTGTTTTCCGCAGCATCTGAGGGTCTACGCAGGCCGCCTCCGAGGGGGTAACGAACGCTGAATGTTGCGTTCCCAGAAGCAGCTGTTACAACCCAGGCACCGAGGTTGTAGCCATTGATTTTCTCCTTAGTCTCATGGTACAGAGCATTTAATGAATGGAACTCCCAAACCTATTTCTAAATAAATGACACGCCCAGGGCTGCATCTTGTGGAGGTTTCTTCTGCAATTGGAAAATTGCTTTTCTACTTTATTTTTTAAATTGTACATTAGCTTATGACTGGGAAATGCTCATCAACTAGACCCTTTTCAGATGTCTCAGTCAATGCCAGTCCTGGGATGCAGGACCCAAGAACACTGTAGGACAGAGGATTCTCCCCATTGTCCTGGCATTGGGTCTACGGATGTATTTCCAGTGTGTTGGGGGCATTTTGGACCTTAATTATCCAGATAAATCACACTCCCTAAACAGTACCTATCCACGACTCAATTAATTAAGACATAGTATGTTGCTAAAAAAAAAAAAAAGCCTTACTTGGTTCTTAAACTTAGATTCTGTCTTCAGAGTATCTGTGAACCCTCTAAAACTTAAGCACTAATTATTTTGTTTGTGAACATTTGTGGAGGTGAGGGAATGTAACTGAAATTTCACAGGGGTCTGTGATTAAATAAGAGGTTAAGAACGGCTCATTTTCTTAATTGGTAGGTGAAAATACATTCTAACTGTATGTTGCTTTGAAAATGTGCAATAATGGCTAACTGAGTTTCTTAACCTTTTCCCTCAACTTCCTAAGTACTTCTTAAAGTATTTTTACATGGATACTCATTTACAGCATTTGACAACCAATCCTTAACATTTACAAGAAGAGATTCAAATTTAAATATTTTACATAATCATGACCTCAGCTTGGGGTGTGTTTGACAACTTCTGCTGAATAGTCTAAAAGTTGTTTAGTTATTGCTTTTGATGATGGGATTCTCTGTCAACAATTATTTTTTAATTTTAAAAATTAAAAACTTGGGTGTTACAGGTGTTTGCATATGTCAATATTATATAAGAACCTAAATGGGAAAAGAATTTGAAAAAGAATAGATATATCTATACGTGTAAATGAATCACCTTGCTGTACACCTGAAACTAACACAACATTGTAAGTCAACTATAGTCCAATATAAAATTTAAAAAATATTAAAAACTTGGGTGTTACAGGTGTTTGTCTATGTCTAAACTCCTTGAATTGCACACTTTAAATATGTATAGCTTAGTATGTCAATTACACCTCAATATAGTTTTTTGTAAAGACACCAAAACAGAGGAAATAAAAATTATGACTGAGACTAGATCATATAACCAAGAATAGGGCTTTATGGATTTAAATTGTACAATCAATCAGAACCATAAGTTCTAAAAAAAAAATCAACTTGGTTGTTGAAACAGCAGTGGAAATATTTTGAAAATAACATGTAAAAATAACTTTCCTTAAATGATGGACACCAATGTTTGATAAATGAAAATCTTGATTACTCTATTTGCACTCAAGGAAACATTAAATCTGAACTTCTGAGTTGGTTTGCAAACAGGTTTCCAGCGTCTGGAGTTGGGGAGAGTTTATAACTTTGCAGGTTCCCGGTGTGTGTCCTGATGGGTCCCACACATTCAAAGTTTGAGTGAACTCAGCTTCTCTTCCTGCATCTGGAGGGAGGGAGCAGAGGTAATTTACACCAACATTACCCTTTCTCTAGAACAGGGGTTTTCAAACTTGGCTGCATCTGAGAATCATTTGGGGAGCTTTCAAAAATCTTGATGCTCAGGCCACACTCAGACCAATTAAATCAGAATTTCTGAGGGTAGGGCCCAGGCACCGGCATTTTATAAGGTGTCCTAGGTGACTTCAATGTGGAGTCAAGGTCGAGGATCATGTCTGTAGCAAAATATTAATAATTATTTTAAGATCAAATTTATACTAGGCTCTTACTTGGCCTCAGAATGTTTTAAAGACCACCAAAATGTCATTGTGTGCATGTATCACCACAATTCAGATATTCACAGATAATCATCTACAGACACACCTCAGAGATATTGGGGGTTTGCTTCCAGACCACCGAAATAAAGTGAATGTCGCCATAAAGTGACTCACGCTAATTTTTTGGTCTCCTAGTGCACACAAAAGTTATGTTTACACTACACTGTAGTCTATTAAGTGTGCAATAGCATTATGTCTAAAAAAACAAGGTACATACCTTAATTAAATATACTTTATGGCTAGAAAGCGCTAACTATCATCTGAGCCTTCCGTAAGTTGTAATCTTTTTGCAAAAGTGACACCAAAGATCACTGATCACAGAAAACCATAACAAATA
This sequence comes from Balaenoptera borealis, assembly GCF_965194805.1. Lineage (NCBI taxonomy): Eukaryota > Metazoa > Chordata > Mammalia > Artiodactyla > Balaenopteridae > Balaenoptera > Balaenoptera borealis. Next base: position 176,858,857 of record NC_138866.1, read on the forward strand.
CAGTAATAATGAAAAAGTTTGAAGTATTGTGAGAATTACCAAAACGTGATACAGAGACACGAAATGAGCAAATGATGTTAGAAAAATGGCACCGACAGACTTGCTCGATGCAGGTTTGCCACACGCCTTCAATTTGTAAAAAACACAGTATCTGTGAAGTACAATAAAGGAAAGCATAATAAAATGAGGTATGCCTGTATATATCTTTTTATTTGTGCAGAATTATTAAAAATAAAAGGGGCTAAATGAACTTGAATCCAGGAATAGAAAAAGACATTCATGGGAAACTGATGAAATTTGAATAAAGTCTGTAGTTCAGTTATTAATATAGTACCAATGTTAATTTCTTAGTTTTGATAATTATCACATGGTGTGTAGGATATTAACATCAGGGGAAACTGGGTGAGGGGTATAGGAGAACTCTCTGTACTATCTTTGTTGTGTAAATCTAATTATTTCAAAATTAAAAGTTTTAAAAATTGAATTAAGAAGAAGAAGGCGGAGCTAGTATTAATCCCACACAATTGTTGATTAACTAACAATAGGAAACATCTCTGGGCACTGAGTCTTGCATTGTGGCCTTGGACACACTATTAATGAATACAACTTAGGGGTGAGGACACCCCTACTTAGAGAATCTTGCAATTTTGTCTATATTCTGCTCTATATTTCTTTTCTCCAGGCCTGTCCAGAGCCTACAAAATGTCATCAACAGCAGTTCATATTGAAAGACTCACTGACCTATGACACATATGGCCTACGCGCAGTATTTTATAGTTTATAGCACTTTCTAAGTTAGTCTTGTTTTGATTTGCATTAGGAAAAAAGGCAAATGCATGGAGTACACCATGGGTCACAATAAAGGATGAAAGTTCCATGCATTTTATTATAAAATATGCAGCGTAGCACCTGCAGAAATCACGCGCGCGCACACACACACACACACACACACGCAACACAATACACATGCACAATTTGAAAACACAGTTATTAAATGATCTTGTGTTAGTGTCTAGTGGTGCCCAGTGTCAGGGCTGGGGGGCGGGGCCGCAGGGCAAGTCTAGTGGTTACCGCCCTGTGATCACCACCCTAGACCAAGCCTCCCCCACCCCAGGCACTGTTCTGTGGTGACAGCTTTCATTCATTCCTTTCCCAGCAGGAAAAGGAGAAAAGGTCCGATGACCAAAGAGGCCACCAGCCAATGCCTTTGGCCCCAGGTGTTGTCAGCCCATGACTGACTACGTCCTGAGTCACAGCCATCCCGTCTCCTCTTTGTTCTGTCTCCTCATCCTAGTCCCTTGGAGGCCCGGTTCCTGATTTCCTCGGGGTCCCTGACACTCACCATTTCCCGGTGAGTCAGGCCCATCTGCCACCTCTTTTCCAGGAACCGTATGCCAGCTGCAAAGCCCTGTCCGCTGATCTCGGCTGGCCGCCTGCCACTCCTACAGTCCCCAGAGGAACGCCCCCGCCCAGGCTCAGGGTGAAGAGGTTGGTGGTGGCCACTCTTCCCCTGGACGGTGCCAGTAGATGGCTCATATCCTCCCCATCACCGCCCCGCAGAGGGCCCTCCAGCTGCCAGTTCCACCAGGCCAGAGGGAGGGACCCTCCCCTCCAGCCTGGACTCTCTCTCTCTGCCCTCCACCCCCGACACGCACAAGCCTTCCCTGCCGGCCCAGGGAACCAGAAGCGCCAAGAAAGACCCGGAGCACACAGGCTCCATTTGATGGGACAGGCGGACGGTGCTGTGTGGTTTTCCTGCTTGTGTCTCTCCCGGGAGAAGAGCCACTTTCTCCCTGACGTTCACGTCCTTCTGGCTGGTGCCATCAGGGCTGTGGTCTAAAACCTTCAGCAAGCGGACTTCTTGCTCCTTGGCCCAGGACAACAAGCTCATTCTCTGACTCTTGTTTACTCAAAAGTGAAGTCTAATTGGGACTCCTCTCGAGTTCACTGGCTCTCTTAGAAGAGGAAACGTACTTGGGAAATGTGAACAATGTGATGCATTGAAACTGTGGTTTCTTTCTAATTAGTGAAAAAACGTCTGAGTGGCGATCGAGGGGGTTTACAGTGATTCTCAGGAGAAAGGGTAGAAAACATCTGCGTTTGCGGAAGTAGTTATTCTCGACGCGTGTTTGTCTTAAAGCACGTTTTCAAATTTCTCTGCCGGCTCCTTCCCATCCCAGCCCTCCGGTTCACAGACCCAGTTACTGGATCCCACCCGCAGGCACAGAGAACCTTCTAGACCAGAAGCAACCACTCCGGCCTTCCTTCTGGCTCCGTTCCCTGAGGCTCCAGGGCCAGGGCGTAACCTGTTCCTTCCAGCTTTCTTTTTTTTTTTTTAATTTAATTTGTTTTTGGCTGCACCACATGGCATGTGGGATCTTAGTTCCCTGACCAGGGATCGAACCAGCGCCCCCTGCAGTGGAAGCGCGGAGTCTTAACCGCTGGACCCTGGCTTTCTTGAGGCAGGTGTGACTCTGCTCCTAACGCTGCTCCCCGATCACATCGCCACCTGAAAGGTTGCTAACTTAGAGGGTGATCACCTGTCCAGTTTGCCCACGACAGTACCGATTTACACCCCCTTTTACTCACAGGGTCCCGATTTAGATCATAAATGCTACGGCCACCCCGTCCACGTGCAGCTCCCGGAGGGTCCTCATGCAGATACACCTGGTCATCTCTCCTACTGACCAACGGGGATGCCCCCTGCCCTTGCTCTGAGCCCATCCTGCCTTGATGGTTCCATCTGATTGATGGGGCATAGCCTCCCTGAGCTGCCTTGTCCAGCCGCTAACCGAAGCCTGATCTGTTAGTATTGTAGGAAGTCACCTCTGTAACTCTGAGGATTTGGAGGAGTGTATGTGCATGCGTGTGTTATGTGTACACACAGAGGAAAGAAAACTGTGAAACACTTGCTTAGAACAGATTATTTTTATCCAGGAATCTGTGCAGGTGTTCACTGCAGTCTTTTGCGAACAGTTTATTAAGAAGGAAATTGAAATTTTAGTAAAGATATTCCTTCCTTGTGTTGCAAAACACCGCTGTATAGAGCCAAACGGTAAGATCACTGAACGCAAATGTACTTTTCAACAGATGAACAATCTGAATTTTCGAATTTTATATTCTATTTCAGCGTTGACAGTGAAACTGCACATATACTTTTCATATTGAATTTATCATTGCATTGACTTCCTGTTATTGTTATTCCAACACTGGAGAGAAATGTTTCATTTCCAGAAGTTTTCATTTAACTCTAATAGAAAACAAACCCAGACAAATCCACTTTTTTAAAAATCAACATTTCGGTTCTGAACACGTACCGGCTTGATTATAAGAACTGGTTTACCTCATAATTTCATAATATGAGCATCACCCTAATTATATCCTTTGGCCGTTCCAGGCATGATCACAAGGCCTTTGAAATTCAGATGATGAACTTGGACTGACCCTGAACCACAAGACCCAAGTGGCCTGCAGCTGCCTTCACCGTGGACAGCTGAGATAGTACGACTTCAGGTTCTGTATTTTCCCTTCAGGTTCTCCAAGCACACGGGGCACTTACGTCTCATCTGTGAAGGCGATTCCAAAGTATTCCTTCTCCTTCAGATTGAAGTGAGATGCCACGAGGTCAAGCAGCTCCTTGGCCAAAAGCTTGGGCTGGAGGGAGAACAAAATGGAAAAAGGGTAAGTGATGAGAGATTACTCTTCCTAAAACATGCAATCTCAGGTTTACATAATTTTTTGGAAGGAATGTCCCAAAGCTCAAGAACATCCATACAAATGATTTTTATAAAACCCAAAGGAGTAGACAATGAGGACAGGGCCATCAATGGACTGAGATCTTGTATCCTGGTAATTTCTTCTATCAGCAAACGGTACTTGTTCACCAACACAGCTGTCAAACCCTGTGGCTTCCTTCCCCACACAGGAGAACATTTTACAGTGAATTGACAGGAAGATGTCTTATTAAAAATATATATGTACACATATATATGTAGTAAATATATGTTATGATGTATATCAAATATATATTGTATAACACATATGTTATATAATACTATATTAATACTATAATTAACATGTCATAGAATATGATTATATATATATTTCACATGCACTTATTTAGTATTTGCTACGTGCCAGGCCCTGTTCCAAGCACTTTACAAACACCAGCTTCTTTAACCCTCATCACAACCCTATGAGATGGTTCTATTATTAACTCCATTGTATGGGGAGGAAACAGGTGCCCAAAGATTGAGCGCCTCTGTGTAAGTGCTGGGGCTGTGATTTGAGTCCTGGCTCTACAGGCTGCCCTCGACCACTCTATATGCTCCCATAATTTAAAATCCAAACAACAGAAGTACCTCCCTGCAAGAAATGTTAACATTAAGGCCAAAGGGCCTTGGGAATAGTATTTAAGAATAAACTGAAACTTTGCCTTTCCAAAGGAGAACAGTTTTACCCAAGAATGTTTTTATCATGAACTCTTTCCTAAAATTTTCTGCCAATCCAAAGGAGTGTGCCAGAGCCTTAGATGTGAAATCACTGCGGCTGTTTGTATTGTCAATACATCAATCACTCTGGTCTATCACTGTTGAGATGACCACAGACCACCAGGCTCAGAGGTCAGGGAGGAGGGAAAGGCTGATGATGGAGACACAGGGCCAAAAGGGAACAGTTATTTCTAAATTGCCTCCCGGTTCAGGTATTTGCGATGCACTGCCTTTACGATGACTGTTCTGTTCCACGCATACTCCAAGCTCAGAGCAGAAACAGATTCGAGAAGAGAAAATGTGTGTGTGTGTGTGTACACGTGTGTGCATTGATGCACATTAGGATACCCTTCCTGAGTATATTTCCTGTTCTGGTCGTTACTCTGTTGCTTTTCTCTATTAAGAGGGTGGATAAGACAATAAATCAAGAGTTATATGACTGTTTTAGAACTACCATATGATCCAGCAATTCCATTTCTGGGTATTTATCCAAAAGAAATAAAAACACTAACTTGGGGGCTTCCCTGGTGGCACAGTGGTTAAGAATCCGCCTGCCAATGCAGGGGACACGGGTTCGAGCCCTGGTCTGGGAAGATCCTACGTGCTGCGGAGCAACTAAGCGCGTGTGCCACAACTACTGAGCCTGTGCTCTAGAGCCCACAAGCCACAACTACTGAGCCTGCGCTCTAGAGCCCGCGAGCCACAACTACTGAAGTCTGTGTGCCTAGAGCCCGTGCTCTGCAACAAGAGAAGCCACCGCAATGAGAAGCCCGTGCACCACAACGAAGAGTAGCCCTCGCTCGCCGCAACTAGAGAAAGCCCACGCAGAGCAACAAAGACCCAATGCAGCCAAAAATAAAATAAATAAAATACATAAATTAAAAGAAAAACAAACACTAACTTGAAAAGAAGTGCACCCCCATACTCACTGCAGCACTGTTTACAAAAGTCTAGACATGGACGCAATCCAAGTGTCCATCAATGGATGAATGGATAAAGAAAATGTGGTATACATACACAATGGAATATTATTCAGCCATAAAAAAGAAGGAAATCTTATCATTCACAACAACACGGATAGACCTTGAGTGTACTTTGCTAAGTGAAATAAGTCAGACAGAGAGAGACAAACACTGTATGGTCTTACTTATACGTGGAATCTAAAAAATAAAATTAAAAAATACCTCATAGATACAGAGAACAAACTGGTGGTTGCCAGAGGAGGGGGTACGGGTGGGTGAAATGGGTGAAGGTGGCAAAAAAAAAAAAGAGAGAGAGTTACATCACAGTTTAGTTTCTTATTTCACTTTTTTTTGGTGCCACTATGGACTATACTGTGTCCCCTCCTCCCAAATTCATGTGTTGAAGCCTTAACCTCCAATGTGATGGGGCCTTTGAGAGGTAATTAGGGTTAGATGAGGTCATGCGGGCAGGCCCTCATGATGGGATTAGTGCCCTTATAAGAAGAGATCCCAGAGAGCTTGCTTGCTCTTTCTCTCCACCAGGTGAGGACACAGTGAGAAGGCTGCCATCTGCAAGTCAGGAAGAGAGCCCTCATAGAGCCTGACCAGGCTGGCACCCAGACCTCAAACTTGCAGCCTCCAGAACTGTGAGAAAATCAGTGTCTTCTTTTTTTTTTTTTTTTTTTGGTTGCACTGTGCAGCACGTGGGATCTTGGTTTCCTGACCAGAGACTGAACCCATGTCCCCTGCAGAGGAAGCGTGGAGTCCTAAACACTGGACAGCCAGGGAAGTCCCCCAAATCAGTGTCTTTTGTTTAAGCCCCCCAGTCTGTGGTATTTTGTAATGGCAGCCCAGGCAGACTAAGACGGGTGTACTTCCTTTTAATTCAACAAACATTTACTGTCTAATATGTATAGGGCACTAGCCAATCCTACAGGAGATACAAAAATGCACAGCACATAGCACTTGTCAACAGGACCTTAAACTTTCATCAGGGCATAGAGTAAGAGCTAGGGTTCATTTTAAAAAGCCAAAGCAGATGGTTCCCTCTTTGCTGCCTCATCCTGAGCTCCCAGGATGGCAGCCTCCGGGCCTCAATCACCATCAATTTACCAATGAAAACTGCCAGAAATGATGGGAGTGGGTTTGAAGCGAGGGCAGAGCTTCCTCCCCCTAGAAGACATGAATAAATCAACAGGAAAATCCATCTTGATAAATCAATGTCATCTAATATTCTATACTACCATTCACACTAAAATGTGAAAAAGTGAAAAAGTAACCGTTAGGGAATTCAAGACTGTATGTAAGACCCTCCTTCATACATACCACAGGGGAAGGCAAGGGGAATAGTCGGGGCACATCTCAGAGCATCACTGATAAATGGCAAGGTATCAATCCAAGGTGAGGGGGCTCTTGAAGCCTCAGACTGTGTTCGCTGTGGGATGCTGCAGGGCATGTTGCTGGCATCACCTCCATCCCCATAAGGTACCTGGCTGCCCAGATACAAAGCATTTAAGGTAGAGGTTGTGACCAAACGTAAGGTAACATGGCTGATTTTTACACTGTGATGAACTGTAACTTATCCATCCAAATGTCTGCGTTCCTTTCACAGCAGTTACAGCATTTCTATAATCTGCTATTTCTTTAAACATTTTGATAACCTTTGGGGTTTGCCTTTGAAGCTTGTATCACATGTATAAAAGCATCCTCACTGGTGATAAGTCTTCTTGTACTCAGAATGGACTTGATTTTTTTCACAAGTCACGTGAAGTCCAGTCTGTTGAATGGTGACAGAGGTGGCGGAGGTGAGGAGCACATTGGATCAAGCTGGTTTTATAAAATGAGGTATGACTATAAAGTCATTATTTGTGGGCTCTTAGGGGTGATGGTGAGGTTTCCAGCCTAAACTTGGAAATGACAGAATAAGATTTCCTTCTCTTTGAGAGTTAAACTTGAAAGACAACATCCCAATGGAATTGACCAGCGATATATAAATTTACCCAGAAAGAGAAAAGAATTACTGTTAGGGTCGGAATAATAGTATATCTATAACATGACTAAATATAGTAATTGTTCCATAGAAGGGGCTGGGTGAATGACCGGTGTGTGTGGGGTGGGGGATGGAGGGGAGTCTGGGAAAAGGAAACGAGCTGGGGAAACAAATGCAGTCTTAGCCAATAGGCCTTAAATATTTGAGTCCCAGCGGTAAGGCTTCTTCTCTGGCAGACATGGAGGCATGAGGAGGCATGACCTTAGCCAGTCATTTAAAACACTCAAATTACCTATTTAACTCCCCTTCCTCCAATCTCATAGCTCCCAAAGAACTTATTGAGGTGTGATTGCCCTGTCCTACATACGCTGCTGAGCAGTCTCCTACATGACTGCATTATCTTCTTAAATAAGAGACTGTCATTCCCCTGCCAGTGATGATGCTGAGACTTGGAGACATCAGGCAGGCTGTCTCACAGCAAAGCCAGGCTTCCAACTGAAGTCAGACTGGCCTCACAGGTCACATGTACTACCCTTCTGCCACCCCACTTCTACTGACTCTACCTTCTGGGTGAGAGGTCAAGGATCATGAGCCCTGAGGGCCCTATCTGGGTGAGGGTTATATTGCTCACTTGAAACCAAAACACTGACATTTTCTACATCAGTACTGATTTATACATCAGGTACTTTGAACTTGGTTAATGTGAGTCTTCCCCCGAGGATGAACAATCGGGTTTCTGCACTGCAGAGCTAGGGAACTGACTTGACATGCTGAAAAATTCACCAGAATAGTGGATGTCACCTTAGGAGCCTTGTTGACACTGACTTTTGGTTTCTCCATGGTGACACATCCCTATGATTTAGCCTGTCACCGCAATCCTTTTTTACATTGGAATTTCTACAGTAAAAAACCAAATTTTCTTGGGGACGCATACACTGAACGCAGCTAAAAGGATCTGAGCAATAGCAGCATCCCTCAAATAAACTTTATCATCTCAGCCTAACTCTTTTCAAGGATAGGATCCGTTTGGATGCATATCTTTGGTCAAAAAATTAAAAAAGGTGGGCTTGCCTGGTGGCATAGTGGTTGGGAATCCGCCTGCCGATTCAGGGGACACGGGTTCGACCCCTGGTCTGGGAGGATCCCACATGCCGCGGAGCAGCTGGGCCCGTGAGCAACAACTACTGAGCCTGCGCTCTAGAGCCTGCGAACCACAACTACTGAGCCCGTGTGCCACAACTACTGAAGCCCGCGTGCCTGGAGCCCAGGCTCTGCAACAAGAGAAGCCACTGCAATGAGAAGCCCGTAAACTGCAATGAAGAGTGGCCCCCGCTCTCCACAACTAGAGAAAGCCCGCACACAGCAACCAAGACCCAACACAGACAAAAATAAATAAATAAATTTATAAAAAAATAAAATAAAATAAAATAAATAAACAAATAAAAAAAATAAAAAAAGGTTAGTCCCATTACTTCATACAACAGTAATTATAGATCCTAAGCACCACCCTCAATAAAGAAAAGCCTACATTAATTACCCACAATATATACATGGGGAAATAAAGGCATTGAAGGGGGAGGTAACAGATGCCAGAAGATGTTGAGGTTAGAACTCCTGAATCTCAAGTCCCATTAAAAGGCACACTCTTTCTTCCGCTGTCATGATGACTCGCAATGCCCCAGCAAGTAGCTGCTCCATCAATGACAGAGAACTCTCCCATCCCCCTGATGGACGTGTAGCATGAGTGAGAAATAAACCTCGTTGTTAAGTAACCTTGACATTGGCGGTTGTTTGTCATCACAGCATAACCTAATCTATCCTGATTGGTTCAGGCACCAAAACTTTAATTCCCTGTATGGTAGGTTTAAAACCATTTAAGGCATCAGCCTGTGATTTCCTGATCTTGCAAACTAAGACAATATCCCACCTTGACGCGATGGTGACTAATGAACTACATTTCTTAAACTCATTTGGCGAACGTTGCTGGGTAGAAAGCTTTATGCTGTTATGTACTTTGAAGGGATGTTTACAGAATCTGCTGATTACAATCTGCCAATTACTTTGTTGTAAACATTTGTGGAGCTTTGCAGGATCGGGCTGGGAGTGAGGGCAGAAAGGCAGCCGGTAGCCCAGTCAAGTTCTACAGGACAAACCGGGCCGGGGCCTCAGTGCCGATGTGAGCAAGGCAAGCCCTGCGCGTCTTGGGTTAGAAACAGCCTGTGCTGGGTCATTGGTGCCATCCTGGCCCTCCGAGGTCACGACGGAGATCAGCTAGGTGGTTTGTGACCACCTAGAGGGGTGGGATAGGGAGGGTGGGAGGGAGGGAGACGCAAGAGGGAGGAGATATGGGGATGTATGTATATGTACAGCTGATTCACTTTGTTATAAAGTAGAAACTAACACACCATTGTAAAGCAATTATACTCCAATAAAGACGTTAAAAAAAAAAAAAAAAAAAGACTGACTTTCTCTCAGCCTGTAATGAACTTTGTTCACTCAATAGCTTTTCTTATTTTCTTTTTCTATCTCAGATTCTTTTTCCAATGTGTCCTTCTAAGCTTTTATTCCTCCTTATATCTGACAAATAGAATCTCTTTATAAACGTCTGACTCTACCACACAGATCTAAGTTCCCAAGGGCTCTGAACTGTTCCAGTGGGAAGCCGTGCACATACCAGCATGTACAGGGTTCTGGAACGGGCCCCGTCTATGCTGCCTTCCGAGGTGGGACATGATTGGATTGTCATGATCAAAAGAACACTTCGCACGAATGTATGGCTGTACAGTGCTCTGGGCACATCCCTTGGCCGATGATCCTTCTAGTGAACTCGTGAGCTGTCCAGGCAGGCTGGGAAGAGCCATCAGCTGACCAGGTGGTACCCAAGCTCCTCTCCAGTTTCCCACAGAATATTTTTATTATCACTCACATATTCTACTTTCCACTTAACATGGATCCATCCCACAGAGATGCTCTTGGACAAACTGTATAACTTCTCAGAGTCTCAGTGTTCCCCTCTATAAAGTGATGAACTAGACTGATGAATCGAACTCCTGCCCTGAATTTGATTCTTTATTCATTAAACTTATTATCAAATTTAGTTTCTTCCTTCTCCAAAACCTTCCCAACCTTCTCAAGGGTCTAGTCACTCATTCTAAAAAACTTTGCAACCATTCTGGATCCCCCCTGGATCTCTTAAATCTGTCAGTTAACATAGCCATCTTTCTTATATAAGCTCTGGCAAGTCACTTGAGCTCTCTGTACCTCAGTTTCCTCGGCTGCAAAATGCGGATGAGGACCACGCCACATCACAGGGCTGCTATGAGGATTTAATGAATTAATATTGACCTGCATAAGGTGCTTAGAGCAAGTGTCTGGCACAAAGCGAATGTTCTATGTGTTCATTATTATTTCAGACCCTCATTATCTCACCTATGAATTATTATAATAATCTCCTAAATGGTATCAAGTTATATATGTCAGTCTGGTATTTAAGGCCACTCTTTGAATCTAGTTCCTATCCAACCTCACTTTTGCCCGATTCCCTCCAAAAGTACTCATTTTTGTCCAATCTATTTGTATCAGAGTGAAGAAAACACCAATCTCGTTTCTATTTCCAAAACTTTGCCCACAACATCCTCTCCCCGCCCATTTGAATTTCATCTTGCTCAAGGCCCACTTCTTCCAGGAAGGCGTCCCTGATCATCCTACCTCCAAACAGTCTCTTTCTCCTCTGAACTCCTATAGCATTTACCACAGGGACTTGGTTCGCGCTTGGCATGCATGCTCTTGTGTTGTGATAAATTTATTTTAATTAAAACAGTTTTACAAGTATGGTGAAACACACAACATAAAATTGACCATCTTAAGCACTTTTAAGTACACAGTTCAGTATTGTTAAGTATATTCACATTGTTGTGCAACCAATCTCTAGAATATTTCCTCTTGCAAAACAGAAACTCTGTACCCATTAAACAACAACTCCCCATTCCCCTTCCCTCCAGCCCCTGGCAACCACCATTCTGCTTTTTTTCCCTATGAATTTGACTATTCCAGGTACCTCATCTAAGTGCAATTATACAGCGTTTGTCTTTTTGTGACTGGCTTATTTCATTTAGCATAACATCCTCACGGTTCATTCACATTGTAGCAGGTGTCCGAATTTCCTTCCTTTTTAGGGCTGAGTAATATTCCACTGTGTGGATAAACCACATTTTGTTTACTTATTGATCCACCAATGGACACCTGGGTTGCTTTCCTGTTTTGGCTTCGTGGTGAATTTTTTGTGACATGACTTGCTGTGTCCTGTAATGGGCTGGATGGTTGCCCCCAAAAAGTTCTGTCCACATCCTAAATGCTGGAGCCTGTGAACATGACCTCCCACTACAAAAATGTGATTATGATCCTTGAGAGGAGAAGCGTCTCCTGCACTATCCAGGTGGACCTCAAGCGCAATCACATGGATCCTTCTGAGAGAGAGACTGGGGGAGTTCTGACAGAGACAGACACACACTAGAGGACCGTGTGAAGACAGAGGCAGAGATGGGAGCGATGAAGCTGCATGTCAGGGAAGGCTGGCAACCACCAGAAGCCAGAAGAGGCTAAGAATGGATTTTCCCCTCAAGCTTCCAGAGGAAGCTTGGCTCTGCTGACAGCTTGATTTTGACTTCTGCCTTCCAGAACTGTGAGAGAATATGTTTCTGTTATTTTAAGCCCCCAAGTTTGTGGTGCTTTGTCACGGCAGCCTCAGGAAACGCATACACACCCTCAGGCAGAAGCCCCGCAGTACCTGGCAGGTCCTAATAGCAGGAAACCCCAAATCTGCTGGTTGTTTGAGACATAAAATGGGATCTCAGCAGAAAGCCCTTTTCTAGTATTTGCACTTTCTCTTTATAATGCCATTGACTTTCTGGGCAAGGAGGCCACATACGCAAGTCCAGGTGGAGGAGCCTTTGTATCAGAACTGACCCTGGGTCAGTCACTGGCAGCGTGGGCTTCAACTCAGTGACTTCTCCCCTCAAGCCCTTTCTTGTCATCCGCCACTCCCTTGGGGGCAGCTCACAGATTCAAAATCAATGGAATGGCCACTTCTGAATTGCATTAAAAAAAATTAAAACATCACACGGCTCCCATCTGTGGTCTGGGAGGAATCACGGCCCAAAGACTGACCCTCTCACCTCTCCCTCCTCCCCAAGGCTGATCTGGACAATCGCTCCTGGCTGCAGGGCCCACAGGGACCGCCAGGCTGCCGGGGACAGCTCCGCAGCTGGGCCACACCCTCCCGCTCCGACGGCACCGCCAGCCCCATCCCAGGAAAGGGCGATTCCCGGCCCCGGAGGAGTGGCCGCGTCAGTGGAGGTGGCAGAGACTCCAGTGCTGAGAGCGGGGAAGAAGGCGTGGTCAGCGTGCCCTTTCTCTCCAGCCTTTCTGAAAACCGAGAGGGAGAGAGGGGGGTGAAGGCGGGCAGCTCGGAATCAACGATGCCTGAGCCTGCGGCCTCTTTGAAGCCCTGCCTGTTATTGTGTTTCCCAGAGCAGCTGGGAGCCTGGCTCCCGCCCTCCCTTCCCCCCTCCCCCTCCCCCTCCCCCTGGGGGCTCCGCATTAAGCAGCCGAGCGCTCATTGGCTGTTCGTTCGTCCTGGGGAGGGGGCGCCGGTGATCGAGAGAAAGCGTGAGGTCATCGCGCACACAGACGCGGGTCTGGCCGCGCTCCCCCTCCCCGTCACCCGCTTGACGCTCCGGCTGATTAGCTGGGGAGGCTGGCTTCCTTCCTACCGCGTCTGAGCAGCCCCTGGGTTCCGTGGCTGGGGGCAAACGGGGCACTGCTTCCTTTACGTAGGGTTATTTGCTCTTCTGGGCTCCCAGGCGCCTGGGATAGGCAGGGGTGGGGGGCGTGTAAAGCTCAGTGGGTCCTGCCAGAGGGAGCATCTCTCCATCTGGGAGGTCCCCATCCCGTAAGAACCCCAGCTCGTTAGTGGACAGAAGACGAATGCTTTACCTCCGGCTCAGGAGGGACCAGCAGCAGAGCATCTCAGCCAAGCTGGCTCCAGACACAGCCAATACTAACGGTTTCCGTTTACTGGGTGCAGCCTCTGTCCCAGCGCAGAACTGAGTCAATCCTTACCCAGCAGGCAGATGCCAGGATTACCCCCATTGGATACAGAAGGAGCCAAAGCACAGAGAAAGCAGTAACTTGCCAAAGGCACACAGCTAGTAACCCGCAGATTTAACTCAACGGTCAGGTGGGTATAAGTCACCTAGGGACGCTGGATCATATAAAGAGCCAGAGAGACTGGTTACCCAACCCACTTAACTGACAGGGCAGGAAACTAAGGTTCAAGGGGTCGAGAAGCCGGTCCACGGTCAAGGGAGGTCACCTTAGTGACCCGTACATGTGGGGATGGGACCCAAGCGCCTGACCAGTCCTTTGCTAGACCACTTAAGTAGGCGGTTTCAGAAAAGGCTGCAACGATCTGAAACAGGAAGGAAAGAAAACCAAAGGGCGTCAATCACATGTGGGTCCTGGCAGGCAAAAAGCAGTCACTGCACACATTATGCTAAGGTCCAGGTTTCCTGGCTCCTCCCCAGCTTTCCCTCCTGCGTCTGCTGCCCCTCTGGCCCCAGCACCATCATATTCTACAGGCCTCCCTCTGCCAGGTTCTGGGCTCCATGCTTCACTTATACGATCTTATTTCATCTTCAAAGCAAAGCAACCCTGCGACGTTGTACCGATGAGGACACTGGGGCTTAGAACAGCTACTGTGCTCAAGGTCACAACCCCCCAAGGGCACAGGGCAGACGAGGGGCTTGAGTCTGGGACTGACTCTAAAGCTTTGGTTTTAAATGCCGGGTACAGATCCAGCAAGTCACAAACAGCACAGACAGGAGGGGTCTGAAGCTGCTTTTTCTAATCGCAATAGAATTCTGCCAGACAATATGTTCCCGGAGGGCAGGGATCAGGTTTGATCAATATCTGTAGCCCGGCCCCCGGAGCACTGTGCCTGACACACAGGTTTTTTTAATTGGTAGATGGGGATAGACTGAAGGGTCATTGTTTGATTGTTACACCAGCCTAGCAGGAAAGCTGACCACAGGGAGGATGAAACCCACACGCCCTCTCAAGGCTGGTTGGAAGCACAGAGCTGCTAGGCAGAGATTGTGGTACCCCATGGAGAAGGATGGGTCCAGATGCCATATGCCCAGATGCAAAAGAGCCCCTGGGTTTCAATGGGGTCACATACCTCCAGGCACCCACGAAGGAGGCTGTGACATATACTTTGGGAAAGTTACTTGTACACCCAGGAAAAGATGTGTTGTGTCTGTATTCCTTTCAACAGACTCTGCCCTTTAACCCAGCATCAGGGACTAACCTTGCTTGTTTCCCAGTTGCTCGTCCCCGCCCTTTGTACTATTCCTATGTATTATTCTTTATATGATACTAATTTATTCCCTTGTTCTCATCCTCTTATTTCCACATGGTTTCTTCCACATTTTGCTAAGATTCACCCTGGTCCCAGCATGGGGGAAAGTTGGGGTTGAAATCAGTCTGGGAAGCCGAGTCTTTCTCATCCATGCATTTGAATGATGCCCAATGGGAAGGCTTTGACAGGAGCACATAATTATTACTCCTCCAGAAATGCAAAGTGCTTCTGCCAGCTGGCTGGGGAGCCTGCTTTATTCAGGATCTGCTCCCCTTGGGACTCCGGGCGGGCGGGCAGGTGTTCATTAGGGAGCGCCTGCTCATTAACATAGTAACCCCCAGACTCCAGCCTGCTCGGGGCAATGTCACAAGGACTGCTCGTCCAGGGTGGCTCCCCTCGGCAGCCTCTCCGCATTCATGAAATGATAACGGTTTCAGTGAAGCGAAAACACAAAAAGATGTGCGGTACTCAACTTGCCTTTACCAAGGTCAGGCTGACAAGTCTGCAGCCCCAATTCGGAGACACCTGAAGAAAATACGGGGGATGCTAAGGGTCTTGGAATTCATCGTCCACAGTCGTTGTGTCTACACCTTCTATTATTTTTTCTTTAACTCAAAGCCTGCCCTGCATTCTGGGTTATGACCCTATCTTGTTCTACAGTGAGTAGTAAATTACTATTTTTGGATGTAAACCACCCATACATTCACTGGGAGGTGAATCCTGGAGTAAGTTCCCCAGGATCAAACCGGCCAACTGGTCACCTTTCCAGTGGGACAAATGGCACCCAGACCAATTCCAACTTGAGGTCTTCACGACATTGCACACTGAATTATTCCCTTTGCCTGATGTTCAGGGAAGAGTGAAGAAGGGCATCATCCCAGAGCGCAGGACATCGGAGTTTTGCAATTAGCTCTGTGTGGTCCACAGGAAGCCACGGAATCTTAGGCAAGGCTCAACCATTCCAATCAGTTGTGTAGTCAGCGGTAGCTAGGACCTCTTAGGAGTTTCATTAGTAAAGGGATGATACGGCAATAGGGCAGAGAGGAAGGGTTAGGGTAGAGCCATTTTCCGGGACAGGTAGGCTGATTGCTACCTTTCATGTAATATACAGAAGGGTGGCACCTACTGTCCTTTGCCAAGGGCACGGCTGATGTTCAAAGAATATGGCTTCCTCACCCACGTACCGGAAATAGAAAGCTTGCCTTCCAGTATGAGGATGGGGAGAGTGGGGAGTTGTGAGGCATTAAAAAAAAAAAAAAAAAAAAAAAAAATATATATATATATATATATATGGCTGTG
The DNA here is from genome assembly GCF_965194805.1 of Balaenoptera borealis. Lineage (NCBI taxonomy): Eukaryota > Metazoa > Chordata > Mammalia > Artiodactyla > Balaenopteridae > Balaenoptera > Balaenoptera borealis. Next base: position 176,875,015 of record NC_138866.1, read on the forward strand.
ATTGATCCATCTATATATGCTGTGATAGATCTTAAAACGTAAGCACCCCTTTCATGCAATCGGGGCAGTGGATTTGAAGTCAGACCACAGGGCTTGGAAACCCAATTCTATTCCATGTATAAATAAAGCATTTATTTTCACTTTGAAACACTGGGACAATAACATCTACTTCATGGGTTGCTGTGAGGAGTCAATACATGATCATTTATAAAGTACCGGGTGCACGAAAGATGCTGAATAAAGGCAGATTCCCCTTTTCTCCTTCTGTCAGTAACTGACTCCCCATACAAATGACTTATCCTCTCATCACTTTGACAAGGACCTGCTCTGATCGCAATCTAAATCCTCTTTTGAGTGAACTGTCATATCCTTTATCCCAGGAACCATGAATAAATCATCGCTAGGCAGTCAGGAGAACAGAAAGCAGACGACTTCCCTCGGAAGTGAACTTGTTTGGGTAGACATGCCCTAAATAGCACCCCGTCTCTGCTCCCAGTGTCTGCTCACTGATGCTCGCCTCCATTCACTCGACTGGTTTACTTTCTCATTTCGGTCCCTGCCTCCTGCTTCTTTAGGGTTAAAACGACGTTTTACTGGCCAGAAGAGAAAGAAGTCTCTCTCCTGCTCCAGGGATGTATGGAGACACGGCGCTGGCTTTCTGATGTTTGGAAGTTCCCCAAGTCTCCTCCCTGCGGACCCTTCCCCCATCGCTCTTGCAAATTGCTGGCAGGTACATGCTAGAGAGAGACAGTGCGCGCTGCCTGATGATGATGTCATTTTCAATATAATTAAAAAGGCACTCTCGCCGGGGTGGGAGAGAGATGAGAAAGTGCACAGGCACTGGTGTCCCAGGAAACGAAGGAGGGGAGGTCAACTTTTGGCTGAGAAATATTTATTCCTGAAGAGCCATTTCACTGAAGTCAGACAACAAGGCAAAAAGCACTGCAGCCCCTCCCACGTGCCGTGCTAATTAAGTGGATGAGAACAGATGATGTGCCGCGGGGTCCAAAGAAAAATTGTGCGCTTGTAATACCCTCATTCTCAGATAGAAAATATTATTTTATTATTTGCCTACATTCACCCCCCCCAGCCCCCCATTTCCAGAAGATTCGGAGGAGGCTTACAAAATTTTAAATGGTATATAATAGGGGGATTAAAACACGAAATAAGACAGTCCATTGAAGATGCTCAAACACATGAAATAAACGAGTTCCTGTTGCTGACTACGTTACACTGTCTTTGTCAACGGACCCAAGAAGCAGGCTGAGTTAACACGCGCAGGCAAGCCTTTTCCTGGGAGTACATCCAAGAAGGAATTTATCGTTTGGTTCCACACGTGAGGGACAGCAGACAGCATGTCTTCAACATGGTCCCTGGGAAGGACAGAAATGCAGCTCCCATGAACCGTTTCGTAGTTTAGCCCCTATGCACCACGCTCTCTGCTTGCAGCAGGTTTTAAAGCTGTCTCCTGAAGCCCGATGGGATATTCTGGGAGAGGCCTTATGTTAGATGTATTTACATAAGTGAATTTGGCCAGAAATTTTGGAGGCGCTATTTTATTAGGTTCTTAACACATGCCCACGTCAGCCATTAGGCAGCTTGGCACTGACGTCTTGTCTTGATTCTGAAGCCAAGCCACAGAAGAAATAGGCAGTCAGTCCCAATTCTGGCGAAGTGCACCGGCCTCCTTGCAGACTGTTAAGGCGAGAGGCAACATCCGAAACATCACGCTGGGAAAAAGCAAAGCCAGGTGAGCTGAGTCAAGTGCCCTCGGACCCGGGCGGGATGGAGTGGAGGTGCTGGTACAGGCAGCCAGGAGGTGGGGAACGGTCTGGATCTGCATCTCCTCTTGGGCAGGTCTGCAAGCCCACCCTGAGGAGACCCCCCAAGCCAGGCGGGTGGGTGGGAGAGTGGGAGGGAGCTTCCACCTGTGTCTGGGGGCCCTGTTCTTTCCCTTACTGCCGGGCTCTTCCACTGCACATCTGCTCCTGTGGCCTCTGGGCCCCTTCCTCTTTCTCTGCTGCCCCCAACTACCTTTTTTGCTTTGGCTGCTAGGTGTGGCATGTGGGATCTTAGCTCCCCAACCAGGGATCAAACCTGTGCCCTCTGCAGTGGAAGTGCAGAGTCTTAACCACTGGACCCCCAGGGAAGTCCCCCCAACTACCTTTTTAATTCAAGACCCTGCACGTAGTCCCTCTGCGGAGAGAGCTGCCTTGACCTCACACCCTCTCTCCGGTTCCCACCCTGGCTGCCCCAGCAGCGCCACGTGAGTCACGCACACAGGGTCCATCAGCCTCCCCAGATGCTCTGGTCCCACGACATACGCATCTGTGCTCAGAGTCTATTCCTCCTCAAGAATGACCATGTCTGGGGAGCAGGATCGCCTGTATCTTTGTTTCCATAGAGCCTGACCCAGATGGTCAATGTCCAGTGACGGCCCGGGTTGATCAATGAATGAGTGGATGGATGAATCCGTCCATCAGTCAGTGAAGAGTGAGGTGGAGGAATGACTGGAGCAAGGGAAGCCTTCATACTGATAAACACCAGTGTTCCCCCTGAGTTCCGTTCCCAGGTCCAGGTCCTTCTCAGTCTTCACACGGGCCTTGAGTGAGCTCGTCTCTCCTCGTTCTAGGTCCCACCAGACTCAAGTGCCTTCCAAAGCCAGCAAGGACGTCTGCCTCAGGAGGCGTCAGGGAGCCATCCCTCAGCTGCCGGGATCTCTGTACGTGTTCAGCGACACTCTTCCACAGGAGGGTCCGGCTGGGGGCTCACGTCTTCTCTCGGTGTGTTATCCTGTGAGCCCCAACTGAGGAAGTGGGGGGGGGGCCTGTCAGTGGGGATAAAGGAAAGCCAGGACAAAGGTGTGCACCCCAGCCTTTGCCCTCGTCACCTGCCTGTCTCTTCCAGTCAAAAATCATTTCATCAAAATAAATCCGGGGCGCCCGGCAGGGCCATCTGCGACACTGAATTGTTAGACTTGCAGGGAGATGATTCACATGCAGCGCCGAAGACCCTCCGCGCCCCGCCCGAGCGTGGCTGGTGCTTGCGCCAGGCGATGGGGGGCTTGACCTGGGGCCTTTGCAGACTCCCTTCACCCACTCTCTCTCTTAAGGCCCTCCATTTCCCTTTGTAGAGTCGGGTCAGTACGCTTTACACTGTTAATAGCGTGTCAGTCTGCAGAGAGAAATCATTGCAGGCTGTGACCCCGTGGCAGCGGTGTCACCGGTTGCTACGCAGGGTGTCCTTTGGGGAGGGAGCTGTCACTCCTGGTCCCCCTTTCCTCCACTTGTGCGACAAAGGGTCAGACCCTGGCCCAGGTCACAGGCACAAAAGAGATTTTGTTCTGTGCTGCTGCCTTGCCAGGCCTCTCTGAAGGCTTCCTATCGAAGAAGTCAAGGATTCAAGATGGCAGTAACGTTACAATGAGCAGGGGAAAAAATAATGAAAATAAGACGGATTCCCTCGCAGAGCTTCGCCGAAGTCAGGGTGTAGGAGGAAGAGCCCTGGGCCGAGAGCAGAGATCCTTGGTCTTGTACTGACTCTCCTGGCCGCGGGGTTCTTGGTTCTCGGTGCAGAGAAGTTGGGAGATGTAGCCAACCTCCAACTGCTCCGTTTCACCTGTGCCCACCCCCGCAGAGCCAGCACGAGGCTCTCCATGAATGCAACCCCAGCACGGCCACTGAACCCTCCATAAGAGGCTAAAAGGAAAGTCTGACCCTCTACGTTCATGTTCAATGTCATCCAGAGAGAGAGAGTGTGTATGTGTGTGTACGGCACACGTGTGCTCAGTATCGTAACTTCTGATTTTTAAAAATTACTCCAGACCTAAGTCTTCCCACAAGACACTTCTCAGTTGGACAAAGAGGCACAGAGAGAGAGGTGGGACCCTCACTTCCAGTCTCTGCTGCGTTTTCAGGCCAAAGTCTTCTGGTCCCCAAGTAGCGCTCCTCTGGATGAGGTCCACTTCACAGGCTGCCCTCTGGAGACCTGGGCTTCTAACTGCGGCCTTAAGAACCCAGAATCATTGTCAGGAAAAAGGAAGGCTTTGAAGTCACAGACCTGGATTGGACCATGGCTCACAAACTGCTGTGGGGTCATGGCCAAGGAGCTTAATTTCCCAGAGAAATCACTCTTTTTCTGTAAAATGGGTGTAATTCCACTGACCTTATGAATGTTGTGAAGATGAAATAAGAGAGTATGTGTAAAATGTAATTCAGATTTTTAAATTTATTTTTATTCTTATTTTATTTATTTATTTTTGGCTGCGTTGGGTCTTCGTTGCTGCATGCGGGCTTTCTCTAGTTGAGGTGAGCGGGGGCCACTCTTCGTTGCGGCGCGCGGGCTTCTCATTGTGGTGGCTTCTCTTGTTGCAGAGCACGGGCTCTAGGCCATGGGCTTCAGTAGTTGTGGCACGCGGGCTCGCTAGTTGTGGCTCGCAGGCTTAGTTGCTCCATGGCATGTGGGATCTTCCCAGACCAGGGATCAAACCCGTGTCCCCTGCATTGGCAGGCGGATTCTTAACCACTGCACCACCAGGGAAGCCCCTGTAATTCAGTTTTTGACGTATGATTATTACTTCATGCTTGTTAATTTCTTTGCCACTTTCTCTACAACTCCTCCTCCACACCCCCACCTCCATCAACATCCTCATCTCATGTTGCCTTCCTTGGGGAGGACCTCCTGTGAGGCATCATCACTGGGGGACATCCTGGCCTTCACTGGGGGCGGGGCTGAGTTACTCTGGGATGAGCCTCAATCCGGGTTGACTCATCCGTCCGTCAGAACTCATCAAGCCCGATCCCTCAGGACCGTTTTAGCAGAGCCAGAGAAAGATCTCTTGGCACTTCATCTTCAGGACTTTCACTTTCTTAGTCAGAGAGTGGAGGGAAAAATGAAACAGAGCAAAAGCAAAAATTAAACCCACTCTAATGCGTGTGAGGTGGGCTGTGGTGATACCTTAGATCAGGAGGACCAATTTGCCCCATGTGGGTCCCTGGAGATTGAACCTAATGCTGCGTTTGCTGCATACACTGACTACAGTTGGCCCTCTGTGTCTGCAGGGGATCAGTTCCAGGACCCCCTGAGGAGACCAAAATCTGTGGATGCTCAAGTCCCTTAGTCGGTCCTACGGATCCGTGGGTTCCGCATCTGTGGAGTCAACAACCAGGATCATGTACTATATTTACGACCCATGGCTGGTTGAATCGGCGGATGCAGCACCACGGATAGGGAGGGCCAACTGTAGTGTCTTTGAGCATCTCTTACAAGATACATTCTAGGCTGACTTTTCGAACTACTTGATTGAAGAAGTGCCCTCCTGGTGCACCAACAGCAACAGTGAAATCAAGGACTCTCCACTGTGCTCTAAAAATGCGTTCCTCCACACGGGAGGTTCTAGAATGGGAAGCAGGAGGTCTGTGCAGAAACCTCGGCTGGGATGTTCTACGTTAGCAATAACCAGCCCTGGCGGCATGTGAGGACCACCTGGGAAGTCAAAGAAGCCACTGCCACCTGAGTCCCACCCTAAAGGGGTGGGGCTTAAGTGATCTGAGGGGGAGGGGAGGCCCAGGAATCATTGATTCTAACTGATTCTAGCTGGGACGGAGCTGCTCTGAAGGAAGCAGCAGTGTGTTGGGGGCGAGATTCTTTGTGATGCTATCAGAGTTCCGACAACTTGTAGTTTCTAGGCTGCCTTCCCATAGATGTTTCCCCTGGATGCCGGGCGGTATTTATGGAGCAACCAGCGTGTGCTGGGCGGTGTGCAAGGTGTGAGGGTCCACGACGGGAAGCCACAGTCCCCGACCTGAAGGAGCTCACGGCGAAGCAGCCACAACTACACATGGTTCACCTGCCCCACGCCACGGGGTTCAGAGCCCTGATTCAGAAGCCATTCACCATCTATGGGGTCTCAGGCAAGTTAAATGAACCTCTCAACGAAAAAACAGTATCTCATCCACGTGTTGTGAGGATTAGAGGCCTTAGAACAGGTAAAGCCTTAGAACGGTGCCCGGCATCTAGTCAGGTGTTCGGTAATATACACGTCATTGCAGTTAATCTCCTCGACAACCTTATGAAGCAAGTACTATTGTTAACATTATCCCTACAGGAAAGGTCACACAGCTATTACGCGCCATAGCTGGGCTTCAAACTCAGGCGGTCTGACTCTAGACCCTCTGCGCTGAACCATGAGACCATAACTGCCCGCTTCTGATGCTGCTTGTGGGGAAGAAAGAATTAAACAAAACCCCCAAACCAACCCACTACATGTAATACAATATGCAAGGGTTATAACAGAAGCAGGGCCTGGCATGACTCAATCAAACTTGGACGAATGGTAACACATCTGAAGGTGTGTAAGACCCACAGAGGATGGACCTTGAAGGAAGATAATAGATCTTTGGGTCTCGTCACAAAGTTGGGATTTGATTCTACAGGCTAAGGGGGGTTATGTGATCAGATGTGACCGTTACAGTCAGGAACTGAAGAAAAAGGTAAAGCCCCCCCATATGTCTGGAGAGACCAAGGCGAGACAGATCACCCCAGATCACACAGCTAGCAAGGGGGAGAGTCCGAATTTAAACTGGGGGTGGACCGCCTGCTGAGTTGCCTTAAGTGCAGAGAGATATCACTGCCTGTCCACGGGAAATGCTTAAACATCTCTACTTCCATTCGGAAGAGAAACTGTAATTTCATGCCCTTTAGGCTACCCTAAATGTCCGGGCATTCTGCCTGGGTGATCAGTAGGCTGGGTGGTATCCTACAGCCAAGGTCTAAACATGCAGCCAGGAGCAGAACATTCCAGAAAAGCCAGAGGGCACCACCCTGAGCAGGTCTGTCCAGGAATCTTCTGTGCTTCCCGGAGGGACAGTGAGTGTGGGCGGAGGAGGCACAAAAAGGGAGCAGCCTCTGACCCTGGCTGCAGGGGCCTCCCCGCTTCTGGAAGCCCCTCCCGGCTACTCTCCTTCCCCGGGAATTGCTGAGTTGCAGGGGTGGCAGTGTGTCATCTGCGTTTCCCATCTTTCTCCAGGGAGCACCTCAGGGCAGTGGGCTGACTCTGGCCTCCTTCACGGGGCAGGTCTAAGGAAAGATGGTCTGAACCCTCCCCATGGGGTCTCAGAGCCTCTGAAGAACTCTCCCCTCCTCCTCTCCTCCTGAGTATCCAGTGGGTCAGGGAACGCTAAGCAGGGTTACTCTTTAATCCCATTTGTGCTTGCGAAAGCGTGTTTTACAGGTGGTGTTAAGCTCCTCTATTTCTTTCTCCTAAAGAGGCTATGATGTGAAATTCTATGAGGAGGGAATTAGCAAAGACATTAAGAATTCCCTCACTAAGACGGTTTTTCCAGGTCCTACTGTAGAGCACAGGGAACTATATTCAATATCCTGTGATAAACCATGATGGAAAAGAATATGGAAAAGAATATATATATATCTATCTAAGTCACTTTGCTGTACAGCAGAAGTTAACAACATTGTAAATCAACTATACTTCAAATTATTTTTTTTAAAGAAGGTTTTGACCACCAACATGCTTTCCAAGAAGGTGGCAAGGTATCAAGGGCAGTTTTTTTTTTTAATTGTGGTAAAACATACGTAATACAAAATTTGCCATCTTAACCATTTTTAAGTGTATAGTTCAGTAGCATTGAGGACATTTGCTTTGTTATGCAACCAATCCCCAGAACTCTTTTCATTTTGCAAAACTGAAACTCTAGCCCCGTGAAACAAGGCATCAAGTATATTTTGAAGGCAAGGGTTATTTTCAAAATTGAGTGGGTATGGCCTCAAAAGAGGGAAGGAGAAGAAGTACATAAACTTACAGGTCTTTAACACCTTTAACACCTTTAATTCAGAATTCTATCATTTATCGCATTTCTATTGCCTGATCTTTCACTCTGGTGTTTCGTGAATACAACGTATTAAAAATGTAAGATACAAAGATAATAAACATGAAAGTCTAGTTGTACAGAAAACACACTAATTCCCTAAGAATCCAACCTTAAGAGTATCTTTGTTTGTAGCCCCACCATAACTTTTCCAACAAGGGATACACACATTTCATACTGTTTAAACTGAATCTGAAAACTATGGAACTTAAAAAAAATTCTATTTCAAAAGAGCAGTCCTGAAAGGAAACTCTTAGTGATTTGAGACGCCGCTTAGGTCCTCGTGGCCTGAACTGGGGTGTGTGTCCTCTATGTGTCACTCAAAGCAGCATGCTCTGTTCTCCATGCATTACAGATGCCATTTACGTTTCATTTTTAATCAACACCGGACTGTGCAAGAGGTCTGCCTCTCAACTTATCTTTACTCGTTTCTTTTTTTTTAATATGTTTTTAATATTTATTTTATTTATTATTATTTATTTTTGGCTGTGTTGGGTCCTCATTGCTGCGCGCGGGCTTTCTCTAGTTGCGGTGAGCGGGGGCTACTCTTCATTGTGGTGCACGGCCTTCTCATTGCGGTGGCTTCTCTTGTTGCGGAGCATGGGCTCCAGGAGCACAGGCTTCAGTAGTTGTGGCGTGAGGGCTCAGTAGTTGTGGCGTGAGGGCTCAGTAGTTGTGGCTCACGGGCTCTAGAGCAGAGGCTTAGTAGTTGTGGCGCAAGGGCCCAGTTGCTCCGCGGCATGTGGGATCTTCCCGGACCAGGGCTCAAACCCATGTCCCCTGCATTGGCAGGTAGATTCCCAACCACCGCGCCACCAGGGAAGCCCTACCCGTTTCTTTCTGAATAAATCACAACTGTGACGTTGAACAGCAAGCCACAGGAACAAACTTAGAATCTCCGCGGAGCCAGGACACAGCATGACACAGAACAGGAAGGGCACATGGCACGCTGGGTATTGGGCCAGGTTAGATACATCATTTGGATTAAGTTTGTTTACAAAGCTCTCGACCATAAGCAAAGCTATACGGCCTGTTCATGTACTGCACTCAACCATGAGGAAAGACGCCCATGACCTTAAGCTTGGAGCACGACCTTTTGCATTTGGATTGCAAATAATTGCCTTTGTGTGGAAGTCAGAGGCATAAATAAGAGGGGCATGTCTGAAATGAAACTTTCATAACTCAACATTTTAAAAGTAACAGAACCCTGGGCATCTTTACTTCTTTTGGTTTCTTGTCTACACACTGGGAAGATGACAGGGAACTTTCTCAGGAGCTGAAGGCCTGATACACACCCTAGCCCTCGCCACTGGTGCCCTCCTTCAGCATTTGTTGCAGGTTCACTTCCTCTTGAAACGCCCCATTCCTGAGACTCTTTCTGCCCAGTCTTCCTGCCTTGGAGCAGATAAAGAAGTGAAACCCTTCGCCCATGCTGAGTGTGCCCCAGAAATTAGTGCGCCCAGTTTCCAGTCCCCACCAGCTTGCCAAGGCCAGGACAGCATCCTGTGTTGCATTCATGACCCAAAATACCCCAGCTTAGAGTCTGGGGGGTAAAGACGTGGAGAAGTAAAAAGAAATGCTTGCCTTTCCTTTTTACAGAACCCTTAAAATTCCTTATGTGGTTTTCAGAGGGCCCAAGAGCATCCTGTGACAAGCTGATGGCCGGGCCATCCAGGGACCACATTATGGAGTCTCATGACCAACAACAGCTTCATCAGGAAGGGATACTGAGTATCTGGGGGTCTCTGGTGAGCTCAGGAAAGATGCACTTGTTGGCTGTGCTTACAGACCTAGCTAGACTTTTTGATGGTTTTACAGATGTATGCACACACCAAAACGATCAAACTGTACACTTTAAATACATGCAGTTTGATGTCTGTCAATTATGTCTCAATAAAGCTGTTAAAGATACTTAGAAACTTTTTTTTTTTTAATTTTAAAAAGAAAGATGGCACATGATTCAAACAGTAAAAGGCATCCACAGTGAAAAGTATGTAAAAGGAAGTCCCTCCCCCCAGCGCCGGCCCCCAGGGAGATTTTAGACAGATGATCTGGTCACACACAGAAGTGGGTTCACAAGCTAAGCCCACAGTGGACACACATAACGAGGAAGGAAGTTCTCTTCCCTGAGGACACGTAAGCTAGTCTGAAAAATACCAATTGTGGCAGGAGAGCCAGTTCTCTTAAGAAACCAGTCTCTGGACACAAATTAGTTTAATCTTCCCTAAAATATAACTCTGCCTGCAAACATGAGCTCAATCCCCTGTCCTGTTCTCCAGGAGGAAAAAAAATGGGGAGGAATCAAACTCCTTACCCCCAAGCCTCCTCTGAGCTCCTCTAAGCATTAATGTTTGAATCGTCACAGGGAACCAGGATTTGAAAGCCTAACGTTAGAAAGAAAGCGTTTGAACAGACTGACGTCATCCGTCAGGGCATATGGAAGACTAAATTGACATGCCTGAAATTTCTGGCCCAGAGAATAGTCTTCAGGGTTACAAAGGACATCAACAGAAAAAGGAATGAGGCCCATGTATGACATACTTCCAGGAAGGCTATTAAAAGGGGGTGATTTAAAGGTGTTGGAGAGACAGCCAAGTGGCTTTTTAAGCCAACAGGGCTAACATTTCTCCTCTTGGCTACACAGATCTCACTCTTACCTCTAGAATTCTGCTCTGTTGAGTTTCTTCCTTAGTCCCATTTGGGCAAAGGGACACCCAGACAACCAGATCCTTCCCTGTGAAGGCCATGTACACAGTCAAGTGACCACCACACCACAATCTGCCCAAGACCAAAAAGTCCGGCTGCCAAAGGAGGGCCTGAGACAGAGGTCATCACAGCAGACTAGAAAGAAATATACTTTTCTTTCCTTCTTTTAAGTTTAATTTTTACTTTATATTATAGTTGATTTACAATATTGTGTTAGTTTCAGGTATACAGCAAAGTGATTCAGTTATACATATATCTATTCTTTTTCAGATTCTTTTCTCGTATAGGTTATTACAGAATGTCGAGTAGAGTTCCCTGTGCTATATACAGTAGTTGATTATCTATTTTATATGTAGTAGTGCATATATGTTAATCCCAAACTCCTAATTTCTCCCTCCCCCAACCTTTCCCCTTTGGTAACCATAAGTCTGTTCGTCTGTTTCTGTTTTGTAAATAAGTTCATTTTTACCATTTTTTAGATTCTACATGTAAGGGATATCATATGACATTGGTCTTTCTCTGTCTGACCTACTTCACTCAGTGTGATCATCTCTAGGTCCATCCATGCTGCTGCAAACGCTTTTCTTTCCTTTTCAAAATACCTTCATTCAGCACGACAGCATACAGAATGGTTAAGAGAGGGCTCTGATATCCAACGAACTGGGGTCTGAGCCCAGTTCCTTCACTCCTGGAGCTGTGCAAACTTCAGCAATTTATTCAAGTCTTTGTGACTTGTTTCCTCAACCGTAGAGTGGAGATAAGAACAGTTTCTCCCAGAGTTGTCATGAAAATCGGCCAAAACATACAAATATATTTAGAAGTGTGCATGGCATGTAGGTATTCACGATTGTTATATATTTTTAGGTACTTTTTTTAATATACAGTTACATACTCTTTATATATCCTTATTATTTTTATTCACTGATTCAACGAATATCTAGAGAGCAAGGACGATGGGCCTGGCATTACGTAGCTCAGCACGGAATTTTGTCTTTAAGGAATGGACATCATTCTTTCTTGGAAGGAACTCTCAGGACATTCATCCAACACTGTGGTGGCACCAGGTTCCTAAAGCACTCAAAACATTCTTGTCATCTTGTCATGATCTTGGTAGCTTGCCCGAGAAGGAAAAAGAGGTGGTACAGAAATCAGTACTCTTTGTTAGGGAAACTGAGGCACAGAAAGGCTGAGTGGCTTGCTCAGAGCTGTCCCACTGGCCCCCGGTGGGGCTGAGACAGGACGCGTCCAGACATGGAGTCTGATGTAGCATTTTGCAGAGTGTTGTGATGTAGACCCCGGTCCTTTTGGACCTCACTAAGCTGGACCACCCAAAAGGAGTTTATGGTCTAAGATGGAGGGATTTTCATGGGGAGGGAGGCCTTGGAAGACTAGCTGACCAGGTGCCTTCACTGTAGGCTTCCTCAATGGTTTTAACAGGCAAATGCGCCCATATCTCAGATGGAAATGTACTGTGAGGCATTTCCCAAACTTCCTTGACACGGGACCCTCCCCTCATGGAGAACCTTCTGGGCTTCGTGTTCCAGGGAGCACATTTTGGGGAATGCTGGTTCAGAGAATGGTTTCCTTAGAAGGGTGACTTTTTGAGAAAACCATCCCAAATTAGAAATACAAGTTTAAACAAACCAAACTGCCTCCTTTCTCTCTCCCTGAATATGGTCACTAAGCTGGAAACTTCTCTCAAAGCACACTGGGCCGAGGCCAGCAAGGTTCAAGGGCCCCGACACACTCAGGTTCTGGAGTCCCAGCTGGGCTCTGAATCACCGCTTCTCCCATGACACGGGCCAGGAAGTCAAGAATTCCAGCCAAGACTCCTGACCTTGTTCAATGAAACTGTTTAGAGCTTTCCATGGATCATAGAAAGTCAGCGGTGGGGGACATACAACTGTTACAAAGGATCAGAGGGTCATATTTTCAGCCACAGTCTGTTGGAACGAGCAGCTTCTGAGTTTTTATCCTCTTGGGCAATATGATTCTTCAAAGTTAATCTTACCTCTGTGCTGGCATCATATAGATGCTCAGCCGGGGCTCCAACTCTCATGGTATAACTGTGCACTCACCAACAAGAAACTCAAAAGTGAGCTGCTTGCATGACCTCCTGCTTCCTTCTCATCAAAGCCCAATTCCACTCCTCTTCTGCAAGGTGACCATCAATCCACATGACTCCGCTTACACCGAACCCCTGAGCATCTTCCGTTCACTCCCTCCCTCTCTTCCTTCTGTTTCATGTTCTGACAACATGAGAACAGCCAGGAATCTGTCTCTGGCCTCCATGGTAACCTACCCAGTGAACACCTTTCAAGAGGGTGGAGAAGCAAAGCAGGCTTAACTCCCACAGAAATCATCCCTCCTGTGAAAGACATGGCATAACTTTTCTTCTGTAGTCATTCCTCTATTCCAAACGTCATGGGAAAGAGACTCTGAATTCCAGTACTCCATTTACAGTCTCCTTTTGGAAATTCATTTCTTCCTGATGCACTCCTTGGTTTAATGCATCACTTACCCTCTGAATTGTTTTCTATGTATCTGACTGCACTGGCATGATATTCTTTAGATTGTAAGCTCCTGGGAGGTGGGGACATTGCCTATTTCCCATTATTATCTGGTCTAAAAATACTGACCATGACCATGACATTGAAGAAAAGCCAGCTGATGAAGAATAAGATAAACACAATGATGGACATAACTTTAGGGCATGGCTTGAAGAATCGCCATTTCTGAAGACATTTTGAGGAGGTCACCTCAAAATGATAAAGTATTTAGTCATCTAACTGAACAAAAGATGAAGGAAATTATATTTATGAGGAAATACTTTTTGAATGACCCTCCTCAGTAATCATCTCAGCCAACAGGATTCCTGCCATAAAATGCCCACTATGATGATTCTGAGGAAGTCTGTAGAGGTTTTCATTGAGGTCCTGGTTCATTGGGCTTTAGGACACAATTAGCATTCTTCTCTCTTTTCTTTCTTCTTTAAGCTTTTTGAACACTGAGAACTTTTTTAAAAATTCATTTTATTGAAGTATAGTTGATTTACAATGTTGTATTAATTTCCACTGTACAGAAAAGTGATTCAGTTATACATATACATGTGTATAACATATATATATTCTTTTTCATATTCTTTTCCATTATGGTTTATCAAGGATATTGAATATAGTTCCGTGTGCTATACAGTAGGACCTTGTTGTGTATTCATTCTATATATAATAGTTTGCATCTGCTAATCCCAAACTCCCACTCCTTCTCTCCCTCACCACCCCCGCCCCTTGGCAACCACAAGTCTGTTCTCTATGTCTGTGAGTCTGTTTCTGTTTCACAGATAAGTTCATTTGTGTCTTATTTTAGATTCCACATATAAGTGATATCATACGGTATTTGTCTTTTTCTTTCTTACTTCGCTTAGAATGATAATCTCCAGGTTCATCCATGTTGCTGCAAATGGCATTATTTCATTCTTTTTTATGGCTGAGTAATATTCCAGGGTATGTGTATATATATATATATATATATATATATATATATATATATATATATATACACACACACACCACATCTTCTTTATCCATTCATCTGTCGATGGACATTTAGGTTGCTGAACACTGAGAATTTAAGATTAAGCCTCATGTACTTTTCCAGAATGCCTTGTGGTCATGTCAAAGATGGCTGCTTCAGTGGTCATCCAACCCAGACTCACATCACTGCTCAATGCACACAGTCACCTGGATCAGGAGAGGAAGGGGCCTTACCAGCTGACACCCATGTTTCATGGTGATTGAGATTAGGAACTAGTGGACACCTACCACCAGAGCGCTGACTTGGGACTGAGCTGGCATGTGCTGACCCAGCTCTGACTCCCTCTGGAAAGCACTGAGACTGAGGGCAACAGCTGCCTTCAGAGCCAGAACAGAGAGAAGCAGCCCCATGACACACCCACTCCCCAGGGGGGAGAAACCAGAGACTCCCCCCAGGCAGCATGCCAGGGTGACCCTATAAAAACAATGACGGTGAGAGGCCCACGTTCCCTAGGACGCCAGTGGTGAGCAGCTCTGCACACCTTTCTGCCTCACAACCGCCCTTCGAAGGATGGATCGTCATCCACTTTTATTTTCTTTTACTTACTTTCTTGAAAAAAAAAAAAGGCAGATTTAGATGCTAAGACTTAAAGTGGTCATTTGCTCAAGATTACTCTTATGGACTGAGCTGTGTCCCCCTGCCCCCCCAAAAATGCATATGCTGAAGCCCTCACCTCCAGTGTGGCTGTGTTTGGAGATAGGGTCTTTAAAGAGGTAATTAAATTTGAGTGAGATCATAAGGGTGGGACCCTAATCCAATAGGACTGGTGACCTTTTAAGAACAGGGACATGCACCAGGGATGTGTGTACAGGAAAAGACCATGTGAGGACAGCAAGAAGGCGGCCATCTGCAAGCCAAGGAGAGAGACCTCAGGAGAAACAAAACCTGCCAACATCTTCATTTTGGACTTCCAGCCTCCAGAACTGTGAGAGAATTTCTGTTGTTTAAGCTACCCAGTCTGTGGTATTTCGTTATGGCAGCCCAAACTGACTGAGTCACACAGTTAAAAAGTGGTCTGGTGTCAAAGTTCATGCTTGGGTGCAGTAGAGAGTTCATGTATTAACTTTGGTCTTGTTTCAACAATCTCAGGCCAAGCCTTCAGATCTTGGATGCCTGCATCATTAGCTATTGTTGTATAATAAAGAATCTGATTGGCTTTTGTCCCTGGTTCCTGGGAGGGAGACTCTAAATCCTTGGGATTTCCCCAGTAATGGAGTATCTTTGATATTCATAAGCCCCTTGGAATCATGAATTGCCATTCACCTGAGTTTGTGCTAAGGAGATGTCTTGGGTAGGGGCTGGTCACCAGAAAGACCAATCTTGTCATTAGAGGAATGGGTTGGTCACCAGCCCAACCTCCCAGACTCCAGGAGGGGACAGGGGCTGGGGATTAGGTTCAGTCTCATGACCAACAATTCAATCATGCTTACGTAACTGTTGGTGGGAATGTAAATTGATTCAGCCACTATGGAAAACAGTATGGAGGTTCCAACAAAAATTAAAAATACAACTACCATATGATCCAGCAATCCCACTTCTGGGTGTATATACAAAGGAAATGAAAACAGGATCTCAAAAGATAACTGCACTCCCATGTTCACTTCAGTATTACAACAGCCAAGACATGGAAACAATTTAAGTGTCTGCCAACAGATGAGTGGATAAAGATGTGATATTCACACACACACACACACACACACACACACACACACATGATGGAATATTATTCAGCTGTAAAAAAGAATGAGATCTTGCATTTGCAGTGACATGGATGGACCTTGAGGGTATTATGCTAAGTGAGATAAGCTAGACAGAGAAAGACAAATACTGCATAATCTCACTTACACATGGAATCTAAAAAAGCTGAACTCATAGAAATAGTAGAATAGTGGTTACCAGGCGCTGGGGGTGGAGGAACTGGGGAGATGTTATGTTTAAAGGTACAAACCGCAACTAGTAGAGAAGTATTGGGTTGGCCAAAAAGTTCGTTCGGTTTTTTCGGTACGATGGCTCTAGTAGCACTTAGTTGTCTTTAACCTCATTCGAAACAGTTTTGTTAGACTGTATTGTGACAGCTGTCATATCAGCGTGCATTTAAAAAAACTTATCAAAATTGGTGAATCTTTGTGTAGCCATTTTAATATTGCAGATGGAAGAAAAAAAGCAACATTATCGGCATATTATGTTTTATTATTTCAAGAAAGGTAAAAATGCAACTGAAACACAAAAAAAGATTTGTGCAATGTATGGAGAAGGTGCTGTGACTGATCGAACGTGTCAAAAGTGGTTTGTGAAGTTTCGGGCTGGAGTTTTTCCGCTGTATGTTGTTCCACAGTCGGGTAGACCAGTCGAAGTTGATAGCGATCAAATCGAGACGTTAATTGAGAACAATCAACGTTATACCACATGGGAGATAGCCGACATACTCAACATATCCAAATCAAGTGCTGAAAATCATTTGCATCAGCTTGGTTATGCGAATTGCTTTGATGTTTGGATTCCACATAAGTTAATCAAAAAAAAACCTTCTTGACCATATTTCCGCACGCGATTCTTTACTGAAATGTAACGAAAACGTTCTGTTTTTAAAACAAATTGTGACAGGCGATGAAAAGTGGATGCTGTATAATAATGTGGAACGGAAGAGATCGTAGGGCAAGCGAAATGAACCACCACCAACCACACCAAAGGCCAGTCTTCATCCAAAGAAGGTGATGTTGTATATACGGTGGGATTGGAAGGGAATCCTCTATTATGAGCTCCTTCTGGAAAATCAAATGATTAATTTCAACAAGTACTGCTCCCGATTAGACCAACTGAAAGCAGTACTCGACGAAAAACTCCTGGAATTAGTCAACAGAAAACGCATAATCTTCCATCAGGACAACGCAAGACCACATGTTTCTTTGATGACCAGGCAAAAACTGTTACAGCTTGGCTGGGAAGTTCTAATTCGTCCGTCGTATTCACCAGACATTGCAACTTCAGATTTCCATTTACTTTGGTCTTTACAAAATTCTCTTAATGGAAAAAATTTCAATTCCCTGGAAGACTGTAGAAGGCACCTGGAACAGTTCTTTGCTCAAAAAGATAAAAGGTTTTGGGAAGATGGAATTATGAAGTTGCCTGAAAAATGGCAGAAGGTAGTGGAGCAAAAGGGTGAATATGTTGTTCAATAAAGTTCTTGGTGAAAATCAAAAATGTGTCTTTCATTTTTACTTAAAAACCGAAGGAAATTTTTGGCCATCCCAATAAGTCCTGGAGATCTAATGCACAGCATAGAGATTATAGTCAACAATACTGTACTATAAACTTCAAAGTTGCTAAGAGACTAGATCTTTAATGGTACCCATATTGTAATACAGAAGTGTATCAAATCAACACATTGTACACCTTAAACTTAAACAATGTTATGTGTTAATTATATCTCAATAAAAAATGAAGAAAAATCATGCCTCTGTAATGAAACCGCAATAAAACTCTGGACATTGACACTCGGTGGAGCTTCCTGCTAGGTGAACACGTGGTTTTGCCCTGAGAGAGGGATGCGTCCTGATTCCACAGGGAGAGGGCACAGAAATTCTGCATACGGGACCCCCCCAGACCTCATCCCATGTGTCTCTTCATTGGTGGCTCCTGATTTGTATCCCTTATAATAAAACTCTATAATCCTAAGTATCATGCTTTCCTGAGTTTCATGAGTCATCCTGGTGAATTGCTGAACCTCAGAGGTTGATGGGAAGCCCCATATTTACAGCCAGCTGGTCAGAAGTGCAGGGGGCCCGTAGACCCTGGGGCTCGTGGTGGGTCTCTGAAGGGCGGGCGGTCTGGCTGGGGACGGGTGGGGTCTGCACTAACTCCCAGTGGTTGGTGCCAGAAGCGCACTGCACTGTTGCAGCCTCCTTCCTCCATCCAGCCGCTCCCTCGCCCTGTGACTCTGTGCTGCCTTGTGAATGTCACAACCTGAGGCTTGGTCAGTCACAGATTGGCTATTATTACGCAGCTAAGCGCTTGAAGGCAGAGGTGTTTAGAGGCTAAAGAACAACCAAGCTCAAGGTTGGTTGATTTTAGGAATTAAAATGATTATCCAATAATAATTTAGTGAGCCTGTGCCCACTCTTATGTTCCTCTCTTTTTTTTTAGTATATATAGTCCCTACGCTTGGATTCATTGAAAAAGAATTTGGTTGCCCCTTTGTCACAATAATTAAATGAGGACAGAGGTCCTAAATTGAAGAATCAAGAAGTTTTTGCTTCGAAAGCTATTCATTCATTTGTTCATTCGTTCAAGAGTGTGGAGTCAACTTTTGGATGAAAGCAACCACCATTTATGGGACACCCGTGACTAGGGTGCTTGGTTTCGTTCTTTCTTTCTTTTTAATTAATTAATTAATTTTTGGGGGCAGTGTCGTGTGGCATGCAAAATCCTAGTTCCCTGACCAGGGATCGAACCCATGCCCCCTGCAGTGGGAGTGCGGAGTCTTAACCACTGTAGTGCCAGGGAAGCCCCGGTTTCATTATCTCTAATTCTCACCACAATCCTCACCACAATCCTGCAAAGTAGTTATTACAATTCCCATTTTAGCAGCAAGAAAGCTGAGGCTCATACAGGTAAATGTTTCCCAAGCCCACACACCATCCACATGGGAAGAGGGAGTCAGGATTCAAACTGGGATCTGACTTTATCCAAAGTACGAGCTTTATCACATCAATGGCTCCTGGAGCCCTGGTCCAAATGTTTATATACATTAATCTTTTTTTTTTAATTTATTTTTATTTCTTTATTTTTGGCTGTGTTGGGTCTTCGTTTCTGTGAGAGGGCTTTCTCTAGTTGCGGCAAGCGGGGGCCACTCTTCATCGCAGTGCGCGGGCCTCTCACTATCGCGGCCTCTCTTGTTGTGGAGCACAGGCTCCAGACGCACAGGCTCAGTAGTTGTGGCTCACGGGCCTAGTTGCTCCGTGGCATGTGGGATCTTTCCAGACCAGGGCTCGAACCCGTGTCCCCTGCATTAGCAGGCAGATTCTCAACCACTGCGCCACCAGAGAAGCCCACATACATGAATCTTATTTTCCTTGTTTCACCACTGACCCTGGTCCATTTCACCAAGGGCCGGTGGTGAAATAAGGAAAACAAGATTCATGTATGTAAACGTTTCATAAAGCGAAATGTATCCTACTTAAAAGACTGCTCTTTATTCTGCTTTTACGTCCTTTTTGGTATGTTTTTCTTTTTTATTAAATAAATGAATGTTAACGTAGTCAGCAATATTTTTTAATACCCTTACTTGGCAAAAACAGCAAACATTCCAGCCCTACTTTCATCTTTCTATTGTATAGCCCCTTAAATCCCAAAGTCTGGGAACCACAGCAGCACACTGGCCCTAACTGTGAGCCCCAGAGGGAAGCTCCAGAAAGGTGTAGAGATCTGGACTTTCCTCTATGTTAGATTCTTACTGCCTTAACGTACAGTGTGCCCGGTGAGCACGCAGGCTCCAGAGGCTGGTGGCATGGACCCAGATTCTGGCTCCGTCACTGGACCGTGCTCCCAGAGTCTCTGATTCAGTGCATCCCGAGCGGAGCTGGAGGATCTGCGTTTCCAACATGCTTCCAAGTGGTGCCAACACTGCCCATCGAGGACAACAGTTAGAGAAGCGCTGGTTTAAGCCCATCCCATCATTTCTAGTCCCTTTGTCAGGGACTGGTTCGGACACGGGAACGTGAACCAGCTAGAGTCCGGGGTGGGTAGGGAAGTTGGGGACAGGGGAGGCTCTCCCTCCACGATAAAAGAGTTTCAAGAGGAGAAGCTCCCTTCCTGCTTTGGACCGTGGCTGCATGAAGATGTGGCACTTGGAGTTGCTGCGAGCCAGCTCGTGACCACTCGAGTCAGGGAGCCTGAGAACTTCCGCAGGAGGAACTGCACTTAACCTCATTGAGCGCAAAGTGAAGCTGAACTGAAAGATGGTTGTTTTCGCTCTTATGAATACAATCTGGTGAGTGCGCTGTTTGTTGAACTCAGGGTTACATGGCAGTGCTACTCCCTAAGACACACATATTGTGTGTGTGTGTGTGTGTGTGTGTGTGTGTGTGTGAGAGACAAAGCCAACTGAACGGTGCAGGCACTTCGATATCACAGTATTCATTAGTTCATGTATCATTTTACTAATCTCCGAAAGGCACGTGAGAAGGCAGTGATGTACCCACACCTCTCTGACTCTGTTACAGATAGGTTGTTAAATGAAATGGAGAACTGGGGTCATCTGGAGGATTATTACAGTCCAAAATACCTTTGTATGAGTCTACGGATACTCTTTCTGCTGTTTTAAAAATCACTGACTCTATTACAAAAGTAAGGACAGCTAATAAAGGATTTTTATAATAGCGACATATGACTAGCTTTAATCTCGTAATGCATCCTAAGATCTATCAACAGTTTAAAATGGAAGAATCATTGTAGTTAGATTGGGAATTTGGGATTGACAGGTACACACTGCTGTATTTTAAATAGATAACAAACAAGGACCTACTGTAGAGCACAGGGAATTCTGCTCAATCCTCTGTAATAACCTAAATGGGAAAAGAATTTGAAAAAGAATAGATACATATATATGTATAACCGAGTCACTTTGCTGTGTACACCTGAAACTAACATAACGTTGTTAATCAACTATACTCCAATATAAAATAAAGATTAAAAAAAGAATCACTGTACTGATCTAAGCCAGCGGCAAAGGACTCCGCGTGAGATTTTAAAATCTTCCCCCCAAGAAAAAGGTTGCGACCAGTTTTGAACTGGCAATTAGGCGTTTCCGGAGCCAGGCAATTCTCCTGGGAATGACCTCAGATGGCTGGGAATCCACCAGGCCTGCTTACGCACATGTTCTTTCTGAGCCTTGCAGAGTCGCAAAGAACGCATTTGAATGCCCAAAAATGTCCATCCCACTCTGGGCTACAAAATCTGGCAAGCGCGCCGCACTCTCTGGGAAGGATACAGCCCTTAATGGGAAATGCGTGAACTTGGGGAAATTTGAGATTGTGAATCATGAGCTGGGAAACCAATCACTAACTTGTTCATGAGGCATAGTGTTTGCCTTCAGTTTTTACACTCCCACATGTCACAGCCATTTATATATGCTTATGCTTCAAGATCATTTTAAATGTAAAGTATTACGGATAGGGGCATTTATAAGATACTAGGCTGCAACCATCAAAATCATTTTTTTCCTATTTTATCCCCCAGAATGACGAGTGATTAGCATGCTTTGACATAATTGGAAGTCACAACCGAATTCACTCAGCTAGATGGTTATCAGTACTCGGCATGGTTACATGTCCACTGATATCCTGCCTGTCCTCTACGACCTTGTCATATGAGTTGTATATGACATTGGAAGGATTAGAAGTGATAACCAGTGTTCATAAAAAGATCGGGGGACAATGTGCTGGGAAGCCTAAAAGGTTAAGCAATTAAGACATTTTTGATTGACACTCAACCCCATCACTTGTCAAATGAATTTGCACTGAACTCTAGAAATACTCCATAAAGTCTTGTACAGAGTCATAAGGAAGACCAATTACTTCCTAGGCATAATAACACCACAAATTACGTAGCATTTCCCCAAAGGCCGAGGTAGTTAACATTCCCATTTTACAGAGAGGTAGCAAAGGAAGTGGCTTGCCCAGGTTACCATAGCTACTAAGTGGTCCAGCCTGGGCATCTGATGGCCCGTGATGTGCCAGGAAGTCTTCTGAGCATGTTACATGTTCTAATTCATTGAATCCTAATCATAATTCTGTGAGACCGGTTCTAGTATCAATTTACAGATGAAATTATAGCAGGAGGACTGGAGGCAGTAATGATTCCCAGGTTACTATTAAGGAAACTGAAGCTTAAAGAGGCTGGACGATTGACCAAGGTGATGGAGCTACTAACTGTTAAGCCGGTAACTTCAGGACCTTGACTGTTTTGAATTCCAGCCAGGTTTTGAAGCCAGGCCATCTGGCCCTAGAACCTGTACGTTCAGTGTACTGGTGACAAGCGGCCCTTCCTCAGAGTCAGACAGCCTGACTTTGAATCAGATATCTACTCTTTCCCTGCTGTGCCACCCTGAATAAGTTACTTAACTGCTCTGTGCCGAAATTTCCTCATCTGAACCATGGGAAGAATAATGGAGCTAATTATCATCTGATGATTCAGCATATAGGAAACACTTAGAACAGTTTGGTACAGAAAGAAGTACTCAGTTAGCTAATGTGATGATGAATCTCTAAGCTATAAAATTTCCCAAAGCATTTAAAAATTGACTTACGCAATTAAAGCTCAAGTCACATTGAACTGTTCAGGAACGTGTTCATTTGCATAAAGCAAAGGACACTTATATTTTCCATCCGCTGGTTTCTAACTAGAATACTGATTTCCAAACCCTGAGGGGTCTGCGGAGACCCCCTCAGGGGAATCCCTATCAGGGGTAAGGAACAAGCCGGAGAGGTTCAGACTTCCTCCATTTAGATGACTTTGGACAAAGGATTTTGGAACTAAAAGCAGCTTGAGAACCATTGGTCTAAAAGACTAGAGTCGGGTCACGTGGCGGCACCTGTCTATCACTATACAGACAACTCCCTGCAATTGTAAAGTTTAGGACCCCCGCTCTGCTGGCCCAAGGGTAGCACCTACGACACCACAGGGCACACCCAGTGGAAGAGGCAGCTTGGGGCAAAATGACACCCTTCGTCTCTTTAATACACTGCTCTTGACAAAGTCAGGTTATGGAGGTAAGTAAGAGTCCGACAGAAGAATTCAAACAGGATGGACGACTGAAGGCTTCTGGGCAGAGATATGTTACAAAGCAGTAGTTCAGAAAGAATAACCTGGGTGTGATGTGCAGGACAAACTGGGATGGAATTACGGAGGTGAGCGAGCAGGCTACGACAGGACCAGGGCAAACAGACGGTGACAATGAGCATGCCGGCGATGGCAAACCCACAAGGGTGACGGCAGAACTGGAGGAGGAAGGTATTTCCTTAAGAGGGGAAAACCCGGCAAGACTTCAGGAAGGGAAAAGCGTTGAGGAATAAGTAAAAAAGGAGCCTGGGTTCCTAAGCTTGGTTGCCTTGGAGAACGGTGGGCTCACCTTTAAAGCAGGTGCAAGGAAAAGATGACCTGGATTTCAAGAGGAGCATGGAAGGTGCTGGGGCTGGTCTGTGGAGTTGGAGCTGCCACTTAGATGATCACTTCCACATACAGCAAACCTTGTTTTACTGCACATCAGTCTATTGCACTTTGCAGATATTCTGTTTTTGTTTTGTTTTGTTTTTTACAAATTGAAGGTCTGTGGCAACCTGAATTGAGCAAGTCTATCAGAGTCATTTTTCCAACAGTATTCGCTCACTTCATGTCTCCATGTCGCATTTTGGTAATTCTCATGATATTTCAAACTTTTTCATTATTCATTGTATTTATCTTTGACGTCACTCTTGCAACTGCAGATGTGGTGGAAACCCCAAGAGAACTAGAATTAGAAGTGGCACCTGAAGATGTGACTGAATTGCTGCAATCTCGTGATAAAACTTTAATGGATGAGGAGTTGCTTCTTATGGATGAGCAAAGAAAGTGGTTTCTTTTTTTATATTTATTTTTGGCTGTGTTGGGTCTTCGTTTCTGTGCGAGGGCTTTCTCTAGTTGCGGCAAGTGGGGGCCACTCTTCATCGCGGTGCGCGGGCCTCTCTATCGCGGCCTCTCTTGTTGCGGAGCACAGGCTCCAGACGCGCAGGCTCAGTAGTTGTGGCTCACGGGCCTAGTTGCTCCGCGGCATGTGGGATCTTCCCAGACCAGGGCTCGAACCCGTGTCCCCTGCATTGGCAGGCAGATTCTCAACTACTGCGCCACGAGGGAAGCCCAAGAAAGTGGTTTCTTCAGATGGAAGCTACTCCTGGCAAAGATGCTGTGAAGATGGTTGAGATGACAGCAAAGGATTTAGAACATGACATAAGCCTAGTTGATGAAGCAGCGGCAGGGTTTGAGAAGACTGCCTCCAATTTTGAAAGAAGTTCTACTGCGGGTAAAATGCCATCAAACAGCATCGCATGCTCCAGAGAAATTGTTCGTGAAAGGAAGAGTCAACCAATGTGACAAAATTCACTGTTGTCTTCTTTCAAGAAATGGCCACAGCTGCCCTGGTCTTCAGCTACCACCGCCTTGATCAGTCAGCAAGACCTTCCACCAGCAGAGATTACGACTTGTTGAAGGCTCAGGTGATGGTTAGCATTTTTTAGCAATAAAGTATTTTTTTTATTGAAGTATAGTTGCTCTACAATGTTGTATTTGCAG
Organism: Balaenoptera borealis; assembly: GCF_965194805.1. Lineage (NCBI taxonomy): Eukaryota > Metazoa > Chordata > Mammalia > Artiodactyla > Balaenopteridae > Balaenoptera > Balaenoptera borealis. Next base: position 176,899,521 of record NC_138866.1, read on the forward strand.
TAAAGTATTTTTAAATTAAACTACGTACATCATTTTTTTAGCCAATGCTATTGTACACAATAGACTAGTGTAAACGTAATTTTTAAAATTGAAGTATAGCTGATTTATAGTATTATATTAGTTTCAGGTGTACAACATAGTGATTCGATATTTTTATAGACGGGCTATCATCAAAAAGACAACAAATAATAAATGTTGGCGAGGATGTGGAGAAGAGTGAACCCTGGTACCACTGCTGGTGGGAACGTAAACTGGTACAGCCACTATGGAGAACAGTATGGAGGTTCCTCAAAAAACTAAAAATGGAGCTACCATATGATCCAGCAGTCCCACTCCAGGGTATGCATCTGAAGAAAATGAAATCACTAAGTTGAAAAGATACAGGCACCCCAGTGTTCACAGCAGCATTATTTACAATTGCCAAGATAATGGAAGCAACTCACGTGACCATCAACAGATGAATGGATAAAAAAATCATTATACACACACACACACACACACACACACACACACACACACACACACACACAGAGGAATATTACTCAGCCATAAAAAAGAATGAAATTTTGCCATCTGCAACAACATGGATGGACCTGGAGAGTATTATGCTTAGTGAAATAAGTCAGACAGAGAAAGACAAATACCGTATGATATCACTTACATGTGGAATCTAAAATATGACACAAATGAACATATCTATGAAACAGAAACAGACTCACAGACATAGAGAACAGACTTGTGGTTGTCAAGGGGGAGGGGGGTGGGGGAGGGATGCACTGGAAGTTTGGGGTTAGTAGATGCAAACTATTATATAGAGAATGGATAAACAACAAGGTCCTACTGTACAGCACAGGGAACTATATTCAGTATCCTGTAATAAACCATAATGGAAAAGAATATAAAAAAGAATATATATCTATGCATAACTGAATCACTTTGCTGTACAGTAGAAATTAACACAACATTGTAAATCAAATATACTTCAATAAGATAAATTAAAAAGAAAGAAGTCATGACACACACACACACGCACACATACACACAAAGGAATATTACTCAGCCATAAAAAAGAATGAAAATGTTTTTGCAACAACACAGATGGACCTGGAGAGTACTATGCATAGTGCAATAAGTCAGACAGAGAAAGACAAAGCATTGTGAACTTGCTTTTTTGCAGTCCCTGGAACCAAACCTGCAATATCTCCGCGGTCTGCCTGTACCTAGGAGGTGGCTGAGGTGTGAGACGGGGGCTTTGGAAAGATTTGGAAATCTTCCGTGTTGTTTGACAGCTAAATTGTTAGGTCTTTGCTGGGCAAGTGAGGAAACTGGACAGCAGAGAGATTCAAGGGCTCTGAGGCAGGGCCACAGCGGTGGAAGAGGCAGGGAAAAGCACAGAGCAGCTGAGATGTCCCCAGACCTCCGATTCCTTCTCCACCACCTCTGATACGGATCACACCGTATTTCCCAGGAGAGGGGATCGCTTCCCCCATCTCCCTCCCTTCCGTCCATCTCTGGGCCAGATGGGACGAGTTGCAGCAAAGGCTGCCAGAAAGCACAGCTCTGCCCCCCGAATCCTCCTGCACCCTCTCCTTATTATGGAGGACGGGGTGCCCTTGGTATAACTGCACAGAGAAAGGGGGGCTGTCGCGGTCACTGGAGAGCAAGTCGTGAGAACATGCAGCCCATTTTAGAATTAAGAACACCCACCCCTGGATGTGTAAAAAGTCGTACAGCCCGAATAATCATTTCTCACCTCTAGACATGACCTCCTGCCCCAAAGGGAGGCACACTGAGATCTGCATAGCGCAGGGAAAGATGAATAATAGAGATTCACCAAACGCGCACGTACTTGAAATGAGCCATGTGCCAAAAATCAATCTGCGAGTTAGCGGTGAAAAACAAAACAACACCCAGATTTGTTAACGCCCAGATTCCTGTGAAGCCACCCTTTCCAGATGGCCAGCTCCCTCTCCATCTCCACACCCCCTGGGGGGTGGGGTGAGGGTGAGGGCAGTGGGTACGCATGCGTGTGTGTTTTGTGTGTCTTTCCCCTATAAGCACAATTATTCACATTTTGCTGACCTGCACTGTGCGCTAAGCTCGTCTTTATCCCTCACCTTTCTCATCCCTCTTGAGCAGAGATGCTAAACCAGCAGGCCACAGTTCCCACCCGTCTCCCAAGGCTCCTTTCTGCCAACACTGCCTTGGGCTACCTTAGAGAGTTTGTGGAAACGAGTTTGTAAAGGGATCAAAGAAACAAATAACTCAGCAGTAACACACACACACACAACCAAGCCGCGATATCAACTTTCCAGAGGCTCGTTCCTGGGAGGGGAGGAGATGCACTGTCTTCCTCTCTTAAAAGTTCCTTTCTCGTCCTCCACACAACCCCATAAAGCTGTCCTTTCAGCAGGACAAAGTCAGCCAAATATTGGCCGTTTCAAATCGTTCCAAGCAGTACATTTAAAGGCTGGTTAAAATTAACATCAAGGGAGAATGGGGCACAGAAACGGAGGGGTGGGCATGGAAGGAGGGTAAGGTAGGGCAGGGGGGCAAAGAAGGAGATACTGCTAGGCAACCGGAGCCTGGACCCCAACTGCCTGGGAGATGGTTTCCCCTCCTCGCCCTGTGGCCGGCTGAGCTGCCTGCTCCTGGACCTGTGTGTGCGTGTATGTTGGGATGCGTGTCTGGGTGGGGCCCCTGGATGATTGCATCAATCTGCCGTATCCTGACACTCCTCTGTCACAGCCCCGCCGGGAGACTGGGATTCTCTTTTGTTGTCAAGCACAGCAGAGTTCACCAACTCTTCCAGAAAGGCCCTTGATGCAGAAGGGAGGATGTACAGGTCCCTCCCTCTTCTCGCCAAAGGGGGAAACTCGTGAGCTGCTCGTGGCTCCCAAGGGTATACTTTAAGGACTATTTCTTATTTCTCCAAGCCACTAAATGAGTTTTTGATTCCATGTAGAGTGACCATTCCGTACCATTATATTCGCCACCTCTAATCTATACCTTAACATCTATTTGCTTCACCATGTGCCTTTAAGATGTTAAATGTTATCAGCCTCCCCCAGGGGCTGGAAAGACATCTGTTTGGCTCATTTGGGGGAGTGCCCAGCTTTGCAGGGAGAAGCTTGATAAATGGTGACGGTACTCACGGTGACGTCTGAGGTCAGCCCAAAGCAGTGCTGCTTGACTCCCCCTCTGGCTCGTTTTACGAGGTGGGCTGGTGGCCTGGGAGGTCCCGGACAGAAGGTTCATCACGCCCCGGGCCCTCGGTCTGCTCCCAGCTTCTGCACAGGGCTTCCCACCCCTGGCTGAGACTGCACCTCCTGGTGACTTCAGACCAGACAGAAGCAGATGGCCGAGCCAGCTCACGCTTCAGCAGACGGGCCAGCGAGTGGAGCAGACCACCCTTCTCGGTGGAGAAGATACAAAATCAACTCTGTATATTGCTTTTCTTGGCAAAGTGTGTTCTGGGGGAATTCCTGGCTTCCTTGGTAGAGAACAATCCTTTGTATTTTTACAGAAGAACGTGATAAACCACAGAAGTAGTGGAGGATGGGGGGGAGAGGGTGTGTGTGTATATGGGTGTGTATGTGGGTGTGTGTGTGCACATGCAGAGAACCCAGGGCTGTTCACTTATTCCATGTAGCACTAACAGAGCTCCAGGTTTTCTTAACAAGTCATATCCAGGTTGTATTTTTTAAGCCCATTATAGGTAAGAATATTTACTTTGCCTTCAGTGCTGCTTTATTCAGAGCTCATATTAACTTACTTAACCTTTAAGCCAGTATCACTAGCATCTCTGTCAGACAGAGATAAGTGATGAGAAGGCAAGAATTATTTAATCTGCTGCTGTCTAAGTTTCTTCCACACCCGATACCCTCAGGCTTCGACACATTGTAGAAACTCTTCGTCATGTGTCAAATCTGTACATCTTCACTGTATCAATTAGAAACTGAGTTCAAACAGATGAAATGACCCAGGGAGCGGCAGGATATACTTAAAGTGATGAAAGAGAAAAACCTACAACCAACATTACTCTAGCCAGCAAGGATCTCACTCAGATTCGATGGAGAAATCAAAAGCTTTACAGACAAGCAAAAGCTAAGAGAATTCAGCACCACCAAACCAGCTTTACAACAAATGCTAAAGAAACTTCTCTAGGTGGGAAACACAAGAGAAGAATAAGACCCACAAAAACAAACCAAAAACAATTAAGAAAATGGTCATAGGAACATACATATCAATAATAACCTTGAATGTAAATGGATTAAATGCCCCAACCAAAAGACACAGACTGGCGGAATGGATACAAAAACAAGACCCATATATATGCTGTCTACAAGAGACCCACTTCAGACCTAGGAACACATAGAGACTGAAAGTGAAGGGATGGAAAAAGATATTCCATGCAAATGGAAATCAAAAGAAAGCTGGAGTAGCAATACTCGTATCAGATAAAACATACTTTAAAATAAAGACTGTTACAAGAGACAAGGAAGGACACTACATAATGATCAAGGGATCAATCCAAGAAGATACAATAATTATAAATGTTTACACATGCAACGTAGGAGCACCTCAATACATAAGGCAAATGCTAACAACCATGAAAGGGGAAATCGACAGTAACACAATAATAGTAGGGGAATTTAACACACCACTTACACCAATGGACAGATCATCCAAACAGAAAATAAATAAGGAAACACAAGCTTTAAATGACACAACAGACCAGATGGTTTTAATTGACATTTATAGAACATTCCACCCGAAAGTGGCAGAATACACTTTCTTCTCAAGTGCACATGGAACATTCTCCAGGATAGATCACATCTTGGGTCACAAATCAAGCCTCGGAAAATTTAAGAAAATTGAAATTGTATCAAGCATCTTTTCTGACCACAATGCTATGAGATTGGAAATCAATTAGAGGAAAAAACCTGTAAAAAACACAAATACGTGGAGGCTAAACAGTGTGCTACTAAATAACCAAGAGATCACTGAAGAAATCAAAGAAGAAATAAAAAGTACACAGAAACAAATGACAATGAAAACACGATGACCCAAAACCTATGGGATGCAGCAAAAGCAGTTCTAAGAGGGAAGTTTATAGCAATTCAATCTCACCTCAAGAAACAAGAAATATCTCAAATAAACAATCTAACCCTACACCTAAAGCAACTAGAGAAAGAAGAATAAAGAAAACCCAAAGTCAGTAGAAGGAAAGAAATCATAAAGATCAGAGCAGATATAAATGAAATAGAAACAAAGAAAACAATAGCAAAGATCAATAAAACTAAAAGTTGGTTCTTTGAGAAGATAAACAAAATTGATAAACCCTTAGCCAGACTCATCAAGAAAAAAAGGGAGAGGACGCAAATCAATAAAATTAGAAATGAAAAAGGAGAAATCACAACTAACATCGCAGAAATACAAAGGATTATAAGAGACTACTACAAACAACTATATGTCAATAAAATGGACAACCACAAAGAAATGGAAAAATTCTTGGATACGTACACTTTTCTAAGACTGAACCAGGAAGAATTAGAAAATAGAAACAGACCTATCACAGGTAATGAAATTGAAACTGCAATTAAAAATCTTCCAACAAACAAAAGTCCAGGACCAGATGGCTTCACAGGCGAATACTATCAAACATTTAGAGAAGAGCTAACACCGATCTTTCTCAAACTCTTCCAAAAAACTGCAGAGGGAGGAACACTCCCACATTCATTCTATGAAGTCACCATCACCCTGATACCAAAATCAGAAAAAGATATCACAAAAAAAGAAAATTATAGACCAATATCACTGATGAACATAGATGCAAAAATCCTGAACAAAAAATACTAGCAAACAGAATCCAACAGCACATTAAAAGGATCATGCACCACGATCAAGTGGGATGTATCCCAGGGATGCAAGGATTCTTCAATATATGCAAATCAATCAATGTGATACACCACATTAACAAATTAAGGAATAAAAACCATATGATCATCTCAATAGGTGCAGAAAAAGCTTTCAACAAAGTTCAACAATCATTTATGATAAACACTCTCCAGAAAATGGGCATAGAGGGAAACTACCTCAACATAATAAAGGCCATATATGACAAACCCACAGCCAACATCATACTCAATGCTGAAAAACTGAACATATTTCCACTAAGATCAGGAACAAGACAAGGATGTCCACTCTTGCTACTCTTATTCAACATAATTTTGGAAGTCCTAGCCATGGCAATCAGAGAAGAAAAAGAAATAAAGGAAAGAAATTGGAAAAGAAGAAGTAAAAATTTCACTGTTTGCAGATGGCATTATACTATACATAGAAAATCCTAAAGATGCTACCAGAAAACTACTAGAACTAAACAGTGAATTTGGTAAGGCTGCAGGATACAAAATTACTGCACAGAAATCTCTGGCATTCCTATATACTAACAATGGAAAATCAGAAAGAGAAATTAAGGAAACAATCCCATTTACCATAGCAACAAAAAGAATAAAATACCTAGGAATAAACCTACCAAAGGAGGTGAAAGACTTGTACTCAGAAAACTATAAAACACTGATGAAAGAAATCAAAGATGACATAAACAGATGGAGAAATAGACCATGTTCTTGGATTGGAAGAATCAATATTGTGAAAATGACTATACTACCCAAAGCAATCTACAGATTCAATGCAATCCCTATCAAATTACCAGTGGCATTCTTCACAGAATTAGAACAAAAAATTTTACAATTTGTATGGAAACCCAAAAGACCCCGAATAGCCAAAGCAATCTTGAGAAAGAAAAATGGAGCTGGAGGAATCAGGCTCCCCAACTTCAAACTGTACTTACAAAGCTACAGTAATCAAGACAGTAAGGTACTGGCACAAAAACAGAAATATAAATCAATGGAACAGGATAGAAAGCCCAGAGATAAACCCACGCACATATGGTCACCTAATTTACGACAAAGGAGGCAAGAACATACAATGGAGAAAAGACAGCCTCTTCAGTAAGTGGTGCTGGGAAAACTGGACAGCTACATGTAAAAGAATGAAATTAGAACACTCCCTAACACCATACACAAAAATAAACTCAAAATGGATTAAAGACCTAAATGTAAGACTAGACACTATCAAACTCTTAGAGGAAAACATAGGAAAAACAATCTTTGACATAAGCCACAGCAAGATCTTTTTTGACCCACCTCCTAGAATAATGAAAATAAAAATAAAAATAAACAAATAGGACCTAATGAAACTTAAAAGCTTTTGCACAGCAAAGGAAACCATAAACAAGACGAAAAGACAACCCTCAGAATGGGAGAAAATATTTGCAAATGAAACAATGGACAAAGGATTAATCTCCAAAATATACAAACAGCTCATGGAGCTCGATATCAAAAAAACAAATAATCCAATTAAAAAATAGATGGAAGAGCTAAATAGAAATTTCACCAAAGAAGACATACAGATGGCCAAGAGGCACATGAAAAGATGCTCAACATCACTAATTATTAGAGAAATACAATTCACAACTACAATGAGGTATCACATCACACCGGTCAGAACGGCCATTATCAAAAAATCTAGAAACAATAAATGTTGGAAAGGGTGTGGTGAAAAGGGAACCCTCCTGCACTGTTGGTGGGAATGTAAATTGATACAACCACTATGGAGAACAGTATGGAGGTTCCTTAAAAAACTAAAAATAGAACTACCATACGAGCCAGCAATCCCACTACTGGGCATATACCCTGAGAAAACCATAATTCAAAAAGAGTCATGTACCACAATGCTCATTGCAGCTCTCTTTACAATAGCCAGGACATGGAAGCAACCTAAATGTCCATCGACAGATGAATGGATAAAGATGTGTCACATATATACAATGGAATATTACTCGCCATAAAAAGAAACGAAATTGAGTTATTTGTAGTGAGGTGGATGGACCTAGAATCTGTCATACAGAGTGAAGTAAGTCAGAAAGAGAAAAACAAATACTGTATGCTAATGCATATATATGGAATCCTAAAAAAACAAAAATGGTACTGATGAACCTAGTGGCAGGGCAGGAATAAAGACGAAGACATAGCAAATGGACTTGAGGACATGGGGAGGGGGAAGGGTAAGCTGGGACGAAGTGAGAGAGTGGCATGGACATATATATACTACCAAATGTAAAACAGACAGCTAGTGGGAAGCAGCTGCATAGCACAGGGAGATCAGCTCGGTGCTTTGTGACCACCTAGAGGGGTGGGATAGGGAGGGCGGGAGGGAGACTCAAGAGGGAAGGGATATGGGGATATATGTATGCATATGGCTGATTCACTTTTTTGTACAACAGAAACTAACACAGTATTGTGAAGCAATTATACTCCAATGAAGATCTATTTAAAAAAAAAAAAAAAAAAGATCGCTGTCCAACAGAAATATCATGGGAGCCCAACAGGAAATGTTAACGTTTTTAGTAGCCGCATGAAACAGGGAACAAGAAATAGGTGAGATTAATTTTAATTATGTATTTTCTTTCATCTCACCCCAAATATTATCATTTCAGCATGGAATCATCGATATAAAAATCATTAATAAGATATTTTCCTTTTATTTAAAAAAATACGAAGCTTCAAAATCTGGTGCGTATTTTACACTCACAGCCCATCTTAACTGGGACTGGCCACATTTCAAGGGCTCCAACGTACTCTGCAGTGTAGCGTTAAATCTCTCCTGATGTTTCTGTCCCACTGGTTTTCTCAAGATTAGGGACACCATGTAACTTAGAACAATAGTCTAGCTACTATCTTTAATTCTCTTGAAAAACACTGACTTGTTGAAGTTTGTTCCATTCCTCAGAATCACAGGACACTTTGTTCCTCTATTTTAATGAAGTAGACAGTTATAAACGTGCTGCCAATGGCCACTTAGAGATGGGGTTAGAGAGACACGGTAATCCTAGGATCTGCCCCACGTCACAGCTCCCACTGTGGCAGAGTTGGGGGATGGAGAGGACTCTAATTCACTCTATCATCAAAGGGAAGAAATTCTGCCAACAGAGCATAATACCCACTCATCTAAAGTGCTGGGAAAGGGCTTTAAAAAACAGGTCTGTTTTGCTTGCACTGGCCTTTCTTCCTGTAGGACAGGATGTCATAGAGTATCATAAGCCTCAAGAGACCCTAATAAGGAAGGACCACACCTCAGGCATTCCAATCTAGCGAAAATCTACTCTATTTTTAAAAAACCCAAGAGAAAGGGCCCAGAATCTTCCCATTTATGGCTTCCAGTTCTCCACCAACCGACCCTCACTGTCAGGAAATTCTTCTCCATCTTATTGCAATGACTCTCACTAAGGCTAAAGCACATTTCTCTTTCTTTGCTTCCAAAATGCTCCCTTAAACATGCATTCAGGTCAGAAAAAAAGTGAAGAAAGTCATTTTAAAGGAATAACTGTATGAAGACCAGATGTGAGAAGTTCAGTTTAATACAAAACATGCATGGCACCCTCTTGTCTGGTTATAGAAGCATCAAGAAGAGGTTGATTGAGAGACGTACACGATGGTGGCCTCTCTCATTTTGATGCAGGCTTTTTCGAGTACATTTCTAATTGGTTGAAACAGTTTTGGGCAACAGAGCAAATGCCATTGTCTCCGGGTTGGATGGGAGTGTGACGCAGCTGAACAAAGTCCAAATGGATGACCAAAGTTGAAGGCCTGACTTGTTACTGAATGACATCCTTGTGTCATAGCATCGTTCCAGCTGTCCTTAAGTGCAATTTAAGGACTTAGGGAGTTACATGGTAATGTCATGGGTGTCAGGGACCTGCCTGTGGATTTAGGGATAAGCCTTTCGAATATTAAATTCCCGTACGTGCACTCTTGACCTTTGTTCTTTCCCCTGTACAGGTAATGTGGGATTTACTCAAGGTCAACAGGAATTTGGATGTGCAGATTCCACTACGTAATCTCAAATGGCTTTATAATAAGCCTTCAACGTTGGGATTATCGCCATGGTGCTCTGTAACCCAGAGAAGGGAAATGCTTCCATTCACACTGGCCAGGTCTGCACCGGTGCAGGAAATAATCTCTGTGGTTGTCTGGTTACAGTAGGTCCTTATTAGTTACCTATTTTATATATAGTAGTGTGTATATGTCAATCCCAATCTCCCAATTTATCCCTCCTCACCTCCCTTTCATCCTTGGTAACCATACGTTTGTTTTCTACATCTGCAACTCTATTTCTGTTTTGTAAATAAGTTCATTTGTACCATTTTTTTAGATTCCACATATAAGTGATATCATATGGTATTTGTCTTTCTCTGTCTGACTTACTTCACTCAGTGTGACAATCTCTAGGTCCATCCATGTCGCTGCAAATGGCATTATTTTGTTCTCTTTTATGGTCGAGTAGTGTTCCATTGTATATATGCACCACATCTTGTTTTTATCCATTCCTCCATCGATGGACATTTAGGTTGCTTCCATGGTTTTGTTTTTTGTTTTTTGTTTTTCTTTGGTTCTCTGCAGAGCAATTGGTTCTATGGTCCTTTGGGGAGGTAATTCCATGGTATCTTAGGATTTGCCCATTCTTTCATTCTACAAGGATTTATTTAGTGACCTATGTGCCAGGCACTGGGCTGGGCGCTGGGGACCCACAGTGATCATGACACAGACCCAGCCCTCAAATTGTTGGTGGCTCTGGGAAATGCTGACAAGTAAACAGGCGATGGCAGTGAGTTGTGATGAGTTGTGACAGTAAGAGGGAAACCTCAGGGGGAAGGGTGACAGCTAATGTCACTGAGCAGGACCCTAGGGGCCTTCCCGGGACAGACACCCCATGTCCTCTGCCTGCCTCTTGTTTATAGAAGAACTTTAGCCTCCTAGGCCTTCCCCAAGTTCCAAAGAGCAAATTTAATCAGAGAAGTGAGAAAATGCAAAAACAAAGGAAAACAGTCAAGCCAGAGAAAATAATAATCGTTTAGCCATTAAACAAAATCAAGGACTCAAGGGCCATAGATAATATTCTGAACCATATCCGTTGAGCTGTTTTGGAGGCACTAAGCCCCCCACCAGGTGGAAGAAGTTAACTGTACGCTGACCACAAGCACGCAGACCCCAGACTGGTTGGAACCAGAAGGTTGATGATGTTGACTCCCGATTACCTCTCCACCAACCAATCAGAAGAATGTCCATGAGCTGATCACACACCCCGCAACCCTCTTCCTCACCCTGTCTTTAAAAACCGTTCCCTGAAAGCCATTGGGAGTTCAGGCCTTTTGAATATTAGCTGCCCAAACTCCTTGCTTGGTGCCTGCAATAAATGCTGCACTTCCCTTCACCACAACTTGGTATCAGCAGTCAGCTTTACTGCATGCAGGAGAGTAGACCCAAGTCTGGTCTGGTAACAGTAAGACCCAGACCTGGGAGGGGCAGGGAGGCCAGGGAAAGCCTTGTGGGGGGGGGGAAAGTGTCTTGTAAGCTGTGAACTGAAAGTTTAACAGAAACCATCCAGGGACAGAGGTGAGGGTACAGGAAGGAGTGTTCTAGGAAGAGGGAATAACATTTGAAGCATGTTCTAAAAAGGGATGGGAAGAGTATGAACTTCTCTTGTTTAGCCTAAATCAACATTTTCTTGATGGTGAAGGGTTGAGGATGACCTTTTCAAAACTGCTGTACATCAGTAATTACATCTCTTTTCTGTGACTCGGGTCCACTTCAGATGCCCCCAGTCATACTTTCCCAGGGCAGGCTGGCCAACGGATTGTCATTTCACTGCCACTTGAGGTCTTAATTCCTATTTAAGAGGGTGGCCGCTTTCTAAGCCTTTAAGAGTTAGTATTAAAAAAAGCATCTAAAACACACCAGACCACTCACCTCTAAGCATCTGAAGATGATTCTTAACAATTTAAAGCTCCAAGTGCTTTGTTAGTTAGTGACGCTGCTAATTGAAGAGATCTTGCTCACTTTGCAGTCCTGTCCACTGCCCCACCCTCCAAATCCAAGCGGAGGTTTTAACTCTTAATACGAATGTGATCCTCTGAATCTAGTCTAACAAGGACGTAATCCAAAATGTGAAAGAACCTTACACAGGTAGATAAATTAATCACAGCATTTACTTGTAATAGTGGAAAAATTGTAAAGAAACCTTCAATGGACCCAAATGGGTAAACGATTGGATACTAATGGAATATCCATTTCTGGAATTTATGCAGCTATTAACAAAGATGACAACTTAAGTAACTTGGAAAAGGCTAATGAAAGACGTTAAGCGAAAAAAATAAAATAGAGAATTAGTCACACATTATGATTACAACCATGTAAGAAATACAAACATGAAAAAAGCTGGAAAGAAATCTGCCAAAGTGAGAATAGTAGTCAAACTAGTATGTTATGGTTTTGAGCTTCTTCCTACGGTTTCTCTCTTTCCTACACTGCATTTGTAGTACCTTTATAATTGAAATCTTATTAAAACTATTCACTCTTTAAGTTAGCAGTTTGAACATTTTCAAATCCCAGCAGCAAGTACAAGTAAGAGATCTGAGTGTCTGGGCGTCATTTCAACCTCCTGATGTACTGTAGCTTCTTCAGGGCAAAATATGAGGGGGGATAAGGAGCACTGCCCTGAGAATTTTATAGACATTGGAGAATATCAAGCAAATAGAGTTAGAAAAGCTGGAAGCAAGCAACAGATTTAGAATTAAGTTCTTTAAATCAAGTTTGGAAACTTCATTCTTTGGGGCTTTGAGGAAAACAATGATAGATATTTTTTGAAGCTGAACAAAACCAGGGTCTATGATTCCAATTCCTGCTCTGACTTCTCTGCCACTGATAGGTTCTTAGTTTGGGGATAAATGGATTGATTTCCTGTGTGTTAACTGACATATAGATGGTCAACGGCAATGACAGTGATGACCTATGGGAGGGGGTCGGGGGTTACTGAGCCCTTAGAGGGAAGACAGAGCCAAGGGATCGTTTTTCTTTCTTCACATCTATGAAGGCGTAACTTGAAAACAACAAACTGTTTTCTATCCCCTCTGAGCCAGGAAGATGACAAAAGCAGTCTTAATTGTAGCAAGAGTTCTCTAGGTTATATTATAGTTAACTCCTTCCATGTAGAAAGATTAGTTAATGGCAGTTGTGGAATTTCCTCTTCTAGAGATTTGTAACAATAGGTTAGATCTACATCTGGCCTCGAATGCCTTAGGCGTGGTGCACAAAGAAACAGAATGAACAAAAATAGCACTCACACACACACACGAATACCACGGTGTGCCCCAGTCCTCACTCGTAGATTTTAATAGAGGTTTTAAAATAGTTTATATTCTCACCCACCCTTCAGCTGAATCAAAGTCTGAACTATATCAGTCACAGAAGAAACTTAGAAAGTTGGTCGAAAGTCATTTACCTGTACTAGGAGTTCCAGCTTCCGGTCATCAAGAAGATGTACTTGACATCGACGGCCTTCCGTCATCTAAGAAAAAAGACAAATGATGGTCACCAAGAGTCTAGCGACCTTTCACAGGTTAGAGGGTCTCCAGTGCTGGATGTCACCAGGCACGTTCCTCTGGGCAAAACTTCTCCTGGGAGTTGGAGCCATATGAGGCCAAGATGGGCCAGGAATGGGTCATTCATTCATTCAACAATATTTATTGAGCATTTTCTGTGTGCCAAGCACTATTCTGAGAGCTGGGTGTACAGCAGCACACAAGACTAGGTCCCTGCCCTCATGGAGCTTACATTCTTACGGGGGAGATGTACAATAAATTAGCAAATGCGTATATAACATAATATCAGGTGGTGATAAATGTTCTTCATTCTTGAGTCATTCTTCCGTTCAATAATTTTATCACCATGCATTAGGGACACAGTTCAGTATCTGGTCTCTGCACCTCTCGACTTATCCCCCTAACTGATCGCAGGGAGCAGACGACCCACCCCACTGGCAACGGCATTTGATTTCTGTGTTACTCATCCCCTCTCCTCATTTATGACTCTACTCCGTACAGAGCTTTCACTTATGTTACAGGAACCCTGGAGATAAGTGCTCACAGCTGAACTTGACCCCTGACCCTTGTGCCTTTCACCACTAACATATCTGTGTAATAGAAAGAGCATCTTGGCAGGAACTGGAAGACCCAAGTCAAATCTTAGCCCTGCCGATTATTGGCTGCAGGACTTTGAACAAGCCTCTGTTCATCTCTGCACCCCAATCTCAGATACAAAAGCGAGTGGGCAGGCCCAGTGGGGGTGCTGGTGAATGTTTAACAGTTGGCTTTTTCTGGAAGGAGAGAGTTTTACTTTGTAGCATTTGCTGGGGCCCTGGCATCACCCTCAAAGGAAATCCTCTGAAGAGCAAGCCTTCTGGTAGATGTCACAGCTGGACACCACTCTAACCAAAAAGTGTCCTGCCGCTCCAAGTATCGTCACCATCTCTGATTTCAAGCTACTGTCAGGACAACACTGAGTGTTTCTAACAGACAGATATAACACACACCACCTGCAGATAGAATGCCGCTGGGAGAGGGCATGCCCCTTCCCCGTACCTTCCCTGTGCATCTCTTCTACCTGGCTGTTCCTGAGTTTTGTCCTTTTAGAATAAACCAGTAATCTAGTAAGTTCAAAACAAAACAAAACAAAACAAAAACCAATACACACACCTCAAGAGTGTAGATGCTAGCAAAGGACAGTAAAATAATTAGGAAGCGGATGGATTTATGTGGTTATTATAGTATTCATTACCCTTGTTTTTAATATAATTTATTTAACTGTAAGTTTATATAATTCAGTGTTAATAATGCCTACGTTTTACAAGCGGAGCACAAAATTCCTGAAAATATAACAGCTGGTGCTCCTGAGCTGCCCCAGTACAGCTGCCAGGGCCAGAAGACCCAAGGACTCCTTTTGGTCCTTGGATTTTTATCTGACTGTAGCCCCCACTGAAGCCACCTTCTTCTTCCCCAGCTACCAGCCACTTCATGCAGATCCAAAGGAAGGATGCACATGGGCTGATTCCGGCCCTGCCTCACTACATGGGCATCAGAGTCCCTTCCTGGAAGCGCCTCCTCCAGGAAACACGCAGAAGGTGGCTTCTTCTCTTCTTGCCCAACCCGGCTCATTCCCTGATCATCGGCACGTGCAAAGCTGCGGCGTACTCCTACGAGAGAATTCTTTCTCCTTCCCCTGAAGAAGGCATCGAAGTCATATTATTGTTCACGCTTCCATCAAGTCATATATATTGTCACTCACAGTGATTCATAAGGATATGATTCAGCCGTAAAATAGAGGAAATCTTGCTATTGGTGACAACATGGATGGACTTGGAGGGCATTATGCTAAGTGAAATAAGTCAGACAGAAGAAGACAAATACTGTATGATCTCACTTATACGTGGAATCTAAAACAAACAAACAAACAAACAAAACCAAAAAACCATGAGCCCCTAGATACAGAGAACACACTGGTGGTTTCCAAAGACAGGGGATGGACATGGGGGGGGTGTGAACTGGGGAAGACGGTCAAAAAGTACAAGCTTCCAGTTAAAATAAATAAGACTTGGGAATGTATTGTACAGCATGCTAACTATAATGAATAATACTGTGTTGTATATTTGAGAGTTGCTAAGACAGCAGATATTAAAAGTTCTCATCACAAGAAAAAAATTTTGTGACATATATGGGGACAGATGTTAGCTAGACTTACTGTGGTGATCACTTCACAATATATACAGATATCGAATCATTATGTTGCATGCCTTAATATAATCTTATAAGTTAACTATATCTCAATTTAAAAAAAGAAAACAACTTTTACAAAGTAAATAAAAAACTTTGCTGGAAAAAAAAAATCCATCAGCTTCATCTCAATCATTCACCCCTCTAAGTTCAAAGAAAACTACTATAATTTAAAATTACACTAAAATACATGCTTCCATACCAAAATGTATAAATTATTCTTTTAGCAAAAAAGTGCACCCAGGGCTTCCCTGGTGGCGCAGTGGTTAAGAATCCGTCTGCCAATGCAGGGGACACGGGTCGAGCCCTGGTCCAGGAAAATCCCACATGCCGCGGAGCAACTAAGCCCATGCGCCACAACTACTGAGCCTGCGCTCTAGAGCCTGCGAGCCACAACTACTGCAGCCCACATGCCACAACTACTGAAGCCTGAGCGCCTAGAGCCCGTGCTCCACAACAAGAGAAGCCCCCGCAATGAGAAGCCCGTGCACCGCATCGACGAATAGCCCCCGCTCACCGCAACTAGAGAAAGCCCACGCGCAGCAACGAAGACCCAATGCAGACAAAAAAAGAAAAAAAAAAAAAAAGAAAAGTGCACCCAAAATGTTCAAGTTTCAATAGGGCAGCTGACAGCAACTGCACAGGTACTTTGGATAGCATTTTAGATATTCAGCACTTGAGTTCTCATTAGGAAGAACTCAAGATCAACAGAGAGGGAGTTCTAGAAAGGAGAGTGCTACAACCATCTGGCATATTATTTTGGAATTCCTTCAAAAACATTTATTAACAATTTGAGAAAACTCTCTGAAGTGTGGGGACAATTTTAAGGAATTTTTAGAGAGCAATTCTGCTTGTCCTGTGCATATTTAAAGCACAAAGTTTTGAACTTCCTTTTACTGTAAAAAGTTAAGGGTATAAACACGTTCTTGAGTTACTTATTCACGTCCTAATAAGCTGTATAAAAACCAAGGAAAATTGGTACCGAAGACATTACTGTATCAAATAAAGTTCTAATCACAGTCATAAAGAAGAGGTAGCCTATCATTTTCTCAAAATATTTCCAAGCATGCAAAGTGTGACATGACCCCAAGTTCATACCCATACCTAAAAGTGTATCGTGAGATTCTCATTTTCATCTGAAACATACAATTCCCATTCCCTTAATCTCACCTTATCTGCTCAGCAGTTTAAAGAAGTAGCTATGCATCCAGATGTTAAGATCTACCCAAGGAGCTTCCAACTTCATTCTCCTCTTCAACAAAATCTCACTACTAAGCCCTGAGGAATTTATAAGCACACTCCCTATTCTAATAGGAAATTTACAAGCTGCCTCCCTTTTGGAAGGCAAAATGTCCCCGAGAAAAGTCAGCACAGAGAAGTGAGTCTAAACCGAAACTCAACCTTGAATCATCACGTCTTTGAAAGCACAACTTTCTTTTGACAGCACAGCTGTGGCTTTTCTTCTCAAAAGGGAGACCTGTCTATTCTGCACGGATGGGAGATCGGAGCAGCCTGTTCTCGTCATCAGTTCGGAAGAAGTTTGCCATCCTGGGTGTGTGCGGAGAAAGAGCGACTGGACATCTGCAGCTTCGTCTGGCTTCCTGGGCGTAGTGAAATTTTCTTCTGAATACTAACAATTGTAAACAAATATTGCTTTCCTTGTTCTTGTTTTCAGCTGCTCAGGCACAACTGGAGGGCTGGCATTACCCTCAAAGGAAATGCTTTTGGAGAACAAGGCTTCTTGCAGATGTCAGCTGGCTACCGCTCCAGCCATAAATCGACTTGTTACGGTACAATTCCATACCAAGCAGAAGCCCGCCAAGTGCACTGTGACCCCAAAGGATACACAGAAAAGTGTTATTTTGAAAGTGAGGTGTCCACCCCACTTATCCAACTTCGCTGTTAAGACACACACCGAATCACGAAAACTACATATAAACATGGAAATGCATTTGTAACACGAGCTTAAGTGAACATAGTAGAATATGAGACGTGTACTATAAAGGCAGCCAATAAAATTGTCGTGAACATGTACAGGAATGAAGAGGCAAAAATAAGACAGTTGATGTGCTAGGTTGATAGGCTTATGGGTGGTCCCCTATCCCCACCCCTACCCAAATATGACTTCACATCTTTTTTCTTTTTCAGTTAAAAAATGTAAAAAGAGAGGGCTTCCCTGGTGGTGCAGTGGTTGAGAATCTGCCTGCCAATGCAGGGGACACGGGTTCGAGCCCTGCTGGGAAGATCCCACGTGCCGCGGAGCAGCTGGGCCCGTGAGCCACAATTACTGAGCCTGCGCGTCTGGAGCCTGTGCTCCGCAACAAGAGAGGCCGCGATAGTGAGAGGCCCGCGCACCGTGATGAAGAGTGGCCCCCGCTTGCCGCAACTGGAGAAAGCCCTCGCACAGAAACGAAGACCCAACACAGCCATAAATAAATTTAAAAAAAAAAATGTAAAAAAAGAAACTTAATCTAGAAAAATGAAGGACACTTTGAGGTCAGCCATAGGAAATGGAGCTCGAGAAGCTTCCTTCTCAGCAAATTCTTCTTAGATTGCCTATATCTTAACATCTCAAATCAAACTAATTAATTTACAAATGAGAATTATGATTGTCCACAGATGTGAGAAATCTCAAGACCGAAAGTCTCACACCTTCTCTCCCTGCGGGAGGAATTCATGGGAGACAGACTGTGCTTCCCAGAAGGGGTTCAGGGAGCACAGGATCCAAAAGGCGGGGATTATAAATACCTGTGCTTGAGGGCCTCCATCTACCGGAGCCTGACACACTCCTGATGGCGGAAGGGGGTTCTGTCCAAACATGACAGAGGAGGCCCCTCTGCAGGGCATTATCGAAAAACAAATAACCACCTAACCAGCAACAACAAACTCCCGCAAAGGGCGATTCTGAAGAGCTTTACATGGAGGGGTACAGGGTTCAGCGCGTGAAAATATGTCTTATTAGGAATGTTTTCTCTTCAAATTCAAAACTAAGTAAACCCCATTTCAATATGCCTCTTGTTATCACCTCTTTCTCTACCCATCACCCCCTCCTCTCTCTCCCTCTTTGAGTCACTTCTTGGATGTCCACTCTCCCCTTTTTCTTGCCCCTTGTCAAATGTATCATCTACTATGGTATATACATGCGGAGGAAGTACTCTGAAGAAAGAACCCTAGTTCCCCTGTTCATAATAATTTCAGAGAAAACTAATGCAATTGTGCAAATGACAACAGGGTTAACAGATAATAAACTTAGAAAAACATACGATTTCAAAAACTAAAAACTAAAATACATTCAATTAACACATGTTGCCATAATATTTCCTGAGACTCATTTATACTGGAACTGTTATCACTAAGACACTGGGGGCTGGGGTGAGGGTAGGGAGGGGGAGGAGAGAAACGTTACCACGTGCCTACTTGTTTACAGCTCTGCACTAGTTACCAAGTTGTGATTCAGATTCATTTTAGAGACAACACTTCATGGGACAATAAAATAAGAAATATTAAAGACTCACTGGAATTGCACAAAACGAAGAATTCACATTTCCAAAGCACACTTTGGAGAACTGTCAGTCCTCCCCCAAACAACCCGAAATCCGACCCTTTAAAACGTTATCATCAAAGAGAAAATTCCGATTTCTGAAGTGTCCAAGCCAAGGCCCAAACCTAGAGATGTAAGTCTTAGAGCACGTCCTGTGAGCACGGTCCATGAAGCCACGGAGCATCCCGAGGATGCCAGAAGTATGACAGCAGCACCTCACAATCTGCCCTCTGACCCAGGCCATTCTGTGGCTCGGAAGGAAATTCCAGAGACATGACTACAAGTTCCCAGGGAAACTCACTGTTGGGGCTTCTGCTGTTTGGGTCACCTCAATGTGTCACATCCCTCTCTCCACTTCAGTTTCCTCTGCAGATAAATGAGGACCCAAGGACTCTCCTAAGTACCAGAAAGTCACAGGATACCAGAGTCGCAATCATTATGAAGCTGTCACATCCAGGAGACGAATAAATGCAACACATTCACAGTGGCCTCAAGAAAGTCAACCCCACAGTAAATAACTACACAGATAGAAAGGATTTCTAATTAAAAGTTGTTAAAAATATCCATCCATCTGCTGCTCACACCTAACCTGTACCATGGACACACCAGATATAATACGTTATTAGAGTGTATATTTCATACATTATAATAAGAGTGCATGAGGGTCAAGAGGGAGGAGATACGGGGATATATGTATATGTATAGCTGATTCACTTTGTTATACAGCAGCAACTAACACACCATTGTAAAGCAATTATACTCCAATAAAGATGTTAAAAAAAAAAAAGTGCATGAAGGGCCTCTGCCTATAACCTTTAAAAAAAGTTATAAAGGTATATTGTCCATTTTTACTATGATTTTTCCCTCTGTCAGATTTATCTCAAGCTTATTACCTTTACTTTGTCTCTAAGTGACATCATATTAAAATAAAGATGCTAATGGAAAGAAAGGAGATACCAAGTATTAGACAGCAGAAGTCTGATTCAGAGAGAATGACTTGGTCCCAGTTTTGCTCCATGACCTCTGGCAAGTTATTTCACCTCTGCCTTTATTATGAGTCTCCTGAGTTCAGAAGGACACACACAGGCATGTCCTTGAGGTTCTTGGCTGCTGAATACAGTCAGAACTGATAAAACCCAGATGAAAGTGACTAAATGCGTGGCCCTATTATAAACAAATTCACATGGCAATGCAATGTAATATAAGAACTGAAGGGACTTCCCTGGTGGCGCAGTGGATAAGGCTCCGTGCTCCCAATGCAGGGGGCCCGGGTTCGATCCCAGGTTAGGGAACTAGATCCCACGTGCATGCCACAACTAAGGAGCCCGCGAGCCACAACTAAGGAGCCCGCCTGCTGCAAATGAGACCTGGCACAAGCAAATAAATAAATAAATGAATAAATATTAAAAAAAAATGAATGGAAACAGCCTCGCATTCTTCAAAGCTTGACCCGCTGCAAGTGTGCACTTGATGAGGTCATGAGTACGGCCAGTGTTTCACTGGAGGATCTTTGGAAAGCAGACTGAGGTGTGGCTACTGCCCGGGTCTCTCTGCCTCCAGCGAAAGGAAACTGGGTTTTCTCTGGTGACACAAGAAGAGGAGTCGTGGTGTTGTGTGGGTACTAAGGGCTTGGGGACAGCGGAGGGCTGCGTGGGCAGGTGTGTCACAGGGAAGATCAAATCTGACTCCATATTG
The DNA here is from genome assembly GCF_965194805.1 of Balaenoptera borealis. Taxonomy (NCBI): domain Eukaryota; kingdom Metazoa; phylum Chordata; class Mammalia; order Artiodactyla; family Balaenopteridae; genus Balaenoptera; species Balaenoptera borealis. Next base: position 176,920,487 of record NC_138866.1, read on the forward strand.
GATCTGTCCCTTTTTCTTTAACCTTTGTATCCTATTGCTTTTCCTGCAAGTTAGTCACTGAAAGAATGTTGCCTACAGCCTACAATACACAGGATACCCCATTCTCAAGGCTCTGACCTTTAAAGGTATAACTTTTCCACTCCTAAGAGATAAAAAGTTACAGAACAGAAAATAACATTTGTCTTTTTTTCCCAAATCCATTAATTGCATTATGTTTTGAATTTTATTTTTTTATATAGCAGGTTCTTATTATTATCTATTTTATATATATTAGTGTATACATGTCAATCCCAATCTCCCAATTCATCACACCACCACCCCCCCGCCCCGCCCCGCCACTTTCCTCCCTTGGTGTCCATACGTTTGTTCTCTACATCTGTGTCTCTATTTCTGCCCTGCAAACCGGTTCATCTGTACCATTTTTCTAGGTTCCACATACATGTGTTAATATACGATATTTGTTTTTCTCTTTCTGACTTACTTCACTCTGTATGACAGTCTCTAGATCCATCCACGTCTCTACAAATGACCCAATTTCGTTCCTTTTTATGGCTGAGTAATATTCCATTGTATATGTGTACCACATCTTCTTTATCCATTCGTCTGTCAATGGGCATTTAGGTTGCTTCTATGACCTGGCTATTGTAAATAGTGCTGCAGTGAACATTGGGGTGCATGTGTCTTTTTGAATTATGGTTTTCTCTGGGTATATGCCCAGGAGTGGGATTGCTGGGTCATAACAACATTTGTCTTGTTGGAGGTTTATAGGAACATTGTGACCAGACCTATGGGGACAGCTGCAAGAATGAAGGATTCCGACAGCAAGAAGTCTGCAACAACCAACCACACCCCTTCCCCTTTTAGGATAAAAGAAGCCTGAATTCCAACCTGGGCAAGCTGGTTCTTTGGGACACGAGTGCATCATCTTCTCGACCTGCTGGCTTTCTGAATAAAGTCGCTATCCATTACCCCAGCAACTCATCTTTTGATTTACTGGCCTGTCATGCAGCAAGCAGCATGAGCTTGGACCCGGTAACAGGTGGACCATTTTAGTCCCCGACTGTGCCACCCTGCAGACCACTGCTGTGTGTGATCAAGCCACAAGTCCTACTGGACCATCATTCCTCTCCAGATGGGACTGCAGGGGAGAGGGTCAAAAAACATTAATAATCGGTCTCCGGGCCTAAAGTTGAGAAGACAAGGGATAGACTCAGATAGGTCGGAGAAGAGGACAGCCAAGGAGCTCCACTGATGGGCTCGTGTGACCCCAGTGGAGAGGAACTCCTACCCAGAGCTCTGCTGTGGGATGTGGGGAAGGAGGGGACTCTTTTCCCCTTCCAACAAGACACTGCAATCTGAGGACAAGCTATAGACATGGAGTCGGACAGGTGCGTCTCAGATACAGAAGGTCAAGGCCCAAGTGGGGAATTTCAGCCCAGGGCCAGAGTGTGACAGATGATTGCTCTCCCCCATCTGAGAGCCAACCCTCTGACTAAATGGTCAGGAGGAAAGGGACACTGCGAGAGCCACATGCAGGGTCCCTGGTTATGCACCAAGGACACCACCTTGGCGACCACAGAGCAGTGAAGCCACTGCAGTTCAGTCAACAGAAGTTAACAGAAATTAACGGAAGTGCAGGTGAGGGCTCCAGCCCCTGGAAGGCAGCAGAGCTTTCTGAATTACATTCTGACCAGCTGGACACTGAAAGAACGATAACCTGATTGTCCTTTCTCCTGCCACTGCCAGAGCATCTTCCGAAGACAGGATTTTCTTGACCACCCTTTTGAGTATATTAGCAAGATCTCAATCCATTATTCTACCCAAAATACACATATTAACCCATATTCACCTCATTCACAGCACATCTACAGGCAAGCTTTTGCTTTCTACCCAGGCCTAGGGTCCCACAAAGCTTTGGTTCTGCAACCAGAAGAACTAAAGTCTCTGAAGATCCATGGAGACTCCATGCTACTTGACATTTCATTATTATTGTTATTATTATTTGGAGAGGGATGGGCAAAGGGAATAGAGCTTTCTCCTAGGTGAAGGAGAGTTGGGAGTTTCGACCAGAGAGGGAGTCTCAGGCAGCCTGGATAGAGGCCGGCCGGAAACAGAAGGTGGGAATGTCTAGCCAGCAGAATCCTGAGCAGATCTGGATGGAAGGCCTTGGGGAATAAAGGCCTGAGGAGGAGATTCCCGACGTGGTTATAAAACATCCCTCGTTGATTAGCACCGTGGCTACCATTTGTGAGAGATGAGTATCTGAACGCTGGATAACGAGCCCTCTGAGATCTGGCCTCACCTCACCACATCTGGTTTTTTCAAATGCTCTCCTTCCCCAGGCCCCATCCCTGCAATTCCAAGACCAGTCCAAGTCCAGGACTCACCTGCCCTGGACTTCTGAGTTCTGTTTCCCTGAGGGCCATCCTTACCTCAGGGCCTGGCCCATGCTGTCTCTTTTGCCTGGAAACACTTTCTCTTCCCTCATGTACACAAAGGACCATCCCTGGCTGCCTGGTCCAGGCCACGCACCAAGCCAGGGCCTGGAGACACAGCGGTGACCAAAGGAAGCACCATCTTGATTCTCAGAGGTCACTGGCTTCAGGGGAAGACGGACATGACTTTCACTCATTCTTGCAGACTCAGCTGTGTTGATACACATGCTTTCTCCTCCCTGTGGGGGGATTTTCCCACCCCTGGCTGGCAGCTACAATGCCAGGCCTGAAGCCTTCCCTCCTGTCCTCCCCAGGTCACTGCGCCAGGGTTTACAGAGGATGGGAGGAGGGCTCTGGGGCCTGACCACCTGGGTTCGTGTCTTATCCCAGCTTCACTGGGGGCTAGCTGGGTGTAACCCCCCACAAGGACTTTGCCAATTTGTGCCTCACTCCCCAGTCTATGAAATGGAGACCATCCTCGTGCCAACCTTGTGGAGCTGGTGAAAGGAATAACTAAGTTAACACACATAGAGTGTGCATGGCACGGAGTAGGCTCAATATCACCTTTAGCAGTCTCTAGTCAGGGGACTTCCCTGGTGGTGCAGTGGTTAAGAATCCATCTGCCTATTCAGGGGACATGGGTTCGAACCCTGGTCCGGGAAGATCCCACATGCCGTGGAGCAACTAAGCCAGTGCGCCACAACTACTGAGCCTATGCTCTAGAGCCTGCGAGCCACAACTACTGAGCCCACGTGCCGCAACTACTGAAGCCTGCACGTCCTAGAGCCAATGTGCCGCAGCTACTGAGCCCGCGTGCTGCAACTACTGAAGCCCACGTGCCTAGAGCCCGTGCTCCGCAACAAGAGAAGCCACCACAATGAGAAGCCCGTGCACCGCGATTAAGAGTAGCCCCTGCTCACCGCAACTAGAGAAAGCCTGTGTGCAGCAACCAAGACCCAACGCAGCCAAAAAAAAAAGAAAAAAAGTCTCTAGTCAGGGAAGGTGACACTCCTCTGAGCAGCAGTGTCAGGGAGACGAGAGACTACGTGTCCTGCCCTGCAGGGCGGAACCCGGTTTTCATCAACTGCTGCCACGCCCCCACCTCCACACCTGCAGGACGGCCTGGGTGAGGCTGCAGCTTTCGGCCACTCATGCCAGGCTGTCTGCCGCTGTGGCCGGATGGGAGAGGACAATGGCCTGGGCGGGCAACATCTGGGTGGCTGTCCCCAGCGCTGAGCAAGTACCAGGTCTTCACAGAGCAGAGGCCACGGGGCCCTGGTCCCGGGTAAAGGGGCTACTCCACCCACACAGAGCACCTGGAGGTCCGGCCCTCCCCCAAACAGCAATGGCTGCTTTTCATCCCAAGCTCCCTGCCAGCGTCCACAGAGAGCTGGTGGAAGGCATGCCGGAGCCAGACGAGGAATGGAGGTTTAGGGGTGCCAGCGTCACGTGTAAGATGACGATGGTGGCGACCACAAGAACTGCCAGGCCACATACACACTCTGTCACTGGAGGAGGAGACGAAGGCCTCTTGCTGGCAAGGAGGCCTCGCCTGTTTCTCTTGGCAGATTCAGGGTGTTATTCTTACTGACAACTGTTCACGACACAGGTGTCTGTGCAGACGTCCTTCAAGGCTGGCTGAGAAGGTATAAACTCTGAAGAAACAAAACATATAAAGAAGCAGCAAGAACCCTTCTAAACCATCCGACATCCCGCTGTTCTCCTTGAAGGGAGGAAAGAAGAAGGAAAATGACACCTGGGCTTTGGCACATGGAGTTCTGGCTTCAGTATCTCAGTGATAGAGTTTTGGTTGAAATGGAGATGCTTTTTCCAAAGGAAAAGGCAAATATCTACACTTTCTTTTGTTCTGATGACTGTACTTGGAATTTTTATAGAAAAGGAGGACTGATGGGGTAGTCTGACGGGGACCGCAGACTCAAGGAAAATGGTTTTTAAAAGTCCAAAAAAAAGATAAGGTTGACTCTGTGGATCGAAAAGAATATTTTTTGTATGAGGTCGAAACTTTAACACATAAACTTTAAAGATAAAAACAACATAATAGACTCCCTCTTGCGAGAGCACCAGAATCACAACTGGCTGCTGGACAGTCTTTGACAGGAAGACCCTGGACTTCACCAAGGAGGATACCCCACGTCCAAGGACAGAGGAGAAGCCACAGTGAGATGGTAGGAGGGGCGAAATCAGAGTAAAATCTAATCCCATAACGGCTGGGTGGGTGACTCACAGACTGGCGAACACTTATACCACAGAAGTCCACCCACTGGAGTGAAGGTTCTGAGCCCCACGTCAGGCTTCCCAACCTGGGGGTCCGGCAACGGGAGGAGGGATTCCTAGAGAATCAGACTTTGAAGCCTAGTGGGAATTGATTTCAGGACGTCAACAGGACTGGGGGAAACAGAGACCCCACTCTTGGAGGGCACACACAAAGTAGTGTGCGCATCGGGACCCAGGGGAAGGAGCAGTGACCCTGGGGGAGACTGAACCAGACCTACCTGCTGGTGTTGGGGGGTCTCCTGCAGAGGCAAGGGGTGGCTCTGTTTCACTGTGGGGACAAGGACTCTGGCAGTGGAGGTTCTGGGAAGTGCTCCTTGGCGTGAGCCCTCCCAGAGTCTGCCATTAACCCCACCAAAGAGCCCAGGTAGGCTCCAGTGTTGGGTTGCCTCAGGCAAAACAACCAACAGGGAGGGAACCCAGCCCCACCCATCAACAGTCAAGTGGATTAAAGTTTTACTGAGCTCTGACCGCCACAGCAACAGTCAGCTCTACCCACCACCAGAGCCTCCCATCAAGCCTCTTAGATAGCCTCAACCACCAGAGGGCAGAGAGCAGAAGCAAGAAAAACTACAATCCTGCAGCCCGTGGACCAAAAACCACAGTTACAGAAAGATAGACAAGATGAAAAGGCAGAGGGCTATGTACCAGATGAAGGAACAAGAAAAAACCCCAGAAAAACAACTAAATGAAGTGGAGATAGGCAACCTTCTAGAAAAAGAATTCAGAATAATGATAGTGAAGATGATCCAGGACCTCGGAATAAGAATGGAGGCAAAGATTGAGAAGATGCAAGAAATGATTAACAAAGACCTAGAAGAATTAAAGAACAAACAAACAGAGATGACCAATACAATAACTGAAATGAAAACTACACTAGAAGGAATCAATAGCAGAATAACTGAGGCAGAAGAACGGGTAAGTGACCTGGAAGACAGAATGGTGGAATTCACTGCTGCGGAACAGACTAAAGAAAAAAGAATGAAAAGAAATGAAGACAGCCTAAGAGACCTCTGGGACAACATTAAACGCAACAACATTCGCATTATAGGGGTCCCAGAAGGTGAAGAGAGAGAGAAAGGACCAGAGAAAATATTTGAAGAGATTATAGTCGAAAACTTCCCTAACATGGGAAAGGAAATAGCCACCCAAGTCCAGGAAGGGCAGAGAGTCCCATACAGGATAAACCCAAGGAGAAACACGCCGAGACACATAGTAATCAAAGTGGCAAAAATTAAAGACAAAGAAAAATTATTGAAAGCAGCAAGGGAAAAACGACAAATAACATACAAGGGAATTCCCATAAGGTTAACAGCTGATTTCTCAGCAGAAACTCTGCAAGCCAGAAGGCAGTGGCATGATATACTTAAAGTGATGAAAGGGAAGAACCTACAACCAAGATTACTCTACCCGGCAAGGATCTCATTTAGATTTGATGGAGAAATCAAAAGCTTTACAGACAAGCAAAAGCTACGAGAATTCAGCACCACCAAACCAGCTCTACAACAAATGCTAAAGGAACTTCTCTAAGTGGGAAACACAAGAGAAGAAAAGGACCTACAAAAACAAACCCAAAACAATTAAGAAAATGGTCATAGGAACATACATATCGATAATTACCTTAAACGTGAATGGATTAAATGCCCCAACCAAAAGACATAGACTGGCTGAATGGATACAAAAACAAGACCCATATATATGCTGTCTACAAGAGACCCACTTTAGACCTAGGGACACATACAGACTGAAAGTGAGGGGATGGAAAAAGATATTCCATGCAAATGGAAATCAAAAGAAAGCTGGAGTAGCTATACTCATATCAGATAAAATAGACTTTAAAATAAAGAATGTTACAAGAGACAAGGAAGGACACTACATAATGATCAAGGGATCAATCCAAGAAGAAGATATAACAATTATAAATATATATGCACCCAACATAGGAGCACCTCAATACATAAGGCAACTGCTAACAGCTATAAAAGAGGGAATTGACAGTAACACAATCATAGTGGGGGAATTTAACACCTCACTTACACCAATGGACAGATCATCCAAAATGAAAATAAATAAGGAAACAGAAGCTTTAAATGACACAATAGACCAGATAGATTTAATTGATATATATAGGACATTCCATCCAAAAACAGCAGATTACACGTTCTTCTCAAGTGCGCACGGAACATTCTCCAGGATAGATCACATCTTGGGTCACAAATCAAGCCTCAGTAAATTTAAGAAAATTGAAATCATATCAAGCATCTTTTCTGACCACAACGCTATGAGATTAGAAATGAATTACAGGGAAAAAACGTAAAAAAGACAAACACATGGAGGCTAAACAATACGTTACTAAATAACCAAGAGATCACTGAAGAAATCAAAGAGGAAATCAAAAAATACCTAGAGACAAATGACAATGAAAACACGACGACCCAAAACCTATGGGATGCAGCAAAAGCAGTTCTAAGAGGGAAGTTTATAGCTATACAAGCCTACCTAAAGAAACAAGAAAAATCTCAAGTAAACAATCTAACCTTACACCTAAAGAAACTAGAGAAAGAAGAACAAACAAAACCCAAAGTTAGCAGAAGGAAAGAAATCATAAAGATCAGAGCAGAAATAAATGAAATAGAAACAAAGAAAACAATAGCAAAGATCAATAAAACTAAAAGTTGGTTCTTTGAGAAGATAAACAAAATTGATAAGCCATTAGCCAGACTCATCAAGAAAAAGAGGGAGAGGACTCAAATCAATAAAATCAGAAATGAAAAAGGAGAAGTTACAACAGACACCGCAGAAATACAAAGCATCCTAAGAGACTACTACAAGCAACCCTATGCCAATAAAATGGACAACCTGGAAGAAATGGACAAATTTTTAGAAAGGTATAACCTTCCAAGACTGAACCAGGAAGAAACAGAAAATATGAACAGACCAATCACAAGTAATGAAATTGAAACTGTGATTAAAAATCTTCCAACAAACAAAAGTCCAGGACCAGATGGCTTCACAGGTGAATTCTACCAAACATTTAGAGAAGAGCTAACACCTATCCTTCTCAAACTCTTCCAAAAAATTGCAGAGGAAGGAACACTCCCAAACTCATTCTATGAGGCCACCATCACCCTGATACCAAAACCAGACAAAGACACTACAAAAAAAGAAAATTACAGACCAATATCACTGATGAATATAGATGCAAAAATCCTCAACAAAATACTAGCAAACAGAATCCAACAACACATTAAAAGGATCATACACCACGATCAAGTGGGATTTATCCCTGGGATGCAAAGATTCTTCAATATACGCAAATCAATCAATGTGATACACCATATTAACAAATTGAAGAATAAAAACCATATGATCATCTCAATAGATGCAGAAAAAGCTTTTGACAAAATTCAACACCCATTTATGATAAAAACTCTCCAGAAAGTGGGCATAGAGGGAACCTACCTCAACATAATAAACGCCATATATGACAAACCCACAGCAAACATCATTCTCAATGGTGAAAAACTGAAAGCATTTCCTCTAAGATCAGGAACGAGACAAGGATGTCCACTCTCACCAACTATTATTCAACATAGTTCTGGAAGTCCTAGCCACGGCAATCAGAGAAGAAAAAGAAATAAAAGGAATACAAATTGGAAAAGAAGAAGTAAAACTGTCACTGTTTGTGGATGACATGATACTATACATAGAGAATCCTAAAACTGCCACCAGAAAACTGCTAGAGCTAATTAATGAATATGGTAAAGTTGCAGGATACAAAATGAATGCACAGAAATCTCTTGCATTCCTATACACTAATGATGAAGAATCTGAAAGAGAAATTATGGAAACACTCCCATTTACCATTGCAACAAAAAGAATAAAATACCTAGGAATAAACCTACCTAGGGAAACAAAAGACCTGTATGCAGAAAACTATAAGACACTGATGAAAGAAATTAAAGATGATACCAACAGATGGAGAGATATACCATGTTCTTGGATTGGAAGAATCAACATTGTGAAAATGACTATACTACCCAAAGCAATCTACAGATTCAATGTAATCCCTATCAAATTACCAATGGCATTTTTTACGGAGCTAGAACAAATCATCTTAAAATTTGTATGGAGACACAAAAGACCCCGAATAGCCAAAACAGTCTTGAGGCAAAAAAATGGAGCTGGAGGAATCAGACTCCCTGACTTCAGACTCTACTACAAAGCTACAGTAATCAAGACAATATGGTACTGGCACAAAAACAGAAACATAGATCAATGGAACAAGATAGAAAGCCCAGAGATTAACCCACGCACCTATGGTCAACTAATCTATGACAAAGGAGGCAAAGATATACAATGGAGAAAAGACAGTCTCTTCAATAAGTGGTGCTGGGAAAACTGGACTGCTACATGTAAATGAATGAAATTAGAATACTCCCTAACACCATACACAAAAATAAACTCAAAATGGATTAGAGACCTAAATATAAGACTGGACACTATAAAACTCTTAGAGGAAAACATAGGAAGAACACTCTTTGACATAAATCACAGCAAGATCTTTTTTGATCCACCTCCTAGAGTAATGGAAATAAAAACAAAAATAAACAAATGGGACCTAATGAAACTTCAAAGCTTTTGCACAGCAAAGGAAACCATAAACAAGACGAAAAGACAACCCTCAGAATGGGAGAAAATATTTGCAAACGAATCAATGGACAAAGGATTAATCTCCAAAATATATAAACAGCTCATTCAGCTCAATATTAAAGAAACAAACACCCCAATCCAAAAATGGGCAGAAGACCTAAATAGACATTTCTCCAAAGAAGACATACAGACAGCCACGAAGCACATGAAAAGATGCTCAACATCACTAATTATTAGAGAAATGCAAATCAAAACTACAATGAGGTATCACCTCACTCCTGTTAGAATGGGCATCATCAGAAAATCTACAAACAACAAATGCTGGAGAGGGTGTGGAGAAAAGGGAACCCTCTTGCACTGTTGGTGGGAATGTAAATTGATACAGCCACTATGGAGAACAATATGGAGGTTCCTTAAAAAACTAAAAATAGAATTACCATATGACCCAGCAATCCCACTACTGGGCATATACCCTGAGAAAACCGTAATTCAAAAAGACACATGCACCCGAATGTTCATTGCAGCACTATTTACAATAGCCAGGTCATGGAAGCAACCTAAATGCCCATCAACAGACGAATGGATAAAGAAGTCGTGGTACATATATACAATGGAATATTACTCAGCCATAAAAAGGAACGAAATTGAGTCATTTGTTGAGACGTGGATGGATCTAGAGACTGTCATACAGAGTGAAGTAAGTCAGAAAGAGAAAAACAAATATCGTATATTAATGCATGTATGTGGAACCTAGAAAAATGGTACAGATGAGCCGGTTTGCAGGGCAGAAGTTGAGACACAGATGTAGAGAATGGACATATGGACACCAAGGAGGGAAAACTGCAGTGGGGTGGGGATGGTGGTGTGCTGAATTGGGCAATTGGGATTGACATGTATACACTGATGTGTATAAAATTGATGCCTAATAAGAACCTGCAGTATAAAAAAACAAACAAAACAACTAATACTAAACTTTCATTGGGTTATTTGTATGGAAATATGTTAATATAAATGTTTCAGACATTACATGAAATTTCTAAAAATCTTGTATTTGTATGGAAATATGTATGGAAATATATTAATATAAATGTTTCAGACATTACATGAAATTTCTAAAAATCTCATATGTTCTGGTATAATGTTATAAGTAATAATCCTAGTTATTACTTTAAAATGTATATCCCAGAAATAACTAATTTTCTTGTCAACTGCATTATTATGAACTTTCATCAAATCTTTAACAGCGGTCATTTTTAAGTCTTTTGTCATTTATAGACAGTTCTGGGTGTACTCTGATGCTTTTGCAAATATGTTCCTATAAAAGGCTTTCATCTTCAAGAAATTCATGGAAAAGACTCTGACAAGTACAGGTTTCTGGTAACTGACTGTACTGCTGAACTGAATGAATAAGCATTTTCAGAACTCTAATGAAAAACTGATGAACTCATAAAAGTGCTAACAAAAGATCAAGATGAAAAAAAAATTAATTACATGGGACTGAGTGAACTGATGAGGATGAGTATAATTTTTGTGACTTTCTGTCTGAATTAAAAAAAAAAAAATCCCACAAGGACTCAGAGGCAAAGAATATACAAATCAATTTTCACTGCAAAGTAAAGGAGCTGTTACAGTGGAAGACTACTGGACTGAATGTCAATATTATGACATAGTATGAGTGTGTTTCATGTTTGGTAATTGCAATCATTGTTGCTTTTGTTGTGGTCATCCATGTACAATGCTTGGTGTCAGTCTATTTATCTCTTGTAAAAATAAAATACAGTGTGTGTGTGTGAAAAAAAAAAAACAACATAATAAAAATAAAATTGAATGAGAAAGTGAAGATCGTGACATCCAAAGAACACAAAGTATCCGCACAGAGGATTCCCAAAGGTGACTAGATTGTAGTATAATATATACAACGTGTCAGGGGCATAGAGTACATTATACATATTCTGTATCGATACATAGATGAGAAAGTGTCACAAGTTTAGAGGAACAGAGGTGGAACACTGAAGCTGAGATTTAAAATAAGGGAAGTCTAAGGACAATGAAAGAACCTTTAAAGACACGTTCCAAGCAAGAAGAGCAAGGAAAGGAAAGTTTTCATTGTTTGGTGCTAATGGATTTTTGTTAAAAGATGAGCTGCTGGACCACTCAGCTTAATCTTCTCAACCAAGAAGGGAAACGGTAGGACTAACGACTAAAAGAATATAAACTAACTGCACCTCTTTCCCCGGAAAAAATCTCAGGTGCTTCATACAGTTAAATATTAAAAATAGATAGGTTTATCAGGTCTTTCTAAGCATAAAAGCAATGGATGAGCCAAAAGTGAAAAATGTATAGATTTGATTACATTTTTAAATAATTTTACTCCATAAATCACCATCAGCAAAAAGAAAAAGCAAATGCAAAGTTGGGGGGGAAGAGACAACAACTATAATGAAGGGTTACTATGTTAAAGATAAAATTAATTAATTCGTAGATGACTACAAGTTAAGTAGAAGACTACTAATAGCCTACAGGAAATAAAACTAAGATGCAAATGGCTAAAAAGTTCATCTTCTTTGACAGTAATTTCTCCTCTAGAAAAGATCTATCCATCTTTCTCGTAATCCAGAGAGTAATCTAGTGACCGCCCCTCATGAAATAAGAGAAATGGGTTTAAAGGATTATACATAGTAGTGTCCATCATAGTGTGTATTCATTCTGCAAATGTTTATGGTACATAGTTATGTGCCTGGCATTTTATTAGATATATAATGATGAACACAATTTTGTTCCTATACTTAACGAGCGTCTATGTCCAGCAGAAGAAATACCCAAGTCAACAGGAGATTACAGTGTAATCTGTGTGACCATGGGGTGGGTATAAGATGCAATGAGGCAGAGGGTCGGCGGGACCCTCACTCATACCTGGAGGATGGGTGAGTGCTCAGGTGAGGATGTGATATCTGAAGACAGGACATCCAACAGAGACAACCTGACGTAAGAAGAGCTGGATGGGAGAGAACGTGGCATGTTCTGGAAACATCAGCCAGGCAGTAGAGCTGGGGCACAGGGTGGTGGGTGGGCGTGTAGCAGTGAGAAATACAGCTGGTGAACCCTACTTATGACAACAGGAAGAAGGAGCAACTTATATCAATGGTCTGAGGATGGCTAAACCATTGATGAAATAGTTAAGTATCCACTGGACCACGTTTCCAAATCAATTTAATCCTAACTGGTGTAAAAATGAGGGGAGCCTGGAAAGAGGGTTCTAAGTGCAGGTGTTGAGGCTCACTGCCTTAGAAAACACACAAGCAGTTGGTAAATTATAAAGAGATACTAAACATAAGCTCTCCATATCCATATGACCCCCCAACGATTTGCAACCAGACACAGAAAGTGTGCTGACCAAATGTGTAGATGACAAGAGGTTTGTTTAGATGGTAGCTTCCACGTCTACAAGTTGGGGGTCTTATTGTTTATGGTTCCAGGTCCTGTTCTTAGTTCACGTGTTAGAAGTACAGCATCCTGAATAATGAAATCAAGAGGTCTCCTACACTCTACTACGATTAAACTATTTCTGGAAATTTGTGTTTAACTCTGGGTACCATATTTTAGGTAGGACATGAAAGAAAGCAGAGCAAGACCAAAGAAGGGGAGTCAGACTGGGTAAAGATATGGAAACCATGCCTTCTCGGGGTTGATGGAAAAGCTGCATGCTGGCTTCAGTGATAGTGACCCTGTCATCTATCCCCCATGCAAGACACCTCTGCGAGTGAAAAGGGAGGCTATCATGGATTCCACGGGGGTACTAGGTATAAACTGGACTGTCCTGGGAAGGCCTGGACGTGGGGACTTGCTAATTTGATGATCTAAAGCTCATCTGATGATTAGGTTTGATAACTGAATGAGAAGGGAGAACTTTGGTTTGGCGGGCAGAAATGGGATCAATGAGTAGAAGTTTCAAAAGACACATCAGATTTCAATAGAAGGGAGAACTTTCTAACAAGCATCACTGTTCAAAATGGAACAAGTTGCTCCACCACCACTGCAAGTAATCAGGAAGGGCCAGAAGACCGTCAGCCTGCGATGCTGTAGAAAGGGTTACTGGACTCTGGGGGAAGGTGGATGGACACATTCTAAGGTATAAGCCATGGATATACGTGTACACCTATAAACAAGAATTCCCCCCAAAACAGATTCATTCTAATAACTCATGTATTTACTTTTAATGCTTCCTGCTACAATATTACACATACTTTGATGAAACAAATAGTCACCACATCCACTGACTGCTTCAGAAGACTTTAAGAAAATCACACTACAGATGGTAGGCACAAACACATTATTCTACTTTTTCCCTTACCAATTTCCTTTGTATAAACATGCAATCAAAAGTCCTCTATTTAGGGACTTCCCTGGTGGCGCAGTGGTGAAGAATCCGCCTGCCAAGGCAGGGCACACATTGATCCCTGGTCCGGGAAGATCCCACATGGCGCGAAGCAGCTAAGCCTGTGCACCACAACTACTGAGCCTGCGCTCTAGAGCCCATAAGTCACAACTACTGAGCCTGCATGCCACAACTACTGAAGCCTGTGTGTCTAGAGCCCGTGCTCCGCAACAAGAGAAGCCACTGCAATGAGAAGCCAACGAAGAGTAGCCCCCGCTCGCCACAACTACAGAAAGCCCGCGTGCAGCAACGAAGACCCAACACAGCCAAATAAATAAATAAATAAATTTATTTTTTTTAAAAAGTCCTCTATTTAAAACGCAATGCTCATTGCAGGACTATTTACAATAGCCAGGACATGGAAGCAACCTAAATGTCCATCAACAGAGGAATGGATAAAGAAGATGTGGTACATACACAATGGAATATTACTCAGCCATAAAAAAAATGAAATAATGCCATTTGCAGCAACATGGATGGACCCAGAGATTGTCATACTGAGTGAAGTAAGTCAGAGAAAGACAAATATCATATGATATCACTTATATGTGGAATCTAAAAAAAGGGTACAAATGAACTTATCTACAAAACAGAAATAGAGTCACAGACATAGAAAACAAACTTATGGTTACCAGGGGGTAAAGGTGGGGGAGGGATAAATTGGGAGATTGGGATTGACATATACACACTACTATATATAAAATAGATAACTAATAAAGACCTACTGTATAGCACAGGGAACTCTACTCAATACTCTGTAATGGCCTATATGGAAAAAGAATCGAAAAAAGAGTGGATATACGTATGTGTATAACTGATTCACATTGCTGTACACCTGAAACTAACACAACACTGTAAATCAACTATACCTCAATAAAAATTAAAAGAAAAAACACACACACATGAAACTGCAATGCTGTATGGGGTGGTTATATGTTTCTGTAGTTGGTTTGCTCTTCATGTAATTGACAACCAAGAACCAATGACATTTTCTTGGTAACATGACTCTGCCTATTTTATTCCAATGTCTAATTCAATCTGTCATTTTAAATTAATTTTTTATTTTTGCTTATGTTGTGCTCAGTGGGATGAGACAACACTATTTATAACCATGGGTCTTATTAAGCAATAGGTTACCACATTTTTATTGTAAATTATTTTGTTGATCTTAAATTATATATATGTGTGTGTGTATATATATAGATATATGATTGAAATAGAATGACATGACTATCCTAACAGGCACTCAATAAATATTTGTACATACATTAATATACACTCAAATAACATATATTCTTATATATCATTTCAAGGGCAATTCCAAACTATAGGTACTATAGAACTTGATTTGCATTTAATGAGCTATGTTTTAATTTGCCTATTCTGTAGAAACATACCCCCAAACCCAGGCTCAGAAACACATGCATTCTTTGTGGTTTATATTATCTGCGTGATGACACAGCAAATGAGCAGAATTATCATCAGTCTGCCATCAGTGATAGCTGGGGTGCCTTGCCACACAGATAAGAGAATTTGGGACTGGGTTGTCCGTCCCACAAACAACCCGCTTTGTATATTATACAGTCAAACTCTCCACTACCCCGAGGGATGTGAGGGGCAGAAAAGAGTATTTTAGACATCCACAAGCTCCTGGAGTTCCATGCTTGGGTCTTTGGTGACTCTGAAGCAAGGTGGGAGAGAACAGATGCCTAAGACAGTGGATTGGTCCCCAGGCCACCTGCTTTCACAGAACCTGCATGAGATACAAAGCAGCCACATGCCACTCGTGCCTGAGTCCAGGGGCCCAGTGCGCAGATGCCAAATCTTCCAGGCTTGGAAGGAAGCGCTCCAGCCCAAGAGCTGATCCTTCTGAGACTCACGCTTAAATCAGATCATATTTCCAGTGGCATCACAGCACAGCAGACGCGGGGCACATGGGTGCCTTGATCTGGAAAGCCACAGCCCTGCAGGATGGTCCCAGCTCCAGGAGGTAGGAGCAAGCCCTTGCCGCCCTCCGGCCCAAGGCCCCCAATAAAAAGCTCTCCAGGGAGAGCTTGGGAACCTGGACTGCTTGCCTTGAGGGAAATTTTCACAGCTACCTTAGACGTCGGCACGGGGCAGTCCATCTGGGCTGGAGGCTGCCGCCTAGATGTTTACATAACCGAGTTCTCTGGAAGGGATTCGGCTGGAGTGTCGCTGGCAGGGACTGCTCACTCTTGCATGAGCTGTGCTGGCAGATCTCACCCTCCATTCATCTTGGCGGTTTCAACGCTGGCCGGCTGCCCAGGGCGCCACCGCAGAGGCTTCCTGAAGACCTGCTCCCAGGCCTCCTGCTTCTGCTGCGGCAGCGTCATGGACAGGACAGGACCCCTTGTTCCCCAGCACCATTTACAAATAGGGGCGGGGCATCAGACTAGGAAAGGAAGGGAAATGGGGGGGGGGAGGCAGAGGGAGAGGATTCCAAAACCAAAGGAGGGCTCCCCCCTCCTTTTCACCCCAGGATGCCCCTCGGTGGCAAGGTGGTCACAGGGTGTAACGCAGTGCCATAACATGCAATGGCCAAGGCAAATGGGAGAGCTAGAAACATCCTGGGTGCATCTCACTGAGAGCAGTTACAGAAATAAAGACATGATCCTGGATCTGTTAGTCAAATCAAAAATTCTAATTGGACACAGAACGATTTCTCCAAGCTTTCGGCAGGAGGTAATTATTCTGTTGCCTACACAAAGGAAAAAAGGAGGAAACAGAGCCTACTGTTTGGGCTGTTTCCACACAAGAAGGAACGAGAGAAGTTTCTGCTTGTATCGGAACTGATTAAAAGATGGCAGGGTTCCTGATCTTTCCTCTTTCCTGATTTAACCAGGAACGCGGGTGTCAAATGGTTTACACATGTCATTCCAAAGCCTTGGGAACCAAACTTGAGCGTATTTTCAGCATACGCCGGAGAAAAGACCTGGAAATGAGTGTGTGATGAGATCACTTTTTAGGGAAAGGCAGAATCTTAAATATGAACAAATACATGAGGCAGCGATTTCATCTTACATCCTTCATAGTGTCCAGCATGGAGCTTGAAACACACAAAACTCTTGGGAAGTATGACTGATTGAAAATATGGAGTTACAATTCTTGACTGTGGTGATGGTTTCACAGGTGTGGATATATGTCAAAGCTCATCAAATGGTACACTTTAAACACGTGCAGCTTATTGTGTGTCAATGATACATCAATAAATCCGTTTAAAATATGAGAGAGTCACTCCTTTCATGCATCAAAAAAGGGACAGACCATCAGGATGATCTGAAAAGTCCAATTTGTTTTCGTTGTTGCTGTTACTTTCCTGAATTTTATTATAGCCACGTCTGGTGTACACACACCATACACTTGGCACCTAAGGAATGTTCGTTGAGTGAGTAAGTGACCGAAGAGTGCAACGTATGGAGCCGTATATCTCAGCAGAGTTCTTCACACTTTGAGGAGAAATTATTTCATTTTTTGTATCTTATATTTTTTAAATTTGAAGTGTGAATTGGATTTACGGTGTTTCTCAGATGTTGTCATATCCAGGACTGAGCCACAAAGTCTTTAAATATCAACTCTATCTGGCTGAGTCCCACTTCGTGTCTCTGCCTGGAATTTCTCCTTCCCCAGGCCTGTATATGACATACGTAAAGCTGCCCATTCAGCGTCTCCTTCTGGATGGCTGTTAAATATGTCAGACTCAAAGAGAATTACTGACCTACCTTCTTCTGCAAACCATCTCCACCCGCAGCTTTCACCTCTTAGCTAACAGCCATTCTAGCTCTGCATCACCATGTTCTGTCCTCTCACATCTCACTTCCAACTCACCAGAAAATCTCAGAGTATCCAGACCCTGGCCCCTTTTCATCACCTTCACTTTATCACTTGCCCCATTCCTGCAATGGCCAGCCAAGCGGCACCCCTGCTCTTCCCTCTGCCTGTCTTGCAGTCTGGTCCCCACATAGCACCCAAACCGTCCCTGTGCAGCCCAAATGGGATCAGGGTGCCGCCCATGTCCACACTCTCCAGCGCTCAGTTCCATTTCCCCCAGTGCAGAAGCCTTCAAGGCCCCACGTGATGCCTACCTTTATAACCCCTCACTCGGTCTGCTGTTCCCCCCTCATCTCCTTGCTGTTCCCTACAGGTCACTCTTCTGCCCGGGGCCTGTGATGAGCTCCTTCCTCTGTCTGGAATGTTCCGCCCAGACACCCACATGACTCACCTCTTCACTTCCTTCAAAGCTTTGCTCACATATCACCTTTTCATAACGTCTCCTCCGACTTCTGAATTTAAAATAGCAACCTTGCCATACTTCCCAGCCTCTGCTTTATTTTTCATACAGCAATTACCACCTTCTAGCACACTATATAATTTACTTATTTATTATGTGTCTTGCCTGCCTCTTCCTCGTAGAGTGCAAGCTCCATGAGGGCAAGAAGTTGGGTTCGTTTTGTTTGCTGACACATTCCTGGGACAGAAGAGGCACATGAGTAAGTGCATGAGTCAGAATGACTGGGTGACTCACCAACTGACTGAATGAATGAATAAATGAAGGAACTGCGTGCGCAGGCACGTTCTGCCATTCTGCCAGCTGGGGTGCAAGGCTCGCCCTCATATAAAGGATGTTAGCTGTGCTGCACCATCCTCGTTGTCTTACTGTTTACTCTTTGACACAGACACGTGCAGACAGAGAAGGGCTGACAGACAGGTAAGGACACCAAGCTTAAGCACGAAAAAAAAAAAAACAGTTCCAGCTATATGCAAGCAAGGAAAGAAATGAGACACCACAATATGTGACAAATAATCACTCATTCACATTTCTGAGCACCTACCAAATGCCGGGCATAATAGAAGGTGCTTCAGAATCAAAGACAACTAAGTGCAGCCACTATGGAGAACAGTATGGAGCTTCCTTAAAAAAACTAAAAACAGAACAACCATATGATCCTGCAATCCCACTCCCGGGCATATATCCGGGGAAAACTCTAATTTGAAAAGATACATGCACCCTGATGTTCATAGCAGCACTATTTACAATAGCTGACTCACCAACTGGAAGCAACCCAAATGTCCACTGACAGATGAATGGATAAAGAAGATGTGGTATATATATATATATATATATATATATATATAAAGTAGAATATTACTCAGTCATGAAAAAGAATAAAATAATGCCATAGGCAGCAACACGGATGGACCTAGAGATTATCATACTAAGTGAAGTAAGCCAGACAGAAAAAGACAAATACCTTAACGATATCACTTCTATGTGTAATCTAAAAAAAAAATGATACAAATGAACTTATTTACAAAATAGAAACAGACTCAAAGACAAAGAAAACAAACTTACGGTTACCAAAGGGGAAAGGGAGGGGGGATAAATTAGAAGGTTGGGATTAACAGATACAAACTAGTATACGTAAAAGAGATAAACAACAAGGTCCTACTTGTTGGGAACTATATTCAATATATATATTCAATATCTTATAATGACCTCTCATGGAAAAGAATCAGAAAAAAAATGTGTATATGCGTACATACATACCTGAATCGCTTTGCTGTACACCAGAAACTAATACAATATCGCAATCAACTATAATTAAATTTAAAAAAATAAAGACATGCTCTTTCCCTTAGAAGCTACAGTGAGAGACATACACATTAACGGGTCATTCGAATTTGAGATCAAACTGGAACAGCGACCTGGTGAGATTCCTGTGGGAGAACAGAGGAGGAAGACTCGCTCCACTTGGAGGGACAGGAGGAGGTAACGCTGCAGGCTGGAACTGAAGAATGAGCAGGGGTGTCTGGCAGACAAGGGACAGGACAGGTCTCTTAATCTGAAGGGTGAGTATTTGCAAGAAGCTGACGTCCAGCAAAGGTCAAACGTGCGTGGGGAAAGGCAAGGGTGTGTGGTGGTGTATGCACAACAGACTGAGTATCTGTGTCCCCCCCAGAATCCATATGCTAAACACGAACTCCCAATGTGATGGTATCAGGAGGTGGGATATTCGGGAGGTGATGAGGTCATGAGGGTGGAGCCCACATGAGTGGGATTAGTGCCCTTAGAAAAGGGGCTCCAGAGAGATCCCTCACCCCATCCCACTGTTTGGCGGCACAGTGAGAAGACCCCATTCATGAACCAGGAAGCGGGTCCTCAGAAGATACCAAATCTGCTGGTGCCTTGACTCCCCAGCCCCCGGAAGAGTGAGAAATAAATGTCTGTTATTTATAAGCTACTGAGTGTTTTGTTATGGTTGCCTGAACAGACCAATACAGTGTATGAAGGATAGTGTGAGAGAAGAAGTTTAAGAAATAAGAAGCTACGAGGTTGTGGTGAGGCCTTTTATTCCATGTTAAGGGCTGTGGTCTACAGGGAATGAAGGGGGGCGGCAAGAAGAGGTAGAGAGAGGGGATGCCTGTGTGCGTTCTTGTGTGTGTGTGTGTGTGTGTGTGTGTGTGTGTGTGTGTGTGTGTGTGTGTGCGCGCGCGCGCGCAGTAGGATGGTGGTAAAGGGATAAGTGGTGATCATTTTACAATAACTCAGAAAAGAAAGAGGAAAGCTTGAACCATGGCAGTGGCTGTCAGCACCTCACCCCAAAAGAACTTGGGAAGAAAACACAGGAACAAGGCATTGGAGAAATTGATGGTAAAAGGCCAGAAGAGTTTGATGCTAGTAATGTAGCAAAGAGGAAGAGTGAGGAGACATGGTGAGTCACTTATCACAGGACAATGATGTTTAAGCCTTAGGAGGAAGAGGAACAGGGTAATCAAAAAAACCACAGGTGGAACTAGTAATACAAAGGGACACGCAGCAAAGCATTGGCTGACTCTGGGACTACTAGAATAATGAGGTTCCTCTGGGGAACTGTATTTACTGAACATTGATAACTAGCCAAACAAAGACTCAGCTGTTCCAAAGCCAGTCTGACAGGCAATCTCACCAGGGAGGGTCTGATGGGAAGGGGCAGGCAAATGCTGTGCTATTTCATCATCACCTTCTAGGCAACAGAGAAAGCTGCAGTAACACGAGCTTCCCCGCTCCCACCTTTCCACAAACAAGAAGCAAGGAGGCTCACACATGAACAATTTTCTATTTCCAACATAAAACCCAAAGTCACAGTACAAAATTTATAGTTTTTAGATTTTCTTCAGTTTGGTTTTGTTCGTTCTTTAGGAGTGTGATCAGTCCTACCGGCAAGACAAAAAGAACTTAGTCATTTAAAAAAACCAAAGGACTGGGCTTCCCTGATGGCGCAGTGGTTAAGAATCTGCCTGCAAATGCAGAGGACACGGGTTCGAGCCCTGGTCTGGGAAGATCCCACATGCCGCGGAGCAGCTGGGCCCGTGAGCCACAACTACTGAGCCTGCACGTCTGGAGCTTGTGCTCCGCAACAAGAGGGGCCGCGATAGTGAGAGGCCCGCGCACCGCGATGAAGAGTGGCCCCCACTTGCCGCAACTAGAGAAAGCCCTCGCACAGAAACGAAGACCCAACACAGCCATAAAATTAAAAAAAAAAAAAAAAAAAAACCGAAGGACTGTGGTTTGGGATATTATTCTTGGATATTATTATCAAGATATATTTGAGTATCTTTCCAAGATATCTGTATCTAAAGGGCACAAAATCTGCATTGATAAAGTTATAACCTTAGGAACAGGAGGGCAGGGAAACTAAACTGTCGTGCGCGAGCGAAAACCACATATTCCACAATAAAGATGGAACCACAAACAAATACCAGTTTACAATTTCTGCATAAAATGACAGACACACTCCACCCTGTCTAGGCAAACGAAGCCTATAAGCTGTCCCTGAAGATCCACCTAAAATATATCCTTGTTCTGGATGTGGTTATTATGTTCTATAAATACTTTCCTTGTTTTTACATTTGTTTAATGCTTTTATTCTGCTGCCCGTGTGTGTGCCTGTTTAATCCATCTCCAGAAGATGGACCATCTCTCATTCTAATTTATTTTATTTAACACTTCAAAGGTTATTAGGTGCTTAGATAATTTTTGATGAATATTCTGCTAATTGGCATGTTGATTTCTCCTACTGTGAGGAAAACTCGCCCAGTATTTTCAGAGCGGTCAGATGGTAGATGCAATTAATAAAACTCACACAAACATGTGGTACACTCAGGTTCTAGGCTTATTTCTTCCATTCACTCGCTGCGTTAAGTACTTGGGTGAAATATAAATAAGAAAATTGGAGGTGAAAATCTTTCTAATTGTTGACCATGAATGGAAAATAACCAAAAATTTTACATACTGATTGGATTGTTGCCTTTGTTGTTAAGAAATAGATGGCATACAACAGGCACATGAAAAGATGCTCCACACTGCTGATTATGAGAGAAATGCAAATCAAAACTACAATGAGGGGACTTACCTGGTGGTGCAGTGGTTAAGAATCCGCCTGCCAATGCAGGGGACACGGGTTCGAGCCCTGGTCTGGGAAGATCCCACATGCCGCAGAGCAACTAAGTGCGTGTGCCACAACTACTGAGCCTGTGCTCTAGAGTCTGCGAGCCACAACTACTGAGCCCATGTGCCACAACTACTGAAGCCCGAGCACCTAGAGCCTGTGCTCTGCAACAAGAGAAACCACTGCAGGAGAAGCCCGCGCACCACAACAAAGAGTAGCCCCCGCTCGCCACAACTAGAGAAAGCCCGTGCGCAGCAACGAAGACCCAACTCACCCAAAAATAAGATAAACAAAATAAATAAATTTATTAAAAAAAAAAACCTACAATGAGATATCACCTCACACCAGTCAGAATGGCCATTTTCAAAAAATCTACAAACAATAAATGCTGGAGAGGGTGTGGAGAAAAGGGAACCCTCCTGCACTGTTGGTGGGAATGTAAATTGGTACAGCTGCTATGGAGAACAGTACTAAGGTTCCTTAAAAAACTAAAAAAAGAGTTACCATATGATCCAGCAATCCCATCCTGGGCATATACCCAGAGAAAAACTTCATTCACAAGTATACATGCACCCCAGTGTTCACTGCAGCACTATTTACAACAGCCAGGACATGCAAGCAACCTAAATGTCCACCGACAGATGAATGGATAAAGAAGATGTGGTATATATATATACAATGGAATATTACTCAGCTATAAAAAAGAATGAAATAGTGCCATTTGCAGCAACATGGATGGATCTAGAGATTATCATACTAAGTGAGGTAAGTCAGGCAAAGACAAATATTATATGCTATCACATATGTGGAATCTAAAAAATAATACAAATAAATCTATTTATGAAACTAAAATGGCTCACAGACATAGAAAACAAACTTACGGTTACCAAAGGGGAGAGGGAGGGGGGAGGGACAAATTAGGAGTATGTAGTTAACAGATACAAACTGCTCTACATAAAATAGATAAGCAACAAGGATTTACTGTACAATAAAGGGAATAATATTCAATATCTTATAATAACCTATACTGGAAAATCATCTGAAAAAATACATATATAACTGAATCACTTTGCTGTACACCCGAAACTAACACAATATTTTAAATCAGCTATACTTCAATTAAAAGAAAAAGGATGGCATAACCATTGACTGACATACCCTTATTTCTACTGGAGAATTTTTTCAAAATAAAAGCCCTAAGAGCTTTCTGATCAATCCTGAAAACTGAAGAATTTCAGAAAGGTAGGGTGATAGAATCCATGAGTGCAAAGGCAAAATCATATTTCTTCTCTTCCTTCCCCTCCCCCAACCAATCCTCACCACTTTAATGTTCCTGGACTCAGTCAAGACTCATGGGTACAGCAGGATGCCACCCATTCTTAATAAGCCTCCTCCGTCCCAATAAGGAGAGGATCACTAGGGTGATGTCTTTACCGGCAGAATCCTTCCTGCAAGGCTGGGTGACACTTATGGAGTATCAGAGCTAATGTTTTTTTTTTTTTTTTTCTTAACGCTACTTTCTATTTATAAAATTCACTCCAGGATTGTAGGTAAGGAGGTGCCATTTATTTCAGTAATACCTCCACTTCCACGGCCAGTGGCCTTCTTACACCCCTCAAGTTTTAAACCTCCTGCAGTTAGTCCTGTTGGGGCTTCCAGGGACATAAGCAAGCCAAGCAGAGAGGGGAGAGTGCAAAGACAAAATTTCCGATTCTAGAAGAGGCGCCCTTATTTTTTTTGTGCTGGGTGCTTCACGGATATCACCTCATTGGCTCCACTTAATATAACTTTTCTGATAAATAAGAAAACCGAGGCTCAGAGAGATTCAGTAATTTACCCAAGGCCTCACAGCCAGGAAGGGGCAGAGCCAGAAGTCCAAGCCCGGGGGACGTGACACCACAGCCCTACCCACTCTGTGCCAAACCACGTGGTCAGGGACTCTAGTCTTGGCCCTGCAACGGAGACCCTGGCGAGGTCCCTGAACATCTGTGAGCATCTCCTCATTTGTAAAAATGATCTCTATGCCCCCTTTCACTCCAAAAATTCCATCCGAGATGTCTGACTTGATGGAGAATCCCCAAATCTCATATGTGCGTGGTCCACAGTCTCTGCTCAACATTTAGTGTGACTGCAGCCCTTGATGCTTTCCTGTGATCCGTGGTCTCTGCTCTCCTGCCAAGACCTGCCGGCTACATCTGTGCTACTGGTCACTCTGTAGTTACTCTGTTACAAAACACTCAACCACCCCAATAAAAGGGGATTGAGAAGGCAGAACACTGCCCTGCATTGTGCTCCGCTCCCATCGTTCTTGTCCTCACCACCCTCCCCTCTTTTCTGCTCTCTCTCTGAGCAACAGAGAAATAAGTATCCAATATCTCTTGGGGGTAACCAGAGGGTGCAGAGAAATCGGTGAGCCCGCGGTGCACGACCCACTGTGTGTAGGTGTGTTGCCCAGCACCAGAGGGTTCCACACTATTAGGGTTTCCTAGTTTGGGTTTGTCACAAGTATATACTTTTTCACAGGCATGTGGGGAGAGCATAATTGTGCATTTTATGGTTATGAATGGCACAGCCCGGCAATTCTCCGATTATTATTTCCATTTGCTGTCATGCATTATCAATCTAATTCCCCATTACATGCCATTTTTTTCATGCATTCCTCATACAGCAAGGACAAAGAAAGGCAAAAGCCCTGCAAAGAAGTCTGTATCACCAGAAGAACAGGCTAACTCTGATGGAAATTGTGGAGTTAGAGCCCAAGGTTGAGAGGATAGCTTTTGGCTAATTCGAAGTACCGTCAAAAAGTTTGGTATTCTGCATGAGTACCAAGACAGGCAAGGTATTGCTAAATGGGAATGAGGGGCCACACCACAGAACAGACTTATAAAAAATGTTAGATACAGGAGGACCTAAGAGGACATTTTTCTTTAGACCACTGGGTTTTCCAGGTTTCTGAAGATGCTGAAATATATCAGTGTTGCAGTTGGTATGAAGAGTCACTCAGTGAATTTTCTTATTCAAACAGGATCTACTGAGTGCCCACCATGAGCAGAGGGTAAAGGTAGGGATCCTTCAGTGAACAGAAAGTGCGCAGTAACTATGGACTGGCAAATAATCACTAATAAGATAGGAGCAAGATGGTGCGTGTGAAGGTAGTCAGAGTTTGGGGAGAAGGGTGTGCGTGTGCAAATGTTCTTGACCACCTACAACTCACGTCTTCTTGCACTGCATCAAGGAATGGCCAGAGCTTCAGTTTTAAAACAAAAAAACAGAAACCACCACATACGATGGAGATCAGGCTTTGTAACAAGTTGGCTCCTATCAGCTCCATCTCTGAACTGGAGTTAGCGATGCTTGATCATCTACAGAGGGGTTACCCATTCAGTTCAAACAGAACCTACAAGCCTATTTTTTCTTGATCATTTCGTAGTCATAAGATTACTGAACTGAACCAGATCCCTTCAATCCCTTCCAAAAACCATGGCCTTTATTCTGAGCAGTAATTTCCATCTTCAAGGAGAAAAGTATTTCTCTTTTGGGGAAAAAATACCTAATTTCTACTGATAAAGTAAAGAATTGAACACACACCCCCCTGCCCACAAACACACATACTCACTCACTCAACAGCACCCAAAATAAGCATTAATGCAACTCACTAAATGGTAGCAAGAGCTCTGATCGTCTTCTGAGAAAGTAAGAGAGGCATAATGATAGATACTTTTAGGATAATGCGGCTAGTGGTAGAGATGGTAGCCTCAAAAGTAAGGGTGTGTCTAAATCATTCCTTATAAATAAGAGAAAGACATGCTGATCCCACAGGACAGGGGAAAGAGTGGCAGCTGACGGATTTAGGGAACCAAAAGGAAAGTGCTGTGGAGAGAATTTCTGATAAGCTGCATTTATGCTGATTCGGAAAACTCGCAAAAGAGAGTAGCAAAACCAGCAGGCTTTGTGTGCAGTGGCGACCCTTGAGCCCAGAGTTCCAAGAGCTATTGTACCAGCTCTTCAGATTAAATGTCCTGGAAAATGCAAAAACAGAAATGGAAAATACTGCCAATACACTTCAGTCTGATTACGGCTAGAATAAACAGCATAAGATAAAATACTCAAATCTCATCCTTCCCCAACAGGTTCGACTTTTAGTGGCCACTTTTCCCAGATTCTTTAAGTCTTTGATTTTGCTTACGGTAGGAAAAGTTCAAGCATCCATGTATCTTACATAACTGATGGAATGATCCTTTCTCTTCCTTTTCTCCCATCAACTCCTACCTTTTAGGAGACATCCAATATCTACTTTTGTTCCTTTAACTACCTATTCAGAGAGCAATGGACAGCAAAGAATCAGAAATGGACAAGATGGAGAGAACGGATAACCAGTGTCCTGGGGAGGTTATGAGTACGTGCTAATCCTGTAAGGTAATTCCTCTTTTGCATCTTTAGCTCAAGAGGAATGTAGTTTTTGAAATTTAGATCGAAGATCTTTATCCCATGGCTTCTCTCCCCATGAGGTCTCAGAGATCCTTTCTAATAGAGATGCTGGAATTTTTCACAATGAATAAACCCAAATAGAGAATTTCTGCCACAAAGATTACTGACACATCAGCTGATATCCAAAAATAAATAAGATAAATAAATAAATAAATAAAAGATAGGAATGAAAGCCATTGGTGAATCTAGACTTATACATTCTGATACTGTGTAGAGTGTGGTTTAAACTAACTTCAAAACCTATTTAACTGTTGGCATGTCTTTCTCACTTTACCTAGTTTAAATGGAAATTCTCCAGAAGCTACACTGTTCCTTTTTTTAAAAAAAGTACTGACATATGCAAAAATTTCTCAGAACAAAGCTTGAGTTTTGAATGTGCCCCATCATATTTTCAGTCATTCAGTGTGTCAGGCTAAATGCAACTCTTAGAACTGATAAGTATATGACAAATGAATAAAACTCTAAGTCTTTTACTTATACACACACACTAGCACTAATAACGTGAGCACGAGTGGTATATTTACTCAGTAAAGTCAGTAATGATCTTCTTTCGAGGCAGTCGTACTCAACCCCACATTTACTAAATACAAAGGTACCCTGACAGGTCCCCTCAATTCCCTGGACCTTTCATCTCATCACTGCCTCTCCCATCACAAATCGATCACACTTTCTCATCAGCTTATAGAGGCTGACTCAAGGGCCCCTTTCTTTTACAACCCTGGCATTCTCACTAGTCCACAGAACCTTTTGCCAAGTTCCAGAACACAAGCAAGGATTCATTCTTTTTTTGTTTTTTTGGCCGCACTGTGTAGCATGTAGGATCTTAGCTCCCCAACCAGGGATCGAACCCGTGCCCCTGGCAGTGAAGCAGGAAGTCTTAACCACTGGACGGCCGGGGAAGTCCCAAGGACTCATTCTTGGTTTATTCTTTGACCTCAGACTGTAACTGGGCCGTTACAATAAAGCTGAGCACCACCCACATCTGGGAGGCAGATCTCATGGATTATGAAATCAGTGACTCACTGAACCTCAAGGGGTTTCGGTTTCTCCCATGACAAGATCATGTTAATGGCACTTGCCACCTGCTAGGCTGTCAGGGGACTTGGCAACAATGTCTACAAATTACAAAGAGGCCCTATGCCATAAATAACAAGTCTTATTAATATAATTAGTTCAAGTGCCAGAAAGAATATTGCCAACAACAGCGGCAGATCACACTTGGTCAGAATAAAAGTGGGTGGAGGAATCAAAAAAACGAGCAGAAGATCTAAATAGACATTTCTCCAAAGAAGACATACAGATGGCCAACAGGCACATGAAAAGACGCTCAACAACGCTAATTATTAGAGAAATGCAAATCAAAACTACAATGAGGTATCACCTCACACCGGTCAGAATGGCCACCGTCAAAGAGTCTACAAATAACAAATGCTGGAGAGGGTGTGGAGAAAAGGAACCCTCCTATACTGTTGGTGGGAACATAAACTGGTGCAGCCACTATGGAAAACAGTATGGAGGCTCCTTAAAAAGCAAAAATAGAACTACCATATGACCCAGCAATCCCCCTCCTGGGCATATATCTGGAGAAAAACATGGTTCGAAAGGATACATGCACCCCAGTGTTCATTACAGCGCTGTTTACAATAGCCAAGACATGGAAGCAACCTAAATGTCCATTGACAGATGAATGGACAAAGAAGATGTGGTACATATATACAATGGAATATTACTCAGCTATTAAAAAGAATGAAATAATGCCATTTGCAGCCACATGGATGGACCTGGAGATTATCATACTAAGTGAAGTAAGTCAGACAGAGAAAAACAAATATCATATGATATCATTTATATATGGAATATAAAAAAAAAAAAGATACAAATGAACTTATTTACAAAACAGAAACAGACTCACAAACAGAGAAACAAACTTATGGTTACCAAAGGGGAAAGGCGGGGAAGGAATAAATTAGGAGTTTGGGGTTAACAGATACACACTACTACGTATGAAATAGATAATCATCAAGGACCTACGGTATAGCACAGGGAACTATATTCAACATCTTGTAATAACCTATAATGGAAAAGAATCTAAAAAAGAATATATATATGTATATATGTATACACACACATATATGTATTAATCACTTTTCTGTACACTACCATGACTGAAACTAACATGACATTGTAAATCAACTATATTTCAAGAAAAAAAATTTTTTTAAGTGGGTGGAGGGATTTTCTGATCCTCATTTCAACTAACACTATTCCCTTTTAACCCAAGAAGAGTTTAATGTTGTTGTTGTTTTTCTAAAAGGTTACTTCTACCCACACAATTTTGCACATCAAGCATCACTTTTTTCCAAGTTATTTGGAGGCAACACTGTATTTACTAGCAGGGCAACATAGTGTTGATTTCAAAGCAAGTCCAAATATTGCTTCCAATCAAATTAACTGCAGCTATTTAACCTCTGGGACCAAAGAGATTCAAGTCTATCTGCTGCGGGACCCCCCCATTCCTGGTGTACCTTAAATAAACCCAGATTTCATTCACAGCAGAAGGGACCCCTCAGCCAACAGAAGAGGCTCATCCTCTGACCCTCTAGGTTGCAAGAGATGAACACGCTGAGAATCAAAATCAGATTTCTGCTGATCTGAAGGTTTAGTCTTCCCACCATGTCCAAGTCAGACTCCAAAAGGGGGCCAAACACTATGAACGAACTTGAAGCAATTTAAAAACCAGAAACAAAACAATGAAATGTGTCCTCCCATCGCCCCCCCACCCCCCCATCAACCTCCCACTTTGTTGCACATTGGAAAAATGGCACACAGAGCTAAGTTCTACTACGTGTACGGAATAGATTTTGCATCCAACTCCTGAGACAGTTCCCCCAGGGTCAGCGGTGGCTTCCCTGGATGAAGTCATAAGTTTGCCCCTGGCTCTTGGACTGGTGCTTTCCCCGAACATCACAGTCATGCTTTGAGAAAAGGACCAGACTTATAGTGCCGAGGTGTTAGAGGTATGTGAGAAGCTGTTCAAAACCCACTCAGGTAAATGCAGATCAAATCAGCCTGACCAGGTGTCTAAATACAGCTGGGGCTACTCCAACACTGAATAAGCCATCCCCACCGAAGAGCTCGGATTTAGAAGTGTGCTTGGCTTAGGTGTTCTGAGAATCCCTTTCACCAGATGCTGGGAGGATTCAAACTGAGAGAAGCCAGAACAGCGGTAACAACCTCTGCTGGGATGTTCCATTCATAGGGGAGAAAGCCTCCTCCATCCACGGGGAGGTCAGGGGATCGCCTTTCCCAGCAAGCAGAGCTTCCGGGGGGACTGGCATTGCTGCACCGTTCAGAATGAGCGTGTCTATTAAGAAGCCTCCGCCAGACCTATTATTAGAACAGCCATCCCTTGGAAATTTCGCAGAATTTGCTTGAATCTACCGAGCAGTCACTCTCCTAACGAGGTACTGGAGAAAGGCACCGAGTTCCTGACTACACACGGGCAGCCCACACGGCTCTCCAAGTACAGGACCGGTTCATCTTTTCTAAATGCAATAGGCGCCCACGTTTGGGCAGTTGCCTGCAATACAGAAGCACTGCGTTTGGGGGGTTCGTCCTGAAGGGGGTTCCCTCCTCTCCTCCTCCTCCTCCTCCCGCTGTCTCCCTGCATTAAACTTGCTGCAGCCATTTGGAGTGTGAAAGAGCAGTCCATTTTAGCAGTCCCAGGCAGCCGGCGATCTGCAGCCTGCCTCCTGAACCCACCCAAAGAACAGGACTGCCCTGTCACTTCCAGAAAAACGGTTAGAAAAAAAAAAAAAAAAAAAAGAACAAAATCACGCCCAGGTCTGCCTGCAGCAAGGTCCTTTCCTTTCTCCCCGGGTAGACCCAGCCAGTGTGAGGTCGAGATGCCAAAGAAAGTGGGTGCGGGGAGAGCGGGTAGCAGGAGGGAGTAGAGTCTGTGCCGCACGTGGGGTGTGCACTGGAACAATGTCACATCTGCGGCATTAAATGCTCTACGTCCTCCGTAAAGCAGAAGTGTCATGTCCCTCTCACCGGCCCAGAAATGGACCCAGAAGTGCTGCAGAATCCACCGCCTGCCCGCAGTCGCGGCTGGGAAACAAAGACACATTACCTTTTATTCGTGGCGCTTCCCGGGGAGCCGAGGAACTTCAGGTTTGCAGCGGCGGATCCGCCGAAACGGGCGTCCCATGCGCCCCGGGTGCGCAGGCCCGGGGCCTAGCCGGCGGCATCCGCGCCCAGCGCCTCCGCCCCCGCCTCCGCCGCGCGGCGCCCGCAGCCGCCCCGCCGGTCCACGCGCGCCCCCGCCGCCGCCGCCCCGCCGCCCCGCCGCCCCCGCGGGTCCCCAGTCAGCCCATCGCCCGCTCGCGCCGCTCACGCCGAGCCTGGCCGCGCGCCAGGGCGCACCGCCGCCGGCCCGCCCCTCGCCCGCGCGCCGAGCACCGTGCCGCCGCGCCCGGCCCTCCGCATCGCGGTCGGCCCCGCGCGGCGCCCCCGGGCACGGCGAGCGCGCTCGGGGCGGCCGGCGGCCGGCGGCCGGGGGCTAGGCCGGCTCCGGCGAGTCCCGCGCGGCCGAGCGCGCCGCCGCCTCCCGCGCGCGCCGCGGGGCACCCCCGAGAGCCGCCCGCACGCGGACAACAATGAACGCGCCGGCCCGGCCCGGCCCCTGCGCAGCCCGCGAGCCCCCGGTTCCCGCTCCGCCGCACACGCGATCGGGACCAAGTTAGGTCCCGAATCAGCCGCCGAGCCGCAGAGGCTGCGCGGAGCCAGAGGCGTGCGCGAGAGGAGCGGGGATTCCGAGCCCGAGGACCGCCCGCGCACCCGGCGCCGTCCCCGACAAACCCACAGAAACCCGCCGCGGGAGGCCCCCTCCCACCCTGGGAGCCGGAGGAAGAGGCTACCTTGGCTGAACTTGGCGGAAGGTGCAGCTCTTATCCCTCGATCTAGTCCAGTTTTCTTGCATTAATCTCCCCTCAACTCTTTGGAAATGGAAGTTCCTGTGAGATAACCCAGTCGTGGGGCTATTGTCAGGATTCGCAACAATTACTGCGGAGGGGAGACTCCCATTTCCAGAGCCTGGGGGAGGAAGACGGCCTGACACGTTCTCTTTCCAAAAAAGAGAAACACACTGGGAGACTATCCCGAGAACAGTAACTCAATTCACATTGTATGTCTAAATGTTTATTACTTCAGGAGCTCAATTTGCCTTAGACACTTTTTTTTCCCCTTTTTTCATGAATTGTCAAAACACGGTTGATGAAATAAAGGGAGAAGGAGGCGGGAGCACCCGCTTAGCGAAGGTGGAAAAGCCAGCTTGTCTCAGAGGTAAAATCTTTCCCTAGAACTCACTCGTCACTTGAATTCCCAATATCCATCCACCCGTCCATCCACCCATCCAACCATCCACCCATCCTTCAAGGGAGGGACTGTTTCCCCTTTCACCGTAGTTTGAAGGAGACCCAGGTATACTGATACCATTATTTCCAGGACACGGGCAGGAGTGAAAACTTACAAACTTTATAATAAAAAGAAATCTCACACATCCTGTCTTCCAACTGATCTTTCCAGAAACACAGCTTGTGTGTCCTCTGATGATCTCTGGTGAACATTTTTGACAGTTCAAGAAGGCCTCACAATCCACAGAAGGGAAACATCTAACTTTTCCTCCAAGTCAGTGTTGGAGGAAAAGGTGAACGCCTGTGAGAAGGACTACCCATCTTATTTCAGGCGGTGGTGATCACATGCTCCTGGCTGGGGGACTTGATTATCTGAATCTGAGGAATGGGAAGCTGAATGGGAGGTTTCTGTATTTTTGAAGTCCTTGAGGATTGTTCTCATGCCAAGCCCGGTTCTTTCATGTTGCATTTGAAGCCCATCTCCTCGTGTTCTGAGGCCTTTAGAGGGAATATTATTGCTTTGGAAGCAGATTATTTCCAGCGCTGCTTTGTTTTGACTGCAACACCCAACAGGTGGTGATCGAGGAAATGTTCAAACCTTTCTCTTCCGATAGTTTGCATCCTTAGAAGAGTCTTTGGATTCCATCTACATCCACCTCCTGCCTTTCCACCTTGGCCTCTGGAATTCTCAATATGTCCTGAATCAAGCTGACCCACTGGTAAAGCCCCTTTCCAGGTTCCCTGTCTCACTAAACAGCATCCTTCCTCTCCCCACAGGGACAGAGAGATCTTTCATCTCCCTCCTTTTACTCATGCCTCACTGTCAAATTATCACCAAGCCTATCCTCATAAATAGATCTGGAAAGTTCCTTGGGAGCAGCCCCTTGTCTGACTTGTTCCAACAGTGCCTAGTGCCCATTGCTTAATCTTTGTTGCATGAGTAGGCCCTGCCCCTAGCCTCGATCAGTGTACATCACCTTTCACCGCCATGTCTCTAGCAACCTCCTGACTGGACCCCAGTCTTGTCTCTCAAATGCATTCACCACACCACCTGGAGTCACTCTCCTGAAACTCACATCTGATCATAGGATTTCTTTGCTTGAACCCATTCAAGGTTTCCCTGGCTCTTAGGAATAAAGTCCTCGCTTCTTTAGATGGCTGGGATGTCCCGAGCATAAGGCCCTCCTTATCCGTCCAGCCTTGTCTGCGGCCACCAGACCCATAGCTCTCTCTTCCCTTCAGCTCCATAACCCTATTCCAGGTCCCCTCTGTTCCTGGTTCTCACTGGTCCCCTTGTCCCCCAGCAGCCCATGACTGTAGAAGCCACTCCAATCATGTCACATCTCTGCTTACAACTATCCGGGCTTCTCACTGCTCCTGAAGTATCCTCCCCATCGTCATCCCGTGTTATTCTCCGAGTCCCTCTCTATGATTTGCCACCAGGCCACTTTTCTGCCTGTGAATGACTCTTTCCTTTTCTTGGCTTTTGCATGTCTTGTTTCTCCTGCCTGGAATGCTCACCGCCCTCCCCCGTCCCGCCCCACCCACTCTTTGTATAGCTGGCTCCTCGCCATCCTTCAGGTTTCTGCTCAAACCCTGCCTCCTAGATAAGCTTCCCTGATCAGCACGTGGGAAGTGACCTCCCCAGCTGCTCTTTGTATCATTAGCCTGTTTATTTCCTTCTTAACTATGATTGGTATTCACAGCTGCGTGTGAAAGGCACAAACTGATGTCAGACTTCCAGAGCCTGGCTCTTGCCTCAGCCACCTGCTAACTGTACAACCTTGGGCAAGTATCTTAACCTCTCTGTGCCTCAGTTTTCTCACCTATGAAATGGGAATCATAATACTACCTACCTCATAGCGTTGTTATAAGGATTAAATGAATCAATATACGTGAAAAACTTAGAACAGGACCTGGCAATATAAGCGTATACATGTGAGGGCCTTTATGTGTTTTATTCTCACTCTGTCCCCATGGCCTGGGCTAGTCCCCAACACAGGCTGTCTTTACCCCCTAAGCCTTTTGTGTTTGGAGTCCAAACTGAGAATGGATACAAATTTCGGGAAGAAAAACTACATTTGAAGAATTTAAGTACTGAGAGAAATAGGCCATGGTAAAACTTGATGAATGAGATAAAAATTCAAACTTAAATCATCTGGAAGTTAATGAAAATATGAAGGAAATATATTCTCTGTTTCACCAACAGTGATCCTTGGAGTTCATGGATGACAAGCTTTGCCAGTCAGAATTTTGTAATGGTCTGTTTTCCGAAGAGAGGCCAATTCTACCACTGACAATTCAGGCAGTTTCTTGCAAAGACATAAAGAATCAAAGGATCTTTGCAAAGTGTTGGACCATCGGCCAGCCCTAACATGTAGTTGTGATGAAAGAATAGAGCATGTTTCCATTTTCAGCTCGAGTGTGATGCTTTTTGAAGAATCTAACTGAAAAAAGAAACATGGAAGGCTGGTTTCTGGACATACGCCTTTGTGTTTTGCTTTTACTGCTGGAGAAGATTCAGAAAGAAGGAGAAATACTTTTCCTTTGGTTCTTCCAGAGGGCAAGCAGGACTTTGAGACCTGATTACCAGGGGTTCTCACAAAGAGTTAGGGAGCTTTGTATTGAAAGGAGCTAAAGTCTCCGAGAGGAGAGGTGCTCTGAAGCTTGAAAATGGGGAATGGAGAAAAGCATGGAGAAAGGCAGTAGCACCCCTGGAGGAAGGAAAGGGGTGCCACCTGCAATTGGAGAGACCCGTACTCCATGTCTACAGAGTGCCTCAAGAGGGCGCTGGTCACCTGCTGGGGCAGCCTGAGGACAATGGAGGAAGTTACCAAACGCTAAGAGGTGTGTCTTAGGCACAGCAAAGGATCTTCGGGTTCGGCCAGGAGGGATGGAGTCTTTGGCTTTAAAATGGACCTCAAGTTCTTGGGTACGTGAGCATCTCAGTGGCATCTATGCTGGATCAATGACAAGAGACCCTTTTCCTGTCATGAGGTATTGACAGAATGTGAGTTGGTGGAGAGGAAAGAATGAGTGAATTCCTGCCACCTTGGTGAGTGAGGACGTAGATTGAACTGGGTTTAGAGGAGTAAACTAATGTGATTTTCTTACACCCAAAGTTGCAGAGCAAAAATTAGACCCACTTCACTAATAGAAAGTATCTGGTTCTTAACTCTGGGGTCTGCAGTCACAGCTTTCCTAACAAGCTCGGGGCAGTACATGGAGCCGTTAGGAGAAGATGCCTCAGCTTGGATCTTAGCCAGAGTACCACTGCTGCTGGAGAAGGATGATCCCCACTCATTCCTTTGTGTATCTGCCCAGCTGAGGACAGATACCAGCGTGGGATGGATCTGAGTCTGGGCTGCACAATCCTTTGCTAAGAACCAATAACATGGGACAGCCCTGGAATCCTGCTCTGAAGGCGCAGTGTGACCTTGAACAAGTCTCTTAATTTTTTGGTGCCCGTTTCTTCACCTTTAAAACTGGTCTGAGAATCATCTCTCTCTCTCTCTAGCCTTATGAAGACCATGGATTCAACACATATTAAATATTTTCAAAACCACACAACTGATGACAGTTGATAACTAACATTATTACGAGTGCATATTCTGTGCCAGGCACAGCGCTAAGAACTTTCCAAAACATTCATTGATCATCACAAGATTCCTATGAGGTGGAAGTTATTTTTTCTCTCTCTTCTATGGATGAGGAACCTGGGGTCTAAAAAGGTGAAGTAACAAGCTGAGGGGACTCTGTTTATCAGATCTGAACCCAGAGTCATCCTTTTGTGACCCTGAGCTCTTATCTTGCAAGCTTGACTACCTCATACCAATACAAATGAAATATATTGGCAATCACGGTGAGCATGGCCATGCACTTACTTTATATACGCTATTAATTACGGATTGAGCCACAGTTGGAGTTGGGTAGCATCTAGGAGGTGATAGTATGTTGTGTTGTTACATTAGTTTCTAAGCTGCACCAAACAGACATTGATTTACATTCCATTCAGATGTTTCCGGAAAATAATACTGGCATCTTTTCCTTCTACTTTCACCAGATTTTGAGGATAGAGCAAGACTCCTCTGGGGCAGGTTAAAGTCCTTGACTGGTTTTAAGTGAACCCTATTACATTTTTATACCCAATCCTTTTCTCTCCTCACTCCCAGGTCAATTAAAGGCCAATTCTGAGCCACTTCAATCAAAAAGAAAGAATTCCATCTCCTCTCCTGGCCAGACAGCTAGCACTTAAGACTGCGGTCCCTGGGGTATATGAAGAAACCATCTAATAACTGTGTTTTAGTTCGTTATTTTTTTAAATAGCAATGTCATTTTTTTAATAGCTATGTTTTATAATCTTGTTATGTTCTCATTACATGAGACTGTTGCTTATTATTTTTTCCTGGTTGGGGATCCTGATTTAGACTGTCTCAACTCAGGGCAGTAAAAACCCAGGGCAAGTAATTGTGAAACACAGACAAGAATCAATCAAAACATCACAAGCTAATTAATGTCATTTGGAGCCCCTGGGAGCAGCTGTATTATAGTGAGTACCATACTATAAAATCGGTGTACATTAGAAATACACTCAAGGACATAGGTTAACTCTCTCACCAAACCCTTTCTGTTCATTTGCTCTGAAATATATATTAACCGTAGTTAAGACTCACTTGGCACTTACCAGGTGCCAGATACTGCTTATGTGCTTTATATACAATAACTCATTTAATCTTCTCAACAGCCCTGGGAGGTCGGTGCTATTATTAGCCCCATTTGGAAGGAAGGGAATAAGTCAGGGAGAGAGTTTATAACCCACCTCAAGTCCTACAGATGAAAAGTAGGCAACAGCCCGTTATCAAACTTGGGTGGTCTGAGTTCCGAGCTGAGATTATTAACCCTCACTCATCTCACCGTCCATTGGTCAAGTATTTGGAGGCACTGCATCCCTTATTACCTAACACAGTGCCTATCAGCTGGGACTCAATACTCGTTATTTATTAGTGGGCCCATCACCTCGTTATGAAAGGGAGTTAAGACAGAAATATTTGTGAAATTGAACAGAAAACATTTTTCAGCAAGCATTCCTTTTTCGGTTGGAACTTAGAGAGAAGGCTTCTGTGCAGGTGACATCAATTACTCAATCTCTCAAGCAAGCAATAAGAATGTATTGGAACCATGAGCCAGTTTAGGAGGAAGGCCCCCAGGATTTAAGAGAACAGAGGCACCTGTGCCTCAAGGAGAAAAGGCAAGTCAGTTTCCTGGAGTTGAGATGGGGCTGAAAACTGTCATCGAGTGATGACTTGTGATGTGATATTTTTCCTGCCACCAAATAAAGATCAGACCCACCCCAAATTATAATGGCAAAGAATTTGCTATAATTCACGTTATAAATAAGGTGGGTTCAGTGAAGCAAGTTTCTAAGGTTCTGACTCAAATAGGCAGTTGGTTAGGCTGTTTGCTGAGATACGAATTGGATACGCAAGATTAGAACTCAGAAAGAGATATCTGGGTGGAAAAGAAAAAAGGTTGGCGACGCCTGTACATGGAGGGCACTTAAACCTATGGAAATTGACGAGGTTGTCCAGGAAAGATACTGTCTGGGGGGAAAAGAGGGCTCAGGACCTAGCTCTCAGGCAGACTTAAGCCAGCGTCGGAATCACCTGGAAGGCTTGTCAAAAGAGATCACTGGGTCTCACCTCCCCCAGGCCCCCCAGAGTTTCTGATTCATAAGTCTGGGCTGTGGTGCAAGGATCTGCATTTCTAGTAAGTTCCTGGGATGCTGACGCTGCCGGTCTCCGAGCATCTCTCCTCTGCCAGAGCGGTCTTCGCTCTGCTCCTGGCACCCTGGCCTCCCTGCTGTTGTCCAGACTCATCAGACTCTCTCTAGCCCAGGACCTTTGCACCTCCCTCTGCCTGGAATGCACCTCCCCAGATATCAGCCCATTCAAGCCCAAACCTTTTTCAGGTCCCTGCTCAAATATCACCTGCTTAGAGAGATCCTTTCTGACCATCTTTTTTTTTTTTTTTTTCCAGTAGCAAGAAATGGAAGCAAGTTTTATTTCTTTTTCATAGCTGTCACTCAATTCTTCAAATGCCAAACTCACTGTGATCTATGACCATCTTTCTTAAAAAAGCAACTCCTCCCTCTCGCCCTCCTGCTTCTGCCCCTCACCCTCATCCCTTCCCTGGTTTATTTTTCTCGGTTTCCCTTATCACCTTCTAACAGACTATACAACTTATTTGTTTGTATGTTTTGTTCATTATCTGTCTCTCCCAGGAGAGCAGGGATTTACCTCTGTTTTCTTTTTGGCTGACTCTCTTGAACCTAGAATAGTCCCTGGCACATATTAGACGTTCAATGAGTATTCATTGAAGGATGAATTAAATGAAGGAATAAACATTCTTGCCTGTAGAATTGTGGTTTTAAGAATTTAATTCTGATGGAAACCCTTCATAACTGGTTGCCTCCATATCAAAAATGAATATGACCATGTTGTTCCATTCGGAAAAAAAAAAAGAAAAATCTCCTCTTCTACCCAGGATAAAGCCAAAGATCCTTGGATATTCTCCAGTAGGCACTGGTTGGGGCTGAGACATGGCAGGGAACAGACTCTGACATGGTCCCCGTCCCCCTGTTGCCTACAACCTGGTTAAAACCCTCCCCTGCTCTGAAATAGCCCATGCATCTCTCTACCCATTTGTAGCACTTTATTGTAACCATTTCTGCATTTGTCTATATGCCTCACTCAGGATTTCCTCCAAGGCAGGAATCATGGTGGTGCTTTGTTTTTGTTTTTATTTTATTTGAAGTCCTCAAAGTTTGTTCATCTGTACACAGTATATTTAATGTTGCTTTATCACTTTCTCTCGGCCAAGCGTTATGATCATTACCCAATAGATTTTTAGAGTGAAATCCATTCAGCTAATAAAAAACATGAGAAGCGTCTGTGATGGTAGGAAACAGCATTTGACCGGTGTTTATATGCAATTCCGTGTAATTGTTTTAATAAAGGCGGCCTAAATTATAGTCAATCTGAAGCTATAAATGAGCTCTGTCGCTCAGAACTGAGCCGGGGCGAGTGGCGTGGTGTGTGCGCCGCCAGTGGTGTGGAACGTTCTGCAGATTTCTCAAAGCGTTTGTGGAGGCCTGATAAAAACACTTAATAATCCCGCAGCTGTAATTTCTATCTTGAAATGGATGTTTTTCCATCTCTCCTCTCAGTCTCTACCTAGTAAATTCTAAATTGTTTTGGTGTTGGCTTTCAGAAACATAAGGTTCTTTCTTGGCTTATATTCTTTCATATTCGTATTTTATATTCTTCTCTAGTGGGGTCTTGGGAAGATCTTCACAGGTCTTTTCTTGGATTTCACCCTCTTTTTCACTGTCTCGAAAGTGCAAACTAAAGCAAATAAACACTGGTCTGAATAGCTGATCCTGAGCAGAGGTGAGGATGCTTGAGGACAGTTTTGGTCTTGAGTTCTCAGTAGAAGAGGGGATACAGTGGAGAGAAAGGAAAGTATCTTTAGCATCTTCAGAGGATGCCTTCTGTGCTATTTGCAAAGAAAATTCCCTTGGAAATGGGTTATAACCTAAACTGGGATAGGATGATGATGATGATGGTAATAACGATGGCTAGTATTTATTGAGTGGCACCAGGCACATTATGTGAATCATCTTCAATTCCTGCAGCAACGCTGCAAGTAGGTATTATTCATTTCCATTGTATAGATCCAGAAATCGAGGCTCAGAAACATTAAGGAACTTGCCGAAAGTCCATACCCAGAAAGAGGCAGATTTGAATCTGAGTCTGTATTCAACTCCTCCAAAACTCGAAGACTGTATTTGTGACTAATTGTATAACAGGTTATTTTAGTTTCTGTTCTGTGGCAAGTGTAAAGCATTCCAGCAAACGGTTTTAATGTAGATTTTTTTTTTTTTTAAAGCCTCCAAAATGCGAGGCTTAATTTTGAGCAAAACTAGAAGTTGGTCAACTAAGGGCTCACAGCGAGAAGTCTCAGGATTGGTTTCTGGTGGAGTGGATGGATGGCTAGGGAGCTCCCGGAAGAAATGCAAAGCGGGAAACACCAAAGATGATATTCATCTAGGTGACGGGTTTGCCGATCACTGCCCCGAGCTGCCTCTGGTCATCAAAATCATCCCCACCCAAGCAGAGCTCTGCAGGCATCAGGAGGTGGTCCCCACCGGCAAGTCCAGTGACAGCACGTAGCTGACTCGGCACTGCCCCGAGCTGGCTAACCCCGGCATAACCCCGGGTGTGTACTTTTGCCAACAGTGATTTGGCAGATGCTCTCTGCTCTCTGCTGTCACCGTAATCTTAGTCGTTAGCATCTCTGATTCTGCTCCTCGTTCCTGTACAGCTTTGAACAGGTCAACCTGATTCTTCAGGCAGGACCTTCCTTATCTGTCTACACGGCAGGCTGAAACCAGTATTAGGATCCACTTTCCTGCCCCAAGACGCCGAGAGACATAGCAAAATGGTTAGGAGTGCAGGCTATGGCACTGGACTTCCTGGGTTTGAACCACAGGTCAACCACTTACTAGCTGTTGTACTAGTCATACTAGCAATCTTGGGCTAATGGGTTCTACACTTCTTTCAGCCTCAGTTTCCTGAGGGTTGCTATAAGGATTGCATTGCAAAACGGATAGTTTTTGGCACAGAACACACGCTGAATAAAACATATGCTATTAATATTCTTATTTGCATTGACTTGTGTCAACTAAGGGCATGAAATCTGGCAGCTTTTGTCCATATACAATACCCCCTTGCCTGCTGTGTTAGATGTTGATATTTGGTTTAAGCCCTGTACCTAAGTGTTGTGAGCTTTAATGAGATGCCAGGTGATGTAAGTCCTGTACATAAATCATAGGAAATACCCTGATCCTAAAGAATAGTGTCCTGAATTCCAGCCCTTTCTTCTGAGTGTCCTACATGCCCTGTCCTTGTAGGGAGTGTTCACCCTGCTCATCTGCGATTAACTTAAGAGGGGATTCAGGTCCACTTAGGACACCTACAACTTCATTCAGCCACTGAGGGCACATTGGAGAGAACTAGAAAATGAGCCTGACTTTTTAAGGTCTGTTCAATCTCCAGTTCAATGGGAAAACCAAGGTGGATCGCAGATTAGACAAAACTAAATGCCCTGACCCTTCGTTCCTCGGACACTTAACAAGTGCCTGGGCAGCTGTGTCCGTAGGCATTGTTCATAGAAGCGCTCTGAGGCTTGAAGGCTTGTGTAAGTACCTCTGCTGCACAGACGCGGAAATGGGCAATAAGGAGTTCGTGGCCTGCGCAAGGGCTCCCTGTGAATTTGTGGGACGTTCAGAATTAAAACAGGTAGCCTTTCCTGAGCACTGCTCACCGATACTGTCCCCTCCCAGTATGCATGCAGGGTCGTTACAAGACCAGATATGTCCACACTCCTAAGTTCCTTCCCACTGTAGTGAGTCCCTCATAGTACAAAAGCACCTAAAATTCTTTTCTTGTTAAATTTTGATGGCCTTCTTTAAAAAGTATTTTAAAAAATGAAACATAGGCATTCAGAAAAGTACAGAAAATAGACTCCTGAATACCATTAAGACTGAACATTTTGCCTTATTTGCTCTAGACTTAATTTTTTTAATTGAGATATAATTGACATATAACATTGTGTGTGTTTACAGGATACAAGGTGCTGATGTGATACATTTACACTTTACAATTTGGCCCCTGCTGTAACACTGCTATCACATCACGTAATTATTTCTTTTTTGTGGTGAGAATAAATAAGATCTAGTCTCTCAGCAACTTTGAAGTTTAGAGTACAGTGTTGTTGGCTGTAATCACTATGCCGTGCATTAGCTCTCCAGGACTAATTCATATTCTAGTTGTAAGTTTGTACCCTTAAAAAAATCTCCCCAATCCTCCCATCCCCCAGTCCCTGGTAACCACTATTCTACTCTCTGTTTCTACTCCTAGGAGTTCAGCTTTTTTAGATTCCACGTATAAGGGATATTATATAGTATTTGTCTTTCTCTGTCTGACTTATCTCACTGAACATAATGTCCTCAAGGTCCATCCATGATGTTGCAAATAGTAGACTGTTTTTATTGAAAGAGAGAAACAGAGACAGAGAGACAAGAGACAGAAAGGGGGGGAGAGAGACAGAGACAGAGAGAGAGAGAGAGAGAGCGAGCTCTCATCCTTTCTCCTTCCCTCCCCAGAGGCTGAGACTCTTCTAAAGTTTCTGTATATCATTCCCATATTCCCATGTTTGTTTTATCCTTTGACTACATACAAACATAGCCATAAGCATATACTATTATATATGCATACATATAGGTACTGTAAGTATACACTATTATGTGTGCTTTTAAACCTTACACAAATGCACCAGAACAGGTCTATCTTTTCGCAATTTATTTTTCATTCAACAGAATGTTTTTGAGACTTGTCCACGTTGACACATTTAGACTTAGTCCACCCATTTGAATCCACTGTGCAAATAGCCCGCAGGCCATTTATCTTTCTCCTACCGAGGGATTAGTGACTTCTAAGTTTTCACAAATACAGTTGGCCAGGGCCTTTGCTCTTACTCTTTCCCCTGCCTGGCATGCTTACTTCTCAGTTATTCCTTCATTCAAGAACATTCTTATAATGTCTGCTTAATTTGCTTCCTTATTCCTTCAGGTTTTTACTCAGTTGTCACTGGGATGGCCAGATAAAATATAGGATGTTCAGGGCTTCCCTGGTGGCGCAGTGGTTGAGAGTCTGCCTACCGTTGCAGGGGACACGGGTTCGAGCCCTGGTCTGGGAAGATCCCACATGCCGCGGAGCAACTAGGCCCGTGAGCCACAACCACCGAGCCTGCGCGTCTGGAGCCTGTGCTCCGCAACAAGAGAGGCCGCGATAATGAGAGGCCCGAGCACCGCGATGAGGAGTGGCCCCCGCTTGCCACAACTAGAGAAAGCCCTCGCACAGAAACGAAGACCCAACACAGCCATAAATAAATAAATTAAAAAAAAATATATAGGATGTTCAGTTAAATCTGAATTTCAGATAAACGATGAATAAATGTGTAGTATAAGCATGTCCCAAATACTGTATGGGATAGGCTTATACTTAGAAAATTCACTGATGATCTGAAATTCAAATTTAGGTGGGTGTCTTGTATTTTTATTTGCTAAACTAGCAACCCCAATTGTCATGTGCTCAATGAGGCCATTCCTGTCATCCTCTTCAAGTTTTTAACCCCTTCCCAACACTTCCATTTCTTTTTCTCTGTTTTATTTCCCCTCATAACACTTATCACG
Organism: Balaenoptera borealis; assembly: GCF_965194805.1. Lineage (NCBI taxonomy): Eukaryota > Metazoa > Chordata > Mammalia > Artiodactyla > Balaenopteridae > Balaenoptera > Balaenoptera borealis. The sequence goes on from NC_138866.1 coordinate 176,963,965, forward strand.
AATTTACCTGCCATATATTTTCCTAATTTATTTTGCTTATTTTCCGTCATCCTTCCTAAGCTCTTTGAAGGCAAGATTTTTGTTTGTTTTGTCCCCTGCTATATCCATAATACCTGAAATGGTATGTGAGGCATAGTACGTGTTCAATAAATATTTGCTGAATGAATGAATGGAATAATACAAAGACTATCTTTGTGTATGTCTCCTGAGTATATGTCTGTGAATTTCTGTAAGATAAACAGTTGGAAATGGAATTGTTTTTTGTAGGATGTCTATCTTCACTAGCTATTTCTCATTGCTATTCAAAGTGGTTGAACTAATTTCCATTCCCATCAGCGATGTATAAAATTCCCCATTTCCCCATATTCACACTATCTTCTCTTCCTTCCTTCCTTCTTTCTTTCCCTCCCTCCCTCTCTCCTCTTTCCATCCTTCTTCCTTCCTCCCTCCCTCCCTCTCTCTCTCCCTTTCTCCTCTCTTTCTTTCTTTCTTTTCTTTCTTTCAATTTCTTCCTTCCTTCCCTCCTCCCTCCCTCTCTCCCTTTCTCTTTCCTTCCTTTCTCTTTCCTTCCTTCCTTTCTTCTTTCTTTCCCTCCCTTTAGAAATACACTAATTTAAAATTTTTGTAGCAATAGTTGAAACCAGCATGAAAACATATGATACTCACTAGTGAATTACAACTAATGAATTCATAAAAAACAGTAACTGTTCATCGAAAAGGTTTCAGATGTTTTTCAGTGCTTATTTAAAATATGAGTTAATTATTATAGATGCATTCCTAAGCCACGGTACCTCTTGTGTAAGAAAACAAACAAAAATTGCTCCAACCCATTACTGTTTCAGTGACACCGAAAAGGTCATTATACACATTTTGAAGAAAAGCCACCTTATTATTTTTTCAACTAAAAAGGAGGAAGTCTTATCTGAGAGCCATAAAATGAAAAGCTCCACAAAAATTGCATGGAATGTTCTTTGGGATCAGATTCAGAATTTTCAGAAACATGAAACCCATATCAAAAGAAGAAATTTGACACAGTCCTTTGTTACAGATATGGTCAATCTCTTTTACATCCAAAAGAAGAACTTAAGCTATAAGTTTTAAAAGCTGTGTGTTGGGAGTTCCCTGGTGGTCCAGTGGTTAGAACTTGGTGCTTTCACTGCCAGGGACCAGGTTCAGTCCCTGGTCGGGGAACTCAGATCTCGCAAGCCACGCAGCATGGCCCCCCCCCAAAAAAGGCTGTGTGATCAAAGAATATAACGGAATGACACATTTTAATGTGTTCTTAATACATTCTTGAACAGTCATAAAATAGGTTGTGATCTTTTGCAAAAATGACCACAATCCCTCCCTGAATCTAGGCTCCTTATAATGATTGTGAAGGGATGTGTAGAGGTGAAGTCTGTTTACCTTCCTCTTGAATTTGGACTGTGCTTCTGACTTGCCTTGGCCAGTAAAATGCAGAAGCGACAACGTGCCTGTTCAAAAATTAGCCCTCAAAAGGTCTTTCGTGCTTGTACTTGATCTCTGGGAACACTGCCTTCCTGTCCTAGGGACAAGCCTGGAAGACATGAGACCTAGTGGATCAAAGCTGAGTCAGCTGAGTTGTCCCAGATGAATTCCTAAAGAGGTGAGAGAGCTCAGCTGAGATCAGTGAAGCTGCCTGCTTGACTGGCCGCTGAGCACAGATGCACGAGGAAGACAGGAAGAACTGCCCTGCTGAGCCCAGCCCAGATTGCTGACATACACGATCACAGGCTGACTAAAGGCAGGTTGTTTGAAGCCGCTACATTTTGCAATGATTTGTTGACACAGCAATGGTTATTGATGCACAGGCTAACTTGGTTCCTCACCCTGCAGAAAGCAGAGCTGTTAATTTCTTCAGTTTCTTTCCTTTTGCTATACTTATGCTGATGAAATGGGTGAAAATATCTTAATTTGCAAAGGGCTTGATGGCCAAATAACATAATTTTTTTCCAACAAGATCTGTGAATGTTTTATTGAGCACAGCAGCTGCTGGAACCAGTAAACGGTCACGTACCCAGCTTGGCACCCGTCTGTGACGGACACACAGCTGCGTCACACCGTGCCGCCCTGGGGTCTGCGCCAGCAGTCCCTGCAGCATTCACCAGGAACAGTCGACTCTTAAGCCTCTGGGAGTTTCAAGGCAAATATCTAGTAGTTTGAAAACTTGTCATTTTAAGGAAATTTTAAGAAAATGAAAAGTGCCTCTGAAATTGGACTTTTTGAAAAATAGCATTCTGAGCATATCTTTTCCCTCAGCCAGAGGAAACTGCCAGCTGGAATTTTCAAACTCAGAGATGAATTGTTAGTTTTCTTCATGGAAAGCAAATAAAAACAGACAAACAAACAAATAACCCCCCCCCCCTCACGCCAACTACAACCTTTAAAGGGAATCCTTGTATATCGCTGGTAGGAATGTAAGTTGGTGCAGCCACTGTGGAAAACAGTATGGAGGTTTCTCAAAAAACTAACAATAGAACTATCATATGACCCAGCAATTCCTCGTTTGAGTGTATGTCCGAAAAAAACAAAACACTAATTTGAAAAGATACATGGACCCCAATATTCATAGCAGCATTACTTACTGTTGCTAAGATATAGAAGCAACCTAAGTGTCAATCAACAGATGAATGGATAAAGAAGATGTGGTACTCAGTCATAAAAAAGGACGAAATTTTGCCATTTGCAGCAACATGGATGGACTTGAAGGGCATTATGCTAAGTAAAATAAGTTAGACAGATAAAGACAAATACTGTATATCACCTATTTGTGGAATCTAAAACTACAACAAACTAGTGAATATAACAAAAAGGAAGCAGACTCACAGATATGGAGAACAAACTAGTGGTTACCAGTGGTGGAGGGGGCAATATGAGGTTGGGGAAGTTGGAGGCACGGACTACTGGGTGTAAGATGGGCTCAAGGATGTATTGTACAACACGGGGAATATAGCCAATATTTTATAATAACTGTAAATGGAGTATAACCTTTAAAAATTGTATAAAATATTTAAAATTTTTTCAAAAATTAAAAAATCCAAACAAAGTTACTAACGTTGAAGAATGGCTCACAAAATGTTTTTCAAGGCTGACCTTTCACAGTTAACCAGTGGTAAGCAAAGCTATGAATATTTTTTTCTGAAAATGGATGATCACCTCCATAAAAAGAAGGTTCCGGAAATGAATGCAAGGAGTTGATGGGGAACAGTCTTATGTAACTCTAAGTTCCTTCATATTATGAAAACCATCCTGCTGGGGGTAAAATAAAGAAAAACACCCTCAGTCATCTTACTTCACTGGAAGTCTGAGGTCCCTGAGGATTTAAAAGAGATTGGCTAACGGACCAGAAACCCTCCCCGTTCACCATACGCAAGAGGAAGCATTTTTGACATTTCCATCTGCAGAAGTCTAAAAATGCTCCATAGTTTGGTCGCATCTCTGGGAATCTCTAGCGATTATGCTGGTGTAGCATGAAAGCAGGGAGAGGAACGTTGCTCTTCCTCCCGACATATTTATGGATGTCTGAGTCCTCAAAATACTGAAGCACCAAAACGGAGAAGAGAAACTCTCTGGACACTGAAACAGACATTTTTAGCTTTCTTCAGTTTTCTCGAACGCAGCTCAGTTTTCCAAAATGCATAGGCACAATCCAAATCCTTTCAATTTGGGATTTTGCTTTATTTTTCCTCATAGTAACTAATTGAAATTCAACAAATGAACCTTTGATATTATAAAAATAATGCAAAATTTACAAGGAATGTATGATAAACAACGAGACTAAGAAAAGGCAGCCTACCGAAACAGGTGTTGGTGAGGATGGGGAGAAACTGGAACCCTCACACACTGCTGGTGGGAATGCAAAATGGTGCAGCTATTTTGGAAAACAGTCTGGAAGTTCCTCAAAATGTTAGGAATATACCCAAGAGAAATGAAAACATACATCAGACAAACTTGTACATGAATTTTCATAGCAACATTAGGCATAAGAGGCAAAAGTAGAAACCACCAAAATGTCCATCAGCTGATGAATGGATAAACAAAATGTGGTGTATCCATACAATGGAGTATTATTCAGCTATCAAAAGGAGTTAAGTCCTGAAACAAGCTACAACATGGATAAACCTTGAACCCACTATGCTAAGTGAAAGAAGTCAGTTACAAAAGACCATGTAGTGTCTGATTCCATTTACATGAACTACCTGAAATAGACAAGTCTATCTATAGAGAAAGTAAATTAGTGGTTGCCTAGGGTTGAGGGGATGGGACAGTTGTGGTGTGTAGGGGGGTGATGGTTAAGACGTACAGGATTTCTTTCGGGGAATGAGGAAAATGTTCTAAAACTCATCGTTGGGGTGGTTGCATTACTCTGTGAATTTGTTGAAAATCACTGAATCGTACACTGTAATGGGTGAACCATATGGTACGGGAATCAAAAGCATTCTGCTTTCATTAGGGCCACTGTGCCCAGGCTCTGCAACATGTCTTTGCTCTTCTCTGCCATTAGGGTCCTTGGTGCTGGAGGACCCTATAATCATAACAAGAATTCGGGAGACATTTAAGTAGAGGTCTAGATAAATCCTCTCCAGTACATGAGCCCCATTCATTCATCTAACAAACATTTGTTGAGATCCTACAACAGGCCAGGTGCTATTTTTACTCCTAAGGATATAGTTAGTGAACAAAAGAGACCCACCCCCCAGCCCCCAGAGTCCCTGTCCCTGCACTCATGAAGCTGGCATTCCTGCGGGAGAGACAGGCAACAGATAAGTAAATAAGTCCATAGTCTATAAGATGGGAAGGGTCTGTGGTCGGGGAGGGAGGTAGATACTGCGGAAGCCGACTGCAGGGAGAGAGGGCAGAGCCTCCAAAAGGCGACTGTCATGAGCGGGTGAAGAAGTCTGAAGGGAGATGAGGCTTGACCATCTGTAGACCCAACACCTCTCCACCTCCTTGGGGCATCTTTGCATCCTGGGAAGGGGATGGCCATGGGCAAGATGCAAGACCTATTGAGTGACTCAGCTGTGGCCCATGCTGTGCCCAAGAAGGGGAAGGCGCCAGTGGACACCTCCTTTTGTAAAGGCGTCAGGAGCTGGCGTTAAGTCCTAGCCTCGCTTCCTTTTTGCTAGGGCTGATCAGCAGAGTATACTTTAGTTTCAGTGGAACGTTTTACAAAGTTTCTCGTATGTACTTGAATTCTATAATCGTAACATGAGGTCTGGAAATATTCAAATGGGGGTATACTGGGGGGAGGGATAGATTGGGAGTTTGGGATTGACAAGTACACACTACTATATTTAAAACAGATAACCAACAAGGACCTACTGTACAGCAGAGGGAACTCGGCTCAATATTCTGTAATAGCCTAAATGGGAAAAGAATTTGAACAAGAATAGATATATGTATATGTATAACTCAATCACTTTGCTGTATACCTGAAACTAACAACATTGTTAACCAACTATGCCCCAATATAAAATAAAAATTGAAAACAAAATAAAATAAAAATTAAAACAAAACGAAACAAATAGGGGTATATCCTTACCATGGGTAGGTTCATAACTTATAAAATAACCATACACAAAGAATGTCAATTAATGAAATCATATAGTAGATACTAAGTAACTGTATTCAATATGCCTGTGATAAGCACTGACAGTAATACCATTATCAAGAGTAAGCTCAATTAATATTGTTGATTAATATCAATAATCAATGGCATTCAATATGATTAAGAAGAATAATAGTTGTAGTCTAATAAGAGTTTCATTCGTCTCTGGTTGTGTATCAGAGAGCCTTGTTCCTGGTTATGTACAGATAACTACTTTTAGTAGTCCCTTGGCTGAAATTATGAAGAATTCTTATCAAATTTTCAAAATGACAAACACTTAAAAAGAGAGATAAAAAAGCAAGATTCAAAAAGGTCTGAGAAGAGAGAATGATGGATTTAACAGTGGGAATCGTGGGTTTAACCAAACTAGCTGCATAAACTTAGGATGAAAAAAAGCAATTAATATTTTTAAAATCCTGAATTTTATTGACAATATGCTTAATTAGGAACCTGGAGTGTCATGGGGTGGGCTCGAAATCTAGTGCAATATTAGTAGACAAAATAAATCACAGTGTTCTTGACAGGGGCATTCACAGGACCAATTCAGAACATATAAGAATTACTGTGTGTAATTTTGTGGGCTACATTTTAAGATGAATGCTTGCAAATTTAACTCTGTCAAGATGAGTGTAATTAAGGATGGGGAACTTTCAGGGCCCACTTCAGTGACTGAAGGGAACAGTGGTGTTTAGTCCCTGAAAGAATAGCTCTGGTGGAGGGAAGGCGGGAGCCAGCTACCTGGAGAGTTGATCTCGGGGAGATTCCGTGTGTTAAGTGCTGGTGCAAGACACTAGGACCCCTGCTGGGGTGGAGGGGGCTTTAAGAGTGCAGGCTTTACCGTGACTGTGTAATTCAGATGTGCTAACCAATGGGGTGGCTTCCCTGTGACACAGTGGGTGGGTGTCCCGTCAGCAGGAGTGTCCCTGCAGAGGCTGGGCACCACCTGTGATCCTGCAGGGGTGGGAACCCCTCCCAGGGTGGGCAGATGGACTCCCGACCCTGAGGTCCTTCTGACTCTCAGAGTTGGGGAGCAAGTACCACCAACAAAGAGTTCCAGTTGAGTGGTTGGCTCAGGCACTGTGGCTTCCCAACACTAGTAATTTGTATTTAGAGAACAAATGTAACATTGTCTGAATTTAAGCACCCCTGAAGCCTTGACTTTGAGAAATAAACACTATCTGGAATGGTGCTGACTGCAGGTCAATTAGAAATGCAAAATCTCTCCAAGATAGAAGCCTGCTTTTCATTTGTTGAGCCCCTCATCCTCCATGGCTGCCTGACCTGGCTTGGCTTGGAATCTTCTAGAAGGTTTCATCTTATCCCCTCTCCCCTGTGGACAATTTCAGGGAACCCCTCTCAGCTCTGTCATCTGAACCACACACTCCAATCTGCCTGGTCCCTGCTGTAGACTCTTCGCTCTGGTTTTGCTTTCTGCCTCCTCTCTTGGGTTTTCTGGATTGTTCCTCACTTCTTGAGGCTGCCTTCATCCAGCTCCTGGACCTCACTGCTCCTTTGGCTCCTTTGGTTGCTCTTGGGGTTCAGCCCTGTCTACCCCCTCTGGCTTTGGGGGCTCGTAGACCAAGTCAAGGTCTTCATTGCCCTAGAGGGAAGGCCCAACAGGTGTAAAATTGGCACTCAGTAGCCCCGCTATCATGCCATTTATTGACTATCTACTTATGTGCCAGACACATAACAGTCTATATTTCACTTAGTCCCTATTGTGACATTTCACAGCAGGTGTTATGCCCACTTTACAGAAGAAGAACCTGAGGCTCAGAGGCTAACTTGCCCAAGGTTACTCAGTGAGAAGTAGAGCTGGAATTCAAACCTCTCCATCTGATTCTCACATCTATATTTTTCTCTAGTTTCGAGTCAGCACCTTACTAAAATGATGCCAGGTTTTCAGTAAACATTTGTTGATTATTGCTTTTTTATTCATTCGCTTGTTTTTAGGGGATGAAGAAAAACATTCTACTCATTTTCCAAAAAACAGGCCACGATCTTAGGATTTTACCTAAACAGTGGTTGAGCACATTTAAAATGAAAGCTCTGTGTTTGACAAATTTGCTTTGAGATTTTACACTTGGATAATTCTAAATGGGAAAAGAATCATCTCTGAGGGTCTACTGAAGTTTTGGCTCTCAAAACTTAATTGAAATTATAAATGAAATTTCTAAAAATTCAGTAGAGCAGGGATGAGTCATACTATCTGACAAAGACTCTCATCACCAAGAAGTGGCTTGAGTTTCATGAATAACAAGTCAGGTGATGGCCCAGATGACAAATGTGTGCCGCACCAATGTGGCAGCTCCTAGCTAGGGCATAATTCAAGATTTATAAGTACAGGATGGATGAGGAGGGTTATGTCCAGAGTGTTGGGAAATCCTTCAATTTTACCCAATTCCCCTCTTTTTTTGTATCTTAATACTGTGCAGATTTAAAAAAAAAATAATAAGCATGCACTGTACTTTTAATCCCCTTAGTGAGGAAAAAAAACCCCAAACCCGGAAACTGTGAATATCAAACTTATGTAAATATCAAACTTCATGAGTCAGCAACTCTGACTAGAACACAAGCACACCATCACAGGCTTCCTTAATTCCCCTGTCGGCAGGAGCAGCACAGATGGACACTTCGTATCACCAGGCAGAGGGGACAGGAGATCCGGGCCAGCACCAGGCACCACTGCTCACTGGTTGTATGGCTCTGGCCAAGCTGTTTCATCAGCTTCTGACCCTCAGTTTTATCATCAGTAAAATGGGGGATAAATCAAGAAAAACGTGGGAGAGAGCATAGTAAACTCTAAAGCACTCTCTATGGAAAGTGGTTACTGTTACTTTCGTCCACAGACTTTCCAGTGGGGAGAATTCAACTCATCTGCTATTAAAAATTTACAAAACAGAAACAGAGTCACAGATGTAGAAAACAGACTTAACAGTTACCAGGGGGTAAGGGCAGGGGGATAAATTGGGAGATTGGGATTGACATATACACACTACTCTGTATAAAATAGATAACTAACAAGGCCCTATTGTATAGCACAGGGAACTCTACTCAATTCTCTGTAATGGCCTATTGGGAAAAGAATCCGAAAAAGAATAGACATACATACTTATATGTATAACTGATTCACTTTGCTGTACACCTGAACCTAACACAACACTGTAAATCAAATATACTCTAATAAAAATTTAAAAAATAATTTAAAAAGGAGATCCTTGATCTAAAATTGCCCACAACACGTTCTCTCCCCCATTACTGATTTGTTTTTCTCCTTTGTGCTTATCACTTCCTAACATATGTTTGATGACTTGTCCATTGTCTGTTTCCCCATCTTAGGGGATTTCCATGACGGCATGGTTCTCATCCATTTTGTTCTGTGTTGTATCTCAGAGCCTTGAACAGTACCTGACACCCACTAGGCTCAGTAAATTCTTGTTGAATGAATAAATGTCAAATGATATTTCTAGTCTCAGTGGCCCACTCTTAGCCCCCAGCTCTAAGATTGTGAATAAGCAGTCACAAACTCATCGATTTAGGAACATTGTTTTGGAAGGAGGTTTTGAAAGTGGTTTAGTCATCTATTTATTCATTCACTTAACTGATGTTTATTGAGTGTCTACTATGTGCAGTGCTCTGGGCTAGGCAACGAAGGAACCATCCAAGTGTGAGGCATGACTGTCAGTCAAGAATATTGTAAAACAAAGCAAAATGGACTTTGTAAAAAAAGAAAATTCAAATACATATTTTTTAAAATTATTTGATTTTTTTTAAAATTTTATTTATTTATTTATTTATTTATGGCTGTGTTGGGTCTTCGTTTCCGCGCGAGGGCTTTCTCCAGTTGCGGCAAGCGGGGGCCACTCTTCATCGCGGTGCGTGGGCCTCTCATCATCGCGGCCTCTCTTGTTGCGGAGCACAGGCTCCAGACGCGCGGGCTCAGTAGTTGTGGCTCACGGGCCCAGCTGCTCCGTGGCATGTGGGATCTTCCCGGGCCAGGGATTGAACCCGTGTCCCCTGCATTGGCAGGCAGATTCTCAACCACTGCGCCACCAGGGAAGCCCTCAAATACATATTTAAATGACAAATGTCCCCCTAACACCCAGGGTCCATTCTATTTGGTATCCTTACAGCTCATTTATAGATACCTTGCTTTTGGTGGCTTCTTTTTAGATTTAGAAGGTTTCTCATAATTTCCGAAGTGGCATCTGGTTGGACGCTGAGAGGGAGATACTGTACTCTTTGGTTTCTTCCACACTTGCTTTGAAAATGTTTGCAATTACTATAGATATGTGGGATTTTCTGCACAAAAATTTAGGTAGAATTTATTTTTATGATATTAGATATTGACTAACATTCTTTTCTATGTACACATAGGAAAATATAACGTTCTTTAAAAACCTCTGCCTCTCTCACTCATTTTTTTTTTAAGATTCTTTGATGTGGACCATTTTTAAAGTCTTCATTGAATTTGTTACTTTATTGCTTCTGTATTGTGTTTTGGTTTTTTGGCCCCAAGGTATGCGGAATCTTAGCCCCCTGACCGGGGATTAAACCCGCACCCCCTGCACTGGAAGGTGAAGTCTTAACCACTGGACCGGCAGGGAAGTCCCCTCTCACTCATTTTTTAAAGTATATATATTTTTTATAAATTTATTTATTTTATTTTTGGCTGCGTTGGGTTTTTGTTGCTGTGTGCGAGCTTCCTCTAGTTGCGTCGAGCGGGGGCTACTCTTCGTTGCGGTGCGCGGGCTTCTCATTACGGTGGCTTCTCTTGTTGCGGAGCATGGGCTCTAGGCACGTGGGCTTCAGTAGTTGTGGCGCGTGGGCTCAGTAGTTGTGGCTCACGGGCTCTAGAGCGCAGGCTCAGTAGTTGTGGTGCACGGGCTTAGTTGCTCCGTGGCATGTGGGATCTTCCCGGACCAGGGCTCGAACATGTGTCCCCTGCATTGGCAGGCGGATTCTTAACCACTGCGCCACCAGGGAAGGCTCCCCCCTCACTGATTTTTAATGCAAAAGTTAATACCTATTTTATGATAAAAAGGAAATAAAAATTTCCAAGCAAAGCAAAACTTGAACTTCAGTTCAGCTTATTGCCAACCTCCACTATGAAGGCTGTTGAAGTTTGCCTTAACGGAAGCAGGAGAAAGTTTTGAGTGTTTTTTTTTTTTTTTTTAATTGAAGTATAGTTGGTTTACAATGTTGTGTTAGTTTCAGGTGTACAGCAAAGTGATTCAGTTATATATATGTGTGTGTGTATATATATTCTTTTTCGGATTCTTTCACATTATAGGTTATTACAAGATATTGAATATAGTCTCCTGTGCTATACAGTAGGACCTTGTTGCTTATCTGTTGTATATATTGCAGTGTGTATCTGTTAATCCCAAACTCCTTATTTATCCCTCCCTCCCCCCTTTCCCCTTTGGTAACCATAAGATTGTTTTCTGTGTCTGTGAGTTTATTTCTGTTTTGTAAATAAGTTCATTTGTATCATTTTTTAGATTCCACATATGAGTGATATCATAAGATATTTGTCTTTCTCTGTCTGACTTGCTTCACTTAGTATGATAATCTCTAGGTCCATCCTTGTTAGATAAGTGGGTTTACAAGATAACATTAATGAATAAGGTTGATGTGCAAAAAAAAAACCTTTTCCCTTAGTGGAAAAGGTTAAAAAGGAAATCCCTGTTCTAACGTGATGACTTTTAAACGAGCCAGTTGTCTGGTACTTTGTTTACACTGCAGTTGGGTATCGTTTTACTTAGGAAGTGGCTCATTCATCATTGTACTAATGGGTTAATATGCAACTAGATGCCTGTACTTTCCAATTATGTGCGCCACTTTACTTCTGCGTCGAGAAGGAAAGAAAACTTACAAAGAGCTAGAGACCTTCAGAAATATGTTTGTGGTATGTGTATCTCAAAGAATAACACATTATTGCTGGAGTTAGAGCGTAGAAAATGCTTCCAATGACATATATACATATACAATAAAAAGCGCCAATAAATGCAAAAGTAGCAATTAAGTGGAAGAATACCTATTTCGAAATCCTCAGTAATTCTTTAAAACTTTGGATTGAAATTATGCCCCTACATGAACATCTGACCATCAAAGAGGCCCCTGATAACTCCAGAACCTCTCCCCCCATAGACCCAAATCTCTCCTATCAGAAAGGGAGCAGGGTTTTTAAATTGGTAAAGAGTTTACAGCAATGGGAGAAAGCCTTCAAGTGTAAAGCAATTCCAGAGTCACAGCAAATCTTTCTGAAACCAGTTAGATGAAGAAAAATAAAGTCAGGCATTTTAGCATTCCTCTAACACCTAGGCACTACTTCGGTGGGAGCAAAACTAGGTAGCTACTGACACAATGTTATCCGTTCCAGACAACACTGCAATACTGTCCTCAAGATCATGATGAGGTTCTTTAACTGAACACCTGCATCGCCTCCCTCACATCCCACCTGCCCTTACCTACATCTACCCAGTTATTTAGACCCAATTATTTAGTATATTGAACTAGTTTGTCCAGAATGCAGACTTTCAAGGTGATTTATAGGAATTCTTTCCAGGATGTAAGAACCTACAGTACAATATACCCTTTGGTTGCATCCAAATTTGGACATACTATCAGAACTTGAATTTTAATACTGTGGATGTGTATTGGAAAACCACTATATCTAAGAAGATTTCCCTGACAGTACTAGGAAGTCAGAAATTAAATACTGAGTTCTCCCATGGGAGAATTCTGTTTTAGGCAAGTGCCCTTCACTATTATTTTACACATATTATGTTTATGAGGGCCTGAGAGCCAACTTTTATATTTAATGCATCGTCTTCTTTTTCTTTTAAAAATCCTTCTGCAGCTCTTAGAACGGGATCAGTTCAGTACAGGTGCTTCAGTAGCAGAATAATAACAAACATATAATAAATTCTTACTGTGGGCAGGCACCATGCCAAGCACTCTATTTATCTTAATTCACTTAATCCTTGTAACATCCCCATTTCACAGATAAGGAAGAGTCACAGAGCTAGTGAGAGCCGAAATGAAATTCAAACTGTGGGGGTCCAGCGCCCTTACATTATTCCATATTGTTTCTCTAGCAAGCTTTGCCTCCTTATATGTTAAGAATTTAGACATTTTGTATGGTGGCTGCTATAGACTGAATTGTGTCCCCCATCAAATCCGTATATTGGAGCTTTAACCCTCAGTGTGATGGTATTAGGAGGTGGGACTTTTGGGAGGTGATTAGGGCTGAATGAGGTCATGAGATTGGGATTAGTGTCCTTATAAGAAGAGGAAGAGACATCAGAGCTTCCTTTCTACCATGTGAGGACACAGTGAGAAGGTGGCCGTCTACAAGCCAGTAAGAGAGCCCTCTCCAGACAACAAATCTGCTGGCACCTTGATCTTGGACTTCCCAGCCTCCAGAATTGTAAGAAATAAACTGTCTGTTGTTTAATCCACCTCTTCTATGGTATATATATATTTTTTATAGCAGCCTGAACTAAGATATGGCAATTCATCTGTCCATCTGTCTATCTGCCTACCCCTGATGTTGAGATACGCAGTGAAGAATAAAAAGTTAAGGAACTATGAAAGTAAGCAGACAGACAGTGATCTTTAAGATCAAAGTCAATGCACGTATTATAACAGCAATTTAAGGCATTTAGAGAGCCAGAAAATTTGTTTGAGAATATGTGGTCCAACCCCTTTATTTTATAGAAGAAAGTGGAACCCAGAGAGGTTAAGTGACTTGTCAAAGTCACATAGAAGTTAGAACAAGGTTGTTTATTTTGCAGGATTTAGAGAAGATTGATTTCTATCTATAAGGTTAAGTGGAGTCTACTCTAAAAATACAAAGTTCTCATTCTCCTCCCACCTTGACTAAGAGTAGTAGGTACAATTCCTGTTTTATTATTCTAATGACAAGATCACATTGCTTCTGACTAGAAAAAGCCAAAATAGGAGACACAATTAGAATCAGATGATGCCATTTAAAAATAATTCAGAAGCCAACAAGTACAGTGCTTTGTCATTTTTTTCCTCCTTCTCTAGGATATGGTCAGTAGAACTGAATCATTACAATGAAGCATGTCGACTATTTCTGCCATGTCTGTCTATTTATGACTTCTTCAGACTACAGTAATTGTCAGCAATAAATAGACTATATTCAAACTGCAGGATTGATTTCTTATTCAGTATCATAACCAACTGTGAGGAGTTCATTCTTTAGTTAAATTATACTTGTAAGAACTGAGCAAATGGGATGAAAAAAAAATGCACTCCATCCATAATGATAACCCAGGATCATCATGTATTTTCTTGAAAGAAATAACAAAGAACACACTTGGACACAGAAGAAATCATGTAGTAGAAGACTCTAGAGTGGGAGGTCTATGGGAGCGAGGCTTTCCAAGGGCAATTTTATATAAAAAAGTCCATCTCTTTGAATTTTATAAACTTGCACACATGTTCCCTTGAAGGGGGTACTTAAGTAAATCAGGCCTCCCTGTTCATCTCAGGGGATACTGTAGTGTACATGCACATGTACAGCTTTCTTCCTCAGGTGTTTACAAAGTCCGAGGCCAAGTTAAAAGGCCAAGGACACAACACACCCAGCCGCCAGACAGGTGTTCCTGAGTGTGGACTTTTCTGCTTCCAAACTACTGGCATCACAACTTCAGATTCAGGCTCTGCTGGCTCTTATTGGGCTCTTATTCTGATGAAAGAAAAGATTACGCTGTTTCAGCTCACACGTGCACACACATACCCATATAGACACCACTATACACGCAAATCCAAACCAGGTGATAAGTACAGCATCATGTATCCCATACAGAGCTTTTGTTCTGATCAGCAAATGGCTAACCTGCTTAGACCACAAGACGTCACCAACTTTTTTTTTTTTTAAGGCAGCTCTATCACATGGATACCTCATACTGAGTTCAAGGTCTGCTAAAAATCAGATTTTTCTTTCACCTGAACTTTCGTAACAAGGTCAGCCTTATCTATCGTATGCATAAGCAGTTGATTTTTAATAAATTTCATCTTATTGGTTCAGATCCGTCCTAACAGACTGCTAAAGAATTCACTGATTCAAAGAAATTTTACTAAATCCCTACCTTGGAAGGTGACTAAGGCACCATCCTGTTTTCAAGGATGGCTCAGTGTTGAAGGGGAGAGAGAGGGCTAAACCTGCAAATCCCAGAATATGATGACTGACGTGTGTACGGGGGTTAAGGGAGCGTCCCCCGAGAGAATCTACCCATCAGGACAGGGGGCGTAGGGGCTAGGGGTATGGGGCCGAGACAGGCTGCTACTTAGCTGGGTTTTAAAAGTTAAGAAGAAACGTTTTAAGATCTTAATTCTCGTATTTTCCCTATCTTGTATTGTTTGCAAGTCTCATGAACATGCTTTCTGTGCTGGCCAGTCAGGGGATGATTAAACAACGTGGACGTTAGAACCTGGCCTCCGGGAGTCTATTGTCCAAGCAGCGGTTGGAACAATTCTTTAAAGTCATAAGCCAGAGCACATTATGCCTCAGCTCAAATTCCTCCAATACTTCCCATCTAATTCAGAGTAAAACCTAAAGTGTATACCCCAGCCTAGAAAAGAAATAAACATTATTTGGAATACCTTTTCCCAACTCCCACTCATGTCCTCCCAATTTCCTTCTCTCTCCCTCCCTTTATTCCAGTCCCTGGACAAGCCATGCTCCCTCCTCCAGGCCATTGCATTTACTGTTCCCTCTGCCTGGAACTCTCTTTCCCCAGATAGAGTCTCGCGGTTTATAAAGGACTTCTCTCAAAGGGAAGCCACACTGATTATCCAATCTAAACCACATCCTTTCCCCTGCTACCCCTCTTTGTCCTCCTAGACTGCCTCACTTTTCTTTATGGCACTGCCCATCACTGGACACAGTACAGGTTTGTTTATTTTCTGCCTACCCTGTTCCACGCAAAGGGACTCCCATGACAGTGGGGCTGGGTGTGTTTTGGTCTCTGCTTTATGCCCAGTATTTAGAGGAGTATTTGGCATATCACAGCCATTTGTTGAAAGAAGGACTTCATAGAGAATCCGATTGGAGTGTTTCTTCATTGAATGTTGACTGCATGTCTGTCTGTGACACCACTGGAGAGACCCTGCAGTCACTTGGAGAGACCACTAGGATGGCTGAGACTGGTCACATCACTGGTCAGGATTTAGATTCAATCACTGCACCAAGGATGGGCCTTGAACTTGACCACTGGGCTGAGAGAGAGAGATGCAGACATCATATGAAGAAGTTCCTCTAATCGCAGTTTTTTACAGTCAGCCAAAAGCACTTGGATGTTTATTTTTGTGTACAAAAATTCAGCCTCGCAATGAACAGTGTGCTACATGACTCTTTTTGAATTATGGTTTTCTCAGGATATAGCACAGAGAGATGAGCTCGGTGCTTTGTGACCACCTAGAGGGGTGGCACAGGGAGGGTGGGAGGGAGACGCAAGAGGGAGGGGATATGGGGATATACGTATGCATACAGCTGATTCACTTTGTTATACAGCAGAAACTAACACAACACTGTAAAGCAATTATACTCCAATAAAGATGTTAAAAAAAAAAATTCAGCCTCGCTAATCTGATCACTTCCCACTTACAGCTCCTGTTTATTCAGACCATTTCCCTAAGAAAGTTAATTTTGGCAAGAGGGGGAACGTCAATGCTTTTTAATCTTACCCTTTCTCTCTTCATTAAAACCCACTTTTAGTGTAACACTATGAAATTTTCCATTGTAGTGAAAGGTGTTTGTTGTTTGTTTTTTGTTTGTTTGTCTGTCTGTTTTAGTATAAAGGTTTTTTATTTAGGTAATCTCATGTTACCAATCAGTAAATGTATTTGACTGATTGAATACGGTACGTGGTAAAAATTTGCTGCTCAAGGAAATCAACTTTGCACTTCTTCCTTTTAGGCATCTGGTTCAAAAAAGAAATTCTTGGCTACAGAGATCTGAAAACCAGAGTGAAAGAATATATTCAGCTTTGACTTGTTTCTGCTTTGGTGTATTGGGCATTAACTGAGAGTTACGTGAAGAAATAGAAGAGCAGAGAAAGCAAGGCTGGGTATCGGGAAACATTTCTCAACCTGTGAATACAGATGCCCAGAGAGCTGGTGAAAGCCTCCTGTTGGAGCAGCCAACATTTGCATTTGCAGCCAGGCTGGTCTGAGATGTAGGGAATACTTGAGATGTAGGGAATAATCCTGTCTGGACCCCTTAAGGTGCAGGGGAAGGAGGACTAAAGATGATCTAATAGGCTGTTCTCTTTTGGAGTGGGTATTGATTAAGGGCAAGGCAATACCCAAAGCAGCTCCTGTCTGTAGTAAAAAAGCAACTCAACAGCAGTGCCAATGACCAGCCAGCAATTTAGAAGCCAAAGGTAAAGATCAGAAACTTGGCTATTTATTTGCAGGCTTCTTAATGCCACCTCCTCCAAACAACAGCATAAAGCACAATATTTCCTTTGTGGCCCCCAGTTGCTGTTGCAACAGTTTTGACTGGAGCAGTAAGAGAGGATGCTTCCTCACTCAGAGCTCCCTGAGTATGCTGATCTTCATGTGTCCTCCTCGACTTAGACAATTTCCTTACATAGACAAATATGAAAAATGTGCTTGAGGTGAGAATGTACAAGGATACACAGAATAAAGGGAAGAAAGACATCCAGAGGCACCACTGAGCACCTGATACTTTCAGAACAGAGAAATAAATAGCCACTGCAGGGTCACTCGGGAATTTCTATGTTTATTCCTACTTATCGAATACCCCACCTTTCCAAAGAAGATAGCCTGGTTAAGTTCTTTCCAGTCCAAAGAGTTCAAAATAAATCTCTATTTATGATTTCTATTTAGAATGAAGCCCAAGGTCATTCATTTATTCTTCTCTCCCCTAGCGTGTAAAATCATCTATTTAGAAAGACCAATTCCACAATAATGGAAATGTTTCCTAGAACCTAAATGTCTTAGTCTGTTCAGGATGCTATAAAAAGTACCATGGACTGGGTAGCTTATAAAAAACAGAAAGACATTTCTCAGAGTTCTGGAGGCTGGAAGTCCCAGATCAGGGTGCCAGCACTGTTGGGAACTTGTGAGAAACTTCTGGGTTACAGGTTGCCAACTTCCCTCTGTGTTCTCACATGGTGGAATGGCTCGGGATCTCTCTGGGGTCCCTTTTATAAGGGCACTAATCCTATTCATGGGGGCTTCCCCCTCGTGACCTAAGCACCTCCCAGAGGCCTCACTTCCTAACACCATCACATTGGGGGTTAGGTTTTGACATATGAATACTGAGGGGACAGAAACATTCAGACCATAGCACTAGACTTACCCTAAATTCATGTCTGCCCATGAATTTCTGCTTGAAGATTGAGTTGTACAGCATCCTGAATCATATATGGGTGTCCGATTTTTCTCACACCACTGAAGAAGTAAAAAATCTGAATTTCAACTGGGTTCAGTGGGTTTCTTCCTTCTATCTGGATACAAGGAGCAGCAAGAACATTTAAAAATAGCCAAGGAAGGGCTTCCCTGGTGGCGCAGTGGTTGAGAATCTGCCTGCCAATGCAGGGGACACGGGTTCGAGCCCTGGTCTGGGAAGATCCCACATGCCGCGGAGCGACTAGGCCCGTGAGCCACAACTACTGAGCCTGCGCGTCTGGAGCCTGTGCTCCGCAACAGGAGAGGCCCGCGCACCGCGATGAAGAGTGGCCCCCGCTCGCTGCAACTAGAGAAAGCCCTCGCACAGAAACGAAGACCCAATACAGCCATAAATAAATAAATAAATAAATAAATAAATAAATAAATAAAAAAACCCCAAAAGTTTAAAAAAAAAAAAAAAAGCCAAGGAATACCCTCGGTAGCAGGAAAGGATCAGGAAAAGAGTCTAGTTATTTGCATTAGGCTGGCTCTTAAAAGTGAAGCTAACATGACCATGAATGCAAAGACTCTATAAATTCTATATATATGGAGAGACGGTCAGCACAGAAGAGGGGCTGTAATTTCATAACAACATATGAAAGGTGAACACAATTTGATCTTTAAATTCTAAAGTAGTTGGCAGCATTAGAAGTCCAAGAAGTTAAGTTCTTTTGGAACATGTACATTAAGCTGGAGATCCTAAGAAATGAAATTGATTTTTTTTTCTTAGTACCATTTTTAGAGTCCATTTTCACAATTCAACTGAATTGCGTTTGGGATTCAAAATGATCACTCAATGATCTATTTTAAAAAGTAAATTCAGCCAGGAGAAAAAGGATGGTTCTACTTAACACATCTTTAGCTGATTTCACAACTGAGCCTGTTTTCCTCTTCTACTTCAAAAAAAATAAAATAAAATCCTGAACTGTGAATTTGAGTCAATGAAAATCCAACTATTTGCAAGTATTTGGATTGGCATTTGTGTCTTGGGTTGAGGCAAATGATCTAAGGCGTTTTTTTTTTTTTAACCTGTGGAATTAAAACATAAAGACTCTTTCTAGAAGACTAGCAGTTGGGTTTTTTATTTTAGTGGCTCCATTTCACTTCTTTTTCTCTTCAGTGATGAGTGGAGATTACATATTTTCTTTAATAGCCCATCGTGTGATTTCACACGCGCGCTGAGGCTGGCTGGAGGCTGCCCGCGGGATGTGTGGCGGTGTGGCGGGGCAGGGGATGGGAACTTCTGGGAATGGCCCATCACTGCTCAGTCCACGCCGGGGCTAGAGGACCAAGTGGACACTCAGCCACTCAGAAGGCCCAGGGGGTGTAAATCACGGGGGACTTTCTCCAATTCCCTTCCCTCTTCCTTCCACCTTAACAGATATGTGTAACAGAATAACGCGAAGCAGGAGGCCTACTTGGAACAGTGTTACATGGAGTTTTGATGCAGCCACGCCTCTGTTTCGCTCCAAATATGATTGAGCATTTGATGGTGTATTAGACATTGACCTGAAATTAACCGGACATGCTTGAGATCCTTTTCCTCCTGTGCCAAGCCATCCCGTTAGCCCCACGTTTTATTTCCTTATGATTTGTAGAAGTGTTTGGCTTGCCCAGCAAGCTACACATTGTTTGTGGGATGGCAGCCTGCGGCAATTTTTTATTTTTAAATTAAGTTACCGCTCGACATACAAAATGTAAATTTTCCTCGTCCTATAGTAACGGTGACAGCTCCATGGTTCACAATTTGTCCAGTCCGTTCCTTTCTGTATGGAGTAATTAGGAGGCAGTCTGGAAGACTTCCTTATATGTTCTCCAGGATGAAGGCTTGCTGAAGCCCTTCCTGAGCGCCAGGCACAGCCCCCTTGGCATCAAGCCTGCCCGTGTCTTGGGTTTCCTGTTCACAGGAGTGATGCACCTTTAAGGCTTCCAATGGTCAGATCTGGAGCAGGGAAGTGTTGTTGCTTCTAGAGGGAAAGCCAGTTTCTGAAGATGACAAACAAGGTCATCCATGGAAGGAGAGCCCTGAGCTGGAGAAACACATGGCACGTAGCCTAATTCTACGAGTGGAATAAAAGGAGGGGAGGAGACAAGAGCTCCCGAAGCTGGAGGTCTAGTTTCTGATATTGTCCCAAATGTGAACTTATGCCCACTTTTTACAATCTTTGGTATTTAAATTCTCAGCCGGCAAAATGACAGTAAGGTGCAGTGGTAAAGAGGCAAGATCTGGGTTTGGGTCTCTGTGGGTTTGATCTCCGTGGGTTTGGGTCTTGGCCGTGCTACTTCCCAGCTCTTTGACAGGGCGAATTAAATTAAACCTTCTGTGCCTCAGTTAGCTCACCTCTTAAATGGGGAATGGCTTATAACTGCCTTATAAGGTTGTTGTGGAGATGAAATGAGATACTCCATGAAAATCACACAGACCAGAGCCTGGTGCATAATCAGCATGCAATAAATATTAGCCAAAATGATTATAATAATTATTATTCTGGGCCAGGACAGAGTGTGAGAATTAATCTTTTTCTCCAGGAAAAAGACTTTGAATTTCCATCAAGAAGAGATGCGTGTAATAATGTGGCATTTCAAACTTAGTCAGAAGGCAGAGATGATCTTATGGGTGCACAGAACTATGTGTGGTGGGAGCACTTCTGGCTAAAATCCCAGTGGCTAACTTCATAGGGCAGAGTCGAAGCTGCCTCTGTCACTCACGGCAGGCTGCTTTGATCAAAGACAGTTCTCTGGATTTGGTGGCTTGTGCGGTTGGCTGAGAACCTTAACAGAGAGGTGTTGAGTGAGCAGAGGGTCGTTCCTGCCACCACCCAACTTCCCCGTTGAGTGTTTGATAATGCTGGTCTCCGCTAGATAAGCCACAGGAGTTTCCTGTCCTGTGTGAGCCTTCCAAGGAATCAGAGAGGAAGCCGTCAGCTCCACAGGCCAGTTGAAGCCCGTGGAGGCTGGTAAACAGCTTTTGGACAGTTTTGCAGTGAGGCACGGTTTGTTCCTATGGTGTACAAGATGATTCTCTCTAATCAACTGTAAAATCCAGCCAGAAGCAGAGCATCCCTGCTAGATAGTCCCCAAAGGGTGGGGTGGGGGGGAAAGAGACAGATTAAGGGATTTCAGCTTTAGGGAAAAATGTGGTCGGAGTGAGAGAACACTTAATTATGGAACATCACAGGGCAGAGTTAAGAGTAATAAGGTAAACGGGCCCTTTAATTACCATTGAATCCCAGAGCCTAGCCTTTTTAGTCTTTGCCTAAACGATACTGGTCCTGGGAAATCTTTCTAATATTTTAATCTTAGACCCAAAGCGTGATGCAGCTGTGTAGAAGTCAAGGGGGGAGAGAAGTTTTGAGATAATTCAGTCTTTCCATATGCGGCCAGGAAAGGGGAGACCCTGGAGAGCCTGGGCCGTTGCTCAAGGTCCCACAGCTAAACTGAAACCAAGGGAGGTCCAGGACGCAGGTCACTTGATGCCCCCCAACCAAGGCTCAGGCCACCCCACTGACCCCTTCGGGGCTGGGATGGCTCCAGGCAGGGCTGACCAAATCCAGTCTCCCTCCAGCCTTGATGCCTTTTCTGCACCCCCAGGACCTGCTGACTGATGAACCCCACCTCCCCCTGCCCATTTCAGAGCTTTCACCGCGTTCTTCCTCAGAACGGGCTTTTCTGACCCCCATTCTGAGTGCTGGCTGCCTGCTCCTGCCTGAGCTTCTAAACCCCCGTCACCCCCAATCACCACACATCTCCCACTCGAGCATAACTGTCTGTTCTTGAGAAAGAAAAAAAAAAGCAGTTAAATAGGAACGAAAGGATCCAGAATTAAGAAACAGTAAGGCAAACAGAAACAGCCTCTTTTGCCCACAGGACTGTAGAGAAGCAGTTCCTAACCAAACCATACGGCCCCCTCGGAAAACCTTTTCTCCTGGTTCTCCCACAACTAACTCTAAGTTTTGCAAAAGCTGTGACCAGTCCCTCTCTTTCGCCTGTGGTGTCCCTTCCCTGGTACACAGAAGGTGCTCCACAAATGTTTGTTTAATGAAAATTGAATGAATGCATTGATTTTAACTGATGACGGATCAACCACGTCCTTCCTATGTCTTTTCTTCTTTAAGCTAAACATCTCCATTTTTTTTTTTTTTCTGTTGCTCAAAAGACATGGTTTCCAGACTCTTCATCACCTGAAAACCTCTTCTAAGCAAACTACAGGTTCTCAAAGTTCTGTTTAGATGGTGATTCAGCAGAGGCTACACTGCACTCCAGATGGGGAGGGCTGGCCAGTCTGATTAATTTCTCGCACTCTCTGGTCCCATGAGTCTATGAATGAGATTCAGGGTTGCATGGGCTCCCTTAGCCGCTGGCAACACCCTTGACTCATCTTGAACTTATACTCATCCCAGCCCACCGTGTATTTTCAGAAGGGACATTCTCAAAGAACTTTCAGTTTAGCTGAAGAAATTACGAACACATATAAAACGATAGTGGATAACACATTGCAATATCTAGGCATGTGAATACTCAAGTAATTGATTTTATTCACTGTAATGAAAAGAACACTTCTGGCTGCATTTAGAAGAGTGAATGGTTTCTAAATTATATACAGGACAGAAGTCACACTCCAAACATAACGGGAAGGAATCAATACAGACAATAGCAGTAGGGGAACAGGATGTTTTTAAAGGTTGGATTTGTCTATGTTTAAAAGTTTCCCTTTCAGAAAAAAAAAAAAACAACAAAGGTTCCTTTTCAGTTTTTCAAAGTAAGGAGAAGTTTCATTGTTTTTGTTGATATTTTAGATGATCATGGCCAATGTGTGTTGCCTACCTCCTGCTTCTCTTTCCAGGGGGTACTCGGGGCAAAGAAAGAAAGGACCTGGCATCCCCAGGGACTTGGGCAACAGATGAGGGGGAGGCAGGTGGTGAGACAGACGTGGAGGAGCAACTCATTTCTGTGAACCATCAGGAGAGCTGAACTCTGGGAACAAAATATAGAAACATCACCCATGTAACTGTGTGGGGAAATATAGTATCCTTGACAGCTCAATAACTGTTATGCAGAAAACAGCAACAGCCGGAATCATCCAAGGTTGTAAAGTAACATTAAAACTGTTATGAATGAATATCTAAAAGACATGATCCAAAAAAGCACTACAGGATTTGGCAAGCACCTGTATGCGGGGTTAATTAAAATTTCACACTTTGGAAAAAATATATGAGTTCTATGCCTAAAAAACATTGATGATGACAGCATCCAGGGTGGTGAAAAATATGGAAGGAGGTCTTGAAGAGAGCTAAAAGGAGTTCAGTCTTAGGGATGCATTAATCTGATTTCTTATATCCAAATCAAAGGACTGAGAGAACAAGGAACAGATCCTAGTTAAGGTGTAGACAACCCAGCTTCCGACTGTGCTGGTCAGCACGACGGAGGGAGCTATTCGTTTCAACACGTGGACATCAGAATTTGGAGAAAAGTTGGAATCCTTCCCCCAACAAATATCTGGGGATCCACTTTATTCATCTGATTGCTGGAGAGACAGGCTTACTTCTAGAGCTGCAAAAACAGGGCTCTCAAAGTGTCCTTGCCATCCATTAAAAAGTCACAAATAATAAATGCTGGAGAGGGCGTGGTGAAAAGGGAACCCTCCTGCACTGCTGGTGGGAATGTAAATTGATACAGCCACTATGGAGAACAGTATGGAGATTCCTTACAAAACTAAAACTAGAGCTACCATATGATCCTGCAATCCCACTCCTGGGCATACATCTGGAGAAAACCATAATGTTTGTTGCAGCACTATTTACAATAGCCAAGACGTGGAAGCAACCTAAATGTCTGTCGACAGATGAATGGATAAAGAAGATCTGGTATACGTATACAATGGAATACTACTCAGCCATAAAAAAGAATGACATAATGCCCTTTGCAGCAAAATGGATGGACCTAGAGATTATCATACTAAGTGAAGTCAGACAAAGACAAATATCATATGCTATAGCTTATATGTGGAATCTGAAAAAATGATACAAATGAACTTATTTCAAAAACAGAAACAGATTCACATACATAGAAAACAAACTGATGGTTTCCAAAGGGGAAAGGGAGGGGAGGGATAAATTAGGAGTTTGAGATTAACATGTTCACACTACTGCATATAAAATAGATAACCAACAAGGTCCTACTGTATAGCACAGGGAACTATACTCAATATCTTGTAATAACCTTTAAGGGAAAAGAATATGAAAAAGAATATATATATATGTATATGTATATGACTGAATCACTTTGCTGTACATCTGAAATTAACACAACATTGTAAATCAACTATACTTCAATTTAAAAAAATGCTTTTTAAAATTGGAGAAGTTGACTGTCCTTTCATATTCATTAACCAAAGGACAGAGGAAAACAAACTTTGCAGATAATCCCACTTACATCTAGTTAGTAAATATTGATGCTTCCTCAGAGTATAAGCTTTGTCTCTACACATCTGCTGAAATAAAATGATCTGTCTCTTTTCTGTCAGTCACTTGCAGAATGTTTTTACATGTACGGCATTAGACTAGTACAGCATTAGATTAGGATGCTAAGTAGTATTTTGGCTTTCTTGCAGAGAAACTAAAAATGGACCACATGATAATTACCTTGTAAAAAATTCGGGGACTTCCCTGGTGGTCCAGTGGTTAAGAATCCGCCTGCCAATGAAGGGGACACGGGTTCGAGCCCTGGTCTGGGAAGAACCCACATGCCGCGGAGCAACTAAGCCCCTGCACCACAACTACTGAGCCTGCGCTCTAGAGCCCGTGAGCCACAACTACTGAAGCCCGCACGCCTACAGCCCGTGCTCCGCAACAAGAGAAGCCACTGCAATGAGAAGCCCGCGCACCGCAACGAAGAGTAGCCCCCGCTCGCCGCAACTAGAGAGAGCCCGCGCACAGCAACGAAGACCCAACGCAGCCAAAAATAAATAATAATAATAAATAACAAAAATAAATTAATTCAAAAAAATTAAAAAAAAAATTGATATCAAGTTATGACAAGAACTATGTAGATTTAAGACTAGAACAGCAGCTCTCATTCTGGAAATGATACCCACTGATGGATGGTATTCCAGAAAGTCCCCGGATGATCTGCGTGCAATGTGTTGGGGGAATATCTTTATATAAAGTGTGCCTATGTTTCCGGCAAAGGGTCAAAACAAGTGGATCATCTCTGGTATGAGTTTTTCAGAGGGGAAGTGAAGCAAATACCATTGGGAGAGAAGAGCCACTGGGAGCTCTGTCCTGAGCACCCCCTATGTGCCCGGGGCTACGCTGGGCTCTTCGCACTTTGTCACCCTGTTGCCGTCTCGCACCAGGCATGGTCCCTTAGGTTCCCCTCCTTCTTACAGACTGGAAACGGAGGCTTAGGAAGTCACACGAATTCCCTGAAGATACGCATCTTTTAAGTGGAAAAACGGACTTGATCACAGTCTGTCTGCCCCTCAAGTCCAAGTGCCCTGAACCAGCTTGATCTGTCCAGGATGCACCTCTCTCCTCTGCTCCCTTTGACCATCCCCCCCCACCCCCCAGCAAGATTTGCATAAATAAAGGAAGATGTGTTTGTACAAAAAGAGGTTCTATAGATTCTCCTTTGTCCAAGCCAGGGGGTCAGACATTGCAAACAAGATATAAGGAAATGGATATAATTCCTACCCTGACCTGCTGGTACACAAATAACCATAAGACAGACATGCACATCCAGGAAAGCTTCCTGGAGGGATCAGCATATGAGCTTAGGGGAAAGTCAAGAGCTTCAGCTTGTTTCAGGCTGGATAGTAGTCACAGTTTTAAATCACCAAGGGGTGGTGGAGAGGCAAGAACGGCCCAGGGCTAGAATCTGAGCACTCCACGGGGTTCCTTGACCCAGTCTCTTACTGTGGGTGGGGTGAGAATGGCCCTTCATTGTAAATGAGGTGGTGAACCAAGGATGCCCAGGTTGCTTTGAGTCCTAAAGATCTACAAGTCTATGTTCTACTTTGATAAAAAAGAAAAAAACATTCTCCTGTTGTTATGCTTTCATCACTTACGCTGTAGACTCATGTGTTAACGAAGCTTTTCCCCTTAACTAAATTGTTTTGACATTTCTTTGTGCTGCCTCTGATCCATTTAATAAATGCAGCTGAAGTCTCTTCTGCCAATGGCTAGACAGGCAGCAGGAGCAACCTTGGCTGGGCTAACCCAGGGAGCCTTCGTTTCTCAGCAAGATGGAAAGTCTCCTGACAGCAAAGGAGAGGTTGAAAAAGGCCTCCAGGGGTGACATTTTTGCAATCCTTTTGTCGGGTAACCCCCTTTATCCCTGGAAAGCATGAAATGCTTGCCATCCCCAGAAGCTATGCCTCTTTGGAGAGAGGAAAGAGGAGCTCTCATTTTGCTAATAGCAAACCTCAGGTGAATTGTTAAGGGACTCCGGATGACAGAGGTGCTTCCAGCAAGATCTGGAATAATTGACCCCGTGGAGAATGTACTTAGTGAAGCAGAAAGGGGAGGTGAAACAATAGTTAGCAGATAAACGGAAAAACAACTTGAGGTTTCTGTGCTGATAGCTAAGAACTCGTTAAACAGTGGAAGCCAAAATCCCTCCCACTGCAACCCAGTGACAAGCCTCTCAATACATCCTACTTATACTTAGGGCGTCGTTACTTTAAATGTGGTAGTGGAGAAGGAGGGCTGTCTTTTTGCTTTAGCCCTACTTCAAATTGAGTAGCAAATTGTCAGGTTCTTTTACACGCTGCTTTTTGGTGAACTGCAGTAGTGATCTTCATTATCCTTTGTGAGAGGCTACGCTGAGGCCCTTGGGGCATCGGTGCTCATATATTAATATTTATGGTGAAGATTAATAAAATCTAAATAAAAAAACGGGGACTTAAAATTAAAATTTAAAAAGCTCTTCAATCTGTAAATCCATTTCCAGTGAAAGGGATGGAGGAACAGTTAGTAACACGTGTGTTCTGAAACATTTACCAGTAGGCAAATCTCTTAATTGTAACTATTATATTCTGTTATGAATGATCCACTAATCTCTCAGTTTCATTCTCCACTGTTTCTCATTTAAGCATACTCTTGGTGTTTTCTTTTTTTTTTGAATGCCAGTTCTTCAGTTAAAGAAGGAAAAAACCTCTTGCAAAATAATCTACTTTTCCTTTGTATTCTTGTATACTCACATCTTTTCTGTTCCATATAAAAGTAAACAGAAAGTTTGAAAAAGGACTTTAAGGAAATTCTCTTCTATTTATGTGCCCTGACCTAAACCATCCACTACCCACTAGTCTTCTAATAGAATTTTTAAAGACCTTCAAAAGTCCTGCTATTGGATATAGGTCATAATTAATGACCCTCAATATGAGAAAGTTTTTCTGGTGTTCAGAAATCACTCCTGTTGTGGTGGGTTTTTTTTTAAATAAATTTATTTATTTTATTTATTTATTTTTGGCTGCATTGGGTGTTGGTTGCTGCACGTGGGCTTTCTCTAGTTGTGGTGAGCAGGGGCTACCGTTAGTTTGGTGCACGGGCTTCTCACTGAGGTGGCTTCTCTTGTGGCCGAGCATGGGCTCTAGGCGCCACAGGCTTCAGTAGTTGTGGCGCGTGGGCTCAGTAGTTGTGGCTCACGGGCTTAGTTGCTCTGCGGCATGTGGGATCTTCCCGGACCAGGGCTTGAACCTGTGTGCCCTTCACTGGCAGGCGGATTCTTAGCCACTGCGCCACCAGGGAAGCCCTGGAGACATTTCTGATTGCTACAGCTTGAGAGCTACTACTGACATCTGGTGGGTAGGGACCAGTGATGCCACTAAAGGTCTTAAAATGCACAGGACAGCGCCTGCTACAGAGAATGATTTGGACTGAAAAGTCCATAGTGTCCAGGTTGGCAAACCCTGGATTTGGAGGAAGTGGGGCTACATGGGAAGGAGAGACCCCCTGAAACAGCTGCAGGAAATTCAACTCCAGTATTGACTGTGCAGTTTAAATGTTTCACAGTCTCGCGGGATTAATCAATGCAGAGTGAGATTAGAGACAGAAACCAGCCTGGAGATCATTTGAGGTTTTGAAAATTCTTACCCACATGATTTTCGTTATGCTTTGGACCTAGTCCTTATTTTATTGTCGGATTACCAACCCAATTTGCCTCTATTTTTCATCAGGTAAAAGTTGTAATTCATTATTTGGGAATTCTAATTTTTCAGGAAACATTTTGGCTTGGCCAGCTTCACTGTCAGCCTCTTGACATACCTCCCTGGCATAACGTGTGGGATTTATTTGTAATATAAACTTCTGGCTGGTTAGTCCCTGGCTCTGACTTTAGAAACTGCCACATTTGGTGGTGGGGGGTGGATTGGACTTTCCCAACATTAACAAGAGAGCTTGAATGTTTTTGTCCCTCCAGAAAAATGTCTATGTGTCAAATGTCAACGATATAAAAGTATTCTTAACTTCATAGCAGGCGTGACTAAATATAGAATGGAACAAAACCTTCTAGTGGGTTTGTGGAGCCAAGAACAATAATGATCTACCGTGCTGTAGAGTGAGTGTCTTGCCTGACAACTTCTAAATGTGTTACACGCCTTTTCAACAGGATGGCCACAAGGGGAGTCGGTACAGAGCCTACGTTAAAACAGATTTCCCTTCCTGGCAGCAAAAAGATTTTCCCATCTCATCACGCAGGTTGGAAAATAAGGTTCCATGTCCTAACAGGCAGTTGGCAGTAACAGGCAGTTACTTTGTAAACTTCAGTGGGATCCACTCTTGTAAGGCTTACCAAGGTATTCATTTCCAGTGTGTTGGCAAAGCAACAGTGCAGCTCTTTGATAGAAATAATTACAGGAAAACAACTTGATACTTGTTGCAGTCCTGTACCACAAGCCATGTGGCCCTATGAGTTAGAAAGAGAGAACTATTACTACCGCCCATGTTTTGCTTGGTGAGCCTGAAGGAGTTATGAGCAATATCCTTCCTTCCCTGTAGGTCTGACACTGTTTCAGGCAGAGCAGTGTCATCTGAGGTCAAGGTCATGGGTTGACTCGTCCCATGGGCAGCCAGTTTCTTTAAGTCCTGTGGCCAAAGCCAGCCCTGCAAGCCTTCCCTAGTGTCCACTTATGAATATGAGACTGCTGTAGTTGGAAGGGGCAAGAATGTAGGATTACTCCTGGTCCACTTCCAAGAAAGGACATCCTTCAGTGTGGTGTTGATTTCGTATAAAAAAAGTCAGGAGCCTTTACATTTAATATGATGCCATATATGTCATTTCTTGTTCCATTAAAAAAAAACTGTCCTCGTGTCAAAATTAGATTTCTGCATCACGTCCATCTGTTACCCTGGGAATACTTCTCTTTCTCAATCTCGAGCTATGAGTCTGGAGCAGAAAGGGCTCCATTTCCGCTTCTTCACACACTGTTAATTCTCTTACCTGGTGGATTCTGAAGGGATCGAGGAATGGAGCGTGATGTGGATAGCGCTGGGAAGAGAACACTGCCAGGGGAAGGGTCTGGTTGACGCCCTAGGAAGACAGCTACAAGATGGGGCTTATCCATTTTGCCTTGCCAGACGACCTGACCCTGTTGTCTTATCCACAGGCTCGTGGAAGGTTGCAGCCCAGCAATGTCCTTAGGGCTGTTCAGTCCTACCCTCCAGTAAGCTGTGGGCCAGAGTTGTTAGTGGGTCAATGATTACACTGCCAGTCAGAGGCCAGGATGGGACCAGTTCTCTATGGTGCCACTGACAACAAAGTAAGAAAGTGGGATGGGTGGATTCTAATGAACCCATGAGGAGGATGGAGAAAGACACCAAGAATTCAACATTCCAGTGTCCAAGGACCACGTGTTGAAAGAGTCCAATTAAATTCAGTTCAAAGTGCCAGTGGAAAAGAAAACGCATAGCCTTGCTTTCCCAAAACAGGGCACACTCATACTAAGGCTCAGAAAAACAAAGTGACATATACACACTACTATATATAAAATAGGTAAACGACAAGGCCCTACTGTATAGCACAGGGAACAATACTCAATATCTTGTAATAATCTATAATGGAAAAGAATCTGAAAAAGAATATATGTATACACACACACATATATATGTATTATGTAACTGAGTCACTCTGCTATACACTTGAAATTAACACAACATTGTAAATCAACTATACTTCAATAAAAAACAAGAAACACAGAGTGAAACTAAACTGAACTAAATGAAAAGGTGAGGGAAGAATCTCAGGTGGTAGGTGACCTAGGGGAACTTTTCTGCTACCTAGAGGCTCAGGCCGGTAGAACTGTAGTTAGGATTTGTGCTTGCCCTTTCAGAGAAGGCGGCCGCGACCTCATGGCTGCCCCTGGAAGGGAGGGAACCTCTCCTGCAATCTCAGTAGGATCAATCTTGCCCCCGTATGGAATCTCCCTGCTTCTGGGCGGTGCCCACAGGAGGAGAACCAAGTAGCAAAGGGTGATCCCAGAAAAGGCTTGAGGTCTTCTGGAGCGGTGACTCTAGCTTGCTCCCCAGGGGGTCCCTGAGGACACTAGACCCTGTTCCGAGCCTATTAGTAGAGACTGGAGGGACCACCGGACATGCAGGTTGGAGGCCAGCACGCCCAGCTCGTACCCATAGCCCCTTGTTCAGGTGAGCTTGAGGGGCAGGTGCCCAAGGCAGGTGCCCAGCATCCCCAGGCCAGCACGGCGACCTCCGTTCTGGGCACTGGGTACATTTTCACTGCTACCTCCCTGGGATGGAGGAGTCCTAGCCTTCCTGAGGATGGTTACCTGCTCTGAAAACTGCTCTGTGACAGGGTAAATGACTCAGAAAGGTTCTGATTCAGCCACAAATGAAACCAGGGAAGGTTCATCAAAGGCCCTAATGAGGTCTCCCTTTCACCACCACCCCCCCAGTGCTATCGTGCTATCTTGGCTTCTCCAATGCTGTCTCACTGCAATGCTGTGTCCCTGTGCCCTTCACAGGAGAGCGGACTTGCTGAGGCTGAACTCTGTGAACCCAGGATGCCTTCAAGTCTGAAAGTCACGTCCAGCTTGAAGGCATCTGAAAGAGATCAGGGGCTCCCTGCAGCCTACCTAGGCTTCACCAGGGAAGGAGGGAGGATGGTTGAGGGCACACCTGGGTTTCCACGATTGGAACAGTGTACAGGACATTACAGCACTACAGACTGCACGTTTGTGTTCCCCTCCCCCCCATTCATATCTTGAAACCTAATCCCAATGTGATGGTATTTGGAGGTGGGGCTTTTGGGTGGAGCCCTCATGAATGGGATTAGTGCCCTCCTAAAAGAGACCCCAGAGAACTCCCTTGCCCCTTACACCATGTGAGGACACAGCAAGAAGATGACCATCTATGAACCAGGAAGGGGGTCTCACAAGACCCCGAATCTGCTTGCACCTTGATCTTGGATTTCCCAGACCATGAGAAATAAATTTCTATTGTTATTAAGTCTCCGGTGTTTTGTTGCAACAAACTAAAATGGCTAAGACATTCGGCTTGATTTTTTCTGACTGTGATGCTTAGAAAAAAGGTGGATGAATTTTACAGAGGTCTCTGAATTTTCTGCAAAAACAGAAAAACTTCTTCCCATATAAAATGAATGGGTTAAAAAAAAAAAGATGTATCTTTTGCTTTTATTTGCCTTGAGAGAAGCAGATATATTGTGGTTTCTGTCATAAAACGTCTGATCTTACACAGAGTTGGGGAGGGGGGATTTCGTGAATTATAAAACACTGTTAAGTCATCCTAAAACTATGGGTTATATATTTCATTTTGTGAATTTCTATGGCATTTGCGAAGAACTGGGCTTTTTCACATGGCAAAATGTCCAGCATGAAGACACAAAAGCCAGCTCCAACTCTTGATCAAAACAGATAATTTGATGAAAAACAGACCTAAATCCAAAAGTAATGTTTTTGGCATAATCATAAAGCCAATAATTTTTATTCTTTTTCAATAATACCAAAGCCAAATAGCTATTATGCCTTTCCAAATACCTGATATGGCAGTAGGGTGACGTTTGTGGGTTAAACTGCTGTTGAAAGTCTGACTCAGAGGGGCCTGGAGCAGGGGTCCTGCTAAGTAAGGTGGGAAGGCAGGCAAACTCCCGTGGCCGTGAAAGGGATAAGGTCATGTGTCACTGGGGCATCAGGAAGAACTTTCGATGTTTCTTCCACGTTGAGGCAACAGAATGAAAGACTTGGAGAAACCAGGAGAGGCCATCTGTCTAGGACCCCCTTCCCCAGCAGGTGAATATTGAAACCATCCGGGAGGTCTGCTTATTTCTTGAGGCTCTTTTATGAGCTGGGGAACCACACACCCATTAGCAGAGTGTGACAGAGCACACCACTCTTTGATCTGCTTAACCTTCAAGGTGTTTTCCCTGCCATTGGACAGAAAACTCCCCTGTTTATAAGTTCGTAGTGATTCTTGGAGACCAGTGCTGTCTCAGCTGCTGACTGCTCTGGAAGCTTCTTTTGTGACATGGGAAGGCTTGATAAATACCTCCTGGTGCTGTGCCCTCTCTGCCTGTACCCACAGCAACATGAAGAGAGAGACCCTTAGCCCTCCAATCAGGAACATGGAGTCTTTGCGAGACCCAGGCTGCTGGGGACAGTCCTGTGGTGTGGCCCTCACTGAGGGAGGTAGAGCCACGTTTAGGCGATGTCACCTGGCCAGGGGATTAGCGCTGGCTCTACTGGAGCATCTCTGTTATTACAGCCCCTTCATGCCTCTCTACCAGCATCGGTGCAGTAAGAGTAACAGCTGAGAAATATACCTGATCTGGAGGGAAGCTGGGCAA
Source organism: Balaenoptera borealis (assembly GCF_965194805.1). Taxonomy (NCBI): domain Eukaryota; kingdom Metazoa; phylum Chordata; class Mammalia; order Artiodactyla; family Balaenopteridae; genus Balaenoptera; species Balaenoptera borealis. Next base: position 176,996,858 of record NC_138866.1, read on the forward strand.
AGCCAAGCCCAGACCCAACAGGCAAGATGTAGAGTAAATACACAAGGGGATAAAAAAAAAAAAAAAAAAAAAAAAAGGTGTTTCCTGGGTGTGAAAACTGCCAAGTCCATGTCTTAAATATTTTCTGATCGGTAAAATTTTAATCTGTTACCTTGGGATTGAGGTCTGTGTGGTTAGGTCCCTCCTAAATATGGGTCTGGCCGCTTGGTTTGGTCCTACAAGTTTCTTTTTTTTTTAAAGCAATGGTGAATTTTTCATAAGTTCCTTTCTTTTCTTTCCCTCCTACAACAGACCTGGGAAAAGAACTTAAAACCAGAACGCTATCAAATCCTTTATGAAACATTTGGGGCTAATTACCCTTGCTGGAAGTCTCAGGATTTTTTTTTTCCTCTGCCTCTCTCTCTCCTTTTCTTTTCTTTTTTTTTTTCATTTTAATGGAACACAGTTCAAGTCTCATAAATGCTTAAATATGTAGTTGTAAAGTTTGAGATGTCTCATGGGCACCGCTGTCTGCAAATCTGCCAGGCAGGGCTCTGGGGAGGTTCAAATTCAAACCGGTTTCCGCCTCTGGAAGAGTACGTTATATAAACTGGGCTGGGAGAATTTTCATGCTCGGTGTGACAAGTAGTTCAATAAAGCGTGCTCTATTATATATCCAGGGTCAGCCCTAGAAATCCTGCCACCTCCACAGTTAAACAGTGCAGGAGTCTATGCATTTGGCTGTTGCTTCTCTCTCCTTATCCAGGTATCAGCAGCAACTAAGTCCATTTTTTTGCTGACTTCTCCAGTCTGCGAGGAAGAAGCCAGACCAGGCCAGGTTAGATGCATCAATTTTACGTTCCTTTGGCTGAAACCAGAGCCATAAATCAGAGCCCAAGCATTATTTGCACATCCTCAGGATTTGCCTTCCCAACTCTCAGGGCGATACACCAAGTGGTTTAGGGAGGTAAAAATAGCACTGCCCAGGTGTGGAATAATTTTGGGTCCCACAATGATGAGTTGGGATCCAAACGGGCAAAGGAAGGGATCCGATCTGCTTCTAACTCTGTTTGGTGGTAGCCCTAACCTGACCCAGCATGCCTGGCCAGGAGGAGGCTGGGATAGCCGGTGAAATCAGAGGCACACATGGATGCTTCCTGAAGCTCAGAGCTAGAAGAACAAACTCAGCTGGACTTTCCAGGCAAGTCCTTCCCTGAACTCAGTGAACACATTTGATGGGTTGAAGGTCTAAGGCTGGAACCAGGAAGCTGAGATGCGCTGGTTACCCAGAATTCCCCGCTCTACCTTTTCCTTCTCAGAAACCAGCTGATGCCAGAGGTGTCTTAGGACAGGGGAAATTTTTTCTCATCTTTGCAAAGATTCCAGGTGCTCTGGTGTAATAGTCACTTGTCTGTTTCCCTCATTTCCCCCAAGTCACATAAATGTGTCTTTTATTCACGGAATGCATTCCATCTCCCCTGGGTCCCTCCACAGACTCTAGTGGCTGCTGACTCACTTTTTAATGGAACTTTACCATGGGAATTGAATCCAGTCTTTTTTCTCATCTTTTCTTTTACACCCTCCAACTTGCACTTCTTTTCTTTTACTACCCTTCTCCTGGCTGAGCTATAAAGTGATCAGTTAAAAATCAGCATGTATCTTTTTAAAAAAAGATACAAATGAACTTATTTCCAAAAGAGAAAGAAACTCACAGACATAGAAAACAAACATAGGTTACCAAAGGGGAGAGGGGGTTGGTAGGAGGGATAAATTAGGAGGTTGGGATTAACATGTACACAGTACTATATATAAAATAGATACTAGATAACCAACAAGGACCTATTGTATAGCACAGGGAACTACACTCAATATTTTGTAGTAACCTATAAGGGAAAAGAATCTAAAAAAGAATGACTGAATCACTGTGCTGTACACATGAGACTAACACGACATTGTAAATCAACTACACTTCAATTAAAAAAAAAAAGATCATTTTGGTTTCTTTCCCCCCTCCCGCCCAATATCAGCATGGACAGCCTATAATGATTATAGGAAAACAACCAGCAAGCCAACAACTATGGGACAATAAAAAGATCGGGTTCTTTGGGTTGGGGGTGGGGATGAATAGGCAGAGCATAGATTTAGGGCATTGAAAATACTCTTACGATATTATAATGATGGATACATGTCATTATACTTTTGCCTAAACCCATAGCACATATAACACCAAGAGTGAACCCTAAGATAAACTATGCACTTGGGGTGATTCCAGTGTGTCAGTGCTAGTTGATCTTTGGCAAAAACTGCACCGTCCTGGTGAATGATGACACCCAGGGTAAAGAAGTTGTTGACCCTGTTAAGGGGGGATTTGTGAGAGGAACTTTCATCATGTTCTGAATGAGAGGTTTTCTGCTTGCATTTTCTAAAACTTACTTTTTGTAGGTAGAGCTTTGCTTACTTACACAGCAATTTACTTCACACGTGAATTAATACATGACTTCAAGGGGAGTTTTCTTTTTGTACTCACCACCCTGATTTGGGAAATACAGCATGGGTCCTAGCAGCTCATGTCCAGGGCCAGATTTCATCAAAAGGAACACAATGTAGACCAGAATCGATACTGCCAAGATTTTTCAAAAGCTTCAAACATACTTAAATTTTGTAAGACATTTTATGATTCACAAAGCAATTTCACAAACTAGTGACCTTCACTCAACTCTGTTGGGTAGATTTTATAAGTCCCTACTTTTGTAGACAAGGACACTGAGTTCCAGAGTGGGTGACAGTTAATAATTGCTACCACGCCGATAACTGAACCTAGGTGTGATACTGTGACTTATCAGAAATATACATTTGGTCTTCAACCCTGTTCCTGGCACAGAGCTCCTAAAACCCCCGGATATCCTAAGTGATAAGGTGTCCTTTGTTATTCATAACAAGCCCCTTCAGCCACATATGAGTTTATGTTAATGGAGTGACTTTTGGAAAGCCCCTAAGGACGGGGGCTGGTTGCCAGGGGAAACCACTGTGTGATTAGAGGGTTGCGACCTCCAGGAAGGGGAGAGGGGCTGGAGGTTGAATCAATCGCCAGTGGCCAATGATTTAATCAACAATGCCTACTTATTGAAGCCTCCATAAAAATACCAAAGCACGGGGTTCAGACAGCTTCTGGGTTGGTAAACACGGGGAGGTGCTGGGAGGGTGGTGCCCAGAGAGGTCATGGAAAGTTTTTGCGCCTTCCCACATACCTTGCCCTATGCATCTCTTCCACTTGGCTGTTCCTGAGTTATATCCTTTTATGATAAACTAGTTATCTAGTAAGTGAACTGTTTTCCTGAGTTCTGTAAGCCACTCTAGCAAATTAATAGAACTTGAGGAGGGGGTGGTGGGAACTTCTGACATCCAGTAGGTCAATGCACAGGTGACAACCTGCACTTGCAATTGGCATCTGAAAAGGGTTGGGGGGGAGTCCTGTGGGACTGAACTCTTAACCTGTGGGATCTGATGCTATCTCCAATCTCAGAATTGTGTTAAATTGCGGGACAGCCAGCTGGTGTCACAGAATTGCCTGATGTGTGGAAAATCCACACTTCTGGAGTCAGGAGTGAAGCAGTCTTGTAGCAGAGTACTGAGAGTAGAGGGGCAATGTGAGTGTTTTCCCTTTACACTCGGTTTTCCAACTCCAAGCTGCACCCTACGCCACTGAGATTCCTCAGCGTCTCGTTTCAGAAGCGATGGGGAGGGAGAACAGACATTCACATCTGTGTATCTTCCTCTTTGGAATGCACGAAATGAGATGGTAGTCATTCTCCATGTCATCAAGAGTCAATACTTCTTATGACCGATCACAGAATCTCAGAAAATGTTTCTTTAATTAGCAGTGTTACCAACTTTGCAACATGTAGATGATTTCCCCAGGAAAGAGTCTCCTGGGTTAATGCAGTGTGACCTGATCCTATGTGAGGAATTCTCCACCCACAGCTGGTCCTATGGAGATGAAAAACAGGCACACACCCTAAAATCTTGCCCCAGATGAGTGGCTTTGGGGGATGCTGAATTCCCAGCCGGGAGGACGCAACAAAAAGGGGGAACACTTGCCTTAGTTGTTCTGGCTGAATTTTACTGATGTTTCAGTGTGATGTTATTTCTGGCATCGTCTTGATTAGTGACTCTAAGACTGGTTTTAACTTGGGCAAAGTCTGCATCTGAGCAGATTTCATTTCTGTCTTCTCTTATCTCCTTCACTGAAATTCAACTAATTTAATACTGTGCTGATCTAGGGCCGGAGATGATAGAAAAATAAGTAAGATCTGATCTTCTCACTTGAGATGCCTCCTGTAGGAGATGTGAGACATTCTGTAAACAATGCTGTTTGAAGGCATAATGATAACAATAATAAAGCAACCTAGGGATGCAGAAATTTAATATTTCATGGAGAAGTCTAAACTTCCATCCGACCTTTCTTCTGCTCTGTCCTTTGCTCACCGTACCCTAGCCATCCCGTCTTCTTCCTCTTCCTAGAACAGGTCAAACTTGTTTCTGCCTCAGGACTTTTGCACTTGCCCTTCCCTCTGCCCTCTGTTCTTCTTCTAGAACTTTGCTTGCCTGGTTCTTTTTCATTGTTTGGGTCTCAGCTCAGATGCCAGGTCAGGAAGTCCTTCCTGAGGACCTTATCCTGCTTATTTGTTTAGTTATTATCCTTCTTGCCCAATAGCATGTAAGCTTCCCATATACATCCTTGAGAGTCAAGAATAAACTATGCCATGAACATGCAGCACTAAAAGAAGACTGAGATTCAAAGTGAGAGAATAAAACAAGACTGAGAATTGATCTTTGGTTTATCCATTAGATGGAATGAGGATCAAGAGAAACTGGCAATGCAAGTTGAGAAGGAAGGGGAGGAGGATAGCACAGGAGGATAGAAGCCAAGGGTGCTGAGTGCCTCCAAGGAAAAGGTGATGAAAGCTACAGACACATTGCGGAGGGTGGGAACCTGGCACTGGATGCAACAGGTCGTCAGTGGTGATGTTTGAGAGAAACAGGACAGGAGGGGCAGAGGCCAAGAGCACAAGGGCTTAGGAAGTGCTTGGTGAGGATGTAGGGGACTCTAGGAGCAATGAGTTCCACCTGAGGGCTAGCAGAGGAGGGAGGACAGAGTTAGTGTGCTGTCTTGGAATCGTGGCGGCTTGAGAGGATGTACTTCTGAGGTTAGACGGGGAGATCTCAGTTTGAGTGTAAACCGGGAGGAAACCAAACCAGTGTCCAGAAAACACTGACGATGAAAGAAGCAGAGGAGAGTTTATAGAGGCGAAGTCCTTCTGAAAGAGGTGAGAGAAGAAGGAGAAAAAGAGTACAAATGAAGGGATTCAGCTAGCCAAGTTTGGGGGTGGGGAATGTCATCCTCATCAGTGGGAAAACACGAAGGATGATCAGGTACTAGGACCTAAAATTTTACAGACGAGTGATAGGTGAGAATAGCTGTTCTCTTTGCTTTTCCATGTTTTGGAGTTAAGATGTTCTTTAACATTTTCATCTTAAATTAGAAGTGGCTCACTTTAGAACCAATTAAATCTGGCTTAATTTAACATCTCTTAGATGAAGCAAGATTTTTTTTTTCCCCCACAACGTATACAGTTACCGACCCCTCTTTTTATGCTGTTTGTTTTCTGATTTTTCAGGTAATATGTGCTGTCCATAAAAAAAAAAAAAAAAAAAAAAAATTGGAAAACACAGAAAAGTGGAAGGAAGTGAAAATGTATCTGTAATTCCACTACCCAGAAATAACTGTTATATTACAGCACGGTGGCTTAAGAGCGTGAATTCCAGGAACATCTGCCATGGTTCAAATTTGGTTCTATTACTTCTTACTGAGGGACCCTCGCAAATTACATAAACTTTAAAGCTTTGGCGTCTTCATACGTAAAATGAAGATGGTGGTAACAGCCACTGCCTAGCAGCACTGTGGTGAGGACTGAATTACATGAAGATAAAATTACGTCTGAGAACACACCGCCTCGTACCTGACATATGGGAAGTATGGATATCCCAATTTTGCGATAACAGTGTTTTTCACCTGAATTTTCCATATAGATGTTCTCTTTGGGAAATGGGAATTTCTGTGCCTGAAGAGTTGTATATCCTATTTTTGTTCCCACATACCATTACCTTGTGAACGTTTTCCTGTAACATGTGCAACATTTCCCTTTTTATTCTAAAGTGAGCTATGGCATGTTTCCTCTAAGAAATGAAAGAACTACGTATTGTCACTACCCTGGCAGTACCAACTATTTTTACCCTTTGTAAAACCTCAGAACTCAGCCTAGCATAATCAGACAAGAAGTTCACTTTGCAAAGAATCACCACAGGGCAGCTGCCCATCCTCATTCTTTCTTTACGAAAAACAAATCAGGAGCAAAAATGAATGATCTAGCGCTGTGCTAGGAGGTCAGGGCAGAAACAGACCCAGATGTGTGCAGTTTACACTTCTCCACCAAGTCTCACTGCTCTTCTCTGGGCTGGGATATGTTTGTACAGAAATAAATAAAAGGAGAGACCTCTTTCTGATCAGTTTCCTATGGTGCCCCGTGGCTCTGGCTGTTCATGTAATGGGAAAGCGTCTCCAAATGAGAATCGTGGTCCCTGCACCATCAGAGCCCGCCCAGACACAGGTGTCACAGTCCCATGGCAGGACACCCCCATCCCCTCCTGCTGGCAGCCTGTGTGACTGGCTGGGGTCATCAGCCAAGCTCCTCCAAGGTCACACCTGGAGTATATCACGGACCCGCACACTGGGGTCAAAAACCCCACACCAAACCTGCCCAGAGCGCCCGTGTGAAATGCAGGGTCTCCACGCTATCTTGACTCTGTTGTTACCCTTTTAATTTGTGATACTTTAGGTCGCAGGTAGGCTAGAAATAATCAGCACATTGTCTTTAAAAGCAATTCGCATTTTCTCCTAATAAAGGACCTTGACTTTGATTCTTTTAGCCATTGACATGATTTTCTTTCTTGGACTTACTCCATTTTTCAAACGTCACAGGATCTTAGCAAAGCATACGTCATATTCAGTTGTGTAAGGTAGTCATTCTACCCAATTGGAATAATTCTGCTCCTAAATGCTATTTAATCATTCTTCTGACCCAAGCTCCTGAGGTGTAAACGCACGAAGAAGAATCTGGTGGCTGGTGAGGCTGAAATACCGCAGGGGCGAAGAAAGCTCTCTCTGGCTCCAGGCACCTGTTCCTAGATGAGTGGTACTATTAGCCCATGGGCTTTCATGTGGGGCTAGGAGCTAACCCTTGAAGTCTGGCGTTACAATTCCTTCCTTAATTAAAAACACATTGTAATAGCAGCGGTGTTGCCTGATGGCAGGCTTACTTGCCGACATGGACCCAGTGCCCTGCCGAGGTCTACTTTGTTTCAGAATTTCTAGTGTATTAAAGGCCCTACAGAAAAACCATGCTCCATTCGTGGAGATACCCAGCCTTCCAGAAAGGCACAATTGGGGGGAAGGTGGGTATTGATTAGTAATCAATGCTGGGAGAAGAACATAGTTCTTATATATAACACAGTACGTCAAAAGTATATTTCTATATTTTTCAGGCTCTCCCACTCTTGGTTTGAAATTGGTAATGCATGTGAAAAATATCAAGGTGGTTTTCATTTTAAGCCCTTTCACACTTATCTCTATAGCTGCTGCAAAGGGCCTTCCTAGCAAAGCTAGACTTCCATGAGTGCTTAAGTGACAAATGAAGGATTAATAACATAATGACTACCCTTTACTGAGCATCTCGTATGTGTATACAATATGCTGAGTGCTTTAGGTAGGCTATCTTATCCTCAAAACAATCTTAACAAGAAATTGATTTTCACCCCCATTCTACAGAAGAGGAAACCGAGGCTCATGACAACTAAGGAGCCTGTCAAGTTCATGCAACAGGTAGATGATGGACTTGTATTTGGTGGAGACAGGTAATTTGGACCTGTATCAGTCTGACAGCAAAGTCCCTGCTCATCTCAGATACGCCATGATGCTAATCTAAAATTACAAGTGGCTCTCCTATATTTACCGCAGCATTATTTACAATAGCCAAGACATGGAAACAAACGAAGTTTCTGTAGTGATGGATACATAGAGAAGTTGTGGTATAAATACACAATGGAATATTATTCACCCGTAAAAAAGAAGGAAATCCAGCCATTGTGACAACGTGGGTGGACCTTGAGGGTGTCAGACAGAGAAAGACAAATAATGTATGATGTCTCTTATGTGTGGAATCTAAAAAACACAACAACAACACTTCCACAAACTCATAGAAAAAGAGATCATATTTGTGGTTTCCAGAGGCAGGGGTGGGAGCTGGGAAAAACTGGATGCAGGCGGTCAAAAGGTACAAACTTCCAGTTATAAGATAAATAATACTAGGGATGTAATTTAATGTACAGCATGATGACTGTAGTTAACACTGCCGTATGGTGATGAAAGCTGTAAAAAGAGTAAACCCCAAGAGTTCTCATCACAAGGGAAAAAGAGTTTTTTCTTTTTGGGGGGTATCTATTCAAGATGATGGATGTTCACGAAACTTACTGTGGTCATCACTTAAAAATATGTGTAAGTCAAATCATTATGCTATATGTCTTAAACTGCTGTATGCCAGTTATACCTCAAGAAAACTGTTAAAAAATAAATTACTAGCTGAAAAAATAAGAAAATAATAGTGGCTGTATGGCTGTGTATATTTCCCAGTGGCACAGAAAATGGATTTAGTGGTGAGTTTTAAGAGTCAAATGAATTGACGTGCATTCCTGAGCATCAATAATGATTTGGAGGACAGTACAGGGTTGGAGGAGAAAAACAAAACAAATGGACTCCTTCCGAGTCTTGGCCCTCAGCAAGCGCCTGGGAGGGGCAGAAAGCAGGAGATCTTGAGCATTTTTGAGACCTGAGATTCACAACGAGTTCTGCATTCAGCTCCAAGCCTCCCTCCAGCCGCCACACCGGGTACTTCCTCAGTTCCTGAGAACTGAGTGTCTGCTTATCCAGAACATTCTTGTTAAACAACTGGCTACGAAAGTCATGGAGAGCGTCAGCAGGCCCTGAACCAGAGGGTAATCCAAACAGTCGGTGAATAACAAGATCAGCGCTCTCTCCGGAGGTGGTTCTCTGCCTCTGTACAGATGCGGGTGGGAAGGGAAGTGTGTCTTGAAGGGTAAAGATTCAACAAATAGGCAGGTACTTCTGAGGGGCTCTACTGCCTCACTGTTGATGTTTATTAACCTTTCCACTTCTCTTTGGCTTGTACTTTATCATAAGCAGGGTCTAAAGAAAAAGGAGGGAGTGTAAACCCTCCTTTGCTGGGGAGAGCACAGTGTCTCACATTCAGAATCTGGCTGGAAATTGGGAATCCTTGGTGTTAATTCATGGGGTTGAGCAAATCACTAGTTTTTCCCTGCCTTCAGTTCCCCCTTCCATTCAGTCCTGTTTTGGTCCTTGTATCTCTTTGGCCCCCAGCTCTCCCTCTCTCCCTCTGTACTATAAGCCCCACTTAGAAAGTGGATCATATATGGTAACTGTGAATACATCCGATGTTGTTTCTCTCACACCTTTTCCCATATTTGCAATAATTTTTCTATCTGGGAAACTTCCCTTCGCCTATAGCCTTGCTAAATCCTGTCTGGTCTTTGTCTTCCTCCCTGAATCCTGCTCTGAGCCCTGGTCCCTTCTTTCTCTGAAATCCAACAGGATTTGTTGTCTGAACTTCTCACTTGGCATCTATCGCCTACTGCCACACATCCCTAGCTATCTTTTCACTACTTACCTGACTGATTTACCTGGCTGCTTTGAAACTTGTAGCAAATGCCTTAACCTAGCCTTTTGTTCTTCTCTCAGTATTAGCACACTGACTGGCACAGGACTTAGTCAATGTTTGTTGATTGAAATGTAAAACAGCAATGTTAACAAAGGCAATGGCTACCTTTTATTGAATGCTTCCTGCCCACCAGATTGATGCTAAGAGCTTTATGTCAATATCTCACTCACGGCGACACAATTTTGAGGTCTTATTTATCCCCATTTTACAGTGGAGGAAACTGCAGCTCAGTAACAAGATAACGCTCGCACAGCTATTACATGTTGGAACTGAGATTCAGCCCTAGAGCTACAGGGTTCCATCAATGCCATGCTACCCTGCCCCAATCAAGAAATATGTGATGACTGACTAAAACAACAATGAAACAAGGCAGGGGCATTTCCACTTATGGTTAACGTGGCTGTAGACAGGTGACCATGAAACTGAAACAGAAGCAAGAAGGAGATAATGCAAGGATTCCATGAAAACAGCTTTGCAGTTAGCAGTTTCTCATACGGGACCTCCCCAGTGCCTTGTGCTTCAAACTCTGAACTCTGAAGTCAAACTGACTGGGTTTAAATCTTGGCTCCACAGCTCACCAGCTGTTTGACCTTGGGTGAGTGACATTAAGCTCCTGGTGACTCAGTTTCCCCAGGTATAAATGTGGACAATAATGGAACACTCTCATATTGTTGTCTTGAAGATTAAATATATACATGTGAAAGGCACATATATGGATTCTTAAATAAATGTCAGCTATTATTATCAAGAATCTCTAGGACTTCCCTGGTGGCGCAGTGGTTGAGAATCCACCTGCCAATGCAGGGGACACGGGTTCGAGCCCTGGTCTGGGAAGATCCCACATGCCGCAGAGCAACTAAGCCCGTGCACCACAACTACTGAGCATGTGCTCTAGAGCCCGCGAGCCACAACTACTGAGCCCATGTGCTGCAACTACTGAGCCCCGCATGCTGCAGCCCATGCTCCTAGAGGCCGTGCTCCACAATGAAAGTGTAGCCCCTGCTCGCCGCAACTAGAGAAAGCCCACAAGCAGCAACGAAGACCCAACACAGCCAAAAAAAACCAAAACCAAAAACAAAACTCTAACTTAGACCAAAGTAATAGCATCTAGGCTGAAAGGCAGAAATGGTTGTGTATTTCACTAGATTTCAGGCAATGGGAAAGAGCTCTGTTTTTATCCTTCAATCCCGAACACAACAAGGAAACTGCCGGTAGGGAGTTTTAGAAGAGAGAGAAAGGCCACCCAAACACCATATCTCAAGGATTACCACATACGCCAATGCCACGCTGACCTGAAACTCATCACTCAAATGGCTGTAGGAACCAAGGGTGGCAACAGGAGGGACCTCCTGGTGGTAGATGATTAATGCTGCAGTATGTGAATAGGGGTTTTCTACAATCACTAAACATCTGGCCTCTGATTGTTTCTTACGAGCTGCATGACCTTGAACTGGGTGACCTAACCTCCCTTTTCTTACCTATAAAGTGGGATAATCATTGTAAGATCATGGAGAAAATTAATGTATATGTAAAGCGCTTGGAACAGAACTCAACAAACACCTTCAATTTATTTTACTTTTATAGTTATCGCCAGTCTAGACACGTAGTTTCCTTGGGTGGTTGAGATGTAGCCTCAACAGCAGAGAAGAGATTACTCTTGACTAAGTTAACAAGATTCCCCAGCACTTCAAGTATTTTATTCTACTAAGTGGCTTAAGTAAGGGAATTTTATTAGACAGCATGGGCTGGAATTCTCACAGTCTCTTCTCAGCAACCCCTTCCTTGGTAATCAGATAATGTCTATCCGCATTCTTCAAAAGCTGGGATTTTTTTTTTTTAAGGATTTGATCTCAATACCCTGCAGAGACCTTTTAGAGGAAGGCCAGGTTGTGACACACAGCTGAGCCAATTTTTTTGCAAGGGTTTAGCTACGGCTTCATGGGCACGGGAGGAAACTAAATATAACCTCAGGTGTTAAAGGAGGTCAAACCCGCCTCATGGGGGTCCTCCATGCCTGCCTCTGAGCATACAGTGAGAGCTGGCACTCGCTGCCCTTCCACTGCCAAGCCTGGATCAGAGCCCTCAAACGAGGTGTCAGCTGCAATTTGGCGCCCAGGGCTGAAGAGCAACAAGGATATCCTCTTGCTCCGAAAATGCTGGGGGTGGTGGTGCCCTGTGCTCTGGGCTTGGCCAAGAGAGAAAGCAAACTGCAGGGTATTTGGCCCAGACCAACAGACACTGTGCAAAAGCCACAGTGGCCACCCCAAAACAGGGAAATCACAAACCAAATGCTCGCCTAGGGAAGCACCAACAAAGCTGCCTGGTGTGGGGGAGGCAGCCCCCACACTTGGATCCTGGCTCCACAGGGAGGAGAGAACAGAGGGCCCTTCAGATTTCTAGGAACCACCAACCTTGGGACTTTCATTCAGCGCTGGGTCCCCAGAGGCCACCGTTACCTAAGACACCAAGATTGCCTACTTAGAATCTTGGATCATAGCTTGTTTATTTCCTGACACAATTGTCTGTCAAAAGACTTCTTTAATTTCCCCTAGAAACTTAAAGGACGCTCATGAAGAATAGTCTTGTACAAATTTGGAAACTGAGTATTTTTTTCTTCTTTTAGAAGTTAAAGAATATTGTTTTATATCCCCATTCATTTCTCAGAGGAGAGGATACGAAAGGCTCAGGTACCTTTACATTTGCTTTCATTTTGTAGCCAATGAATAAATTAATAATAATGGTTTAACATCTGTTGTGCTGGTATTATTTACCAGGCTTGGTCTAAGTATTTTATATATAATACCTCATTCAACCCTAAAGATGACCGTAAGTGGTAAATAGAGTTATTTCTGTTTCCGGATAAGAAGATTTGGTCTGGGGACTGGGATTTTATACCGAATTCACTGACTCAGGGCACAAGCCCTAAACCCTTTGTGATAGGCGGGCCAGCTGCCCGTCCACCTGATCTTCCCAGCATCCCTAACGGTTAGGGGTTGGCCATGTGACCACCTTCTGGCCAATGGGATGTGAGTATAAGGGAAGAGTTCTATTTCTAGGTCTGACCTAGAAAAACTCTCAGGGGTGCTTCCCTTCCATGTTCTTCTTTACTAAATAAATAGGTCACTGAGACCCTAGAGGAGGGATGAGTCACAAGTTGACCCTGAAAGATCCTGGGGAAGGCCGTCTAGCAACCAGAACATGTTGGACTTATATTATGAGTGAGAACTAAATTGTTGTTGTGATAAGTCACTGAGATTTCCAAGGTATCTACTGCAGAAGCCCAACTTACTTTAATTCATGCACCCTTTGAGAAAAATGAATCGATTGTCCACAGTTAAAACGTTATTGTTAGTGGACCCTTAGGGCAGAACTGCCACCTAGTTCTACAATGTAAGTTTTCTCTCAAAATACAGGGTGTGCAACCATAATGAGGAAATTCTCCTCCAACTTAGGAAGATGATAAAGAGACCCCAGGCCCCGTTTCCATCTTCCAAAGAAGGTTAGCATGACATGAAAATAATCAGATTGCACAATCATCATTTATTAGGAACCCATCTGGTGTGGGGATGAGCTCATACCCTTGAGAATAAAGAAAATTTCCAGCTGAGGCTGGATGGTGAGGCTTCCAGAACAGGCCAGCTGCTTTCAGAAGGTCCAGTGCTGGGTTAGGACAAGGCTCGTGAAGAACGACCAGTGGTCAAATGCTATGGTCACCATTGTTGTAAATGATATAAATCACGTTACACTTATTACATAAGGATGCATGATCGTTAGCCTAACAAATTCAGTCTAATTGTCTTCCTTTTTTCTGCAGCAGCTTTGGGCTGGTACATTGTGTTATTTCTGCCCATCCCCTTTGCCTAGTTAACCCTCACTTGTCTTTAAGATTTCTGCTCATCTATTGCCTTCGCAGGAAGCCTTCCCTGATGTCTCAGAACAAGTAAGTTCTCCTGTTAAACCCTCTTAGGCTATTGGGTACCTTGTCCTCAAAGCACTGACTTCCAATTTTAATTTCCCATGAGTTTGCATAATTATTATATTAGCACTGTTGAGTGAATGATTGTCAGAACTCTCCCAGTGGAACATAATCTCTATACAAATATGGAATCATGTTTGGTTTTGTTCACCATCCTATCTCTAGAACTCAGCACAATAGCTGGCACTTAGCAGGTATTCTTTAATTATTTGTTAGATGAATGAACAAACACCTGGGTGAATGAATGAATCTTCATTTAGTGAGGAAACTGAGGTAGAAATATGCCGTACCCCGATTTATTAGTATAGCTACAAAATATAATTTAGAATATTTGATTTCTGCAGCTACTACTGCCCATCTTCTCCCAAATCACTCTGTAGAAAGAGACGCCTTGAAATCAGCTGGCACTTGCATAGGTGATCATCACCCCAGAACAAATGTTGATAACAAAGATGCTGAAGTCCTACCTGACAAGAGGCCAGCCACTAACTTCTCTGAGCCTTGATGTGGTACTCTCATTTATAACCCCTCTCACTGGTGTCAAGAATCAAAAATAAGAGAATGCACTTGACAGTACTCTGTAAACTATAAAAAGATGCATGTATGTTTTTCTTGAAGTTAGAAAGTGTAAAAAATTGTCTCTCGATGGGATTTTGAAAAGACATCACTTTGTGAAGAATAGGGCATTTTGAGGAGATTAGGCGAAGACTTGCCATTTAGTTAAATAATCATTATTTCTAGGCAATGGCAGAGAAATTAGATCCCCCAGTCTCCATCAGCCCCAGCCCAAAAGACCCCTAAACAAATGTACAATTTAACCAAAAAACTGGCTACTCTCCTTCTGATGGGATTACTGTCTCCAAGCCCCACCTGAGTAGAAGTTTAGAAGCCCTCACTATTCAAAGGTAGTGTGTGATATTGGTCAAAAGAAAAACTTCTGAGTTGATTTCCACGATGCTTTCATAGTAAATTAGCATATGTTGGGAGGGACTGGCCCGAAGTGAGTTGCTTGATGTAGTGACTGACAGCTAATTTTAAACCTTGAAAGTATTATTTTCTCACTGGAACCAAGGAAAGTGCTTTCAAGAAGGATGAAAACATACCCCATGTCAGACTCAAAAATATTTTCTGAACAAAGTAAAAACTGAGCTCCTGCTTTGTTTGTAAATATGTTGTTAGAAAATTCAAGAATGAGTTTTGCAAAATCAAGAGTTTTGAATGGTCCTATTGCAAAGACGTGATTCTTTGTCAATGTAAGAAAATGCTGTTGCAAACACAGGGTGTGTAACATTCAAGCTCATCTGCAGAAATGCAAACACATCAGCCTTTACTGACAGGCACCAACAGCCATAATGAGTGGCAGAAAAGGTTGAAGCAAACAAATGCACAAACTTGACAAAAGGTAGAAAGGAACGGAATAAATTTGCTAATTGTTCCTCTTGGTGCAAGTCTATTTTTTTCCGCTATAACCATAACACATGTTATAGATCATCAGAGAAAAGGCTCAGCCCCGTACCATATGTGGGCACTAAATACTATGAAAAGCACAGCCCTTGGAAAACATACATTGCCGGAATGAAATGATGAAAGAGGAACAGCAAAAATAGCAAATTGAGCATCAAAGCCTAGCTTTGCACATGTGGGAATGTTTTTTGAAATCAGGCATCATCCACCGGTCCCAGGCTGGTTGTATTAGTTGCTTTAGAAGATGCAAATGAATCACTGCAAACTCAACCCCCTTTTAGAGGAATTGTTCATCATCAGGAGAATTTACCACTGGTATCATTATAACTCATCATGCAGACAGTTGATAAAGTTGTAGTTTCAAAATGATTCCTATTTCTAGAACCTCTCAGTTTCAGAAGCACAATTCCTACTAAGAGGAAAATGCACGAATCATTCTCTGTGACTATAAACCCCATCCTGGGGTGATAAAGCAATCTCTTCTGTTGGCTCACCTATTGTCATTTTTTTGTTTTTGTTTTTGTTTTCTGGCAGCATTTGTGGGAAATGCAGTACATACAGGTCAATGTAGGCTTGGTTCTGTGGGCCACAGATAGTCAGTGTCAGAACATTGGGTCAGAACCACTCTATATAATTAAAAAAAGGACTCTTCCCAAATTCCTGACACTTGGTTGTCACTCTAGCCACTGGTCCGTATTTTCTTCTAGAAGAAGCAGTGATGGGTGAACCATGGATGATTTTAAAACCATGTAAGAAACCACACTTCTTGGAAGAAGATGGGAACGTACACTGGGACATTTTCCCACTCCTAGTTTCTTCCCTACAGCTTATATCCTGAAGTCAGGAAGAGCAGGTAAGTTTTCTCTTTGGGCTTTGTTCAGCAGGTTTCAGAAAATAAAAAACAGAAACAAAGTTGACAACTCTCATGAAGGGTACTGTTTCTACAAATAGACCAAAAATGAAAAAATTGAAAAAATGAATGACATCCAACTGAAAAAAAAAATAATCTAAAACAGGCGCCATATGCCTTACATATGTGGTCTCCATCTTTGGGGCCAGAAGCAATTTATGGCACAGCAATAATTCAGGTTATTGGTCTTATTTATCTTAATTTTCCCGTAGTTCATACTGGTGATAAGGGGTGGGGTGGTAGGGTACAAAGGTGGATTCATCACGATGCTAATGAAGCTTAAACTTCAGGGCCCATCACTTCTTGGGGTCTTTTCCAGGTCTTTGGGATGACACCTAGTAATATGTGTACATAGCCATATTTGCATAAGGGAGCTATTTTAATTGCCATCAGTTATGACTACTGTCTCTTTCTGCAATGACCTACCCTATGTTAAGCTTCCCATCTTGATCACGTAGCACTGGAATGGCCACAGGTATTTTTTGGAATTGAGCTCAGGGAAAGTTGAGTTGGGATACATGTAGTTTGGGTTTAGAGGGATATATATATATGAAGTTCACAGTCATTTCCATCTATCTATGAACAGATGGAAATGGATGATACCATTGAAGGAATGGTTTCCAGCCTTAATCCTCACCCTTAAGTGCTGACTTACTCTCTGTTGTCCATGAAGGTACAGGGCCCGGGGTCTTACCCAGCTATTACTACATCTTACAGCACCTGGCTATGGAAGTGTGTGGCCCCCACATAGGAGAAATCAGATCTATAATGCAAGGAGCCAATATGCAGCAGCATGGATGGACCTAGAGATTATCATACTAAGTGAAGGAAGCCAGAAAGAGAAAGACAAATATCATATGATATTGCTTATATATGGACTCTAAAAAATATGATAACAAATGAACTTATTTACAAAACAGAAATAGACTCACAGACACAGAAAACAAACTTATGGTTACCAAAAGGGAAGGGGGGTAGGGATAAATTAGGAGTTTGGGATTGAAATATACACACTACTATATATAAAATAGGTAACCAATAAGGACCTACTGCATAGCACAGGGAACTAGACTCAGTATCGTGTAATAACCTATAACGGAAGAGAATATTAAAAAGAATATATATTTGTATATATATGTATAACTGAATGACTTTGCTGTATACCTGAAACTAACACAACATTGTAAATCAATTATATTTCAATAAAAAGTATGTATATATAAATGCAGGGAGCCAGAACCTAGTCTGTGGAGAAATCTTCCATTCAACAGACCAGCAAAATTATAAGTAGAGAGTTTGGTTCTCATAACCCCCAGTCAAAAGTGAAAGTGTTGTCTCTGTCAGGAGTGTATATAATATAAAAAGGCAATTGTAAAAGCATCATGTAATTTTTTTCTTTATCAAAGGAAATAGAACATAACTGAATTTTTCCAGAATGCCTTTGTTTAGAGCTCTCTGTTATTGTAGTTTTACTATAAACAGTATGTTTGATAATAGATCATGCATAGAAGAAACTTGAGAGAAGGATTTCCAAATTTGACAATCCTAAAAATGTGCCCAATATTTCCAAAGACAAGTTGTGAATCTGAACAAGACCTTTCTAAACTAACAGTAATAAAAACACAGATTTTGATCACCCATGTTAGAGGGAAGACCAACTTCTCCTTCTCTTCCCTCGCTACAGAAAATATTACAAAGTCATTGCCTCGTGAAGAACAGACGGAAGAATAGGCAGCCGAAGTATGTAGGAAAAAATGTATAATAGAGATGTATTAGGCAGTTAATTAATAAATTTGTTACTATTTGGATTTCATGATGCTTATGGTATTTGTCACCTTTCTTCTGTTTGTAACATGTTGTA
This sequence comes from Balaenoptera borealis, assembly GCF_965194805.1. NCBI lineage: Eukaryota > Metazoa > Chordata > Mammalia > Artiodactyla > Balaenopteridae > Balaenoptera > Balaenoptera borealis. Next base: position 177,014,917 of record NC_138866.1, read on the forward strand.
ATTTTCCTTCCACACCTAAGTTTGTATAATTTTTTATTATTTTTCCTTTAAAACATCCTCACGCCCAATTATATAACATTCAGGCTCCATGATTAACCCTTGTGAGAAAGAAGTCCAGAGGAAGAGTCACTTCAGGAAGACAAGAGTCCCTGCAGAGAAGAGACTTGCATTGCCTGACAGGCTCCAGCAGAGCCAGAGCCATTGTTTTGAGACTGGGATGGGGCTCTGGAAATGAGGAAGGTTTCCCTCCAGAGCCACACTTGAGTCCTGTTCTAGAGAAAGCCACTGCTGCACTAAGGGTCAAATCATACCCTTCTCACAGTTGCGACCATGGGTGATCACGTTTATTCTTGTAATAATAAAAGCCGCTAATACTTACTGAGTGCTTCTTATGTGCCAAGCAATGGGTTTCTTTTGAACTGAGTTAATCCTCATGATAACCTCATCAAACCATTATTCGTGACCCTCATTCTTAGATGTCACACAATCCCTTTTGATCTCTATTAGTGCTTCCTACTAATCTCATGAATCGCATGAAGTAAGTCAGAAAGAGAAAAACAAATACCGTACGCTAACACATATATATATGGAATCTAAAAAAAAAAAAGAAAAAAAAAGTGGTTCTGAAGAACCTAGGGGCAGGACAGGAATAAAGATGCAGATGTAGAGAATGGACCTGAGGACACGGGGAGGGGGAAGGGTAAGCTGGGATGAAGTGAGAGAGTGGCACGGACATATATACACTACCAAATGTAAAATAGATAGCTAGTGGGAAGCAGCTGCATAGCACAGGGAGATCAGCTCGGTGCTTTGTGACCACCTAGAGGGGTGGGATAGGGAGGGTGGGAGGGAGATGCAAGAGGGAGGAGAAATGGGGATATATGTATATGTATAGCTGATTCACTTTGTTATATAGCAGAAACTAACACACCATTGTAAAGCAATTATACTCCAATAAAGATGTTAAAAAAATATATATATATATATTTTTTAAAGTGGCCCCCACAGTGACTCAGATGCGGCCTCTTGGGGTTTCTGTAAGCATCTGCTTACTATCTGACAGTGGAATAAGCCTCCTTGAGCTCAGAGGCTTTCCAGCTGGACTGCACAATAGAATCACCTAGAAAGCTTTAAAAACATACATATGTAGGCACCAGATCAATTAAATCAGAATCCCTAGGAGTCAGACCTGGGCAGGGGTTGCTTTAAAAGCTCCCCAATTGAATCAAAAGTCCAGCCAGGGGGCTTCCCTGGTGGCGCAGTGGTTGAGAGTCTGCCTGCCAATGCAGGGGACACGGGTTCGAGCCCTGGTCTGGGAAGATCCCACATGCCGCGAGCAACTAGGCCCGTGAGCCACAATTGCTGAGCCTGCGCGTCTGGAGCCTGTGCTCTGCAACGGGAGAGGCCGCAATAGTGAGAGGCCCGCGCATCGCGATGAAGAGTGGCCCCCGCTTGCCACAACTGGAGAAAGCCCTCGCACAGAAACGAAGACCCAACACAGCCATAAATTAAAAAAAAAAAAAAAAAAAAAAAGTCCAGCCAGGGACTGACAGCCATCACTTCAGCCAATGGAGAAACTGTAAACCATGAAAACATTGCTATGAAATAATAGAAAAAAATACATATGGTTCTCCGTCCCCCGTTTCTGGCACAGAGCTCCTCAAACTCTTGTAATTTCCTAAGAGCACTAGGAGTATCTTCGGTTCTAATATTTGGTCTTTGACTCTGGTTCCTGACACAGAGCTCCTAAATCCCTTAGAATTTCCTGGAAGACAGGAATGTCTTTTGTTCTAATGAGGTGACTCTTGTTGGGCTCCTGGATGGCTTCAGAATGGGGGCTGGTCACCAGAAAGATCAAGCCATGATTAGAAACTTGGAACTTTCAGCCCCACCCTATCCTCTGGGAAGGGGAGAGGTGCTGGAGACTGAGTTAATGACTGATTATGCCTATGTGATGAAGCTTCCACAAAAATCCCCAAAATACAGGGTTCAAAAAGCTTCTGGGCTGGCGAACATATCCATGTGCTGGGATAATGGTGCCTGCCAATTCCACAGGGACAGAAGCTCCTGCACTCAGGACCTTCCCAGACCTTGCCCTATGAATCTCTTCATCTGGCTCTTCATCTGTATCCTTTCTCATCTCCTTTATCATGTAATAAACTGATAAATGTGTTTCCCTGAGTTCTGTGAGCTGTTCTAGCAAATGATCAAATCCAAGGAGGGGAATGTGGGAACCTCCAATTTGTAGCCAAGTCAGCCAGAAGTTGTGGGTAAACTGGAGACTTGTGATTGGTGTCTGAAGTGTGGGGGACGTCCTTAACCTGAGCCCTTAACCTGAACTTGTGCTAACTCCAGGCAGTTAGTGTCGGAATTGCTTGGTGCGGAAAACCTACCCATCTGGCGTCAGAAGCATTGTGAGTATAAAGCAGAGTGAGAGTAAAGTAAAACAGAGAGTTTTTCCTTAGACAATTGCCTAAACGCAATACATAAAAATGGCCATTAATCACCTTACCACTAGTAAATAAAGGCACTCTTGATGAACTTTTCCCAAGATAAAAAGCTGTAAGAATACAGTACATTAAAAAAAATAATAAAAAGCTAAAAATAGAACTACCATATGATCCAGCAATTCCAATCCTGGGTATATAGCTGAAGAAAATGAAAACGCTCATGTGAAAAGATAATGCACCCCAATGTTCATAGCAGCACTATTTACAATAGCCAAGATTTAGAAGCAACTATCATCAAAAAGAACACAAATAACAAATATTGGAGAAGATGTAGAGAAAAGGGAACCCTCGTACACTGCTGGTGGGAATATAAATTGGTGCAGCCACTGTGGAAAACAATATGGAAGTTTCTCAAAAAATTAAAAATAGAATTACCATATGACCCAGCAATTCCACTCCTGGGTATATATCCGAAAAACAAAACAAAACAAAACACTAATTCGAAAAGATACATGCACCCCAATGTTCATAGAAACATTATTTACAATTGCCAAGATATGGAAGCAACCTAAGTGTCCAACAACAGATGAATGGATAAAGAAGATGTGGTACATATATACAATGGACTACTACTCAGCCATAAAAAAAGAATGAAATTCTGCCATTTGCAACAATGTGGATGGACTTAAAGGGCATGATGCTAAGTGAAATAAGTCAGACAGAGAAAGACCAATACTGTATGATATCACTTATATGTAGAATCTAAAAAGTATAACAAACTACTGAATATAACAAAAAAGAAGCAGACTCACAGATATAGAGAACAACCAAATGGTTACCAGTGGGGAGAGGGAAGGGGGGAGGGGCAATATAGGGGTGGGGGAGTAACAGGTACAAACTATCAGGTATAAAATAAGCTTCAAGGATATATTGTACAACACAGGAAATGTAGCCAATATTTTATAATAACTATAAATGGAATATAACCTTTAAAAATTATGAATCACTATATTATACACCTGTAATTTATATAATATTGTACAGCAACAATACTTCAATAAAAACAACAACATTTCCCATTTGTATATACTTTAGTATTATATTTACAGCACACTTTCACAAATATGCCCTGATTTATCCCTTACACTGCTAAGAAGCTATACTCTATAATTGAGAAAGCAAAGGCTCTGAGAGAATAAAAGATTTTCTGAAAAGTCTTCCCTGAGCAAAATTAGTTACTCTCTGTTTTTCCCTTGAAAACTCGATTTGTTTTCTTGACTCTTCCCCAGGAGGCTGTGAGCTCCTGAGGACAGGCTGGTATTTTGTACGTGTCCCATTAAACCAACCCTGCTTGATTGGTGTCTGAAGTGTGGAGGCAGTCCGTAACCTGAGTCCTTAACCTGAACTTGTGCTAACTCCAGGCAGTTAGTGTCGGAATTGCTTGGTGTGGAAAACCTACCCATCTGGCAGGTAAAAGGTCTGGGAGCAGGTAAAGCTGCCCAGGAGATGCTAAGTCTCATCTGGGACTCCTTCAGTTCACCCAGGTCCAGTGCAGCTGCCTTTTGCTTTCAGCTTCCCTTTCTTCTCCAAGCCCCTTAGCCCGGCTCTGCAGACAGCTAACTGGTCAACCTGGCCTCTTAGGTCAGTGAACTAGTTTAGACCTGCCGTCCTGACTTTCCCCTCCACAAATGCTTTCCAGACCCACCTGCGGGGATTAACTGCTGGCTGCAGACAGGCTGTGTGGGTCATAGGCATCTGCCCTCTGGGCACCCTGGCTTGGCTGACCAGCGCAGCTTGGCCAGAGACAAACCATGGACAAGCATGAGGTGTGATTAGCCTCTGAGTCCCAATTGCCTACCAAGGGCCAGGCACACAACTGTTATTCAGTAAGTGTCTGATGAATCGAGTTGAGGTTGAAGCAGGAAGAAAATGTTTTCCAGGCCTGGTGTCCGATAATTCAGTGTTCTCTCCAACACACTTGTAACACGAAGGGAGGTTCCTAAAAACGCCCCCCTGAGGTGGGGCTAGCCCACCCTGCTCGCTCGATTTAGAATCTTGATTTTTATGTAACTTGATGAAACATAAGGGAGGACAAATAGGAGATAAAAAGAAAGGGGGAGACAGAGGTGAGAAGCCAGGACCCCCAAACTCATTCGTAATCAGCAACAAATAAGACAGACTAATCTGGACTAAGGAATTACCCCCAAACACCAAGCTGTTGGAGAACTGACTCTAAAACCAAGGTTTAAAAAAAAAAAATGGACCAACTAACCATGATAGTTACTGCTTGAATCTCCCATGTGGGAGATTTTTTTTCCAGAAGTCTTTCAGATTCACAATTCGTCATGGGAAACACTGTGTAGACTTTCCAGATTGTTGTCAAATTTGAGAAGACTTCTCTCAAGTTTCTTTTATATATGATCTATTACAGACATAGTTGCCGCTTACAGTAAAACCATGGGTATGAGCCCTTCAGACACAAGAATTCTGAAAAAAAAAAACAAACAACCCTTTCTGCAAGCCACTTGAAAAGTCTTCATCCCATCTGCCCGTGGGCAGAAGAAGAAGGAATGGGGATTCTGGAAGGACTCTGCCCCTCTGTAAAATCAACTCAGGGCTCCTGGGTGCATTTTCCAGGGAGCTGTCCCTTCAATGCAAGTCTGGACATTCCATGAGGAGGGCTTGGGGGGAAGGGTGGTTACACGGTCCTGGGCTGTTTAGCCATTATGGTTCATTAAGGGATTCTACACCGCCAAATTATGCCTAAAAATACAAAGGCCAGCTGTGCCTGCTTGCTTTCAAGCAGTCTGGGAAGCAAAGAGAGAGGACCCAAGCCACTCAAGTTAAATCAGCAAAACCAACTGCGTTATAAGAAAGCATCAATGGAGGAAGAACTAGTGACACCTTCCTTCAAGAACCAGGGAGGGGCAGAGCTACCCCTTTGCTCATCTGCCTTCACCCCCCACCCCCCCTCAGTAAGTCTGGCTTCTTCTCCTCAGGTTCGGCTGGGCTGTCAGGACTGAAACGCCCGTGGCCGGCAGGGCCCTGGCTTCATGCCACCAGTCTGGATGGGAAAGCAGACTCTCTTGTCTCTCTCTTTTTAAGAGCTCTGCATCACCAGCCAACTGACTCAGAAGGGCCACCCTCCTGCAGAAAACTTTCCCGCTTTCTCACATTCTGTGTGGGGGTGTCTGACTAGGGGAGCCACCAAAGGGGAGGGAGGTGAGGATGGGCGGGATGGGGACCCGATATCGCTGTTCAGCGTTCTTCCCTCCTCACCTGGTGTCCCGCGCAGCCAACGTCCCTTATCAGCTTGTTGCCACCTCTATACCACACACACACACACACACACACACACACACACACACACACACACACACACACTCTCCCTTTGAGAAAACAGCATCTCTTGTGAGAGGGGCATGAACTTGTGGAAAGGGCATTCTCATCTTTTACTTGGGTGTAAATCACAGGGCTCTGTCAGTTACCAGCTGGGTAACCCTGAACAACTTACGTCCCTCTCTGAGTTTCAATAACCTCATATCCAAAAGGTGCCCTAAATGCCTATTTTATCAGGTTGTTTGGAAAACTGAGTTAGATCCTGCTTACGACACACCTCTCCCCGCGCCTGGCACCTAGGAGATGCCAGCTGAAGCGAACCCCTCCCTTTATTTATTGGACATAATACACAAGTGACAGCAGTTGACACCCCTTCCCCACCATCCCCTATGGGTTTCTCATGCTGCAAAGAAACAGAAGAGGAGCATCGGGTCCCACCTGGTAGACAGCCCTGGAGATGCACCATGGTTTCAGCATCAGCTGCAGGACCCGCAGGTTCCCCCCTCGGCACGTCCTCAGCACCCGGCAAGTCAGGCCCCATACCAGCCGGTCCCAGCCTCTCAGCAGGTCCTCGGAGCCCTGCGGCCCCGCAGCCATGCCAGCCCAGGCCCCGCCTCTGCCCCTCCGGTCCCAGGACCCACATGCACGCAGGGCTGTGTTCTTTTCCTAACGCCAAGTTCAAATGTCACTGAGATGTCATCGGGCCAGGAAAATGCAATCCAAATAACTCTGTCTCCTCCTGGTCCTTTGTCCTCATCCCCGGCTTCCCTCCCCACCACCCTCATTAATCTTCTGGGACTGTTTTCCTTCAAGGATGAGCAAACGGCTCCTAAATGAAAATGTTTTCTCGCTGCCTCTGGGAAGTCCCCAGGGACTAGGTAAGCCTCCCCGACTGTGGATAGGTACTCGGTGGACCTCGGTGGACCCCCGGCTGACTCTCGGTGCACATCGGAACAGAATTTAAAGAAGAACGTGAACCCGGAGTCATCACTGTGCTCCTGGTTCCGGGATTCCATCCAGGGTGAGAAACAAAGGGGATGGATTTTCAGCCTCTGCGCCAACATTCCCAAGGCATTCCATCTAGTCTCTTAACTCTTTAAAACTTCGAGAACCAGAGTTTCTGCACGGCAAGCCAAAAGGCCAGCTTGGGTTTTTTTTTTTAAATCAACACTGGGAAAAACTGCTATTTCTGTGGGCAATTTGTAAAAAGCCAGGCATTTACTTTGGAAACCTCCCAAGTTTAGGTTAGGAAGAAAAGGGCAGTAAGAAAACTTATCTATTAGATGTAATATCCACATCTGCGATTTTGGAGGAAAGCAGATAAAGGGGGTAAAGGTAGCCTATCTCCTTTTCCCCATGAAGGGTCATTTTCTATAAATGCTCTTGTGACTTTATCACATATTAGATAAGCCCTGTGGCGACCTTAATCCAAGGAAGGACCTCCAGTTAAACAAGGTACAGCTATTTGAGATGTCAATCAAGTTATTTTGAGTTTTGATTATTGTTTTTATTATTATTTTATTATGATTATTTTGATTATTTTAAACCATGTTTCAGAAGGGCATCTGCTTTCTAATTCAATAGCTTATAGATCAAAAGACAAGATGCCCAAGTCAGAAGGGGAGGGAAGAGGTAGGAGAAGATTCCATCATAACACAAGCTGTACAGTTAAGAGAAGGGCGTGTTTAAGTCTCAACATCATTTTCAGTGCGTGGTAGTCACTGAGGCATATTTGCCTTCTGCACATTCTTTATATTGATTGATTGATGGATTATCTTGTCTCTTCAACTCAAACCTTTAACGTCATCAGGAAACTAGTAGAACATAACTCACAGAACTCATAACTCACTACCTTCTAGAATGTCCTGACATCAGACATAACAGTTTGAATTCGGCCCTACCACTTACTGTGTGAGGTCAGACAAATTAACTTCTCCGACTTAGTAGTTCTTTATCCATAGTGATGTAAATCACACCAACCTCACAGGGCTGTTGTGAGGATTAAGTCAGGGGATATTCTTTTTTTAAAGATTTTTTTGATGTGGGCCATTTTTAAAGTCTCTATTGAATTTGTTAACAATTTCGCTTCTGTTTTATGTTTTGGTTTTTTTGGCCGCGACGCATGTGGGATCTTAGCTCCCTGACCAGCGGTCGAACCCACACCCCCTCCATTGGAAGGCAAAGTCTCAACCACTGGACCGCCAGGGAAGTCCCTATCAGGGGATATTCTTAACGTGGATAACGCAGGGTGTGGCATGTACGCTAGTTTAATTTTTTGGAGCGTTTCCCATGATCAGGTAATTCTAGGATATTATCTATCACTGATAGTATAAAACTCTTGAGATCATTTCCAAATTTGTGTTTCTCTAAGTCACCTTCTTGGAATCCCTTTTTTTCCCTTTTGCTGTGGATCAATGTATTCATTCATTTAATGACTATGTGAAGACCATTTTCATTTAAACTCTTCTTGGATGAGTTTTATCATTTTTCCATGAGTCATGGCTCCAGGGTAACACTGCATGATTTCATTCCTGTGTATTATTCCTTTCTTTTCACACACCCCGTAATAAAAGGCAGCGGGGGTTACAAAGGAATCTTGTCTTTCTACAAAGGCATCAGCAGAGATAGTTTTACTAAGGAAGAAAGAAAGAAAGAAAAAGAAAGAAAGGAAGGAAGGTAAATTTAAAAAAACCAAATAGTATACGGACAGTGATTGCTCCATTAACATTAGCTAACTGCCGTGGTATTTTCAAGAAAAAACAAAGGCAAGCTGTATCATAGTTAGCTGTTCTCTGTGTCCCCAAGCTCACACTCTCCAACCTCTGGGGATTCTGGCCGTGAACCAGGCTCTTATCCAGAGCATGTAATTATGGAATGGATAGGGATAATTTTAAAGCCACTTTTTAAATCTACGATTAAATAATGTGACTTTAAAAATTAAAAAAAAAAAAAAGTTAAATATATATTTAGCTTACGGTCTGGGAATCTTTGAAGTCTAAATGTGCCATAATAAGCTTTTTTTTAAAACATGCCTGAATATAAACATATCAATTCCTGAGAAGAGCAAGACCTACTCAAGCTGCCCTGAGGTCTTTACCGCACATGGGGGCAGGGATGCCCTCTGCGGAGACTGGCTCTGGAGCCTGCAGTCTGAGCCTGGTCACGTCAGCAGATGTCTTCGAGCCCGTGGAGACACAGGTGACAGGGACGGGTCATGCCCAGGTGCAGGTGGACGATGCTCCCCAGTTTCGCTGGCCCCGTCTCTTCAGTCATGTCTGTTTCTGCCCTAGACCTTCGGTCACTAATTCAGACTTTCACAGGGCAGCTTTCCCGATGGCATCTGAGGCTGTGCATGCAAACAGCACCGCTACCATTGACTGTGATGCCCTGTGCTTTTAAAGGGATTTATGATGCTCAAGCAATCAGATACAGATCTGTGTATCTCTGTGTGTCTGTGTGTGCATCTGTGTGTATGTGTGTCTCTGTGTGTGCGCCTTCAGGTCGCAGAGAAGGAAATCAGAGTGACCTGTCCAGGCCGTGTGAATATTGCGATGGTGTTGGGACATGATACCAGGGCTCACCAGGCCAACAAATGACCTGGATTTGTCTTACTGACTCCCAACTCCTTTAAATCATTTTCTTTATTCTTTCTTCAAAAATAATAGAAAATTGGGTTTTTCTAGGTGATTCGCCATTTAGACAGTTGATCACTAAACCTAAGGAGTAATGAATCGGTGACCCGCTGGGTATCTAAAGGGAGAGGAGTACCGTGAGATGCCCAGGAGACATCGTCAAGATCCATCCTGCATCTCCCCTCCTTTCATGAACCTTTTTGCTTATGTTTGGGGTGAAGAGTGTAAGTCTTGAGTTAGTTGGCAGGATTGGGTCAGTTGCTGCCTGTTTGCCTACCGTTTGCCCTGCGGCGGGAGCATCACAGGGAGAACTGAAGTCCTGGTTCTGTGGTTCCACGTTTGGGAAGGGAATCGAGGGGGCTCTAAATCAGGTGCTAACCCTGGGGAGAGGCAAGCCTGGTGAAGCCAGGAGTTCGTGCCCAGGTCAAAGGCAGGAGAGGTGGGTGGGGCCTCGTAGGGCATGGCGGGGGTTGGGGGGTGGGGGAGGCTTGGCAGGGCCCTACCTGGGCCCCCCTCTCTCAGCTGCTCCACCCTTGGTCCAGCTCCCTCCATCTCCATGCCTTTGGGTTTTCCACCCCTGCTCCCAGACTTTCCTCACTATTTTTGTAAAGACAGAGGAATTTTTAAAAAAGCAATAAATGCCTTTGCTTGACTCCAGGGATGTTTTCAGACATAATTACTGCTTTGAGAAGAAATTGGAAAAACTCTTAAGTTGGAAGTAATGCGTAGTGTCATTAGGAACAAAATTAGCAAATACACAAAAACAGGAAATGGCACACATGCGGAGAAGTCTATTTACAGCAACCAAAGAAATATGTTCAGAAATGCAATCTAATTAACCCATCTTAATTATTCACTGATTATTTACTGACATCTGTTTTAGAAAATGTCAGCCATAAGATTGACTGGAGAACTCCCATACTCTGTGTCAGGTTAAATTCAGCTACTGGGAGGCATAAATAGCATTTTTAAAAGGATTCTCTTAGATGCGTTATGTCAGCAGTCCCCAAACTTTCTGGCACCAGGGACCGGTTTCGTGGAAGACAGTTTTTCCACAGAAGGCAGAGGACGGCTCAGGCGGAAATGTGAGAATGGGGAGCGATGGGGAGCGGCAGATGAAGCTTTGCTCGCTCGCTGGCCGCTCACCTCCTGCTGTGCGGCCCAGCTCCTAACAGGTTGCGGACCAGTAGTGGTCTGCGGCCCGGGGGTTGGGGACCCCTGTGTTATGTTATCCTTTGCTGATAGAACCTGAAGAGAAAGGGCAGTTTCTCCAACATCAAGGCCCGGTCCCGTTGAGACCCAATGCCGAGACGTTTCAGCCAGAATTAAGGCCTGCTAAAAGCCACATCTGTTCTTTTGGAAGACCTAAAGAGGATCAACAGGCAACTTATTCCAAAGTGAGCCTGAGAAGGTGCTGGAAAACAAACGAATCCACAACAGTGAGTGGAAAAGCAGGGGGGTGTTCAGAAACACCTGTCAACCATATCTTTAGGTTTTGTAGAAAGCAGATTTCTTTTGGGTTTTGTGTACAGTGAACATTGCTGTGTCACAGACCTTTCCAGCCTTAGCTGCTAATTCACGTTTTAATTCTATATGCCCTCCCCGCCATGACTTCCAACACAGGATCAAACTTGGGTTGAAATCTATTGCACATACAGTTCTTTCCATCCATTGAATGCTTTTGTTATTAAATCTCCATGTGTAATCAAAAAGGCCAGTTTGGGCAGAACTGGAAACTTTATTTTTTAAATGAAGGTGGCCCAGCATTCTTTGTTAGTATTCTTTAAAAAAGAACACATGACTGAGATATAATTTATATCCCATACACTTTACCCATTTAGAGTATACAATTTAATGGATTTTAGTATATTCACTGGGTTGTACAACCATCACCGCGACCTCATTTTATAACATGTTCATCACCCCAATATGAAACCACATACCTATCAGCTACCCGTTTTTCTCCCTCCTTCCCCCAGCCACCCGCAAACACTAATTTACTTTCTGTCTCTATAGATTTGCCTATTCTGGACGTTTTATATAAATGTGATCTCTGTGCCCGGCTTTTCTTACAGAGCATAATGTTTTCAAGGTTCATTCATGTTGTAGCCTGTATCAGCACTTCATGTCTTTCTCTTACTGAATAAAATTCCATCGTGTAGAGATAACCCATTTTGTTTAACCATTCATCCATTGGTGGGCATTTGGGTTGTTTATTCTTTGGGGCTATTATGAATAATGCTGCTATGGACATTCATGTACAAGTTTTTGTGTGGAGGTATATTTTTCATCTCTCTTGGAGAGCTACCTAGAAGTGGCATTGCTGGATCATATGATAACTCCATGTTTAACCTTTTGAGGAACTGTCAAGCTGTCTTCCCAAGCTGCTGCACCATTTTACATTCCCACCAGCAGTGTGTGAGGGTTTTAATTTGTCCATATCCTTGTCAACCTTGTTAATGCCTGTCCTTTTGATTATAACCATCCTAGTGGTTATGAAGTGGTAGCGATCTTACTTTCCTGGTTGGGCTCTAAGACACGGCTTTGGGTAGGGTGGGGTCCGACAGCCAGCAGGCAGTGCTGCCTTTCGAGGGCCGGCCTGCTGTCTTTCCTGACTTAGCCCCAAGCGTGCAGATGGACTTTGGGGAAACAGAGGCAGAAGGCACAGAAGAGCCCAGAATTTCCCCTCCCCCTCCTTCTCCTTCTGCTTCTGACACTGTCACGCCCACCAGCGGGAGCAAAAGTCCAAACGCTTTTGGAAGTTCCCATTTGTCACTTTATAATCCCAGTGCCAGCTCTTTGGGAAAAGGATATTTAGAAATAGCACTTGTCTGGTGAAGTGAGTGGGCGACATGCAAAACCCAAACCCAAACAATCTCTTGAAATCCCGAGGCGTTTCAGAACTGCTCACTAACACACTGAATCCCATATTTGGGTCTGGAAAACATCCCAGCTCTGACAAAGAGTCATCAGTGCGTCATCATTCCTCAACCTGGGATCCCAAATGACCCGCTCATATAAATGCTGGGGAGCACACTCTGATCATTTGGGGGTAGGAGAATAATTTTTAAAAAATGCTTGGCTGTGTACATAAAAATATTTTGGGTCCCTGGGAAAGTAGCAGAGAGGCAGGAGCTGCCCTCTGGCTTAAGCACTCCAGAGCTGCACGCCAAGAGCTATGTTTAGAAATATTTCCCACAAGTGCTACAAACCATTTTATACAAGGGATCCTAGGGCCATAAAAGTGATGTCATCCTATCAATTACCCTGGTTACAAAAGTCAGTTCTCATATACATGCCAGGCCCCAGTAGAAATAAAATCAGGGCCGCCTGAATCAAATCAGTCCAGACCCTGAAGAGAAATTAAATGCCCCCAGCTCTTCTCTTTCTTAATCTCTTGTTACTTGGTTTCCATGGGACTCAGTGGCCAAGGATGATTTTTGAGCATATATTTTGCAAGCCTGTGTTTATGTGATCATGGCCTTATATGAAAAAAAAAATAGATGCCTTGTGTTGTTTCGGGGTTGTAAGCGCTTGGGAGGGCAATGGTCTGGGGCCTGTCGGGAGTGAAGTTGTAAAGTTGGGAGCAGGGCCTGCCCTCCGTTGAGAACCATCTCTTCTTCCTTCTTATGGAGGGAGATTAAGATGAATTAACTGCTCAGAGGAGAGCTGTTGAGAGATAACTTTCCCTCCAAGTGGGAACCAAGAAGATGTTAGAAAACTTGTGTCTAGAAGCTGTGAAAAGGTTTAAGGATAACTCAGTGAGGCAGAAGTTAATGTTTCTCCTCCAGACATAAAGGAAGGCAAGTAGAATTGGTAAGAGGTAAATCAAGATAAGAACACTTACTTTTTTACCTATAGCTTAAATTCCTTTTAACCCTTGCCCCAACTGCAGGCCTGATGTTCTTATGTCTTATGTTGTTCATAACTTATTAGAAGGTTTTAAGAAATTTGTTACTCATTTCTCTAAAATTCCTTCTAATGTAGCAAACCTACTTTTTTTTTTTAATCCTCAGCGTCTTGAGCTTAATAGAAATGTAATGACAAAGAATGAATGAAAATGTGTATTTTATATAAAAGCATAGGCTTGTGGCTTTTCCTGCTGCTCTTGGGTGACACGTCTTCATAAAATCTACCCTGGAGTAGCTTAAGCTCCATAATAGGAGTTTCCGTTGTTCTTCTTGCTTTGGTTTCTCAAAGAGCAGGCGTGTAGGGTCAGCCTTACATCCCCTTTCTTATTTGGTTGTGAAGACATGACGCGCTATGACAATGACAATGCTGGAGGCTTGATGAATGGGGATGGAATGGCTGTGCTAATGGAGGTGTGGTCAATGACACTTTTGTAGGTCAGATGCAATTTTGGTGAGATAATGACTTTGGGAAGCCATTCTCTACGCTACATTTTCCCCTTGCTTTCTTGGAATGCTTTTCCCAAGGGGAAAAAGAAAGCAGAGAAATACAGAAATATGTCTGCCATCCGAAGAACCCAGCTGGGAGACTATCTCCTGACCATCACTCTGGCCCACCCCAGAGCTCTTTACCCTTAGTACCACCAAGTCCAGAAGTCCCGCAGCTATGCCTGGTTCCAGAGACTATATTCCAACATGGTTGTGTCAACAAATCTGTTTTACTCTAGTCCATCACATTTTCTAGAGTTAATAAAATTCCTCTCATGAAACAATCTCCATAGCAATGACAGAAAACCCCAAAACACATAAAACAAAACAAAAAGCAACCACGAGTTCTTTAGTTGACTTTGTCAAGGGGGACTGAAACAGTCCATGAACTGGATGTTTGTATTACAAATTCAAAGCGAACCAAGAAGCAAATCCTTTGATATATACAAAATTAGGCCTGTTTTAGGATAAGCTTATTAATGTAGTGAGTTACCTAAACTACCACTGAAGAATTTAATACTGTACGTTCTCATTAAGATCTCTTATGGATAAAAATATTTATTTGGAGTGCTGCTTTTCGGAACCATTTAAATTAGCCTGATTATGGGTAGCGTGGTCTGTTCTGCATCCATGGCTGACCAAGGATAATAGAGATAGCTTAGGATTTAGCAACAGAGGTGGAAAACCAAGAACTATATTGGGGTTGGAGATCCAGGCAAATTATGGCTAGGAAATCACGTCAGTGGTCACAGATATCCAGAGTCATCCAGAGTTTAAAGGTCAAGGTAAATCAATGAGTTCAAAGCGGGCAGTCAAAATAGCTGTGAACAATGAATTTAGAGTTCAGGTCAACCAGAAGGCCGGAAACTAGGTGGGCTGAGAGCAAACAGACCAAAAGATATAAGGAAAGACAAGCCAGGGGTTCACTGCTGGATGCAAGGTTGGAGGGAAAGCATGGCTGGCTGGACCCTCCTCCATCTGCCTGTGCCAGGGAATTTCACATCCTTCCCTTTACAGCAGTGGTCAAGCTCCTAGAGGGGCGTAACGAACCGCAGGTAGAAGCAGCTGAGTTGGGACCTGCCAGAATCCAAGTGCACAGACAGGAGGAAGTAAGGCTCCAGCAGGTACCCGTATCAGCCATCTAAAAGTCCTTTTATTTAGATCTCTCCTATGTCTTCCCAATTTCTGACAGAGGCCAAGCGGCCCATATAAGTGAAACATTTACTTAACCCAAGGCTCACTGTGTCTCCTAATTTGCAAGAGGTCCTTTCCCTCAATTGGCAACCCTAAAATTGCACAGGAAGGAGGGCCAGGGAAACAGGAGATGGAAAGAAATGTAATGCCCTTTAATGATGCAAGTGAAAAAATGTAATTATACCCACCCAGGCCACGAAAGCATCTGAAAACCTATAAGGAAAACTAGCTGAGACTTTATTGTTTGATTTGTTACGAAAGATAAAATGAATTCTTCCCTTTTTTCAAATGAAGTCTCTATGTGGCATAATTTGAGGTAAATTTCTGCGAGAGAGAGAAAGGAAATTGGATCAGGGGATTGTTTATTTCCCCCTTGATGCCGAAACAAAGGTGATGATTTAAGATTTGGCTGTAAGGAGACACTTAGGAGCTAAGTGCCTTCTGTTTGTGTCTCTTAATAAACCCAGGACGACGCCCTCATTGTACCACAGCTGGGAGCAGGCTTCTTGTTAATTAAGCACGGGTAATGGGCAGGTCTGAGATCTCCTTCCTGAGTTTGGCCACGATTAAGTGGCCTGAGGCACTCTCTCGAGGGAACACTCTACCTTCTCCACCAAAACTCGGGCTGCATTTCAAAATGTGAAAAACAGAGCAGCCTATGTGGCAGGGATTTCATGAAACTGAATGTGTGTTCAGAGCCCAAGCCAGGATGACAGCCCCTCCTCATTTCCTTTGTGAGGCGTGGAAGTATTTACCTGTTGGGTTTCCTACCCTCCACCCCTGTGGGTTTCAGATATTGATCTTTTTAAAAAAAAATTGTGGTAAAATATACATAAACATAAAATTTACCATTTTGACCATTTTTAAGTGTACATACAGTTCAATGGTATTAAGTACATTCACACTGTTGTGCAATCATCACCACCATCCATCTTTAGAATGCAAAACTGAAATTCCGTGCCTATCGTACTATTCCCCCCAGCACCTGGCAGCCACGATTCTTTCTGTCTCTCTGAATTTGCCTATTCGAGGTACCTCATGCAAGTGGAATCACACAGTATTTGTTCTTTCGTGACTGGGCTTATTTCATTTAGCATAATATTTTCAAGGTTCATCCATGTTGTAGCCTGTGTTAGAATTTGCTTCCTTTTTAAGGGTGAATAATATTCCACGGTATGTGTATACCACATTTTGTTTATCTTTTCATCTGTTGACGGACACTTGGGTTGCTTCTACCTTGTGGCTTTTGTGAATAATGCTGCTGCGACGTGGAAGCAACCTAAATGTCCATTGACAGATGAATGGATAGAGAAGACGTGGTGTGTGTGTGTGTGTGTGTGTGTGTGTGTGTGTGTATATATATATATATATATATATATATATGTATGTATATATACACATATACATATACAATGGAATATTACTCAGCAATAAAAGAGAATGAAATAATGCCATTTGCAGCAACATGGATAGATCTAGAGATTCTCATATTAAGTGAAGTAAGTCAAAGACAAATACCATATGATATCACTTATATGTGGAACCTAAAAAAATGATACAAATGAACTTATTTACAAAAGAGAAATTGACATAGAAAACAAATTTATAGTTACCAAAGGGGATAACAGGGGGCCGGGTGAGAGATAAATTAGGACTTTGGGATGAACATATACACACTACTATACATAAAATAGGCAAATAACAAGGACCTACTGTATAGCACAGGGAACTATACTCAATATCTTATAATAATCTATAATGGAAAAGAATGTGAAAAAGAATACATACACGTACATACATATATATACATATATATATACACATATATAGAGAGAGAGATATGTGTGTGTGTGTGTGTATATATATATATATATATATATATATATATATATATATGAAACCGAATCACTTTGCGGTACACTTGAAACTATTACAACGTTGTAAATTAACTATACCTCAATAAAAAAATAATGATGCTGCTATGAACATGGGTGTACAAATAGCTGCGTCTCTGATTTCATTTCTTTTGGGTCTGCAGCCAGAAATGGAATGCTGGATCATCTGATGAGTCTATGTTGAAGTTTGGAAGGAACGGACATACCCTTAGATAGTCATCTTTTTCACCTACTACTTCTGCTCTGTCCTGTTCCTGGGCAGATCCTGAGACAGCCTGGGACCTTCCCTGCGGGCAGAGAAACAACTGCTGACCTCTAGGACTTGTTTATGTAAATGGGCTCTGCTCAGGTGGCCCTCAGGTGAACCTATGCTACTTGGCATGCACCTGCCTCAGCAGCCCTGACCTTTACTACATCTGCTTGATTTGCATTCTCATTCCCAGGCTGGAACCAGAGTCCAGCTCTGAAGCCCAGTGCCAGTGGCAGCCGGCGTGGCCCTCACAGTTGCCTCCTCCTGGACCCTCCGCGCGGACCACTCTGCTCATCGTGACCCAAGGGGCCTTAGCCATGAAGTGGGCTAGTTCCTCCATTGAAGGCCAAGGGCAAGAAAAGGAAGTTGGGAATGGGTGGTGCCCTCTGAGCAGATCGCACTGGCCTAGGGTATTTTGGGGGTCAGTGGCTTCAGGCTGATTGAGGCTGTGACCCCATTTAAATTACCCTGAACATAGGTTGGCTTCTGGTGGTGGGTTTGAGCTAGACTCAGCATCAGGATGTGGAAAGATGCAGGAGACGGACTGGGGTCCTTTCTGATCTGAAGTAGGGCCCCCAGCTAGAGCACGGTGAGCCAGACTGCAGCCCCTCAGGCTCCAGCTTCCGTGGGAAAGCAGATGCAGATCAGGGTCAAGGGCACAAGCCCACTGGTTTGGCTTGGGTTTAGGGGGTAACAGCTCCAACCCGGGGACTTGAGGGTCCCGGGCACCACCTAAGCCACTGGGTACCAGGCTTCAGAGCCGGTAGATGCTTCCTGCTAGCGCTTCTCAGCCTCCTGGAACTTGGCCAGACTTGACCTTGACCTTGTCCATTGTGCTGATTTAGGAAGGGTGTGTTGGCAGCTTTCACATCTGTACCTGGAAGGTCTAGCAAGGTGGGCTCTGACAACCACCAAGTGACTCCAAATGAAACTCCCCCAGCCCCACTGTGGCCACCGATCACAGGGACGCCACCACTGGCTTTGGGCATCTCCCTTGCCTGGAATGTCAAGTCTGCAGGGCCTGCCTGGATCCTGCCCTGTGGACTGCAGCCCTCCTCTCCCCAGGCATCAGCATTTCAGCCAACTTAGCAACCCTCCCTTACCTGGTCCCTCCATGGACCACTGGTTGCCAGCCCTGGCTGGCCCATTAGAATCAGCCAGGAAGCTTTTATGAAATGCATTTACCTGGGCCCCATCCCTAGAGATTCTGACTTTATGAGTCTGGGGGAGGGAGTTGGTATTACTACTCTTAACAAAATATCCCAGTCATTCTAACATACAGCCATGGAAAAGAACCACGGCCACAGACCAACACTGAGTTCCCTGCGTCTTGAAGATGAGTTCCTTTCACTCATAATGTTACCTAAGAGCGCAGGTCAGTGTTCTCACGCTTTAGCTTGCATTAAAATATCTGGAGGATGTGTTCAAACACAGACCTCCAGGCTTCACCCCAGAGTTTTTTGACTCAGTAGATCAGGTGTAGGGCCCGGGGATTTGAATTGCTAACGTGTTCCCAGGTGAGACTGAAACTCTGGCTCTGGGATTACACTTTCCGAGAGCCACTGATCGAGGCCCACGACACCCCTTGATTCTTGGATTTAGGGCGATGGGGAGAAATGGAAGTGAGTCAGTCACGGTTTTTACTGTTTACAATTTCATTCTTGGACATTCTTTTCAGAAGAACTGCTATTTACCTCTGAGTGTCATGGTAGGGGCTAGTAAATGAACTTTTCCCCATTTGGGGAATGGAAAATCAACACTTAGGGACCTTCTACCCAATGATTTCTTCCCCCCCAACCCCCCGAAAAATAATTCAGTAGTTAAAAGAAATATTTTGTTAAAAGGTATCCAAGTTTTCTTCCCACCACAAGGACCTGCTCGTTGACTTGAAAAGCCTGACTCTTAGTAATGCACATTTATTTCTAAATTAAAACGGTTTCTTAATGATGTGATATTTCAGGACTTGAGTTCCCTAAAGGCAGGCATGAAGCAGCGAAACCCAGAGCCTGAATCACTTACTCCTTTGTCTCTGTGGCCGGGAGGGCAGAACATTTTAGAGGTTACAATCTGCCCTCAACAAAGGGCGTTTAGACTCTTGTTTTAGAAATAAGTGACTCATCTCTGGGTCATTTTCATGTCTCTATCTCCCCTCTCCCCTCTCCCTTAACCACGAGGAAACTGCAGACGAAACACTCTTCTTTATCTCAATGCACAAAGGACACAAATGGTGCTGATCTCGAGACCTGACTTCCTGTTATTAAGGAGGACATCCTACAATTTCACGGAGTGAGATTTCCAAACAAAGCAGAAAGTCGAACGATTTCAGAGTTTGCCCCCCACCTACAATTAACTAGGTCACAGCTGTAAAGGAAGAGGGAAAAAACATTAAATCACTCCAAGGCAGGAGCACTTGATATCATCTGTGGCCGAAAAATAAGCACTTCATTTTATTTTTTTAAAAGGAAGAGCAATACATCTAACAGAAACATGTACATTTGAGATGTGATAGAAAGTGGAAAAAAAAAAAATCTGATCGGACAATAGGCCAGGGCTGGTGTCTTAGGCCTAATTATTTTATTTAATATTTGTACAAAACTGAGAGGGAAATGGAAATGATCTCCTTCACATATATGAACCATGATCTGCCTTTAATCTGTGCAGAGGACTTCTTAGGATTACGCATAACCCATAAAGATTCCCATTTGGTCATGCAAGGGTTAAAGACTTTTTAAGACCCAGAATTGTTTCAGGTCTGTTGGACTTCCAAATTTGGCAAATGTAAAATTCTCATAGTGGACTCTCTGACCTTGATTGGACATCAAGGCGGGATGGACCATTTCAGAGTGGATTAGATATTTAAGAACCCACAGTATCCAAGGAGGGAATACTTTTCAGAAAGGAACATCTCAATGTGCTGTGTCCCTTTCTTTCTCTCTTACGACCCCCTGGCACCATGCGGATTTCATTGCTCATTGAGTGGGCAAGATCGGTGTGAATGTCACTAACCCACTGACCAAAAATAACTCCTTTCTTTCCTGCATCTCAATATGAGCAAATCTATTCCAAGAAGCCCGGCTAAAATATGGTTCCTCATTCACAGATACAGGTAATACACACACTCACACACACACACACACACACACACCAATTCATGGATGTGCTATGGAGTAAAACCTGTGAGACACCCAGCTGAGGTGTCTACACAAAACCAAGGGCTTCCCTGATGACACAGTTGAGTCTCTTACATGTTACATTTCAAAGCAACGTTTCACTTAGAAAATGACTCTATTCAGGATGGTTCTTTTGTTGGGATTGATTTCCAGTGTAATCCCATCACCAATAAATGGTATAAGAGAAAAAAAAACGGGTTAGTGACATTCACAGTGATCTTGACCAAACATTTGTATAAAATAGTCATGGTAAAGATGATAGATTGATAGATGGATAGGCAGACATAGAGACAGACACAGACTGATAGAGGACAGATAGATGACATGTGAAACAAAGATAGGGAAAATAATCTATGTCCATGTACATCAGTTAGGACACGAGGTACTGAAAATGTCCTCTGCGGACATGTTAGTGCATCAGCACTATTTGGGAGCCTATTAGAGATGCAGGTTCCCAGACCCTACCCAAGAGCTGCTGAATCAGAATCTGCATTTGACAAGATCCCCAGATGATCCCTTTGTCCACTGATGTTGGAGCAGTGCTGCTTTAGAGCAGAACAGTCTAGAAGAGTGATCTTCTATAACTGGAAATATTTGCTCAAATGAAACTGTGGGTGGAAACACAAATATCTTAGAAGTGGAACTCCTCTGGCTGAGTCAGGGGTGAGTTATCTAAGGCTTCTCGGCCCCCTAGTGGCACCTCCCACCGGCACCAGCAGTTACTTCTACTTCTATGGGGGAAGCAAGGATGCCTAATGTTTGTACCCTAACACCTACTGTCCCAGAAGGCACAGGCCACCACTTCCTGAACAACATCTAAGCCCCGGCACATTATGGATGCTCAGGCAGTATTAGATCACTGCTAACAAGTGATTCTGAAGCAAGATTATGTGCAGAAGCACAAAAGGACATAGGAAAAATCAAAGAGAGCAGGCAGATAGCATACTTAATATGGGAGAAAGACAAGACAAAGAGAGAAACAAAAGTGGCCCTATAGACAGAGCTGCCAGACAAAATATAGGGCACCCAGCTGAATTTGAATTTCAGATAAACAACATGAGACAGACCTACACTAAAGCACTATTTGTTTGCTGTTTATCTGAAATTCAAATGTAACTAGGCATCTGTATTCTCATTTGCCGAATCTAGCAACCCTCATTCCTTCCTCGAGGACCCTCTTCTCTGAAGCTCGGGCCCTCCTTCCAGATTAGACCCCAATCAGATTCCCTCCGGAGATGTCTCTGCCTGGATTCAAACCCCGGACTTGCCAGTGCTGGCGGCTGTGGGACCCTGGGCGAATGATTTCATCTCTCTCTGTTCTGCCTCCCTCTTCTGTAAAGTGGGGATGCACACGAAAGTCTGCCTCATGCGACTGTTTGGGGGTTAAAGGAGAAAATAATCTGTAAAGCACAAAGTAGGAGCTCATTGAATAAATGTACATTGTTGTCTATCAGGTCAAGATCTCGTGGGTTTCAGCAACTTCCTTTCTGTCTGAATTGGCTCCTGGTCATTTTCTTGAAGACCTGAGATCAATCTGCAGAGGGAGGAGAGGGGAGAAAAGGACATGGTGCCTGAAAAACCGCAGAAGGGGATGCTCTCCTCTCCTTTCTGAGGGCCTGGCCTGGTGCGACCATCTAGCCCCTGCATGTCTGCCCTCTCTCTCCCTGGGGGCCGAGTCGGGGGATGTACTAGGGAAGGAGGGAGGAAAGTGTGTCACTTGATATTTGCTCCTTGACCCCGGCTGACCCAGTTAATTCACTGCAGGATGGAAGGAAGTGCACTCAGGAGACCTTCCTCTGCCAGAGCTTCTTGGCCGGATGTCTTAGCCATCAGGGAGCGATATCTTGCTTCCTTGACAGTTAGCTGAGCAATGGGCATTCTGATAGCCTGGCAAGGTGGACAAGCCCCAGGACAGTCACACCTTACATTTCAAGGTCAGAAATTCTCAAAAAGCTGCTGAGTACCGGAGCCAGCATTTGGGATGTGTTACTTCTTCCTCTTGGAGTAAACCTGACCACTGAAGCCTCATCGCCTCCCAGCTTTTGTTTTTTTCATCTTTGTTCCCATGAACGCCAAGATCAGAGACTAGATTCTGGTAATGAACTGTTCTTCAACATTAAACAAATAAAACAAGAAAGCCAAGGTATCGGGGGTGGGGTGGGGCTTAAGTCCCCCCACCCCCCAAAGAGGAGATATTGGAGCCAGGTTTCACGGTGGATACGGAGCCAGCATCCCTCATGGAAATCAAACAATTCTCCCGAGACTGCGATCTGAATGCTGCGGTTTCCCTGAAACTGTGTTCTGGGCTTTCCTCCTCTGCTTGGCACTGACCCAGCACCTGCAGCAGCAAAGCTTTCCCAGGAAGCTATTGTTATTTGTGCATCTGATCGTTTACAGCGGAGCACGCTGACAGCAAAATTTAGAAAGGAAAAGAAAAAAGAAGCGGAGGGTGAAAAGGACAAGACGGAGGCTTCCAGCATCCCGGTGGGAACTTAAAAGCAGAAACACCTCTCTTTCGGCCCTCAGCACAAGTCAGGACTCTACAGAAGAACCATCCTCAGGCAGAGTTGCAGCCTGTATGGAAGGTGGGCGTCAGACACGGAGATTCAGAATGAGGAGGTGCACCTCTGCTGCTCCCCTGGGGATACTGTCTAGAGTGTATTCTCTGATCTTCCCCAGAGCATCCCTCCAGCTGCCACCAAGGAGCTGCACTAAGTTGCTGAGTCCACACAGCACACAATGGAAGGGCTCTGTTTTTCAGGACCAAACATTCCAAATGAATTCATTTCCTTCTGGGAAAAAGCACTGCCTTGTTCAGAGCACGAAGTTCCCAGGGCTCGGCTTACCTGGCAGCGTTTTGGATACACCTGTTGGGATCATTAGCCCTGCCAAGAGAAGGGAAGCAGTATGCTTTGTTCTATTTTTACTCCCAGTTGACTCTCTTCCCACTGTGTTGGTTTCCCTTACAGAATCTAACCCAAACAGAAGAGAAAGTTACAGGACTCCACGCTGCTTGGCAGGGAGCAAGATAGATGCACATAAATATACAGCAGACCCTTTAACAACACGGTTTGAACTGTGTGGGCCCCCTTATATGTGGATTTTTTTCAGTAGTCATACTACAGTACTACACAACCTGTGGATGATGGAATCCACAGATGTGGAATCTTAGATGCGGAGGAATTGTGAATAGAAAGGAACTGCAGATCTGGATGACTAACTGTAAATCACACGTGGATTTTCCACTGTGCCAAGAATTGGCTCCCCTAACCCCTGGATTGTTCAAGAGTCAACTGTATACATGGAATATAAGGGTAAACTAGGAAATTAAGGACAGTGTAAAATAGAAAAAAAGAAAAGGACAAAAATGAGTTAAAAGGATGAGCTAATGTGAAAAGGCAGCTAGAACAAGCAAGTTGGGCCCCAACTTTAGCTCTGAGTTTCCTGGCGGCAAAGGTAAAAAGGTAATAGAGAAGAATCATCTACGTCTTATTAGCTCCAAAAGGAATGAACAGGATGGACTTTATAGAAGGAATACTGAAAAACACGAGGAACATTATTTCTGTCATTTTGAAAAAGCTACAGAAGCATTTTTACTGATGTTTCTTCTGTTGGCTTTCTGAGCAAGGTGGTACCTTACCTACTCTCTGCCTGTCCACAGCCCAGGCTGTGCCCAGACATTGCCCTCGGCTCTGTAAGCGGATCAAGAGATTCCTCCAGACTCTTCCTCCTACCTTTGCTCTGAACCTACTTCTTCTCCTCTAATTTCTCTGGTCTCCATCGACCATGTCATTCCAGATTTCTCCAGCTCCATCCAACTCTTTCTCACTCAGGACCCATTAACCTGTCCATGGGGCTTGTTTTAGGGATTCCTGCCACCAGCAAACTCTCATTCCTTGCCTTGGTTTTATATTCTATAAATCCTGCCCACCACACTCCATGCCCTGCCCAAGTCCTAGCTCTCTTGGCCCGAGTTCAGGCCCAGAATGGGGTGCTGCATGATTAAACAAAAGGATATTAGCCTTCAATAAGGATGAGTTAAATCTTAACTCAATAAAAGAATCTCAGCAGGCAGCTGAGAACATATGGTCCAGGTATATTGATATTTGATTATTTAACTTCATAAGGATAAAGTAAAAAGGACTGAGGTAATGAATAGCTACCATATCCCTTGATCTGCTTCTCTTGGGTGTCAGATGTCCCTAGGAAGGCTTTGGTTAAGTGCTGGAGGGCAGGCATTTCACAGTGGCCTCCTCCAGCAAGAGGTAGAAATGAAGATATTCTGAGATTAAAACTAAAGAGATACATCTCTGCTGTGGGTCCAAGTGAGAGCTGCCACTCAGAAGGGACAGTTGAGAAGCATGCCTTGTATTGTCCCCCCACTGGAGCACCATTCTACCTTGACATCCTGGTAAGATCAAGAATTCCTGTGGGTAGAGCCAATGCTTTCATCAGAAAAGGAACTGTGAATCCATTCAAGTTCTTGCTCAAGGACTTGGCTGAGACCCCAGAATTCTCCTCCATCGAGCATGAAAGAGATGATTGAAAATGAAAAAAATTTTAGTTCCGTTGTTACTGGCCAACCACCTGGATCATAAAAGAACCTCATTTTGGCTCTTGTGCTATGTCTGGTTTGGGGTAAGACCACACACTGCTGGTCTGTAAATATGAGTTAGTAGCAAAGTAAACCTCGAGGTGATGGAGCAATTGCTTCACTGGATGAAATTGTTCGATATGGTCCACTTTGATACCGGAGAACATTTGCCAAAAGCAAAAGAATGGGCTGACACTTAGATGCCCTATCAGGTCATAATTAGATCGTAGGTTCAGGAGCTTCTTGAGTGCTATTCCTCTTACTAGGTAATAAAACCACGCACTCAACAAACAGGATGCTGTCTTCCTATTTCCTATAGCTGGAGGACATGCATTCAATGCATTTTAAAATTTGCATTTGATCTATCAGAAGAGTTTTTTTTTAAATTCTGATTTAGCAGTAGGATTAGGATGCCAGCTGGAAGGCCTGAGGATCTACTCCAAGATTCATTTTTTGTATCATGATGTCTCCTTTTTATGATATTCAAGACTGGGAAGAGAGAATACATAGATATTTGGGGTGGGATGGTGCTCATTTTATTGTAGAAGTTGGAAACTGGCATCTTGTGGGCCAAATGTAGCCTGTAAACATGCTTTATTTGGCATGCAGTGTTTTTCTTTAAGCTTGGATTTGTTGCCAGCATATAAAAATTGAGATATTTCATCTCTTTCTCACACACATATATATATTTTCTTACTTATAAGAAAATTGCACAAAGATTTTCCTTTGAAAAATCAGAAGATCCAGGAACACCAGCCCCAGTTTCCCCGTGGCAAAGCTGAGTAGTAGGTGGTCATTTGCTAAGATACGAGATCTCCAGTTTGCAACGTACAACTTTCCTTCTTGACCTCCATGTATTTGACCTGCTTGACTCCTGTGGTCATCTGAGTTATAATGCCTGTGTAAGGCCCTATTTTATAGGATGACAAGCATGAATAGAGGCAGCCCAGGATTAAGATGAAGGATGAGGTCCTAAGGGTACCACAGGAGATAGATATTAACTCTTGAAAACAGCCAATTTCTGATGGGTGAGTCCCCAAAGGAGCAAGAAGAGTCTTGCCCTGCACAGGCCCTCTTCTAAGACACGTGATACATGTTTCTCTCATGCCACCTTAAGGCCATTTGACAGAAGGAAAAAGGAAGTCACAGAGTCCCGAAGAGACTTTTGTTTGCTGTTGGGCTCTTCAGAGGGAACCTCAAAACACACGTCCAGGGATTGTGCTAGAAATAAGGACTATTAAGATGATTAAGAATGGACTCTGGGGCTTCCCTGGTGGCGCAGTGGTTGAGAATCCGCCAGCCAATGCAGGGGACACGGGTTCGAGCCCTGGTCTGGGAAGATCCCACATGCCACGGAGCAACTAAGCCCATGCGCCACAACTACTGAGCCTGCGCTCTAGAGCAAGCGAGCCACAACTACTGAGCCCGCATG
Organism: Balaenoptera borealis; assembly: GCF_965194805.1. NCBI lineage: Eukaryota > Metazoa > Chordata > Mammalia > Artiodactyla > Balaenopteridae > Balaenoptera > Balaenoptera borealis. The sequence continues at coordinate 177,041,270 of NC_138866.1, forward strand.
CCACAACTACTGAAGCCCGCGTGCCTAGAGCCCGTGCTCCGCAACAAGAGAAGCCACCGCAATGAGAAACCTGCGCACCACAACGAAGAGTAGCCCCTGCTCACCGCAATTAGAGAAAGCCCGTGTGCAGCAATGAAGACCCAACGCAGCCAAAAATAAATAAATAAAATAAATAAACATTTAAAAAAAAAAGAATGGACTCTGGCCAAGCCAAATGCTGCAGAATATTGGTATTCACCACGCCCCGCCCCCCTGCCCCCAGGTGCTGGAATGGGATGGTGTGTGGCCTGGGGACCCTGGCTCCTGCTCCCTGGGAGAGGCCCTCAGGAGGACGGCAGAGCTGCCATCCGGGGGCCCTGGTGTGAGCATAGCATTCTATGCTGCTGATTTCGAATCAACGAGTACCCCTTGTGTGTTTCCAGAGGATTTTTTTTTTCTTTTTTTTAGTAGCTTTTCTCCCTAAATGCTCTGATGCTTGAAAACCCAAAGCTGGGACCCAGCAGGATGGGGGGGTTCCCTTTCCTCATTCTTCCCTTAGGTGGACATTTTAACGAGAAGGATTGTAAAACCCGGCGCCCGCATTGCTGCCTACATGGATGGACCTGGCTGTGCAACACGGCAGTGCAAGGCAAGGAGGAGAAGAGCTTTCTCGGGGCACTGGGCTCTGAGCTCGTCCACACCCAGACACACCTGATTCTGCTTGGAAAATGAAATAGCCTAATTCCCCAACATCAGCCTGGAATCGCGGGAGGGACTCACAACACGTCTGCCTTTAAAGCTTCCCTTTCACTAGTCCGAATTTGATGTTCCTAAAAGGAAGATGAAAGGGGGTGGGGAGGGGAGTTATGCATGTGCTGACTGGGTGGATATTCTCAGTTGTCCCAGGTAGAAACCCTTTGATTGATAGGATCCACATAAAGGGCTATGTTCCCATTACTAAAGGCCGTTACCATCCTTCAGCCCAACTGGCAGATAAGACCAAGATTTTCTTCTGTAAGAAACACCACAAAAACCCAATGAGACAGAACCTGATGTCAAAGACGTGATTTCTTCCAGTTCAATCCAAATCCATTCACTTTTACAGAATAGGTCTAAACCCCAACATTCAGGGTTCAAATCAGGACCTGCTCATTTCAGGCATTTGGTAGCTGGCTCAGCCCTAAATTATACTTTCTAAATCTATTCTGGGACTCGGCTGGGTTATGAAGCTCTGACACATGAGAGCAGCAACCCATTTTTAAAATATTTTCAGAAGTGAAACAGAACAAAACAAAGCAAAAGAAAAGAGGTTTTCTTGAGAGAGATCTCAGGAAAGCTAAGGCTGAGTGGTGGGGTACTGGCTTTTGACGCAGGTGATCAACGTAAGATGTTGAAATCTGTCTTTCATCTTCTCTCTTGCCTTTTTTTTTTTTTGGCTGGACTAGCTCTAAGGGACTGATTGCAGTTTTATTTTTCGGACACAGTGGTTTAAGTTGAGGGGGGTTGTTTAAAACAAGAGCACTGAGTTTCTAGGATACTGTAGGGAAGAAGATTTACTACTGGCTTTGGTTGCCATAACTTTCACCCATTATTCCTTATCCTGGTCTCTACTTGCTCGTTCCAGGACTGACCTCAGGTTGAGCAAGAATTGTCCTGAGAGTTTCTTCCTTTTCCTGTCTCCGTTATTTCCCCCTCCCTATGCTGTGCTCTTTTCTCTACCTCACTGGTGCCTTTTTTTTTTTCCTTTTCTGGAAAGCTATACTTCCGGTACCATTCTCAAACTTTAGTCAATGTTATAACCCTCAAAGGTTCAGATTCAGTGTGTCTGGGGAGAGAACATGCATCTATGGGTTTAGAGAACACACGGGTGATTCTTTTTTTTTTTTAACGTCTGTATTGGAGTATAATTGCTTTACAATGGTGTGTTAGTTTCTGCTTTATGACAAAGTGATCCCGGGTGATTCTGATGCACGCAGCTTGCACACAAGCTCTTTCACAACACAGCAATCAGATGATTTCCTAGTCCTTATTGCACTTGATTATCAGCAGCATTGGACAGTCCAACATTCCCTTCTGAGAAATTCTCTTCAATTCTCTTTGCACCTCACTGGATGCACTTATTTGTCTTTCTTTGCTGGTTCCTCCTCCTGGAAGTGATCTCTAAACTTGGGTCCAGTCCCGTGATATTTCTTTGTGCCACCATCCAGGTAACATCACCTAGTCTTGTGGCTATTTACACTGTCCTCCAAGGGTATACCAGAAAATGTTCAACCATTGACTCCCCAGAAGAAAAAGCCCCGATTTGTAATGTTTGCCAGTTTCCACGGTGTAAATTCTCCCATCACTGACCATTTCAACCTGCCCACATGTGGTCACTGCATGTGGCGCTAGGAAGAGATGTACACAGTCAGCACAGAGCCTGGGATAAGTCAGCTCTATCATCCCCCTGATTACCGTCCACATTTATATCTCCAGTCCAGACTCTCGCCTAAACACCAAACGTGTTTTTAACATCCTCTGTTTGCGTTTTTAACTATCATCTCAAGTTTAACACATCCAAGTAGAACCCCTCATCTCCCCGCCCCTGCTGTCATCACCCCAAGCTGGTCCTGCAGTGTTCCCCATCTCAGCAGCAACTCCACTCTCCAGCTGCTCAGGGTGGGAATTCCTCTTCTTGATTCCGCTTTCTCTAGCACCCAATCCATCAGCCAATCCTGTCAATTCTACGCTGTAGACAAATCCAGGATCCATTCATTTCTCACCACCTCCAGAGTTAGCATTTCTCATCAGGATTCTTACACTCATGACCTAATGAGTCACCTGCTTCCATGCCTGGTTCCCTACCAGCCTAGTAGCTGCAGGGACTCCTTTAAAACATGTCAGCTGAGGTCATCCTTCTTTCCCCAAACCACTCATCTCCTTTTGTCCTGCTCAGCGTAAAACCCCGAAGTCCTCATCCTGGCCTGAGCAGCCCTCGGTCACACGGGCTCCTAACACCTCGCTGTCTGCTGCTCCTGACCGCTTACCCCCGGCCCTCCCCCCTTTACTCCTCAGATCCATCAAGTGTGGTCTGGCATCGCACCTGTGTACGTGAAGTGTCCTCTGCCCGGCGTGTTCTCTCCCCAGACGGCTGCATGTCCTGCTCCCTCACTTCGTCATGCCTCTCCTCCAATTCCACTTTAACAGAGAGCCACATCGTAGAAAACGCAGCACACCCTTCTCTCCTCCCTCCTTATCCTGCTGTGTATTTCCTTAGAGGCCTTAGCACCAATTACAGTCATCCCTGGGTATCTGTGGGGGATTAGTTTCAAGACCCTCGCAGAGACCCAGATCCATGGATACTCAAGTCTCCTCTATAAAATGGCACAGTACATAGTACTTCAGCCTTCTGTATCTGCAGGTGCCACATCAGCGTAAAAGGGAGGCCCACCGCAACATGAAAGCAGAGATTTTGTTACAGCCCCTGGGCCTACAACACTGCCTGGCATGTAGTAGGTATTAAATAAAAATCTGTAGAATTAAAAAATAGAGTGCTGGGTCCTAGATATTAGATTCCCTGTGGTATTTATATTCTGAGACTGATTTTTTTTTAATTGAAGTTGAACCATGTTTTCCAGAAGTGATTAATATACTTTTAAAAGCCTCATTGGTTTTCCTGATTCATGTTCCAATAGAGAGACGGGAAGAACCATTTGGAAGCAACCTATCCACGTGGAAATGTGACCTTGGCATGTTTGAGAAAACTCAGCAGGCGGTGGAGGAAAAAGATCAGGGGCGTGTTTATGGACTATCTTGAAATATACACACAGATTCTGATTGGGAAGGAAAACGGCCGCCCACATACTCAGAAGGGTTAATTGTGTAGTAATTAGGAAACCACTGCTTGTGGTTTCAAGCAGTTTTTCTTCTTTTTTCCCACCCTTTTTTAGATTCTTTTCTCATATAGGTCATTACAGAGTATTGAGTAGAACAAGAAGTTTTTCATGAGCAAGTTCTCTACCAAGAAGACCTGGCATCCTAATTTGAGTCACTTTGTTAAGAACTGATAATGACACAAATATTTATCGGCATAAGAAATGCAGGCACTTTGCAACCCTATTCTTTGAGTGACAATTCTGTTTGAGTTTATAACCATAAAAACATTCTTTTCATTCATCTATTCACATTCATTCAATAAATGTATAATCACGCTATATATGTGCCAGGCATGGCTCTAGGCTCTGGGACTTCGTAGAAAAACTGATCAAGTCCTTTGAAGCAGTTAGTAATTGAGTGACCAGGAAGGGAAGAGAAAAAAGAATGAAAAATCCACAGATGTGATTCATCCACTCCCAGATTAGAAAACATAGATCCATGGCAGAGTTTCTTCTATACTGCTTCCTACGCATAAGATGCTATTGTTCTCAGAGGCACATTGATAAATCAGTACAAATTTACTGATTGTTTTCAACTATGTGTTCAAAGAAACTCTTATATCACACAGGTGGATAGCATTCACTCTGCTAGAGCAATTTATAAGAGATCTGCTTTCAAAATACCTACAGAGAGTGTCCTGCGAATACAGGATTGATTTTATGAACATGGCTGCAAGATGGTGGGTTGAAATACACCCGGAAGGGACTTTGTCCCTGCTCCAGTGGAGAAGAACTTTGCTGGAGTAGCTGGATTGGGTGTTTCTGATCTCAAATTATCTAAAAGGAAGTCCTGTATGGTACTAGCCACTATGACTTCAGAAGGCTGTGTTCAATTATCCAGAAAGTGACCTCAAAGTGCTGGACACTTCATAAGATGTCCCAGGTATACGAACACACTTTTAAAAGATGAAGTGTTTTTTTTTTTTCCTATTGAGAATGACACTCTTGACTAAAAATCCAACACAACTGACTCATTTATTCCCTTTTTATGTGAAGACACTGGAAAGCACAGGAACTAGCTAATTTCTTTAAGCTAGGATCTTGCCCAGACAATCCATCTTGGCAATAATCTCCCCTTGGGGCAGTGGTTGTCAATGTGGCCACACAGTAGAATCACGTGGGCGCTTAACTACAGATGATGCCTGGGTCCCTTCTCCAGAGATGCTGATATTCACTGGTTTGGGGGTACAGCTTGGGTGTTGGGATTTTTAAAGCTTCTCAGGTGCTTCCAGAGTGAAGCCAAGGTTGAGAAGCACTGCTGTAGGATGAGTGATGTCATCTGACCCAAGACATTAAAGAGAGTCCTAAGAAGGATTCAGGACCTGGGGATGAGTAGTCGAAAGAGGGAAACCATCACCTGGTTTCATGCTGAGCTTGAGAGCTGTAGCTCGGGGCAGGATGGTGAGGTTCCTGGGAGTCTCGACCATTTGAAGAGAGATTTCCAGTCCTGCTTTCCCCACCAGCCTGAGGAATGAGAACCCTGGAGTGGTACCCAGTAGAGGGACAGCCTTTCCATTATGCCACCTCATTCTGGCCAAGATGAGAAGTCACTGGTTTAACTTGACATGAGCTGCTGTGAGAAATAAAATAAATGTTGGTGCACCAATCTGGGGTCACTTAAAATCACACGGGACTAACCAACGTGGGGAACACGGCCTTCAGTGCAGCCCGTGAACCCGAGAATTGGAGCCCCTGATATAGTGCATGTTCTTTCTCCTCCAGAGAGGTGTGTATTTATAGAAAGAACAGAACCTATGCAGGATGAGGGGGGCTGGATAATAATATGTGTGAATAAATACACTGATCTGTCTGAACCGTTTCTGGGCTGTCTGCTTTCCATGGTAATAAATATCCACTAAAAGCCGTCTGCTGTATGTGTTTTTGGTAAAGTCTCACACTTCCCTGCATGAATACATTCAGAATGTAAGCACCACACACTCCGCGACAGAGATTCTGTTGTATTCTGAATTCTTAAGTTATGCAGCTTAGCAGCTGTGATAATGTAACGGTTTGCAAAGTAATAGACAGGCCACACGTCAACCTGGAATAACACATCAAATAATGAATAATGTGGGTGCAAAAAGGTTTAATTTACACTGTGTTAAAAATACTGCTCCAGAAATACCACACCAATTCAGTCTTTCCAGGACAAAAAAAAAAACAAATGAAAACAAAACAAAAAACCCTTTTACTTAGATATTTCAGTAACTGTGGTAAAAGAGAATGCTTTCTTATTTATTTTTTTCAAGAAAAGTGTCCAATTCCTATTACTCTGTGAAGAGACATATAATGAGTCTGATTCGTTGTTCACATACACACATTGTTCCCCTTCAAGATACGTCTCAGATTTCAGAATAAATAGGAGAAAAGCATTTGTCTCCTCAGTTTGTATCAGCATATAAGTGTGGACACATTTTCCACCAGCAAAAATGGGGCTGGTGGTCATTTAACATAAGATGCGAGGCTGTTCCGGTTTATGTTTTCATTCTGATCCTCTTCCCAGATTGTCTCCCTGAGGGAAGTTTCTAGCAACTTCCAGATTTCATTCATTCTCTCATCTAACGAATGTTTCGCCCTCCTGCTAGGAACCAGGGGCCGAAGTGTGTTCCCTGTCCTCAAGGAGCTTGTTGTCATGGGTGTGGAGGAAACAGGCAGCAGGCAGATTCAATGCAATGTCATTTGTGTTACTGTAAGGGAGATACAGAGAGCTTTGAGAGCCTGAAGGAAGGAAGAGCCGTTATTCATACTTGGGGAGGGGGTGGGTACCTGGAAAGCCTTCTGACAGGATGTTATCTTTAGGCTGAAGTGTGTGAATAGGAAGTTAAGGAGGCGGAGGGAGGATGCAGTGTGCGTCAAGCCTACAAAAGCACGTGCAAAGGCCCTGTGGCAAGGGAGAGCATGGTAGTTTGGAGGAACTGCAGACGTGTTCAGTGTGGTTGGAGTGTACAGTACCCGGGGTAAGGGATGGGGAGAGACCAGGCTGGAGAGGGTAGCAGCGTCCCGATTACGGAGGGCCTTATAATTATGTTTAGACATTTGTACTTATCTTGAGGCAGGGATTTTAAGTAGACAAGTGGAAGATGATGGAGGCCTGAACCAAGAAATGGGGAGGAGGAGTTAGATGTGAGAGAGGTTCTGGAGCTGGAATTGGCAGCACTTGGTGACTGATTAGATGGCGGACCCCAGGGAAAGGGAAGAGGCAGGGAAGATGCCTGGGTTCTCATTTGGGTGTTTAGATGGCTGGTGGTGTTGAAGGAATCGGAGCAGGACTGTGGGTGAGAGGATGAATTCCACTTTGAACATGTTGAACGTGAGGGATTGAGAGCCTCAAGACAAGAGAGACGTCCACTCCACCCTGGGTCATCCAGACCCAGGAAACGTGGGTCTGGATGACAGAGAGGATAAATCAGTGGGGAGATGGGCATCCTTAATAAACACACACACTAAAATAATGCGTACTGGGCCACACACAGCGTGGTCCGCTTATTCCTGGGTTTTGGACCTATAACAGTCATCTCCAATGTGAAACAATTTCCTCATATTGTAGGGTCATAGAAACTTAATACAACATTCACCCCATCTCCACAGCAAATTCCCCCCTAAAAGGTCCACATTTGCTCTCTCCTTAATTCATTTATATGTTATGTTCTTACACTCTTAGAATTTTCCATGAAGTTCATTTTTACCTTCCCAGCTCGAGAAGGAAAAGACCCTACTGAAGTACCTGGGCTTGAGTAAGTTTACTTACTTGGCACTGGTGTGCAATGAATTTGAAACATTGTATTTTTTATGTCTTACATAAAATTGGGAGTTCAAGGGAAGTTATCACCAGGAAATACTTCTGTCTTGGCTTTATTGGGTGAATATCCCTTAAAGGACATCTTTGGGTGACAGTAAGTGTGACTAAGAATGTATGTAAAAGGCTACTGGTTATTAAAAATACAAGCCAAGTGTTCCTCTACTCAAAGTCAAACTTCAAAAATATGCCTATCAAATGGAAATTGGTGCAGCCACTATGGAAAACAGTATGGAGGTTCCTCAAAAAATTAAAAATAGAGCTACCATAGGATCCAGCTATTCCACTCCTGGGCATTTATCTGGACAAAACTATAATTTGAAAAGATACGTGCACCCCTATGTTCATAGCACTATTTACAATAGTCAAGACATGGAAACAACTTAAATGTCCATCGACAGATGAATGGGTAAAGAAGATGTGGTACATATGTACAATGGAATACTACTCAGCCATAAAAAAGAATGAAATAATGCCATTTGCAGGAACATGGATGGACCTAGAGATTATCACACTAAGTGAAGTAAGTCAGAAAAAGAAAGATAAATACCATATGATATCACTTATACATGGAATCTAAAATATGACACAAATGAACCTATCTATGAAACAGAAACAGATACACAGACGTAGAGGACAGACTTGTGGTTGCCAAGGGGTGGGGTGGGAGAGGGATGGATTGGGAGTTTGGGATTAGCAGACGCAAACTCTTATATAGAAAATGGATAAACAACAAGGTCCTACTGTATAGCACAGGGAACTATATTCAATACACTGTGAAAAACCATAATGGAAAAGAATATGGAAAAAAATATAATTTTTATATAAAAAGTTATATATATATAAATATATAACTGAGTCACTTTGCTGTACAGTAGAAATTAACACAACACTGTAAATCAACTATACCTCAATAAAATAAATTTTTAAAATACGCCCATCGTTAATGATTACCTTCTTTCTACACGCCATGTATCATGGTAGGGCCTTACATACATCACCTCTAATCCTTAATAACCGTCCTCAAGGATAGATAGTGCAGATGAATAAACCAGGCTGAGAAAGCCCGAGTCACTGCCAAAGTCACACAATTAGTAGGTAGTGAGGCTCTTGTTTCTTGGGGACAGTGTGGCTGCAAGCCCCACCCTTTCCACCCCACTTGGCTGCTTCCTGTTGCACCTGAATCACCTTCATTACTTATTTTGGAGCTGGATTAGAGCCCTATTGTATTGACTTATAACAGTTTCATTTATATAAACCTCAGATCTCCTATCTCCAAACATGGCATCTTAGATTTCTTTTTCTGCCCTGCCTAGGATGGTGATGGGTTGGTTGATGGTTGTCTGTGAACACATATGAACAAGAACCAGGCTTGGTCAACCAGCCTGAGTATTTTGTAATCAGGATTTGACGGCTGTCTAAGTAGCAGAGTTAGAAAGGTGCATTTCTGTGTTTTCAACTCATCTTCCAGGCAGTTGGAAAACAGAAGCCATTGTTTAATCCTGGACACGTAAGGGCCCATGACTGTCAGTGCACTAGGTCATGAGTTCTTCTCTTTGGTTGTCAGCATCTCTGCCTTTGGTAAGTTTCCTTTCCTGTGAAGTGCTCGTGGCAGGTTGGCTATAACCCATTTCTCAGGGCCAGGCTGCAATGTCGAAGCTCCCTCAGGGAGCAAAGGTGATGAAACACTGGCCCAACGGCAGGGATGTAAGATACCAGGTCCCTAGACTGAGGTCCTGCTCTGTCCTTGACTGCATGTCCCCGGACAGAAGATTAAACCTCCACATGCCTTGGTTTCCCTGTTCATACAGGACAAGGGTAGTAATCCCCATTCTCTGTGCCTAATGAGCAGCTCACGATCGTAAAGGGAGGTAACAGATAAGAAAGTGCATTGGGGCAAAGGTGTTATAGAAATGCGAGGTCTTACCATCATTAAATATCACGAGACCATAGAAATCACTCGGATGTCTGGCACACTCTAGACTGCAGATGTAACCGAGAAAGCTGTTGCTGCTTTTAATTCAGGGAGTCCCGAGAAAAGAATGCTGTTTGTCAGTGTCTGCCCTGAAAGCAGATGCCATTTCTCACCTTTCCTGCCCCCCCTTTTATATAAATAGATGACTCTGATTGTGAAAGTTGTCATAAAACCAGCGATGGCATAAAATATCCAATTGAAATCGACATGACGTCATATGTTCCAATTAGTCTCACTCTTCCCCATGGTGGAGGGTGACAGGGTAGCCTTGTAGGAACGCAAGGGGGCTCTTCTTGTGAGTGATGGTGTCTCAGCCCCACCACTTCACAGCTGGCAATGAAGATTAACAGGACATCTGATGCTCCAGTGATGGACATGCTTCTCTTAAGGGCCTAGAAGTTTTCAGATCAGACTCCTAAGACACTGGTGTGTGCCCAAGGACAGGACATAGGTCTGTATCTTGAATGTCGGTATACACCAGCACATACAACAATAGACAGGTTTTGTATCTGACCCTGTGTTCATATATTGCCAGTTTTTCTTAAACGAATAACAGAAATGGTACGTGAATATATCTGGATTTATGAAACATACATGATTTATTAAACATCCATCTGGAGATTCTAATGGTTAAATAGGTTACTCTGGATTATTTGTGCAAATGTGCAGGATAATTCTCTCCTTAGTTTTGTCATGTGGTACAACTCGAGTACGGGCAACTCACATTTCCAAGGGAGTTTTTGTGAACAGAACATATTATATAAACTTAGTTACCATACAGGAAAAAAAATTTCACCGGAACCTAAAATCACATTTGTTAATATAATGATCAATTTGCAAATTTTGCTCTAACAGTTGGTCCTATACTGTAAAACTCTTGGTATAAAAGGGAGCACGCATTAGGCCCTGAATACATTTAAGTTGATGACCCTGATATGGAGCCCAAGAAATATGTCTCAAAAGAAAGACCTACACACAGCCAGAATAGGAAGAGAAGTTTTTTCCATTACTACTCAAATGGCAGAATAAAATGTAACTCATCAAAAGTCAGGAAATCAACCCCACCTGGAAATCTCGATAGCCCCTCGTAGTTTTAAAGCTTGACTCATGTTTTCCTTAAATTTAAAAATCACCAAGTAGTCAGTATACAAACCAGAAAAAGTCACTTGAATTAAATGCTGTTCCCCTTTATAAGACGCAGCAGGTCGCTTATCTATCACGACAGCGGTTTGTGATCCTCTTTGCCTTATTGATTTTAGATTACACCTTCACCTAAAATGTCTAAGTAGACATCCGCAGCCCGCAGAGGGATCTGCCATTATGCAAACAGGGGCTTTGGGGGTTTCTGAGACCCGCAAACCATTCCACCCCTGTGTGGGTACAGGCGTTGTCCCCACGTGAATGAGCCCAACGTCCTGAGGACGACCAGATTTGCATTAACTACCGTCATCCCCCAAACTACATCAGTCACTCCAGAGAAGGACAAATCCCTGTTATTGTTTTACAGCATCTTCTCTGCCAGGTGCTACCGTAAAGTAAGCATGTTTTCAGAAAACTAACAGAGAGCCACAATCCATAATGGTAAAAAACCCCAAATGATAGCAAGGTATTTGAAACAGTACAACCACAACTAAACAACAGAGGGGATTTTAATCAACCAGGTGCATCATTTAAACCCTCAAAGCGTCACAGCTCCTTATCATTGCCTCCTTTGAAGACACTGTCACCCAGCAGAGGAAAGGAAATTTGCAGCCCTACTGCACCAATGAATCTGTTTCACTGAACAGAGAGGAAAACAGGTTTTGCAGCCCGAAGCTCTTCTCCACGGGCACTCTCATCGTCCATGCTCTTTCCAGAGGGCAGTCTCTACCCCAATCTTTTCTCTTATGTTTCATCTCTAACAGTCCCAACCCCCATGCACAGCCGACCAACATTTGTTTCAAATTTCTCATCATTATCTACAAAGAAAAAAAATTACATATGCCACAGTATTCCCCAGTCGCAGGAATTTGAATTTTTCAGGAAAACATGACTACCAGAAGGGATGCTATGTACAACGAAAAGAAACCTCTCCCTTTCTCTGGAGCAATTGCTCGGGTGAAGAACAAACAGCCCGCCACGTCGCTTACCCTCTCCACGCTGCGTCTTCTCAGAGATCCATACGGAATTTTCAGTAAAAGTCTCTGGGATCTATTCGGAGCCACTGCAGCCTGAACCACCATGGTGTAGAGCCGTGTGTGTGTGTGTCTCTCTCTGTGTGTGTGTGTGTGTGTGTGTGTGTGTGTGTGTGTGCTCAGCCAAGGGAGAGACGGAGGCGTCCTCAAAACTGGGAAACTCCTGGAGGTTTCCCAAATATCAAATAACTGAAAGAGTTTTTTTCTTCCGACCTATGAGCCAAGATGTGGTGTGTCAGGAGGTGGGGGGATGGGGAAGAAGAAAAAGAGCCCAAGTTCTGCAACTTCAGCGCGTCTCCCGCAGCAGCTCAGCCCAGCCCCCTCCTGTCTGCCCCTGCCTGTCAGTCAGTCCCTCGGTGAGTCTGCATGTCCTAGGGGTGGGCAAATGACGCTTCTGGGGAGAGTGATCCAGAAATGTCAACTTTGCTTCTCGTGGCTGCAGACGGTAACCAGGTCAGTTGTCTAATCGAAGCCCTATCAGACGTAGTATTCATCCCATCACGTGACTCCAAAGCCCCTTGGCCATACAGTAGGTCACATGCTCACCTTAAAAAGACTATTTGGAATATCACCATCTGGTGTGGAGATTAATGTGCAATCCTGCATTCTGATTTCACTCTCTTCTGGACACAGGAAAAATATTTGAAGGGCAGTGACATAACACAGTGGGGACTTGGTGGGGAAACGCTCTTCACAGTCATAAATTATAAGTATGACCCTGAGCATCAGACAGGCATATTTTTTCCTTCCTGCTTTCCAACGGGTAGAAAATAAATGTAGGCATACAGTTAATTATATATGTGAATGGCGTCGACAAAGAGGAAGTGTGAAGGAAGAAAGGAGAAAATGTTTGTATCCCATGGTTCAGATGAATCACATCAAATATACCAGACAGACTCGCATTTGGCATCTCCTCATTTAAATGTTTGTGTTACAGAGCATTGATTTTTATGTGTGCCAATAAACATGAAGAAATTATGTTTGATTTTACAAGGCTCTGAAAAGGACTGTCTATGCTCAGATTTACCCATCACATTTGTCTATTCTTCTCTAATCAGATGGTATAATTCCACATCGGACAAGCTTCTCAGACTGCTGGTACACATGCTCTAAAAATTTAAGTGTCCTGTAATATTTTGTTTCTGATATATCGTTCATTTGTGCAACTGCCTCCATCTCTACTCCTTCCTAAATCTGCTTATTTCTATAGCAGAGAAAATTACTCAAAAGAATAAACAAGTAAGGGGCTTCCAGAGTTGGAGGTATTTTAGTTTCTTTCTTTTTAACGTGTTTCTGCCTCCGCTGCTTCACTCTGTTCTGGGGTTTTATGAAAGGGATGCCATTTCCTTTGTAAAAAAATCCCATGCTTTTGGGTGTTTGCCTAATATCACTCTTATGCTTTGGGAACCAGCTTTTATTTATTCTCTACAGACCCGTTTATTGAAAACGACGGAAAAGAAAGTTCTGTTTATTCTAAGAGTCTGATGGGAAGTGGGCGCTGGGGGGGGGGACAGAGGGAAAAAAGTGGAATTCTACGCTGCTCGAAAATGAATCAGGAAAAAGACTCTTAGAAGCGGGGTGCTCCTTGCGGTGGGGTGGGAGGGATGGAGACGTGGGTCTGGGCACCCAACTCAGACACACATTAAGAGGCAGTTAAAGAAAGCATCAAGTTGATGTGGGAAATTCCAAATATACAACAATCGGGCTTTGTTCGTAATGGGTTCCATATGTGCCGTTGAGAGTTGTGAAAGGGTGAGAGGGAAGGGGGGAGACAGGGGAAGATGGAAATTTCTCCAGCATGACCTGCAGAGAGTCTTTGGCGAGGTGGCTTAGGCTTACAGACCCTTCTTCCTCTTTCTCACTTCCTTTCTGCACTGCCCCGTGGAAATACATCTGGAATGCTACCCAATAGCTTGGCTAGATCGATAGACTCTCTTTCCTTTATAAAACCCTGTTCGATTCCATAACAGTTTTGAACAAAGGATAGGCACATTTTCTAAGCCCTTATCTGTCCAAAGCTCTGGGATTCTGTTTGCAAGTGCAGTTCGAGAGGGGGCCATGGGTCAGATCAACTGAGAGGTCACCGTCTCTTTCCTGACCCAGGCCAGGGCAAAGCCCCTGGGAGCTGGATTTCTTTACATTTGACTAAATGCAACTTCCTGTTTCCCAGGGGTATTAATGAGTGTTTCGCTGAAGAGCTCAAGGCTTCGTGGCATAGTTCAGATCAGAAGGGACACTTTGATGAACTAAGTGCAAATAAAACAAAAACATATGCCTTTGATTAAAGTTAAAATACATATAGAAGAGAATGTTAATGGAAACAAAAATAACCGTTGGCCAGACTCCCACACATTTGAGCCCCACTCATTCTACCCCCATTCCCTACCCTGGGGGTGTGGAGAGCAGGGTCATTTCTCATGTCAGCACTGGCGCCTCCTCCCAGCTAATAGAGAGCCCTCGCCAGTCCCCATGGAGTAGGTGGACACCTCCCCAGAGAGGTGTGAAGGCTCTCAAAGTTCAGCTTGTGCAAAACGATCTTTCTGACGATCTTGCTGTGGGTGCTTGAGATTTACACGTTTTAAATTGATTATTGAGTCTAAACTATTTATTTCCAGGAGACCATTGTTACACTGTTACAATACAAATATATTTCTTGGGAGGGGATATGCACTCGTACCTCAGCGGATATGACCACTTTAGGAGAGGCAAGGGTAGCTTAGGCTTACTGAGTACCCAGCAGTTGCCAGGCAACATGCTGGAAGGTTACCAAGGGATAACTCCATGGCAGAATTAAGTTCCATTAGCCATGTTTTACAGGCGATGAAACTGGGGCCCAGAGACGGTTAGTAAGTTGACCAAGTAAGTTAGAGCTGCCAGAGCTAAGATGGAAACCAAAGTCAATCTGGGTGACTTCAGGGCCTGACTTGGTCCCTTATACTCTCACCTGCCACTGAGGACTTTATCAGATTATAGCACTTTGGAAATGTAGAAAGGAGATGTATCCATCGGGCCCATCAGGGAAATGGAAAGACCACTGTCTTTGAAAAAGAGAGAATTTCAATCCAGGAAATGGCGATATATTGAGCAGTGCTAGAGTCTCTGCAACCGCTGCCTTGGCGTCCCTTGGAGCTAAGCCTTTGGAGCCGAGTGCAGCCAGCCCTCCCCATCCGTGGGTTCCGCATCCATAGATTCAACCAACCATGGATATAGGTTTTGATCCGTTGCTGGGTGAACCTGCAGATGTGGAACCTGCAGATACGGAGGGCCAACTATCAGGGACTTGAGCTTCCCCAGGTGTTGGCATCCGCATGGGTCCTGGAACCAAGCCCCTGCGGATAGCAGCAAGGGACTGTATTACTTAGAGAGAGCATGGTTTTACCAGGGTGGCGGATGACACAGTTCCCTGTGCATCAAGGGAACAGCCCAGTGGGCACGGGACAGGCGGGGAGGATGCTGCCGGGCCGGGGTATCAGTGAAGGCTGCTGGGAGATGGCGTGGGGAAGACGCCCCTCTGTTCTAGAGTCCCTGAAGCTGCCGCTTCTGATGCCTCTGGCAGGCCAGCACCCACTCAAGGCTGGTGGAGCTTTTTCTTTAAAGATTTTTTAAAAAAATGTGGACCATTTTTAAAGTCTTTATTGAACTTGTTACAATATTGCTTCCGTTTTATGTTTCGGTTTTTTGGCCACAAGACACGCGGCATCTTAGCTCCCCAACCGGGGATCGAACCCACACCCCCTGCATTGGAAGGCGAAGTCTTTAACCACTGGGCCGCCAGGGAAGTCCCTGGTGAAGCTTTGTATTTGTTCGTTTTGAATATGTCCTTCCAGCCTCACTGAAAGTGTTCACATTCAAACCCTGGAATGAAAAGGCATAGGAATCGATGGAGCCATACTTCAGGAGAATCAATGGTCTTGACACACCAAAGCAAGATGTATCCAACCAAATGGTCAGGGATAGCAGGAGGGGAAAGAGGGGGCTGGGGAAGATGGCCTGTCAGGGGGAAAGCCTTTGCTGACGCCAGTGCTGGCGGGAAGCAGGAGAGGGAAGGTTCCACGGGGTGACGTGTGCACGGGTGCGAGCGCTGACCCCCATGTCGGACGGCTGACCGTGCTGGCGCCTGATAGGCAGCCCTGGGGAAGGCGGGTGACCTCCTGGGAGGACACTGGCAACAGAAATGGGGACCGGTCATCGCACCCTCCTGCCCAGAGTGAGCCTGACATACCAGAACCGAGGGCTCATTCCAGCTGCTGGCCCAGGGCCTGCAGCGACCATCGGGGAGGCTAATCTTTTCAGTCCTTGGCAGGTCCACGTGGCTGCCTGACTCACCGCAGACTGTAAACTCACCAGCACTAGTCAGCTCACTGGCACTGCTTGATTTTGTTCATTCGGCAGAACGTGAGAAGGGGTCATAGGACACAGAGGTGTCGGCTGGGGGAGGGGACTGAGGGCACGCTGTAGGGGAGGGGGAGGGGTGCCATAATGAAGCTCCAGGGCCAGAGGGCAGCCTGAGGTCCCTGTGAGCCTGGGGTCAGGGTCAAAGGGCAGCGAGCTGAGACGTGTTGGAGGGTGAGCTGAAGCGCCCTTCGGGAAAGAAGGACAGAATCAATCTGAAGAAGGTCATCTCTGGCCTTTCTGTTCATTTTCATTCTTTCTCTGGTGAAAGGTGGAATATGGCTTATATTAGGGAAATGAAGACAACAGAAAGCGGACAGATGAGATGCTTCTCCTAACGTCCATCTCAAGCCACTATTTCTTGTCCGTTAAGCAGGACGTGAAAGGGCTCTTCCTCGGTTTCATTGGCGGCTGCAAGGCAGCGGGGCCGGCGTCGCCGACACCTACTCCAGGGCTTAGCGAGGGAGGGTCTGAAGCCCTCAGGCGACCTCGCCCTGCAGGCTGTCCGGGCAGGGGGAAGAGGCAGAAGGGGGAGCCGCAGGCCCGGGGAGAGGGGCTGTGAGGTGCCCGCGGGGAGGGTCACAGGGAAAGGGACCAAGCGCAGCAGCCGCTGGCAGCAAAGGGAGGGGAGACAAGTCCCATCCCATCCCATCGCCTCGGTTCATCCTAGGTGCTCAGTGTGTTGTGTGAAGGGCGGCTGACATAGAGGCCGGGGGCGAAGATTTTACATGACCAACTGGGAGAGAGTAGAATATTGTGATCTATAACCAAAAATATACATTTGGTCTTAGTCCCCTTTCCTGGCACAGAGCTCTTAAAACCCCTGGAATTTCCTAACAGGTGCCTTTTGTTATGTTCACGGGTGACTCTTAGAAAGTCCCTAGGACACCTAAGGATGGGGCTTGGTTCAGAGGAACCAAGCCTGTGATTGGAGGGCTGGAGCTTTCAGTCCTACCCCCCTGACCCCCGGGGAGGGGGGAGGGGCTGGAGGTTGCGTCAGTGTCCAAGGGCCGATGATGTAATCAATCATGCCTATGTAAGGAGGCCTCCCTAAAGATCCCAATGGTCTGGGGTTTGGAGAGCTTCTGGGTTGGACATTTGGGGGAGACTGGTGCAACTCACACCTTGCTCTATGCTTCTCTTCCATCTGGCTGTTCCTGAGTTACATCCATTAATAATCAACTGGTAATTTAGTAACTAAAATGTTTCTGAGTCCTGGGAGTTACTCTAGCAAAGGAATCAAACCCCCGAAGGGGGTCTGATTTGTAGCCATCTGGTCAGAAGCTCAGGTGATAACCTGGGCTTGCAGCTGGCGTCTGAAGTGGGGCAGGGCAGCCTTGTAGGACTGAGCCCTCAACCTGTGGGATCCAGTGCCGTCTTTGGGTAGACAGTGTCAGAACTGAGCTGAACTGTAAGACAGCGGCTGGCGCTGGAGAATCGTCGGTGTGGGGACCACTCGCCCCCGACACACTGGTACTGGGTTCGAGGATATTAAGAGGTATCACGTGTGCCTGGGAACCGCAGTGAGAAATCCCAGCAGTGAGAAAGGGGTCAGGGTAGGGTCTTCAAAGAACCCACGGGAACCCTGCAAGGACAAGACTGGGTTTAAATACCTGCCAGTCCCAGAGAGAGACTTTCCTGCCCCGACCTCTCCTACCTTCCCCACACCCGGCATCACCCCACACCAACCCTGAGCTGGGGGACGGAGGCGCTGGAGCCTTGAATGACATTTGGAGTTTTTAACGACTGTCATGTAAAACGGATGAGAGAGTAAATAGGCAGAGATTGACCCAAACACACACATGAAGACAACACATTCCTAACCAATTTGGAAAATTCCTCCAGCAGGAGGGAGGGAAGCTCTGTCTTTCTTCAACATTCCAGCACCATTTCCATTAGCTCCTAACTCGGCTAACCTGCGTGATTCATGTCACGTCTTATTAGAGTAAGCTGTGACTGAGGCTATGCAAACAGAAATACTGCTGACAGCCATAATTTTCTGTTTGAAAATGGCTGGAATTCAGGCCAAACACGAAACCCAATATCCCTAAGAAGAGAACGTGGGGCAACTCTGGTGTCACCAGACCTCACGTGCCCGGGGCCTGCGGGATTACTGACGGGTCCCCGTGCAGGACAGTGTAGGTTTCTCTTGGTTGGAGCTAAGGTTTGCACTGATGCTATGTATGCATGGTTGGCATTACCCATCTTTGGACAGACTTTCCCTCCTGCTACGGCATTTGGAAGAAACAGTGGGTAGAACTGTAGGGAGCTTGGGTAGGCAGATGAATTTTTCCTTCCCTATTTCTCTCTCTCTTTCTGTCTCAAGCTCCCTTTGCCTAGTATGGGCTCTGTCCTGGGCTTCACTGAACAGTTCCCCTCCATGACCAGCCTGGCAAAGAAAATAAATGAAGCTTCATCTGAATCCTTCAGTTTGACTCCCAATTATCCTTGCTGGGAAAAGGTTTGGTGGATGAGGATGAGTTTACTATTCGCTTCTGAGTTGACACTGCCTGTGGTCTTCTTGTATTCCATACCAAGCTCCACACTGGCCTTGCCCTTGTCTAAACCAATGTTGTCATTTCTTTTCATTGCTTGGGCTGCACATCCTTCATTCAACAATTATTTGACTGAGTGTCTAATAACATAATGGCAACCCCCTTACCCAGCACATTCTATTACAGGCACTCTTCTGAAGGTTTTTAGAAGTACAGTCACTCGTTTAATTCTCACAATACCTTATCAAATAGATAATCTTGTTCTCCCTGGATGAAGAAACCGAGGCAGGGAGCCTTGAAGTCACCTGTCCGAGGTCCCCTGTAAGCAGCCTCACAGTACATGAACTGTTACACTCTCCTAGATGGCTACTGTGTATCAGGTGCTGGGCCAAGAATTGAGGACACAAGAGAACTTTTGCTTATTGGAAGACTTTTTTGTTCCTGAAACTCAGCTCCCCTCTGTGATGGGGAAGTGAAAGGACACCGGCCTTATACCTGAGTTGGCACCTGGAAGGTTACTGCACACCTACCTACCCCACAGGAGGAAATGAAATCATGTTTGTGAAAGTTCTTTGTAAATCACACACACACACACACACACACACACACACACACACACACAGAGTTTTCCTGTTAACTCTGTCACCACAACAGCCCTCCTGGACCTCACCATCTACCTCTCCCCCTCTTCATACATAGCCTGCTATGATGGCCATATTTCATCCGTCTGAATTCCCTGAAGTTCATGCAGTTAAGCCCCTTTTTTTGGGGGGGGGAGGGGTAAAGAGGCTTCTTCTCGGGCCTTTGAAAACTCCCTCTTGAGGATGTTTCATTTGAGCAGAGAATTTAGCCCAGAATAAGACCCTCTATCCCCATCAACTCAAAAACACACATCCCATCACAAAGGAAACCAGATCTCACCCTCTTCCAGGATAGGGAAGAAGATGTAGCCTGTGCTGATGGAAACCTTGTGTACTAACCAGGCATCCAAGAATCTCCTTCAATCTTTATGGCAATGATCAAGCCAAAGAGAATGTCAAGTGGAAAATATTAATGGCCTGTGAGGAAGATCCGTCCACATTCTGTCTTAGCAACTCGTGCTCCATGGACATCCAGTAACAGGTCCATCAGCATGGTGGCAGGATCATTCAACTATCCACCCATGGAAAGAGGGAGCAGGCAGAGCTCCTGACAGCTAGCAGCTGATGGATCTTATTCCTCCTTAGGAAGCTTCTTCACATGTGACCCGGGTATGATTTGCCCCCATCAGAGCTTCACTTGCCCTTCCCAGCATGAGGCTAAGTCAGGCAATCAATGGCTGCAGCCTGGGATGATGGCTCTTCTGCATGGTGGTAATGGCTTATTGCACGTGCTATTAGGAGTGATGTCGTGGCCAGGTCCTGAGGAATCAATAAGATTGCTGGGATGCCTGTGTGATTAAGCAGTAAACAGCCTGACCTGTGTGGGGCTGGCAGTGTAGACTGGCTTTCGAGGCCATTTGCAAAGCCCTTTTTCATGTGCTATCAGTTGTGGATGGATTTTGATAACTAGCATTGATTTGCTATATTTATGAAGTGCTTGCACTGGTTAAACTGTGTAATTGCACCTAGAATGGACAAGTAAATAATGTCCTTATCTGTGGTATTGACTACCCAGGATTAGCTTAATATATATATGCAGCATACTTCCAAACAGTCAATGGATGTTGACTTTTGATTTTTTTTTTTTTTAAGCTCTCAAATTTCAGTTAAGCATTGGGTGGTAAATGACCAACTCTTAAATCTGCTTCTAATTTCCATGCTTCCTTTTTCCGGGAGGAGAAATTTAACATGTAATTTTCTTCAATAGGAGAATGGTTCATCTTGGTTTAATTGATCCCTCTGATGCTGCAAAAAAGGGTGGTTTCCATTTTGGCCAGCAGATTGCTTTCTTTCCTGTGCCCAGGAACATGTCATTTACAAGGGTAACTGCCCATTTGCCCAGGGGTCTCTGGAATGAGCCACATGGCCTGTATTTTCCCAAGGAGAGGAAAGAAAGCATTTGAATCTGCTAGGAAGATGGGTGTCCAGAAGTCTCATATTGTAGGAATATGCCTTACCTTAAGTGTGCCCTAGAGGGGTCCCATAAGTCAAAATGCCAAAGGGTTTCCCAATATCAGATCATGGCCAAAATGGGCAAAATACCTTCAATGGGCAAATCCTTAGATGTAAATGAGGATGGGTGAGGGATTCTGTTACTGTTTGCTTGGGGTACTCCATTCTATTTGAACTTTAAACCTTGGTAGCATGGATACAGATAATAAGACTATTGTGAAACTTGAATGAGACAGTGGAATCACATGTGTAACAACGAGGATGGTCAGAAATGACAATGAGACCAGATTCTGACTTTCATACTATAGAAGAATATATTTTAGATCTTATTCTATTTGCAAGAGGGAATCATTAAACGTTACTTTTTGAAAGGAAGTGATACTATCTTCCTGAATATTTTGAACTTGAGTGATAAAGGATGAAGTGTAGAATGGAGAGCTAAGGTGTATAGAGACAAGAAGAGCAGTTACAATGTCACTGAAATTGTCCAAACGAGTGATGATTAAGTCCAGAACTAGGATGGTGGTGAGAGGTTGAATACAAGATGTTGGCGAGTTATAAATGCTGGAAGGAAGAACAGTGTTGCTCTTTACTGAGGGATTAGAGGAAGGATGGTCCTATTTAGTTAAGACAAGTACACAGGAGAAGGGGGAGGTTTGGAGAGATGATAATGTGTAGCTCTGGATGGACAGAATTTCTGGTGCCTGAACATTTTGACCTGGTACTGAAGAGGGGAGTCAAGCCTGGACACGTAGGTCTGGATTTCAAGAGCAGACAAATAACCACTAGACAAGTTATTAGTCAAGTGTGAGGGCAGACATTCAAGAACACAAAAATTTACTTCTCAGGCACCTTTTCTTAGGAGCTTGCTGGAAGACAATCTCCAGCAAAAGAAAGCTAAACCTACAAAGAGGGGAACATGATTTCCAAGAAAAGGAGAACAGATCACAGGACTGGTGCAAAGGGAGTTCCCAGAGTATTGGAAAAAAAGGAGCCTCAAGAAGACAGTGGTACAAGAGACTTACAGAGCTAGTCCAATTGGTGCAGGAGGATGGAGGGATCCAGGAAGGATGCCTCAAAAAAGGAAAGAAAAAAGGAATAGGTTGAGGGTCTAATGAGTTTGCCAAATTGAGAGGAGAGACACAGCTCTACTGAAGATCGTAGAGAAAAATGCTTGATGGGTACAATAGAATATTAAGTAAGCGAACAATGAAACAAGGCAACTGTTAATTCCTGGAAAAACATAAAGTTGGAAAATCCAGGATATACAATGATACTATACAACTGTCCTCAGCTGTAAACAATATCTTGGTAGTCACAATAAAACTGAATTTTGATTTAAACTGTGATACAGATATATTGAAAAGATAGTAGAGAAGAGATATGTGTGTGCTGGTAGGGATGTGGAGTACAATGGAAGTAAATTTTAAGCCTCATCTTTCAGGGTGGCAGCATAAAATACCAAAAATTGAGTAATTAAGAAATCACTGTATAGGGACTTCCCTGGTGGTGCGGTGGTTAAGAATCCACCTGCCAATGCAGGGGACACGGGTTCGAGCCCTGGTTTGGGGAGATCCCACATGCCTCGGAACAACTAAGCCCGTGCACCACAAGTACTGAGCCTGCACTCTAGAGCCCGTGCGCCACAACTACTGAGCCCACGTGCCACAACTACTGAAGCCCGTGCGCCTAGAGCCTGCGCTCCGCAACAAGAGAAGCCACCACAATGAGAAGCCTGTGCGCAGAAACGAAGACCCAATGCAGCCAGAAATAAATAAATAAAAAAATAAAATAAAAAAAAAAGAAACCACAGTATAAACAGATGACTGAGAAATCTGAAGCAACAGTTGAAAGTCCATGAGTGCCCCTGGGGAGGGACTCAGAGATGGAAAGAAGGGAAATGGAGCCTGGTGTTTTTCTTTATAAGTTTTCTAGTACTCTTCAACTTTAACATGTTATGAAAATTGCCACATACACGTATGATTTTGATAAAAACGAGAAACTGTAAAGAGAAGGAACAATGTTGAAGGCGGTTTGAGCCAGAGGGGGCCTGGGAGCAGTGGGTGGTAATTAGAAGGGCACCCATGGCCTTGAGAATGTGTGCATGGAATGCAGATAGCAGACGCCGGGCTGTGGAAGGAGACCTGGGTCGCCTGGCCTCTTTCTGAATGGACAGATCTGAGTCCAGATACTGGGTTACTTAATCCAACGAGTAAATGTTTCAGGAGACCTGCTTCATTTCGTCTGGTTTCTTTCCCTTCGGTGTATGTTACAGGGTTCTCCGTCCACAGATCTGCTACTGAAATAGCTGTTGAACGCCTAGCCTTTAAACTATACCTCGGAAAGGAGCACCTTAAATCCTCTGAAACAAGATGAGGATAGACAGACAAAAGGAGAAAGACACATACATCAGCAAGGGCACTGCCATCAATTCTGGAACCAGTCCTGAAGGGTCATTCATGCTTTTGACTCATCACACCTTTTTTTTTTTGTCTATGCCACGTGGCATGTGGAATCTTAGTTCCCCGACCAGGGATCTAAACGGTGCCCCCTGCAGTGGAAGCGCCGAGCCTTAACCACTGGACCACCAGGGAAGTCCTGACGTCAGCTTATGAGCTCTTTGCTTCGGTGTGGTGTTGTGTGTGTGTGTGTGTGTGTGTGTGTGCACGCTCATGTACACACACGTGTGTGTTATTTTCTCTTGTGAACCCGGCAGCATCGCAGCTACAAGGGCCCCAGACTGGTGACGACTAATTACAAAACACCAGGCCTGACGTGTTCCTTTTATCTCATCTTGCAGAAGCCTTGCATTCCCATGAAACCCCCAGTGGCCCTTCATAATCCTGGAAAGGAAGTGTCAATATGGAAACAGCTGTTCTTGAGATAGTGAGATGACAGTCTAATGAGCTATGGAGGAAACCCAAGGCTAATGGCACTCGAAAGCAAATATTCTTTCTAGACAATTAGACGCACGTGAGAATGCCTGTAGTCCCTAGGAAGGCGGAGTGGGGGGGACACTGGGCTGTAGATGTCACATCCCCTCATTCTTACATGGGTTTTTATCCTCCTAAGCCCTGTGGGATGTCGAACACTCCCTGGCTCTCTTCTGGGAGGTGGAGACCCAGGTCCCCTTGCTACCATTTTGGAAGCAGGCAGGAGAAACGGCCAGAGGCAGATCTGGTTGAGGCAGGGAGCCAGTGTTGTGCCTTGACAGAACCCAAATCCCTGATCATTCAAAGGGGAAGGTTAGGTGGTGAGAGTGAGAGAGAGCTTTAAGGGAGAAGAAATGGGAAATTACTTTTTACGGTTAGGGACTTAACACCAATGCCTTTTCCAGGGGAAGGCAAAGGGAAGAAGAAGACTAACTGGCCCAGTGGCCCCTCTGCATCAGGCATGGCCCTGGGCACTTGCTCTAAATGACCTCTTTAAACCTTCACTGGGATCCTGTAACCTGGGTCGTATTACCTACACTTTATTGACAAGGAAATCAGAGCTCAGAAAGATTAAACACTTGCCAACCTGGGGTTGAGACCCCAAGTCCGTGTGATGTTGAAACTCATTCTCAGTATTCTTTAGGGATGTGTATGTGGAGATACATCAGAGCATTCTGTTCTTAACAAGAAGAGACTATTTCACCAGAGCCTAAACAGTTGAGGTTGTATCAGAGTATAACCTACTTGGGGGAAGGGAAATGCCAACTCCAGTTTCCTCCTCCACCCATCCTGCCCCACCTAAAGGAGGGAAAATCCCTGAGAAGTACTGTGAAGTTCACAGTCCAAGGGCACAGGCTCCTAAAAGACTGAGACCTCACGTAGGAGTGTAGAATGCCCCATTGCTGGCCTCACCACCACGTTACTAAAAGCCTGTTCCCCACAGGTCTCTTTACACAGTACGTCATGTCCACCATGAAGTTACAAGGCATCCTCAGAGGCGAGTAACAGTTTGAAGAGACTGAACAGGCATCAGAGCCAGAGTCAGCTAGGGCAGGAATGTTGGAATTAAATCAGACCAGGAACTAACAAACAGACAAACAATAACAACCACAACAAAAACAGTGATTTTTATCCTAAGGGCCTTAATGGAAAAAGTGGACTATATGAAAGAACAGACAGATAACAAAAACAGAGAGATGGAAATTCTAAGAAAGAATCAAAAAGAAATTCTAGGGATCAAAAACACTGTGACAGCAATGAAGAATTGCCTTTGATGGTTTCATCAGTAGACTGGACACTGCTGAGGAAAGAATCTCTGAGCTTGAGGATATGACAACAGAAACTCCTAAAACTGAAAAACAAAGAGAAAAAAGACTGGAAAAAAAACCCAAAACAGAACAGAATACCCAAGAACTGTGGGACAACTACAAAATGTGTAACATATGCATAATGGAAATAGGAGAAGAAAGAGAGGAAAAAAACCAGAAGCAATGTGTGAGGAAATAATGACTGAGAATTTCCCCAAATTCAGGGTCAGGCACAAAACCACAGATCTAGAAAGCTCAGAGAATACCAAACCAGATAAATCCCCCTCCCTGACCTAAAAAACCCCCAAACCGACCCCCCACCACAAAACCACACACATAATCCCCCACCCAACAAGAAACCAAACTACACCTTGGCATATCATAGTCAAACTTCAGAAGATCAAAGATAAAGAAAAATATCTTTTTTTAAAAAAAAATTCTTTTTCATATTCTTTTCCATTATGGTTTATTACAGGATATTGAATATAGTTCCCTGTGCTCTACAGTAGGACCTTGTTGTTTATCCGTCCTATATATAATAGTTTGCATCTGATAATCCCAAATTCCCAGTCCTTCCCTCTCCCACCCTCCCTCCCCCTTGGCAACCACAAATCTGTTCTCTATGTCTCCTGAGTCTGTTTCTGTTTCATAGATAAGTTCATTTGTATCATATTTTAGGTTCCACATATAAGTGATAGCATATGATATTTGTTTTTCTCTTTCTGGTTTACTTCACTTATGATAATCTCTAGGTCCATCCATGTTGCTACAAATGGCATTATTTCATTCTTTTTTATGGCTGAGTAGTATTCCACTGTATATATGTACCACATTTTCTTTATCCATTCATCTGTTAATGGACATTTAGGTTGCTTCCATGTCTTGGCTATTGTAAATAGTGCTGGTATGAACATAGGGGTGCATATATGATAAAGAAAAAAACTTGAGAGAAGCCAGAGGGTAGATGGATTCACTGGTGAATTCTACCAAACATTTATGGAAGAAAGTATACCAATTCTCTACAATCTTTTCCAGAAGATGGAAGCAGAGAGATGACTTCCTAAATCATTCTATGAAACCAGCATTGCTCTAATAGCAAAACCAGACAAAGATATTACTAGAAGAGAAAACTACAGACTGATATCTCTCATGAACATAAATGCAAAAATACTCAACAAAGTATTAGCAAATTGAATACAACAGGTATAAAAAGAATTATATACCATACCCAAGTGGCATTTATCCCAGGTATACAAGGCTGTTTCAACATTCAAAAATTAACTAATGTATTTCATCATATCAAAAAGCTAGAGAAGAAAAATCACATGATCATATCAGTATATGCAGAGAAGGATTTTGACAAAATCCAACACCCATTCATGATAAAAAGTCTCAGTAAAGTAGGACTAGAGGTAAACTTCTTTAACTTGATAAAGAATACCCTCAAAAACCTACAACTAACATCATACTTAGTAGTAAGAAACTTGAAGTTTTCCCACTAAGACCAGGAACAAGCCAAGGTTGTCCTTCTCATCATTCCTTTCAACATCTTACTGAACAAAGTCCTGGCTAATACAGTAAGACAAGAAAAAGAAATAAAAGTTATATAGATTTGAGAAGAAATAAATCTATCTTTGTTCACAAATGACATGATTGTCCACATAGAAT
The DNA here is from genome assembly GCF_965194805.1 of Balaenoptera borealis. Lineage (NCBI taxonomy): Eukaryota > Metazoa > Chordata > Mammalia > Artiodactyla > Balaenopteridae > Balaenoptera > Balaenoptera borealis. The sequence goes on from NC_138866.1 coordinate 177,067,996, forward strand.
ATCTGAAAGAATTGACAAAAATACTCCTGGAACTAATAAGTGATTATAGGAAGGTTACAAGATACAAAGTTAATATACAAAAGTCAATTGCTTTCTTATATACCAGCAACGGAAAAGTGGAATTTAAAATTAAAAATATATTACCATTTATATAGCACCCGCCAAGATGAAAAATTTAGGTATAATTCTAACAAAATACGTACAAGATCTATATGAGTGAAATGAGAAAACTCTCATGAGAGATAGCAAAAAGAAATAAATAAATGAAGAAATATTCCATGTTCATGGATAGGAAGGCTCAATATTGTCAAAATGTCAGTTCTTCCCAACTTGATCTATATGTTTAATATAATCTCAATCAAAATCCCAGCAAGTTATTTTATGGATATCAACAAACTGATTGTGAAATTTATATGGAGAGGCAAAAGACCCTGATTAGTTGGTGGAAAAAAACAGAGTCAGAGAGCTGACACTACCTAACTTCAAGACTTACTAGAAAATTACACTAATTAGGACAGTATGGCATTGGTATAAGAATAGATAAACAGAATAATGTAACAGAATAGACAGCCCAGAAATAGACTTACATAAATAAAGCCAACTGTTCTTTGGCAAAGGAGCAAAGGTAGTAGAATGGAGCAAAGGCAATCTTTCCAACAAGTGGCGTTGGAACAACTGGACATCCACATGCAAGAAAATGAATCTAGGCACAGATCTTATACTCTTCACAAAAATTAACTCAAAATGGATTACGGACTTAGATGTAAAACATGAAACTATAAAACTCCAAGAAGATAATATAGGAGAAAACCTAGATGACCTTGGATATGGTAATACCTTTTCAGGTATTACACCAAGGTAAGATCCATGAAAGAAATAGTTGATAAGTTGGACTTCATTAAAGTGAAAAACTTCTGCTTTGCAAAACATAATATTAAGAGAATGAGAAGAAACTTCATAGACTGGGAAAAAATATTTGTAAAAGACATATCTGACAAATGACTGGTAACAAAATATACAAAGAACTCTTAAAACTCAACAATAAGAAAGCAAATAGCCAGGTTTAAGATGGACAAAAGGGACTTCCCTGGTGGCACAGTGGTTAAGAATCCGTCTGCCAGTGCAGGGAACATGGGTTTGAGCCCTGGTCCGAGAGGATCCAACATGTCTTAAAGCAGCTAAGCCCATGCACCACAACTACTGAGTCTGTGCTCTAGAGTCTGCGAGCCACAACTACTGAGCCCGCGTGCCACAACTACTGAAGCCCGTGCACCTAGAGCCCATGCTCTGCAACAAGAGAAGCCACTGCAATGAGAAGCCCTTGCACTGCAACGAAGAGCAGACCCCGCTCACCACAACTGGAGAAAGCCCGTGGGCAGCAACGAAGACCCAACACAGCCAAAAATAAATACATGAATGAATAAATAAATAAATTTATTAAAAAAAAAAAAAAGATGGACAAAGGACCTGAGCAGACACCGCACCAAAGAAGATATACAGAAGTGTCAGCGCAGCCATTTCTCACTAGCACTCTGATCTGAAGTGCCAGGTGTGAGGCCTCTGCATGAAGCACACTGTGAACAAGTGAAACTAGACGAAGCACAAAGGAAAAGAAAAAAAAAAAAAGCAAGCTGCAACCCCTCTGAAAAAAATGTCTCTGCACCTCTAGCTCTTGCAGAGGGAGGGTGGTGTCTTCAGTGGAGTCTCCTATTGCAGGGGGACCTTCAAGATGGTGGAGGAGTAAGACGTGGAGATCACCTTCCTCCCCACAAATACATCAAAAATACATCTACATGTAGAACTACTCCTACAGAACACCTACTGAACGCTGGCAGAAGACCTCAGATTTCCCAAAAGGCAAGAAAATCCCCACGTACCTGGCTGTGTGGCTGACAGGGGCTTGGTGCTCCGGCCGGGTGTCAGGCCTGAGCTTCTGAGGTGGGAGAGCTGAGTTCAGGACATTGGACTACCACAGACCTCCTGACCCCACATAATATCAATCAGCGAGAGCACTCCCAGAGATCTCCATCTCAATGCTGAGACCCAGCTCCACCCAACAGCCAGCAAGCTCCAGTGCTGGATGCCCCATGCCAAACAACTAGCAAGACAGGAACACAACCCCACCCAGTAGCAGAGAGGTTGCCTAAAATCATAATAAGGTCACAGACACCCCAAAACACACCACCAGATGCGGCCCTGCCCACCAGAAAGACAAGATCCAGCCTTATCCACCAGAACACAGACACCAGTCCCTTCCACCAGGAAGCCTACACAACCCACTGAACCAACCTTACCCACTGGGGGCAGACACCAAAAACAATGGGAATTACGAACATGCAGCCTGTGAAAAGGAAACCCCAAATGCGGTAAGTTAAGCAAAATTAGAAGACAGAGAAACACACAGCAGATGAAGGAGCAAGGTAAAAACCCACCAGACCAAACAAATGAAGAGGAAATAGGCAGTCTACCTGAAAAGGAATTCAGAGTAATGATAGTAAAGATGATCCAAAATCTTGGAAATAGAATGGAGAGAATACAAGACACGATTAACAAGGACGTAGAAGAACTAAAGAGCAAACAAACAATGATGAACAACACAATACATGAAATTAAAAACTCTCTAGAAGGAATCAATAGCAGAATAACTGAGGCAGAAGAACGGATAAGTGAGTGGAAATAACTACCACAGAGCAGAATAAAGAAAAAAGAAGGAAAAGAATTGAGGACAGTCTCAGAGACCTCGGGGACAAGATTAAATGCACCAACATTCGAATTACAGGGGTCCCAGAAGAAGAAGAGAAAAAGAAAGGGTCTGAGAAAATATTTGAAGAGATTATAGTTGAAAATTTCCCTAATATGGGAAAGGAAATAATCAAGTCCAGAAAGCGCAGAGAGTCCAATACAGGATAAATCCAAGGAGAAACACACCAAGACACATATTAATCAAACTATCAAAAATTAAATACAAAGAAAAAATATTATAATTGGCAAGGGAAAAACAACAAATAACGCACAAGGGAATCCCCATAAGGTTAACAGCTGATCTTTCAGCAGAAACTCTGCAAGCCAGAATGGAGTGGCAGGACATATTTAAAGTGATGAAAGGGAAAAACCTACAACCAAGATTACCAAGTAAGGATGTCATTCAGATTCGATGGAGAAATTAAAACCGTTACAGACAAGCAAAAGTTAAGAGAATTCAGCACCACCAAACCAGCTCTACAACAAATGCTAAAGGAACTTCTCTAGGCAGGAAACACAAGAGAAGGAGAAGACCTACAAAAACAAACCCAAAACAATTAAGAAAATGGTAATAGGAACATACATATCGATAATAACTTTAAATGTAAATGGATTAAATGCTCCAACCAAAAGACAAAGACTGAAAGAATGGATACAAAAACAAGACCTGTATATATGCTGTCTACAAGAGACCCACTTCAGACCTAGGGACACATACAGACTGAAAGTGAGGGGATGGAAAAAGATATTCCATGCTAATGGAAATCAAAAGAAAGCTGGAGTAGCAATACTCATATCAGATACAATAGAGTTTTTTTTTTTTTTTTTAACATTGTTATTGGAGTATAATTGCTTTACAATGGTGTGTTAGTTTCTGCTTTATAACAAAGTGAATCAGTTATACATATACATGTATCCCCATATCTCTTCCCTCTTCCGTCTCCCTCCCTCCCACCCTCCCTATCCCACCCTTCTAGCTGGTCACAAAGCACCAAGCTGATCTCCCTGAGCAAAACAGAGTTTAAAATAAAGACTATTATAAGAGACAAAGAAGGACACTACATAATGATCAAGGGATCAATCCAAGAAGAAGATATAATAATTGTAAATATTTATGCACCCAACATAGGAGCACCTCAATACATAAGGCACTAACAGCCATAAAAGGGGAAATCAACAATAACAAAATAATAGTGGGGGATTTTAACATCCCAATTTCACCAATGGACAGATCATCCAAAATGAAAATAAGTAAGGAAACACAAGCTTTAAATGACACATTAAACAAGATGGACTTAATTGATATTTACAGGACATTCTATCCAAAAACAACAGAATACACTTTCTTCTCAAGTGCTCATGGAACATTCTCCAGGATAGATCATATCTTAGGTCACTAATCAAGCCCTGTTAAATTTAAGAAAACTGAAATCATATCAAGTATTTTTTCCAACCACAACGCTATCACACTAGATATCAATTACAGGAAAAAAACTGTAAAAAATACAAACACATGGAGGCTAAATAATACACTACTAAATAACCAAGCGATCACTGAAGAAATCAAAGAGGAACTTAAAAAATACCTAGAAACAAATAACAATGAAAACACGACAACCCAAAACCTACGGGATGCAGCAAAAGCAGTTGTAAGAGGGAAGTTTATAGCAATACAATCCTACCTCAAGAAACAAGAAAAATCTCAAATAAACAACCTAACCTTACACCTAAAGCAATTAGAGAAAGAAGAACAAAAAAAACCCAAAGTTAGCAGAAGGAAAGAAATCATAAAGATCAGATCAGAAATAAATGAAAAAGAAATGAAGGAAACAATAGCAAAGATCAATAAAACTAAAAGCTGGTTCTTCGAGAAGATAAACAAAATTGATAAACCATTAGCCAGACTCATCAAGAAAAAAAGGGAGAAGACTCAAATCCACAGAATTAGAAATGAAAAAGGAGAAGTAACAACTGGCACTGCAGAAATACAAAGGATCATGAGAGATTACTACAAGCAACTATATGCCAATAAAATGGACAACCTGGAAGAAATGGACAAATTCTTAGAAAGCTATAACCTTCCAAGACTGAACCAGGAAGAAATAGAAAATATAAACAGACCAATCACAAGCACTGAAATTGAAACTGTGATTAAAAATCTTCCAACAAACAAAAGCCCAGGACCAGATGGCGAATTCTATCAAACATTTAGAGAAGAGCTAACATCTATCCTTCTCAAACTCTTCCAAAATATAGCAGAGGGAGGAACACTCCCAAACACATTCTATGAGGCCTCCATCACCCTGATACCAAAACCAGACAAAGATGTCACAAAAAAAGAAACCTACAGGCCAATATCACTGATGAACATAGATACAAAAATCCTCAACAAAATGCTAGCAAACAGAATCCAACAGCACATTAAAAGGATCATACACCATGATCAAGTGGGATTTATCCCAGGAATGCAAGGGTTCTTCAACATACGCAAATCAATCAATGTGATACACCATATTAACAAACTGAAGGCGAAAAACCATATGACAATCTCAATAGATGCAGAAAAAGCTTTTGACAAACTTTAGCACCCATTTATGATAAAAACTCTCCAGAAACTAGGCATAGAGGGAACCTACCTCAACATAATAAAGGCCATATATGACAAACCCACAGCCAACATCGTTCTCAATGGTGAAAAACTGAAACCATTTTCTCTAAGATCAGGAACAAGATAAGGTTGCCCATTCTCACCACTATTATTCAACATAGTTTTGGAAGTTTTAGCCAAGCCAATCAGAGAAGAAAAAGAAATAAAAGGAATCCAATTTGGAACAGAAGAAATAAAACTGTCACTGTTTGCAGATGACATGATACTATACATAGAGAATCCTAAAGATGCCACCAGAAAACTACTAGAGCTAATCAATGAATTTGGTAAAGTAGCATGATACAAAATTCATGCACAGAAATCTCTTGCATTCCCATAAACTAACGACGAAAAATCTGAAAGAGAAATTAAGGATACACTCCCATTTACCACTGCAACAAAAAGAATAAAATACCTAGGAATAAACCTACCTAAGGAGACAACAGTCCTGTATGCAGAAAACTAGAAGACACTGATGAAAGAAATTAAAGATGATACGAACAGATGGAGAGATATACCATGCTCTTGGATTGGAAGAATCAACACTGTGAAAATGACTATACTACCCAAAGCAATCTACAGATTCAATGCAATCCTTATCAAACTACCAATGGTATTTTTCACAGAACTAGAACAAAAAATTTCACAATTTGTATGGAAACACAAAAGACCCCAAATAGCCAAAGCAATCTTGAGGAAAAAATACAGAGCTGGAGGAATCAGGCTCCCTGACTTTGGACTATACTACGAAGCTACAGTAACCAAGACAGTATGGTACTGGCACAAAAACAGAAATATAGATCAATGGAACAGGATAGAAAGCCCAGAGATAAACCCATGCACACATGGTCACCTTATCTTTGATAAAGGAGGCAAGAATATACAATGGAGAAAAGACGGCCTCTTCAATAAGTGGTGATGGGAAAACTGGACAGCTACATGTAAAAGAATGAAATTAGAACACTTCCTAACACCATACACAAAAATAAACTGAAAATAGATTAAAGACCTATATGTAAGGCCAGACACTATAAAACTCTTAGAGGAAAAGATAGGCAGAACACTCTATGACATAAATCAGAGCAAAATCCTTTTTGACCCACCTCCTAGAGAAATGGAAATAAAACCAAAAATAAACAAATGGGACCTAATGAAACTTAAAAGCTTTTGCACAGGAAAGGAAACCATAAACAAGATGAAAAGACAACCCTCAGAATGGGAGAAAATATTTGCAAATGAAGCAACTGACAAAGGATTAATCTCCAAATTATACAAGCAGCTCATGCAGCTCAATATCAAAAAAACAAACAACCCAATCCAAAAATGGGCAGAAGACCTAAATAGACATTTCTCCAAAGAAGATATATAGATTGCCAACAAACCCAAGAAAGGATGCTCAACATCACTAATCATTAGAGAAATGCAAATCAAAACTACAAAGAGGTATCACCTCACACCAGTCAGAATGGCCATCATCAAAAAAATCTACAAACAATAATGCTGGAGAAGGTGTGGAGAAAAGGGAACCCTCTTGCACTGTTGGTGGGAATGTAAATTGATACAGCCACTATGGAGAACAGTATGGAGGTTCCCTAAAAAACTAAAAATGGAACTACCATATGACCCAGCAATCCCACTACTGGGCATATACCCTGAGAAAACCATAATTCAAAAAGAGTCATGTACCACAATGTTCACTGCAGCACTATTTACAATAGCCAGGACATGGAAGCAACCTAAGTGTCCATCGACAGATGAATGGATAAAGAAGATGTGGCACATATATACACTGGAATATTACTCGGTCATAAAAAGAAATGAAATTGAGTTATTTGTAGTGAGGTGGATGGACCTAGAGTCTGTCATACAGAGTGAAGTAAGTCAGACAGAGAAAAACAAATACCGTATGCTAACACATATATATGGAATGTAAAAAAAAAAATGTGTTCTGATGAACCTATGGGCAGGACAGAATAAAGATGCAGACATAGAGAATGGACTTGAGGACACGGGGGGCAGGGAAGGGTAAGCTGGGACAAAGTGAGAGAGTAGCATTGACATATATACACTACCAAATGTAAAATAGATAGCTAGTGGGAAGCAGCTGCATAGCACAGGGAGATCAGCTAAGTGATTTGTGACCACCTAGAGGGGTGGGATAGGGAGGGTTGGAGAGAGACGGAAGAGGGAGGGGATATGGGGATAGATGTATACATAGAGCTGATTCACTTTGTTATACAGCAGAAACTAAGACAACATTGTAAAGCAATTATACGCCAATAAAGATGTTAAAAAAAAAAGATATACAGATGGCAAGTGAGCACATGAAAAGATGTTCAAAATCATATATCATTAAAGAAATTAAGACAATGATGAGATACCACTACATACCTATTAGAATGGCCAAAATCCAAAACATTGATAACACCAAATGTTGTTGAGGATGTGAAGTAACAGGAGCTCTCATTCAGGGGGAATGCAAAATGGCACAACCATTTTGGAAGGTAATTTGGCCGTTTCTTGCAAAACTAAATATACTCTTACCATACAATCCAGCAGTCAAGCTCCTTGGTATTTCCTCAAATGTATTGAAACTTATGTCCACACAAAAACCTGCACATGGATTTTTACAGAAGTTTATTCATACATGCCAAAACTTGGAAACAAACAAGTTGGTTTTCAGTAGGTGAATGAATAAATAAACTGTGGTACATCCATACAATGGAATATTATTCAGCACTGAAAAGAAATGAGCTATCAAGCCGTGAAAAGAAATGGAGGAAACTTAAAATCATATTGCTAAGTGAAAGATGCCAATCTGAAAAGGATACATACTGTATGATTCCAACTATATGACATTCTGGAAAAGGCAAAACTATGGAGTCAGTAAAAAGATTAGTGGTTGCCAGGCATTAGGGGAGAGTGATGGATGAAGAGATGGAGCACAGAGGATTTTTAGGGCCGTGAAACTATCTTGTGTGACACAGCGGTGGTGGACACACGTAATTATACATTTGTCCAAACAACACCAAGAATGAACCCTAATGTAAAATACTGACTTTTTGTGTAATGATGTGTCAATGTAGGTCCATCAGTTGTAACAAATGTACCACTCTTGTAGGGGATATCCACAGTGAGTGTGTGGGGATGGGGGGGATATGGGAAATCTTTGTACTTTCTGCTCCATTTTGCTGTGAATCTAAAAACTAGTCTAGAAGTATTTTTTATAAATTAAAAAAATAGTGTGGGGAGGTTGATCTAGAGATGATAATGGTAGGATGAAATGGAGGAGAAACGCTGGACGCAGGGAAATAATTAGATGGTTAGTCCAAGTGAGAGGTAGTAAGGACCTAAACCGGTGCCATGAAATTATGGGTTGTGTTTACCGAGAAGGATGGGGTGTATGACTGCAGTCCCTTCCAGCAGCTTCCAAACAAGATTATGGAGGTGGAAGTATTGGGGAAAGAACACAGGGATGGGGGCAGTCAAGGAGAGACGGGCGATGCATTAATGACTTTGTGGTATTTAAATAAAACAGCTTCTGGATTAATTCCTCTCCCCCCAAACCAAACTCACCCCGACCCTCTGGTATGCCACAGACACCCCCCGCCGCGAGACCCCAGAGCCACTGCCACCCACCACCAGCCCCTACCACGGCAGGCAGAGGCTCTCAGCTATCAAAGAAACTCCCTGCTGTTCTGTCTCTGCTGTTCAGTCTCTATTTATACTTCAGATAAAGTAAGGATGTCGGCCGTGGATCTCCCATCACTGGAAACCCAGAAGGACCCTCTCCATTCTTGACAGCTTTCTTTCTTAAGGCATAACTTCCCGACCCTACAGTCAGAACGACCGCGAGTCACTGAGATCCTGATACCCAGCCCTGGAAAGGCTGATTCCCTCTGGGAATCCTGCCAGCATCATGTTGCCTCAATTTGAAGACAAATTATAAATTAATAAAGAAAAAAAACCCCAGACTTTCACGTCTGCCAAAACACACCATTCCCTGAAAGGTTCCTGAAAGGGCCTCAGTAATGCATAGTATAGAAAGAGCCAACCCTCTAAAAGCCTTTTCCAGATTCAAGAGGCAGACTGGCCTGTCCTCAAAATGTTACCCCAGCTGCCTTTCCCAGGGCAGAGCCGGTGTTGTTCTTGGAAGGAGAACACCTCCCAGCTGGGTTACCACCTGCATGTTTCACACAGTCTGGAGTTCCCTAAGCCCCCGCCAAGAACACAAAACAGACAGACCTATCACGGACAGAAAACCTCCAGAAAAGACTGAGAAAGATTGTGGTCGGCGTGGAGGTAGCAATGCTGTTTAGGTTGCTTTGAACGCCGGGGGTTTTCAAAGATTGTGTTTCTGAGCTCATCACAGGCACAGAAGTGTCCTTGTCAGCTGCTTTTTCTTTAAAAGAGAGTCACTCGAAAAGCCTCACCCCATAAAATCAACTCCTGAGGAAGTCTTGGTAACCTAACACCTACGAAAGAGGCAGGGATCCAGGCCCTGGAGAGGGGAGTTCTCACTCTACCCTGTCTTCCGCCTTCTCCATTGGAAAAGCACAGACTTTTCAGTATACCCTCTCCCTTTTTTCAGGAGCAATGACTTCACTTTACAAATGAATCTGATTCTCCTAGGCAATGCCTTCTGAAACTGCTTTGGTCTCTTCTGTCAAATGTTTTCTATTTCTTCACCCCATTCATTCGACTTCTGCGTGTTACTTGGTTTAAAAAGCTGCTTCCCTGCTATGTAATCTGTATAGACCAATCCGCACAGCTCAGGCACTTAGTGACTTTACGGTTTTCTCCCCCCAGAGGCCCACGAGGAAGAAATTAACAGCACGGTGAGGATTGGATGATTGTGGAAGAGAATCAGACTCAGTGATGGAGACAGGGAGACTCTGGGGGTGGCAGAAGAGGGTCTGCCTTTACTTACAAACACATCCATGAGCAGGTGTTCCAGCGTCACCTCAAAGTCCTCCAGTTTGGCAGCTAAAGTCATAACGAATGATCCGATGGGTGATCAGGCCCCACTGACGACCCAAACTTGCAAACTCTTCCGCTCAGAACATGCGGAGACAAATTTAGTCACAAGGCAGAATCGCTGCTAATGGGAGGCGGAAACCCTCAAAAGAGAACAGAGCATTGCAGACTGTCTGGCTGGAGCTTCGTAGCCAGAAATCTTAAAGGATTGAAAAAAAAAAAAAAAAAAAAAAGCTGTATTAAGGATGCTGTGGGACCAGACTGGACACAAAGTGATGTCACCAGGTGAAGAATCCAGCTACTGCCTGGCTCTTGATAACTTCACGGTCCGAGGTGCGGTAGGAAACACGGGGAAACCCTGGCAGTGGGTGAAAGAGAGAGAGAAAGCAAGATGGGGTGAGTAGGGAGAGTGGGAAAAAATGGAATAAACCGTCTGACTCTGATATTTATAGGGCCACATGTTTTTGACTCCAGCCCATTTCTCAGTTCGTTTGTGACCTTTCATAAACGGCCAAACACACTGGAGCGTATTGTAGAATGGGGGCAGTGGGTCCTACAGGAGTTGGCTGTGACCAATGCTAGGGCAATTCACACAGACACGCCATCAATGGTTCTTTGTGAAACACCCATCAGACCTTGTTCTGTACACGATGACAGAAAAGCACATAGTCTTGTGAAAAACAAGGAAACGAAATTTCTCCTCAGAATATTATTAGATCCTTAGACTCTCCCCCGTCCTGCGTCCTCCCCACCCCCTCCTCTTCAAGAGTAGATAAACATCAAGGAAAAAAATTGAATCTCTTGTGTCAACTCCTCAAGCTTCTGCCAGTGAAAGACAATCCAATCTTGCAAAGGCCATTTCTCCTTTTCTGCTTCTCAAGTTTGCTGCAGCGTCTTCTTCTTCTTCTTCTTTTTTTAACTTAAAAGATTTTCATTGTGGTAAAATACACATAGCCTGAAACTGACCATCTTCACTGTATTGAAGTGTGTGGTTTGGAAGTGTTAAGTACCTTCACGTTGTTGTGTAACCAACCTCCAGAACTCTCTTCATCTTGTAGAACTCCATCTCTACACCCACTAAACAACTCCCCACCCCCCTCACCCCAGCCCCTGGCAACCACCATGCTACTTTCTGTCTCTCTAGGTTTGACGATTCTCGATACCTCATATAAGTGGAATCATACGATATTTGTCCTTTTGTGTCTGGCTTCTTTCACCTAGCATCATGTTTTCAAGGTCCATCTAGGCTGCAGCCTTTGTCAGAACATCTTTCCCTTTTAAGGCTGAAATCTTACATCTTAAGAAAGACCACTACTTTGGACAAGTTTTCACGCCTGAGTAAATCTCTCGGGAACACTTGATTGTCAAGCCTACGGTGGCCATCCTTCCTGTGAGTGTTCTAACAGAAACAGTCTTGGTCTACTAAGTGAGTTCTGTCCTGTTCCCTAAATAATTGCTGAACTGAATAATCCACGCAAATTCTAGCCTCTGACTCCAAACAGGCTATGACCACTTAACAGTCAATACTTATGCCAAAGAAGAAGGTGGCCCACATGGTACGGAGAAGGAAACAAAAATATGAAACCCTCTGGACTATAATAAAACTCCCCCCACCCCTTTTTGTCAGAGCTCTTTAAAGTGGGAACAGCTGAAACTCTCCAATTTAGTATCTTTCCATGAATTTTCATTTTCCCAAAGGAGATGCAGACCCACTTCACTCGGCATATAACATTTAAACAAAGCAAGCATAAAATAAAGGACCAAGAAAAAAACCGATACGAAGCATCATATTATTTATAAAGCAGATTTGGAGTCTCTCAGAGTAGACAAGTAGGTCATAAATTGTACATAAATGTTCCTTGAATTATGGCTTCGATTCCATTTTCGAGCCTCTAATAGGGGAATTAGAGTGGGTTTCATGACAAGCATCTCTTGTTAGGCAGAGGCACCAGGGAGGTGGGGGCACTGTGGTGATGAATGGCTCCTATAGCCAAGAGTGTACAGAAAATATATTTCCCTGATGGGCAAACTCATATTCACAGACCTCCCTATTAGCTAATGTGTTTCCTGTGTCTGCAGTGGAGGCGAGGACCAGAGCAAACGATGTCAGCCACCAACACTCAGCACTAGCTGACGTCTTGCCATGTAGTTGCTGTCTTTTGTTAAAACTATAGCTGCCGTGAAGGAACTCAAAATGCCAGGTACCTTCTCTTACCAGGTAAGAGAGTGATAGGTAAACAATCGGCCATAACCAGGAGACTACTGGAGAGGAGAGATGTATACACAGATGCAATACTGTTCTGGTCTCCTGAGAATCTCAGGAGAGCTTTCAAAATCAGGTTTTCTTGAGTCCCTTGCCTTAAGAATTCATATTGGACAAAGTATTTCAAAAATCTGGAATTTCAAAGAAGATATACTGGTGTATTTCATTAATCCTTTTCCTGGGATGGACAAGGGATCAGCCAATGCAGAACAGTTAATATTTTTCATTTAAGGCAACCGGTCTCCCAGTCCCAGCAATGACTTTACATGGTTTTACAGTCAGTCCAAGGCATGGCTTCTCTTAGAATATAAACAGCAAAGTTCAGGACAAGAGACTGTGCATAATTTGGGCAGTGTGAGTAGTTAATATTCTTGAGCTAGAGCTCTAAGGAGGATGTATCAAGAACATCCTACTTTTTAGAAACGAAGTCACCTTAACAGTTTCCAAAGGGGAAACACTGACCAGAAGAGAGTTAGTATGAAGAGAGAATGAGGAAATAGGTAGTGGATTGTGGATGTCACCCACAAGAGGCATTTGGTATGAGTTCCGGTGTTAGTGGGTGATATGAACCATGGGGAGGAAGTTGGGTACCCTGGAGGCAGCAGGACCACACTAGTCCTAAGGCAGGGAAATTGCTGAAGATGCATCATGATAAGGCAAGCTCGCCGGCATCAGTGCTTATCAATATATGAGCATACGGTAAAGGATGGCTTGGGCAGATTGAACGCGGAAGTTTTTTTTAGTAAATATATTCTAATTGATAAACATTTTTGGTAACTATGGAGACATTTTATTGATGCTTATATAAAATCTGAACATTCATTTGTTCATTCATTCACACATCCTTTTGACAAATATTTACTTAGCAACAGATATTGGGATGAGTCCTATTGCTGCTAAGAAGGTCAAGACACAGCTCTTTCTTCAAGACTTACAGTCTAGGGAAGACTTGGCAAGAGGCGCTGGTGGAATTTTATACTTTTTATTGAGAATATGAAAGAAGAGCGTACTTCCTTACTGGGGAGCACTCACTCTGGGACTTAGGGGATGAGAGGGCTCACTGATAAAAAAGAAAGGACATTACTCCCACCCCATGGGAAATGAATGAGAGTGAGTCAGGTATAGAGCATGCCTCCTGAGGATGGGATTTGCAGCAATAAGTGGCAAGGGCATGGCTGGGGGCACTGATGGATCCTAGGGGTCTGAGCCCAGAGACCACTGGGTTTGAGAAGGTAGCAGCCAACGTCTCAATATCGGCAGCACAGAATCCTGACACCATCCCATAGACATCATTTTAATGGTATACATCTCATTTAGAAAAAAAAATACACTTCCAACTATTGATCAAAACTTAGTGGCCACCTGAGAAGGATCTGACACTTGCCACTGTGCTGGAACTAAGGACAATTAATCAGCAACACACCTGATATGGTAGGCAATGGCTAGAATTTGCTCTGCACATTCAAATAAACTTTGTGGGTATGTTTTTAAATTTCCAGTTTCATTCTGTTTCAATCTCATTGACCATTTCCTTCTCCCAAGTCCATGAAAAACCTCCTCCAGCAGCCTCAATATTTTGCTGATAGGACGCAGATGAAAGGGAAATCTTTGGAAGGCAGGGATTGGCTGGATTCCCTGTACAGACATGAAGCCAGTCTCCCTTCCATCCTCCCTAGGTAAGCTGTGGGCGAACCAGTCTTCTAGAGAGAACTATGTTATTCCGCAGCCCTGAAAACAAATCATCCACTTCTAGAGTGTGAACACTCTGCAGAGGTGAGGTCCTCAGTTCAAAGAGATCATGGTTCAAGTCATATCAAACAATCTCTATTAAGTACAATGGTGTGCAAGCCCAATGCAGTAAGCAATTGAATATGCAAAGATGTTTTTCTGGAGGGTTCTCTCTGTTCACGCTACTGCAGTGAATTTCTACTCAACAAAACCCTTTGAAGGTCAACTACAAAGCAGTGGATCAGACCACCGTGCAGTTGATCAGAATTGGTCACTAAGATAATCTAGTTGACCCTTTTAGTGCCTCGATTGGTGAATGTGAACAGTGATTTGAAAGTGATGAAATATTTACTGAGATTTTTTTAAAAAAGCAAAACCACTGGCTTTTATTTTGATCACTCAGTTACGTCCCATAAGCCCAGTTTATAGTGCAAAAAATTCCCAATGATACATATAAAAGCAACTGATATCACTATCCTATTGATATACTTGTCTGTCAAGCTTCTGCCTTACCTTAAAACTAGAAAGAGAGGGTTTTTAAGGATATGCATGTTTAAGTAAAACAGGCTCTTTTGATGGCCCTACAGACAGTTGCCTGTCTGGGTCTAGTAATAAAGGCTCGCCTGTCTGCTTGAGCTGTCTCTCGGAGGACAAACACTCCAATAAAGATCTATTAAAAAAAAAAAAAAAAGGTTTGCCTGTATAGAGCCCTCGGCAGACTGGCACTGCCGTGGCTTCAGGCGGGGGTATCTATCAGCAGACCATGCTCGCAGTGTCTGCCTCGTTCCTCCCATGTTTGTGTCACAGGGCTTACACAAGCAACCTTGTCTTCCCTACTCACCATGCCTTTTCGATTTTGACAGCCTCTCTGACAAGTACAAAGGCTCTATTCCTCCACATCTGTCCCCCCTACCCCACTCTGGCCTTGCCTCTCCCACCTGCATCCCCTGCCCATTCACAAGGATGAATTTCAAGACTTTCAAAACTAACAGGCTGTGAAACTCGTGTCAGGCACATGCAGTGGTGCTCTGGGCTGATGATGGAGAGAACACATAAATACTCGTCTGATTTCTTTCAGTCTCGACACCTGTCACTTGCTCTACCATTTGGAGTAAAAGAGGCTTGTGGAGCTTCTGAGCTCACCCCCAGCAGGGCACCTTGGGAATGCACCAAGGATAATCGCCCCAGCTCCACCACATGCACCTTCCAGGGCACCTTGATTTCTGGAGTTCAAATGCAGGCTGTGGAAGCACAGATCCTTACCATATCCACCCAAATCTTTTACAGACACTTTTGATAACTCTTTCTCATCTGTTCAAGTGGCACAGGAGCTAAAGATTTCCATGCCTTCCAGGGTTGTTTTGAACATGAATCCGATAAAGCACTATGAGCTAGTCTAAGATGAGATGCTGTGGGCATGTGAACTATGGGGTGGTTACTACTTGCTATGAACTGAATGTTTGTGTCCCCACCAAATTCATAAGTAGAAGACCTAATCCCCAGTGTGATGGTATTTGGATCTGGGGGCTCTGGGAAGTGACTAGGTCATGGGGGCGGAGCCTTTGTGAATGGGATTAGTGCCCTTAGAAAAGAAACCCAGAGAGTTCCCTTGCCCCTTCCTTCTGCCACGTGAGGTTATAGCTAGAAGACAGTCATCTACAAACCGGGAAGTGATAGGACTATGAACCAGGAAACAGGTTCTCATCAGACCCTGAATCTGCCGGCACGGTGACCTTGGACTTTCCAGCTTCCAAAACTGTGAGAAATAAATTTCTCTTGCTTAAAAACCACCCGGTCCTATGGTATTTTGTTATAGCAGCCCAAACAGCTGTTACAGCTGTGGCAGGCTGGCCTCCTGTGAGTGTAGCTCTCTTAAGAGTTCACAATGAAGTATATCACCTCACACTGGTCAGAATGGCAATTATCAAAAAGTCTACAAACAATAAATGCTGGAGAGGGTGTGGAGAAAAAGGAACCCTCCTACACTGTTGGTGGGAATATAAATTGATACGACCACTATGGAGAATAGTATGGAGGTTCCTTAAAAAACTAAAAATAGAGTCACCAGGTGATCCTGGGCATATATCCGGAGAAAACTCTAATCTGAAAAGATACATGCACTCCAATGTTCATTGCAGCACTATTTACAATAGCCAAGATGTGGAAGCAACCTAAATGTCCACTGACAAATGAATGGATAAAGAAGAAGTTGTGTATATATACAGTGGAATATTACTCAGCCATGAAAAAGGAGGAAATGATGCCACTTGCAGCAACAAGGATGGACCTAGAGATTATGATACTAAGTAAGCCAGACAGAGAAAGACAAATACCATACGATATCACTTATATGTGGGATCTAAAAAAAATACAAATGAACTTATACACAAAACAGAAATAGATCCACAGACATAGAAAACAAACTTATGGTTACCAAATGGGAAGGGGGGGAGGATAAATTAGGAGTTTGGTATTAACATATATAAACTACTATATGTAAAATAGATAACCAACAAGGACCTATTGTATAGCACAGGGAACTCTACTCAGTATTTTTAAATAACCTATAGGGAAAGGAATCTGAAAAAGAATAGATATATCTATATGTATAACTGAATCACATTGCTGTACACCTGAAACTAACACAACATTGTAAATCAACTATATTTCAACTAAAAAAAAAAAAAAGAGTTCACAAGTGGTGAGGTCAGCATCCAGAGACTGACTCTTGACTTTCTCCATCGTTCAGCCGACAGAGCCCTGCGTTTTCCACACTTGCCCCCCAGAACTTGGAAGAGCACTCTGGGTATAGCTGGCTGAAAAATGGCAATGCGAGGATGATTCTTGGCTTTTAAGGCTTATGAGATTGATATAATCCCATCACTGAGAAAAACGAAGCTTCCACAAGACAACAAGACAAATATTTTCATAAGAAGTACTCGGGGGTTGGGGGGGAAGGATGATCAGATCTTGGGCTTTGGGTGGGTCTCTACCCATAACTCACAGCCCTAATCAATAAATAACCTGAGCTCCTCATGCAGTTGACAAATCCCTCTGTTCAAGTTTAGCTTAAGTGTTAACCCCAAAGAGAGAAGGACGTGAAATGACCTGAATTTATTTCACAATGGCAGCCTTGCTCCAGAGACCAGGCCCTTACATTTTCACTGAGGCCTGCCCTAGAAGGGCTAATATCGCTTTCCCCCTTTTTACAGAAGGACCTTTGGCTGAAGATGGAGCGTGAGTGATCTGAGAGCTTTGTCCCATGGATGGCGTCACAACGGCCAGGATTTGCCATAACTGGGTTTTCGTGTGGCTACCGGTGAGGCCTGTGCTCCCCCTCACCCCGCAGGGAGGCTGTTCTAGTGCAGCTGAGGCCGGACTCACACTGGGGTCCCCTCATCTGTGGCCTGAGGCTCGCAGCCTCTGTGGGCTCAGCTTCTGCATGTGTCTAAATCCGGGCCGAGCCTAGACAAGGGATTCCAGACAGTGGGTATCACGGAACACTACAATTTGCACATCGAATTAACTATTGGGAGGACCAAGCAAGGGTTGCCAATATCTTATACGCTAAGTTGGGGTGTTAACAAGAATAAATAACAAAACAAGGCCATTACCATCTGCCATCGCTGGGATTTTATTAAAGGAAAGACATTTTAACACACACCAAAAATAGGAGAGGGGGCTTCCCTGGTGGCGCAGTGGTTAAGAATCCACCTGCCAATGCAGGGGACACAGGTTTGAGCCCTGGTCCGGGAAGATCCCACATGCCGCGGAGCAACTAAGCCCGTGCTACTACTGAGCCTGTGCTCTAGAGCCCGCGAGCCACAACTACTGAGCCCGTGCGCCACAACTACTGAAGCCCGCGCGCCTAGAGCCCGTGCTCCGCAACAAGAGAAGCCACCGCAATGAGAAGCCCGCACACTGCAACGAAGAGTAGCTCTGGCTTGCCGCAACTAGAGAAAGCCCGCGAGCAGCAACGAAGACCCAACGCAGCCAAAAAAATAAATAAAATTTAAAAATAGGAGATCATCTCAGAATTTAAAGTGGATGGCATTCAGCCAGATGGAGAACTCCCTCTGTTGTCTGTATTTTCTGTGCTGCTGGATGGTGAGGAGTTTATTACAGGCAGGCATTGGTGCCTGGAACCAGAGGATCGTCAGCTACAATTCAGCTCTAACATCTGGGATTATATCCCTGGTTTTCAATGCGTCGTCACACTGCTACTAAAACACAGACTAGAGATATGCAGAAACAGCTCATCGGTGAATCGCTGCAAACAGACCCTCCACCTTCCTCTCCATGTGTTCCTTCTCTCCCACAAGTTCAGTGTCAACCCACGGAAGAGCACATCGGCCAGGCAGAGAAGGGAAGCTGAAACAAACACTCTGCCTTCAGTTTTAGAAGCATGGAGAAAGGACAAAGCCAGACCAAGGGAGAGTGTAGCGATCTTATTTTGCTTCTTGGTCGACCCAAGTCCTTCCAGGTGTGTTCTGGAAACATCAGGGCTCTCTGGGCGCTACTGCTCCTCACCACGATGAAATATCTTCCCTACACATGTGCTTGCGAATGAACAACTGATTCTTAGGCACAAGACTGAGTCCCCCTTTTTGGAAACTCTTTTTGTTAATGGTTTTTGAATGGTAACATATGCAGCTGATACAAAATTAAAAATGAACAAGAGAACAGGTGAAAAAGTTTCTCTGTTTTATATCTCTGACCTACAGCCACTCAGTTCGTACTAGAGGCAAGCACCTTTACTGTTTCTGGAGGTGTTCTAATCAGACTCAGGCATAAAATATTACCACTTGTTATGTTACATGTATCAATATATAGAAGGTATATCACAAGTATTTACAACTGCAAATAGTACTTTACTGTCTGGAATATTTCATTAATCTGCACCCTACTGATGGGAATTCGAACGTGTCACTAACACAACATGAAAATGCATTTTTGGGTGCAGACTTCTAGAGGTGGAATTGCTGACTCAAAGGTCACGTACGTTAAAAAAAATTTTACCCTCCATAGAGTTTGTGCCAGTTTATACCCCCCAGAAAATAGAGCGTGCCTGATTCCTGACACTGTCAGCCACACGGTGTGACAGCTAATTTTTTGAATCTTGGCAATATGATGAGTGAAAAATGGCATCTCATTTTTACTTCAATTTATAATCTCCTTTATTAATTGAAAATAGTGGTTCACAAAAATTCCCTAACATGAATTCCCTTTTTTTAAACCAAGTCTTCATTGATCCAGATGGGTCCAGCTGTGTCTCATGAACATTCTGGTAACGGGCATAAACTAATGATTAGCAGCAAGATGTTAGACCCATGTACCCACTGAAGTCCACGCTTAAAGGCAATTTAAGAGAATCTTTATTAATGGCTCCCTCGTGCATCTCTGTATTACCTACTCCAAAATGCACCTGTTAGGATGACTGGAAATTACAACGACACTAAGCAAGAGCAAAGGGTAATTCATTCGTTCCTAAAGTTTCCCTTTGCCCTTGAGAAGAGATATCAAAGCGATGAAAAGGTTGACTCTTGAAAGACTTCGGACCATGACATTTGATCAGATGCGGACTGTATAAAATTGATAACATTTGTCAGCTACTCCATTTCAAATCTACCAAACTCAGAAGCTAATCTCATAAAGGATCAGCAGGGTAGACAATAAAGGTCCTCAGAATTTCCCCTATGTGCCAAGATATACGAGAATGTCAACTCCTCTAGGTACAGCTATAGATTCCCCGGTGACTTTGTTGATCAAAGAGTCGTGACCACTGACTTCCATCAGTAAAGTTGATCCTAGTGCCTCACTGAATTTACGATGGGCCTCTATTTTCTGCTGTTGCTCACCTCTGTTTAGGTTTCCACTTACTTTCAAGGTCACTAGCTGTGTTTGGACAAAATGATAATAATATTGATCTTCAGGACACCATTTCTTGAGCATTTTTGGAAAGGACAGTGTAGATATCAGTTATTTCATGGACATGTAAAAAAATCATTATAGAAAGGCAGCCAACAAACTAAATAATTAATTTAATTAATTTAACTTAATTAAACATATTAAATATTTACTGAGCTTGTTGTTTTCTATTGGATTTGCATTGAGGTTGTAGTGATTTTTTCATGTGCCGCAAGCACCAAGCTATTAATCCTGTGGCTGGAAATGCTTAGACTCATGAATTGTTAGAAGACTATTTTATAGAACATGACCTGTACTTAGACAATTTACTTGTATTGCTATTTAATAATATCCCTTTTTGCTCACAAAGGGGTAGATGTTATACATACTATGGGTGAGGCAGGTCTTTCACATCTAAGAATTTGTATTTCTAGTTTCTGAGTAAGATCTTATTGCTTGTTTACTTGCTCATCTATCTATCTAATTATCGATCAAGCTATCCTCTCTTTCTTTCTTTCTTCCATCCATCCATCCATCCGTACATATATACATACATACATCTATCCATCATTTATCCATCATCGATCCATTTATTATCTATCTACCGATTGATCTTTCCTTCTTTCTTTCTCCCATCCATCCATCCATCATTTATCTATTATCTAGCCATCCATTTTCTATCTTTCTTTCCTTCTCTCTCTCCCTTCCTTCCTCCTCCTTCCCTCCCTCTCTTCCTTCCTTCATTCCTCTTTCTCCCATCCATCCATCATTTATCTAACATCTATCTATCCATCCATTTATCTATTTATCTATCTATCTTTCTATCTTTCTATCTATCTACCTATCTATCTCCCATCTAATCTTAACCCTGTGCCAGGCATTGTTCTAACTGCCTTACAAATATGAACTTATCTAATCCTCACTATAGCCCTATGAGGTGGTTATCATTTTTCCACCCCCATTTTACAGGTGGGAAAACTCAGGAACAGAGAGACACTTGCTAACAGTCACACAGCCAGTCCAATGGTGGAGTCAGAATGTGAGCCCAAGCCTTCTGGCTCCAGATTCAGTGATGTAACCACTACACTGGGCTTGTGTGTGTTCAACATTCTAGTTTTGTGAACCATCACTTGTTCCCTGTCACGGAGGGAAAATCATTCTTCTGTTGGACGAAACAGAGAGTTCTTATGAGGAAGCAAAGCTGGTTAAAAAGTGTGTGGTGGTGGTGATGGTGGGGTTCATTGGAAAATGTCTGGTATTCATTTACAAGATAATCTTAATAGCATCTCCATTGTGTAATGGAGAGATTCAATAATGGTCCTAAAGAAATTCAGTTGACATTAATATTGGAGCAAAAAACACAGAGTGATGCAATTCTTAAAATTGGGAGGAGTGTAAGATTCATCTGAGACTGACTGTGTTCTGGAGATGAGAGAACATGCCCCGGGGACTATGGCCTCATTTGGCCTGTCTGTTGGCAGCCATCTTGGACCCAGGGACCCGGATCCAGACGTAACATCTCCAGGTGCAGTGCTCTCGTTTCCATCCTTTCTTAACAGAACTACGGACTCCTCAGAGGCCTTAGATCAGCTCAGGCATCTCCCTGACCCGCTCTGAAACGCATTCTTCACAGGCACTGAGGGCATAAGGAGAGAGCTCCGGCCTGCAGTGGTCACAGTGGTTCAGTACTCACTCACACAGGTCTTCCTTTAACGGAGACATTGATGGGAAGGTGGCTGGACCAGAAGAGGCAGGGGGTGAAGAGATGGAACGGCCAGGTGTCTGACCCACAAGCCTGCAGAAATATATTTCTTGGGGCTGTGAAGTAACATGTGCCAGGCCTTCAGAGTGGTATAACTATTTTACTTCCTCTTAATTAAAGGAATTATAGGACTCCCTTGTGAGACAGCAAAATGACTTATCTGACCGTAATGCAGTTTTGGAAACAGCAACTAGGAGGGCTTCGAAAAAGGCATAAAATATGTGGAGTTCCAGTCGCTTCTTTTCGCTTTGTCTTTTAGTTTTCATGCTGAAATGGGGCAATTGGAACACTTCTGCTTTCTCCAAATAAAACAGAGCTCTTTCTGTCCTTTGAATTCTTCAGAGCTGCTTTTCAAGGAAGCTAACTTGGCATCCTGGTGACGTTTTCCAAAAAAGCCTTTCTGATGATGTTCTCTGAAAAGCCTTGCTTTGCGGCGGTACTTCCAATAGTTCGACATTGTAGTTACAGATTAACTTTCTGTCATTGAAATTCTGACTAACTGAAATTATTTTCGTCTGTTTATAAATGAATTTGTTTTCTGCACCAAAAGGGAAACACATTATAATCTTCATACCTGAGTTATTTGATTAAACAAGATTTAAAGCTAGGAAACATTTGCAAATAAGTTTTACATCTAGGCATGTACCGTCCCACAAAATAAGTTTCCCATAAAAATAAGTTCCCCCCAAATAGGTGTCCATATAAGCACCAGAGGACATGTCCAGGGATTTTCATAGCAGCATTATTCATGGTAGCTCCAAAATAAAAACAATCCAAATGCCCATCAGAGGTATAACAGATAAATATGTAGTATGTTCCTATTGTGTAATCACATAAGGGAATAAAACACAGCAATGAAAATTAAGACACAATTGAACTTTACAATCCCCGCTGCACTAAAGTGACTACAGTGATTAGGAACTGTGACACTTTTTTCTGCATAAAACCTGGAGGTGAAAGCTTCCTGATGTCACAAGAGAGGCCACAATTTTCCTTTTCTATATTATCTCGTAGGAATCTTCAAAAATAGTATATAAAGACACATGGCAACATGCAAAACTGTTCTATAACTTTTTCAGAAAAACTCTTTTTCCAGATCAGCTGAGTCCAGGGGGCCTAATTTGACCACATTTTAAGAAAACAAAAGGCAGAATTAGGACTTCCCTGGCTGTCCAGTGGTTAGGACTCTGTGCTTTCACTGCCGTGGGCCTGGGTTCAATCTCTGGTCGGGGAACTAAGATCCCGCAAGCCACGCGGTGTGGCCAAAAAACAAACAGACAAAGGCAGAATTATTTTACTATTTGTTAATGCTAAGGTGGAGGTCATTTTCAACTTTGCTGTTTCTTTCATGAGATTCCTGACTCCAGACTTTCTGGTTCGTGACTCAATAAAGGAAATCATTTGCTTACTCAGGGTGACGATCAGGCCTTTGGTGCTCACAGCTATCATGCTTTGATGGTCAGGCATTCAGTATCCTGCCTGGATTTGCCATGCAGCAGCCCAAAGACTGGATAAGGGAGTGATTTTCTGCCTGCTCTAATGAGGATAATCCAAATTGATCCAAATGTGGGGATGTACAATTCCCACCGAGTGGTAGCTGCTTCTATTATTAAGCATGGTCATCAGGGTTGGTCACTGGAGATTATCTGGAGAAGAGAAAGACTTATAAACTGTACAGTTCTGTCCTGGGACCCCTGCAATCCAAATTCCTTCTGATTTGTCAGGAGATGCAGTGGTGGGCTTCCAACTCCAATGTCACTCTCAGAATATTGTGGAATGACCCTCTGTGAGGCAGAGTGATGTCCTCGTCTGAACAGAATTTTGATGGCTCTTGTGTTAAAATATTAATTCCATTAAACAGGTTTGTTGAGGAAAGAATAGATTCTTCATGGTGGAAATATACCGATGCATATTATTTTGTTTGAACTTCTTTATCCTTTGGAGTTTCGCTTTTATTGTTGTCCTTGCCTGGTGGCAAAGATGTGAAGAACATCTCCTTGGTTACTTGGGAGCAAAGGTTGCCCACTGATTCCGATGTGCTTTGGCTGTAGTAGACCAGCACCTCGCAGTGAAGCCCCCGAACAATACCACAGTCTTGAAGGGCTGGGCCCCAGGCTGTGGCAAGAAAGTTCTTCAAATGCCCGTCTCCCAGTGTGTAGTCCACGGCCACTCTCTGCTCTCTCCTCTCGTCCCCTCATGGGAACGTCTTCCCTTATGGAACTCAGTAGGAATTGGCCTTCGTGGAAATTTCTGGAGTGCCAGCTAAATGTGCCTGTGAGAGGCAAAAGGTCCAGGCCTAGCACACTGTAGACCACACTGGAAAGTGGCCCAGAGCTTGATACCCCAATCATCCAGGACAAAGTGACAGGCTGTTCTCTGAAACCCAGGTCTGAGGTGGTGCTGCTTTTGCAAAAGGCTGGGAGAGAAAGAAGAGGGCCTTAAAGCTAGAGTCACCCCGTACCCACTGCCCAGGCCTGAGCCTGACCATCTGATGGCTTTGCAGCATCTCCTTTTACAAACTGTTGATTCAGTGTCGATTGTGTTTATAGGGATTCTTACCTTGTGACCCTTGTCTTCAAGAGGACTGAGAAACTTCAAAGACCATAGACAAAATTTGTGTAAATAAATACAGGCGCCTGATTCTAGGTAGAGGGGCCAAGGTTTTACCAGCTTATCAACCAGGCTCTCAAGATCCCACACAGAAGAACATCATCAACAACAAAACAAGACAAAAACAAACAAGGGAAAGAAAGAAGAAGGAAGGAAGAAAGGAAAGAAGAGAAAGAAGCCACTGGGTTCATTTCAGTTTTTCAAACCAGAGCACAGTCAGTTTTATTCATTTCAGAGGCCGAAGGGTCAAGGAGGTTGATATAAACTCTATCCAATCTTTCATTGATACAATCTCAAATGCTCAACAGCTGCTTCCTATCTCAGTTGATAGGAAGATAATTTAAATATTCCTGTTGGTTTCTCTCCTATCTGTGTTCTGAAAACCCAAATGAGAACCCCCTTGTACTAGCGCTGAATAATCCAGAAAGCAAAACTGACTGTAACATGAAAAGGGAAACTATAGGATGAGAAGTACTTTCCATCCTAGAGATATTCCCCTTTGAGGGATTTCCAAGTCCAAGAAGTGTGGGAGAATGTGACTCCTTGGGGTTTGAATACCAACGAGTAGCGAGGTATTGGCATGGAATAGAAAGAGGCCTTGCAGTTAGACAGGACAGAGAAGCATGGCTTTGCTGCTTCCCCACTGTGGGGCCCGAGATAGACTATTGAGGTCAAGTCTTGGCTTCTTTTCCCACCAAGGGGGAGTGACAGTGCCCACCTCAGAGAGAGGTTCTGACCACTCAGCGAACAATGTATAAGGGGTTGAGCACACAGCCTAGCACACAGTCACTCAGTAAACATTAGACATTATTTCTGCTTTGTTAGTCAGTAAAATCCCAAGATAATGGGGAAGTGGGGTAGAGTTCTTACGGGGAAGGAGGAAGAGGAGGAACGTGGGAGTGGGGATGGGCCAGTAACCAAAGACCCTGAATAAGGCCGAAGCATGAACCAGCCAACCAAGATATTACTAGGATAGACGCCAGTGCTCTGAAGTCCCATCCAGCTACAGAACCCAGAATGGTCCCCACGGATACTCACGCCAGAGCACACAACTTCTGCGCCTGGAACGGATCTGGATGGAGAAGCAGGGACTTTGGAAATTCTGGTCAGTGAGCTTTGAGAATGCCTGATTCACTTTGTTTTCCCCTTACGAGTATAATCCCTCATTTTGTATGACGGATTTTTGTAAGCTTCCCCACTTATTACATAGGACAGCGTTTTACAGTAATAAAAACAATAGTGATTTTTGGAAACAGAACGGGCTCTCCCTGGTTGTTATTAAGACAAATCTATTTCTTTCCTTCTGGCCCTGGAGACTGCCACTCACTAACTGACCTCCAATTCCTAAAGTTTGCTCTTTAACGACAAACTAAAAGTTGGTCTTTAACGACAACATCTCTTATTGGCAGAACGTGGAGAAACCCCCTTGTAGTTCAAAAAGGATGCATGAAATGACCACGGCCACTAGGATTTTGGGTTCAGGACCAACCGAGGGCTCATAGAGTCATGTGGAAAAAAGCTGAGAAGCCAGTCACTCTGGGAGATAAGTGTTGGCTTTGTCCACTGCTGTATTCCTCACCTACGGATGTGCTGGTTTAATTTGTACCTGAGACCTTTCTCCTACCTTTTTTCAAATAAACAAGTTTACAAAGATTGTAAACAGAGCAATTAAGATCATTAGAATTACGAATGTGCATTGGGGACTTGGGGGGTGAGGAGATAATCGTCAATATAAATAAGGAATTCATGGTGAAGCAGACAGTTTCACACTAGACGGAGCCTTCAAAACAGGCTGAGAACAGGAAGTTGAAGAAAGATGCTGGCAAGCATTCCAGAACTTTAAGAACCAAAGGTAAACCATGGCCTTTTAAAACTGGAATCCAGGGACTTCCCTGGTAGTCCAGTGGTAAAGAATCCGCCTTCCAGTGCAGGGGACGTGGGTTCGATCCCTGGTCAGGGAACGAAGATCCCACATGCTGTGGAGCAACTAAGCCCGCATGCCACAACTACTGAGCTTGCACACCTCAACTAGAGATAGCCTGCATGCTGCCAACTACAGAGCACACGTGCTCCGGAGCCTGAGCACCACAACTAGAGAGAAGCCAGAGCACCACAACGAAGAGCCCGTGCACTGCAATGAAAGATCCCACGTGTCACAACTAAGATCCAACGCAGCCAAAAGTAAATAAAATAAATACATAAATAATAAACAAAATCTTAAAAAAACCCCAAAACCCCCCCTGGAATCCACCCCCATCTCCTTACCCCCTCCTACCCCCAGTTTGGTTGTTGGCATATCAGGAAAGGGGTCAGCCAAACTGTGTCCTTCCCCTCCTCATAATTCACAGTGGTCTACAGTAAATCTTTTCTCTTAAATGTCCTTAGGGGCTATTGGATTTTATCTTTTTTTAAAAGTTGGGCCTTTGGGGCTTCCCTGGTGGCGCAGTGGTTAAGAACCCGCCTGCCAATGCAGGGGACATGGGTTTGAGCCCTGGTCTGGGAAGATCCCACATGCCGCGGAGCAACTAAGCCCCTGCGCCACAACTACTGAGCCTGCGCTCTAAAGCCCGTGAGCCACAACTACTGAGCCCATGAGCCACAGCTGCTGAGCCTGCGCTCTAGAGCCCGTGAGCCACAACTACTGAAGCCCACACACCCTAGAACCCGTGCTCCACAACGAAAGAAGCCACCGCAATGAGAAGCTGGCACACTGCAACAAAGAGTAGCCCCCGCTCGCCGCAACTAGAGGAAGACTGTGCACAGCAACGAAGACCCAACACAGCCAAAAATAAATAAATAAAATTAATTTATTAAAAAAAAAAAGTTGGGCCTTACTCTGTAAAGAGTTTTTTAAGCATGAGGGAAAAATCTTGCTTTTATGAAGTGACCATGCTTTCCCAGTCGCCCTCCCCAGCATGCTTACCACACCCCCCTCCAGCCCATCTTTTCATACCAAGAAGTATGTATTGAGCACCTATATGTGGAGGCAAAAAAGTCATTGTGCGAGTGTAGGCTTGGCTCCATCACTTACAACACACACGCTGGTGTTAGGCAATTCTTTTAACGTCTCTCAGCCTCAGTTTTCCCACCTGCAAAATGGGGTTAATGGTATTTATCTCCCAGAGTTGTGAAGATTGAGTTCATCCATGTAAAGCAGTCAGAACAGAGAGCAAAGTCACATTAGGCAGAAACAGCTCTCACTTACTGGCCTCTCCCTGGTGCCAGGAGCAGCTGTCCTGAGAGGTTTGTGTGAGTCAACTCATTTAGTTCCCACAAGATCCCTGTGAGGTGGTTACTGTTATTATCCTCCGTTGTGTGGATGATGAACCGAAGGCTTAGAGAAGTTGAGTGATGGCAGAGCATGGCTGATCGGCTGTGCCAAAGGAGGATCACATCTCCATGAGTAATTCTGCTCCTGCACAAGTTAACACCTTTCAAAATGTGTGGATCTAGGGAATTCCCTTGCGGTTCAGTGGTTAGGACTCTGCACTCTCACTGCTGAAGGTGCGGGTTCAATCCCTGGTTGGGGAACTAAGATCCCGCAAGCTGCACAGCATGGCCAAACAAAACAAAGGATGTGAGGCTCTTGGGGACAGCGTATGCAGGAAGCACTGTGTGCAGCCTGAAAATCTCGTCAATCGTAGGGCTTTGATATCGGCAGAGCCCAGCCTGCAGGTTTCCCCAGCTGTAAGTTGGGATGCTTTCCTGTCCATGTCCCCATTTCCCTAGAACTTCACTTCAAATACACCTTTCCTGTGACTCTTAACTCTCTATTCTCACCCAACTCAGCCAACCCCTTTCTTCTAGGTTCCCTGAGTGTCTTAGTCTCTTTGGGCTGCTGTAACAAAAATACCATAGACTGGGTGGCTTATAAACAACAAAGATTTATTTCTCACAGTTTTGGAGGGTGGAAGTCTGAGATCAGGATGCCAGCCTGATTGGGTTCTAATGAGGACCCTCTTCCAAGTTACAGAGGCTGCCTTCTCCTTATATCTGCCCACAGCACAGAGCAGAGAGGGGAAGCAAGCTCTTGACTCCTATTAGGGCACTAATCTCATCATGAGGGCCCCATCCTCATGACCTCATCTAATCCCAATCACCTCCCAAGGCCACACCTTCTAATACCATCATATTGGGGGTGGGGTTTCAACACATGAATTTTGGGGACACAAGCATTCAGTCTGTAACTCTGAGTACTTGGTTTCAGTTGTTGATTTTTCACCCCTATAGCCTAGGAGTCACCAACCTTTGCCTTCTAGACAAGGTTACACTTACTTTTTATACCCAGATTATTATGGTACCAGCCCACCTCCATCAAAAAGACCCCTGCTATTTCTGAGCATTTTCTGAGGCCCTGTCTTCAGTATGTTCTAGGAACAAACAGCTCTGGGTGCTTGGTTCTAGCCCTTCATCTATAGTTATGTCCCTGCCACCTCCTCCATTGCTGGTGACCCTGGAGAGATTGCCTCTCCTAGCCCAGACCCTGAGACTCCAATTCTGGTTTTGGGACTGGGGACACTGCTCTTTCTTTCTTCCCTGCCCAACTCTGTCCTAAGCCTAATTTCCCAAACCACGACTGAGACCAGGCTGCAACTTTTATAGGCCTTATTGAACATTCAACAAGAGTGCAAAGAAAATGGAAATTGCCCTACAGGTACAGTTCCATCCTACCATCTGGTACACAGCCAGCATCCCACATAGAGCCTGGACAGTGTCCAAGGAGCGAGCCCAGGCTACCCAGCATTACCCCATGCCCAGGTCTCTCCAGGCCTCAGTTTCAGAAAAAAACTGTCTTCTCGGATCCTAAGAGAGGGAGTATTTATTCCCAAACCCCATCTCAAGTCCACTTCGCTGGGGCTTCGATTTTAGCCTCCTCCCAGGATGATGGCTGGAGAGAGCACTGATTCACCCCAGAGAAAACCCCACCTCTAACCACCCAAGTGTTATCTGGTCCTTGTCCCCAGAAACTGAAACATAGTCACTTGGTTAATAAAGTAATTAATACTCTGTGTTCTTCCAAGGAAGATTCAAGGAGGTTAGGTTATCGGGTTCCTTTACAGGAGCGTGCATTAGTGGAGCCGTTCCTCCCAGACGCCACGTTCGTCTTCATGCCTGTGATGATCTGTGTTCCCGTGCAGACAGTAAGAGCCTCAGGAATAGAAAGTAAGGCTTGCATCTCCTTTTCTGACTTCCCTGTACCCTCCACCCCTACACTGTTCCAGCTACACACGCACACACACACACACACACGCATACATACTCAAAACCTAAAATCAGTGAACTGCGCACACAGCAGGCACTGAAGGATCCCCAGGTTTGTTTGTTTTCTCGCAGAACTTCTGAAACAACTGAAGGATTAAAAAGACTAAATTATGCCTGCCTTCATTTTAAAGATATTTGCGCTTTTCAGTTTTAACATACCAACCTCCTGACCTTTTTTCAATTGAAAACAATTCTTTTTTAAAGAATTTTTTCCCCCAGTATTTCTTCAGGACAAGTCTCGGCCCCAGTTGCCCCTTCTCTGTACCCGCCGTGGTGTGTGTGGCGTCACTGCTTTGCTATTGGCCACCTAACCTGCCACTCACGCATCCTCCACCCTATCCGAACCCACAGCCCGGGGAAGGCCTCCCCCCACCATCTGCTCCAGTTCATTCACGTGCAAATACTAAAGCGTTTCAAATGCAGAGCTCAGCTCTGTGTTGCGTCTTTGTCTCCCCTAGTGAAAGAAAAGCACTCCTGCGAGAGTTTTTGCTTTCTGCGCCTCATATCAATATATTCAAAAGAAAAAGAAAAGGTATTGCTTATGGGATATTTTGAAAAAAATCATTGTTGCCGACGTCTACCTTAGTGAATTTTTCTATGGTTATATTTAGCCCTGCTAGGCCTGGCAGACTTTCTGCCACAAAACCTTGAAGCCTTAGTAAGTGGACTGACATATTCTGGACTTCTTTGGGCTTGTCATATATAAAAACCAGCCGACAATAAGAATGCAAGAATTTTCAGCCAGGCATGGGGAATGAGGCCTCAAAGAGCTTTGCAATGACAGTAGTTTGCTTTTAGGTCAGTGGAAGTTTCGTCATGTAATATTGTCAATATAGACCCTAGACTCCGTTATTTATTTGCCTTTCCGTTGAGGCAACACAGGCAGAGAACACACTGGTACCTTACTTTTCAAATCCCAGTAAATACGGCAACATTCTTAATTAGATGAAAGCAATAAGAGAGAGAACATGTCTTATTCAGCACAATCTGAATATAGCATCTTCCTCACACGTTATCTTCACTCTACAGCTGGATTTATGAGAATATGTTATGTTGACAAATACAAGAAAATAATAAACATCAAGCTCTGTGGCTATTTTGCATTACTGCTTCAACTCAAGACATTTCAAAGAGAGGGAAACACAAATCCAGCAAGACAGAAGTCAATGTGGGCTCAGCCAATTTTGAAACCAAAAGACCCCTTTCCCATCTAGTGTGTTTGTTTATACTCTTGACACTCATTTGATGCATCCCAGTCTCTAGAAACCAAACTTAGTTTGTCTGTGTTGGTGAACATGATTAAAGAATAATAGTCAAACTCATACAGAAATAACAGTTTTGATCAGAGAAGTAATATCTAGTTCCCTACAAAGGAATCAATTAATTCACATTCACTAAGGTCTTAAATTGAACCCACCATAGATGTGTGTCTATTTCTGGTTCCTTGAAGAGGTGAAACTGGAGAGAAATGATTAGAAAAACTCAGGCTTGGTTGAAGGAGGTGGTGGTGGGCGGAGATTCCTCTTACCAAATATACCACATTCCCAAATGCCAGCTTCCTTTCCTTCTTTTTGCCCTCAGAGATGAGAAAGCAGAGGAGATTCTGGCTATTTTCATAATGAATTTATCCATCATGTTGAATTCATTGGTTTAGGGCCAATCTGAAGTTTAAACTTACATATCTTTTGCTTTTTTCAAGGACAAAATGTAGTTGGATATATGCAATTTGAAATGCATACTTTCAAAATCTTCATTTCTCCTTCTAGAATCTTTCCTCCATTTATCTTTTAGGTACATTGTCTAGTCTGGATCAATAAGGCTGGCAGAGGGTGGAAGAGTCTGAGAGAGACGAAATATGAAAGGTATCTTTTAACATCATGTGACTATTCAAATCCAGGTCTTTCCATTTACTATATAGTGTGGTAGAAACTAGAGAAAAAATTGACTAAGTTTCACAAAAAGGATAAATACAGACATTCGCTGTTGACTGAGAACCCCATCTAGGTGAGCAGGGGTTGGATTCTCATGGTCCTTTCTTGGCAGCTTGTTTGACCGGAAGGGGGTCGGCTGGTGGGAACACTGTACACATCCCAGCATGGCGGTCTTTGAAGTCTCCATGAAGCCCTTTGGTGAAGGAACATGCCACAGAGAACCCTGCAATTGTAGGGTCTCCAGAGAGCAGACTGGCTGTACGTGTCTACACACACACACCAGCTAAACCACAGATCCAAATGGATATGAAGCACTCAGAGGCCCAAAGTGGCATTTTAGGCTGCCATAATCACATATAATGTCTACCCTTGGTTTGGAAGGTGGGTGGAAGCAGGGAAAAAATGCTGTGGTCAAACTAAAAATGTTTCTTGTAGTCAAGGCAATAATGATGAATTGAGATATAACAGAGAATACAAAAAGCAAAATGCAAAGCATACCTACTTTATCCAATAATTTTGGTTAAAAACAACTAAAAAAAAAAACAAAAATCAAAGAGCTTTTTGCAAATCTTATCAGGATTGAAAGACGGAGCAAACCTGGTCCAAATCTAGTTATGTTTTGTGAACGTCACTGTGGAATCTAATGTTTGCGTGTAAATGAAACCAGGTGGCTAGTATTAGCTCCTGTCTCCTCTGGAGTCCCAGTGCTATTACCTTAAAACCAAGAGTAATGTAAAAGCTAGAGGTGGGATTTCTTGGAAGCTCTCTGCTATGAGTGAATTACGTGTCACATCCAGCCCAGACACTGTCCAGAGAGAGGAGAGAAGCATCCCTTCCTGCAGCTCTGCCAGTCGCCTCCCAGCAGACCTCCCTTTCATCTTGTTAACCGCATTCCCACTGCCGGACTGGAACTAATTGCTACAGTAAGGACGGTGTTGTCCTAGCCCAACGGGGTTGACCATCAGAACGGGGGGTGGGTTGGCTTTACCTGAGTGGGGGGTATTGAACAAAATCAGGGTAATATTCAGAGGAGGCGTGGGTTACATGGGTGGTGGGTGGGCATACTATAGTGTCCACTCATCCACTCTGCTGGCACTCATTTTATTCCTCCAACTCCCTTGTTTTAATTCCCAGTGGTTTTGTCTCCAGGGACACAATGTGCTGATCCTACAGACATTGCATATTTCATGTTTGTTTGTTTTTTTCCACATCTTTATTGGAGTAAAGATGCTTTACAATGTTGTGTTAGTTTCTGCTGTACAACAAAGTACAACAAAGTGAATCAGCTGTATGTATACATATATCCCCATATCCCCTCCCTCTTGAGCCTCCCTCCCACCCTCCCTATCCCACCCCTCTAGGTGGTCACAAAGCACCGAGTTGATCTCCTTGTGCTACGCAGCAGCTTCCCACTAGCCATCCATTTTACATTTGGTAGTGTGTATATGTCAATGCTACTTTCTCACTTTATCCCAGCTTCCCCCCCACCCCACCCCGCACCCTCAAGTCCATTCTCTACATCTGTGTCTTTATTCCTGCCCTGCCACTAGGTTCATCAGTACCACTTTTTTAGATTCCATATATATGCGTTAGCATATGGTATTTGTTTTCCTCTTTCTGACTTACTTCACTCTGTGTGACAGATTCTAGGTCCATCCACCTCACTACAAATAACTCAGTTTCGTTCCTTTTTATGGCTGAGTAATAGTCCATTGTATATATGTGCCACATCTTCTTTATCCATTCATCTGTTGATGGACATTTAGGTTGCTTCCATGTCCTGGCTATTTTCCTGTTTTTTTGACAGTGCTTCTCATGTTAACTCTAATCATACAACTTATGTCTTAGTGATTATTTATTAAGTACTTAATATGAGCCAGACACTATTTTGAGAGCTTTATACATAAGGAGAGAATGTAGTTATTTTGCAGACATAAATATTTCCAGTCGAAGTAATAAATCTCAAATGATAAAAATAAATCAAAATTTCTAGTATCTTGGTACCCATCTCAGTCTTCTGGATGCCATGGTTACCTTGTGTCCATCTTTCCAGCTTGAATTACTCCTGGACATTAACAAGAGTCAGTCTCCAACTCTTCAAAGCAGAGGCAAGATCCAGATTCTTCTTTTAATTTCAGCCCTGATTTGCCTCATCAAGATGAGCCAAATATTTGCTATGCCATTTACATTTAATATATTATTCTCTCAACTACACTATTAGGTTGGTTTTATTATCTCTGGAGATTTTACATATATGGAAACAGAGGCTCAGAGAGTTCAAGCAACATACCCCAGACTAAAGATAAAGCCAAAATTCTTTCTCCTTTTTTTCCTTTCCTCTTAAAAAAAAATGTCTTACATCATAAGCTTTAATTGCATGTCCTTAATTTAGTGATAAACTTGCTATTGTTCTGTTGAAACCCCACAAGGTTCAAACCACTGCTGGGCATGCAGTTATTTCTTAATAACTATCTGGCCATTATCCAATCAAACTAGGATGGATGGGGCATCACAGCTTTAAACCACACAATAGTGCATGTGGATTTAGCTAATGCCCATCTGATATGCGTTCTCCTGCTGATGCATTCCGAACTCCTTACAGTTTCCTATCTACCTCAGTAAAAAAGACGCTGTAGTCAAAACATAAGAATTAAGTCTACTTGCTATATACATCTCATTAAAAAATTGCCCCATGAGTTTTAAGTGCACTAAACTTAAGGATCTGAAAATAGACATTTTACAGCTTCCCTGAGACTTTTGAGGCCAACTGAATGGTTCAAAAGCTTAAAAGCAGCCATACATCTACCAGGGATTTGAAAAATCAAGTCATATTCTTCCTGCTACTTAAGTCAATACCATGAGTAAAGATTTTGCAATCAGGAGCGCACTAGCAATTTCTCTGGAACGCGCTCAACAATGGAATGCCGCTTAATCCTGCCCCCCAGCTGGATGGGAGCTGCAGCCCAACAGTAGCCAAGTGTGTCCTCATAACATATGACTCAGAAGCATTCATGGAGCCGGAGATATTGAGGTCCTAAAAATAGTCTATTTTTATATTTGTGTTTTCCCTAACTACAGCCTCACAGAAAGAATGCATGTGTTCACAGTTTCACTTTTCCTTCCATGTGCTTTTAAATAACATGTCGTTATGACCACATCCAGCAGCCTCAGAAATATTCCTTGTTGTAAAAGGGTGCCATGTGAAAGTGACCATCCAAGTCGCTAATTCCTCCACCCTACATTGCCATGGCCACCAGTGGGGAAGGCTTTCCTTCAGCCTTTGGAAAACAATAAATGCTTATTCTTGGGAAATTATGATTTCTTCGGCATGAAATTTTAAGGGCACTTTGCTGGTGCCCGTTACTGTGGAGCTCCTGGTGAATTTCAGCGATCAGAATACTATGCTTATTTTGAACTTTGAGGAAGTGATCAGTCATTCAAACAGCAGCAGAGGCAATTTTAGCATGCAAAACTGCAGTGATAATAATACACTCTAATAATGTTACCAAGCATTTATCGAATGACTTGTCATTTTTAAGCATTTTCCCAGTGCTTCCTAATTTGAATGGTAGAGTATTGTAAATCCCTGTTGATGGCTTATGGGGTCTTTGTTCACACCCATCTCTGATATTTTATTCTGCCAGTAATAGGAGGAGACAGATGGAGAATGGGAGACTAGCCTCATTCAGTCCAACTCTGTTTTTCTAGTTCTTGTTTGAAGTAGCCTATGAGGGGAGGCCTTAATGCAACCTCTCCAAATTCCCACTGAAATACCTAAGTCACAGAAAATGCTAAGAACTCACTCCAGTATCCAACATTAAGACATCAAATAACAGAACCCGGGAGAAATTTCCACTATTGGAAAGGCTGTTGGAACTAAAGTTAAATAAACAGTGGCCTAACACTGCTTAACTTGATGAAACAAAGAAGCCCCGCCCCCATGAAAGAAGAGGAACACAGTTGGTCCCTTCTTTTTTGGATGCCTCACAGACCCAGGGACTGAATAAAGCATGAAGAATGTCACAGTACCCTCTTCTCCATGGGATGGTTTAGAGGTGATCAGAGCCCTAGCCCCTAATTCTCCTTGCTAACATAGTCACACTGGGATAAGAATCCTGTGACTTCCGGAAAACAAAAGCAGTGGAAATGTGAAGTGGGGAGGAGTGGGTGGCATGCAC
This sequence comes from Balaenoptera borealis, assembly GCF_965194805.1. Classification (NCBI taxonomy): domain Eukaryota; kingdom Metazoa; phylum Chordata; class Mammalia; order Artiodactyla; family Balaenopteridae; genus Balaenoptera; species Balaenoptera borealis. The sequence goes on from NC_138866.1 coordinate 177,104,003, forward strand.
ACACCCGTATGTATATATGCAAATGGAGGCATCTCATTGACAAGAATAGTAGCCGCAGGAGCAGGGCTGATTCTAGGGGTCAAAAATCAGAACGAGCAGAGCAAGACTGGCGCTGGGAACGTTTCCTTCCACTCCAAATATCTTTTCCATCCCGTGTTCCACTCCATCTGACATCCTACCACTAGAAGTTCATTTCAATAAATGAAGTCATGTGCTTTCTAGGATCATCTTTCGCAGCCTAAGTGTGCCCGAGCGGAGTCAGGTATGAAGTCACTGACGCCTTAGCAGGAATTGTGGGGAATGTTATAAAGTCAGCCTTTTCCAGCCCCAGGCCCCAGGGCTTGGCTGATGTCAATGAAAGAAACAGGATGCCATTTCCCTGATGACTCCGCTAGGAGGTAATTATACCACATGCCTGAAGGAAACATTTGGGAGGCTGAACTGGCTGTGATCAAGAATGGATAATATAGACCAGATCCCCACTACTTATTTGTTTCCCTGTGATTTTATCATTCAAGTGTGGTATAGAAAAATTCAAGCTCAATAAAGCTTTGATTAATTATAATCTAGTAAATGTCTCTATTACTGTATTTTGTTCATTATGTTTGTATGATATCACTTACGTATGTGTGAGTTTGAAGTTCTCACACATCTATTATCATACACTGCTGGGTAGCAGCTGAACTACCCACATATTAGGATGTTAGCTTTATTAGGGTTAATTGGAATTGCTTCCTGTTTTTTTTTTCCCCCCCTAGGCTAAGTGAGATGAAGGAAGCTGTCTTATCTAGCCAGTTTTCTCTTTCTCTTAAAAATATCCTGAATGATTTGCGGTTATTTTATTCTTGCATGTCCAAGGGCATCACTTTTGTTCTTTCTGTAGTGTTGCTCTGTTTCCAATCACCCCCATCTCCCCCGATTCCCAATCCCCACTCCTGCCTCCAGGGTAGGGAGAAAGTGGATTTGCTGATTTACTTTTCAGTATTGTTGGGGAAATATCATTTGCCCTCTAGGTTATATTCTCGGAGTGTTAAGTAGTTTGGCTAAGTCAATGTTGAACTTAGATCATGTGAATTGTATTCCTCGGTCTGCCACTAATTCACATGGTGATAGACTGTAAGTTATTGAACTGCCATGCCTTGGTATGCACAGCTATAAAATTAAGATAAGATTGCAAAAACGACTGGCCGTGGTATGATGAATTCAAATGACTGATCTCTGCAGCACAAGTGCTTATCTTAGAGATGAACTTCCTGAAGTTCTTTGCAAAAGCTTGTGTGTATCTGCATATTTTCTTGGGAGAGGTTTCGTGAGTTTCATCTGAGTTCAGCCTGTTTGCCCTGGAGCCTCCAGGACAGCTGTGCATAAACACTGGTCTGGGGACTCATGAAGAATTTTGTATTGGTCCATGAGGAAATGTGAAAAATAAGAAAAATTGTAAGGGAGTTTCCATAAAGCCAAATGGATTCAACTTTAAAGACTGTACTATTGTGACCATCTAGAGGGGTGGGATAGGGAGGGTGGGAGGGAGACGCAAGAGGGAGGAGATATGGGGATACATGTATACATTCAGCTGATTCACTTTGTTATAAAGCAGAAACTAACACACCATTGTAAAGCAGTTATACTCCAATAAAGATGTTAAAAAAAATTGAAAAAAAAAGTGTATATTTTCCAATGTTTTGTTGTTTCACTTACTATTATGATGGTGTTAATGTAGGGTGGTCCCCCCAGCTCTCTGCCCCAGTGGCTTCCCAAGGCAAAATGTTAAGGTTAGGTTCAAAGAGATTTTTAATATTTTCATGGCTCATGAAACCAAATATTTGGGAACTACAGCTTTTATAGAAGATTCTCCTGGCCCTTAATGTTCCTTTCAAACATTTGCTGTCTGTCTTTGCCTATTTTGAGAGTAATATGAATCAAAAAAAAAGGTCATGAAGAACCTAGTGGCAAGACGGGAATACAGACACAGACCTACTAGAGAATGGACTTGAGGATATGGGGAGGGGGAGGGGTAAGATGTGACAGGGTGAGAGAGTGGCATGGACATATATACACTACCAAATGTAAAATAGATAGCTAGTGGGAAGCAACCGCATAGCACAGGGAGATCAGCTCGGTGCTTTGTGACCACCTAGAGGGGTAGGATAGGGAGGGTGGGAGGGAGGGAGAGGCAAGAGGGAAGAGATATGGGAACATATGTAAATGTATAACTGATTCACTTTGTTATAAAGCAGAAACTAACACACCATTGTAAAGCAATTATACTTGAATAAAGATGTTTAAAAAAAAAAAAAAAGCATTGGGCTGCCTCTAGGGCTGGTCTATTCAACACAAATCAACAGCCATCAGCCTTGAAGAACAAAAGGTCTTCACTGTGGGTGATCTTGCAGGGATGGTTCACATGGAGCACCACAGTGCATTTACTTTCCTTCCCCTCAAATCTCACAGTGACCAGAACTTAATTAAATTCTTGCTCCGCTTCTTTCCTTCTGTCCTCACACCGCCAACCACCCCCCTCCCTGTATCCTTCTGAGCACAGTGCCATACCCCATCCCGTGCTCCTTCCTGGGGAGACCCCTGTGGGGTGCGATCCAGCATCTACTCTACCCTCTTTCCCCCACCTCCTCCCCAAGTAGTCATCCTGGAAATTTGGAAGGTAAGATCCTTCATCTTGTAATGGAGTTACAGTTCAAAGAAGTGAGACGCATAAAGGACAACTACTGTATAGTAAATCAACTATACTTTCAAAAAAAAAAAAAGACAACTATACACTACATTCCTCACCCTTAATCTTTTATTTTACTTGTTTTTTCCCCCAGTATCTTTCTTCTACCAACACTTTATTAGCAGTATAATAGGGCAGCCCACCGGAGAAGAATTGGATGAAAGTAAAATGGTCAAGGAGAGTAAGCACTGAAGAGAGGCAGCGACAGGAAGAGTTAGTCTTCCATCTGAACAAGAATGGACTTGATAATGCAATGCTGTCCATTTGGGGGCTTCAGAAGCACCAACCACTCATCTATCTCAGGGCTCTGGAGTTCCTTTGGACTGTTATCCATGTTTTAATGCTATATCTTGGTTTATTCATTCATTCGACAACTATCTATTGAATGTCTACTGTGTACTAGACAGTGCTAGGTGCTGGGGAGGCAACAGCAAACAGATGCAGACATGGTTTCTGCAAACATGGCGGCTCAGAACACCACTGACCAGCAGGATCCTGGAGAAGGTTATGTTTCAAGATCACTGAGTTGACAGATTCATTGCCAAAGGTAGTTTCCTTAGTTTCTTAAAGGGAGATGCAAGGATTTCAGAACAAGATTGATGAATCAAAGAGAATCGAAAATTTGCAAGATAAGATCTGTACTGGTGAACCTTTATTCTCTAGGGAAAAGTAATTATTCTCTAAGGAAATAAACGTAATTATTCTCTAGGGAAAAGTCATAAACTGAGGTCACTGATGTGCCAAGGCGAACACTCCTTACCAGGGAAAGAGCCCAGATCCCTGACCACTGGTACCCTCCTCATTTTCTCGAGTTGCCTTTCTGCTGCTCCTTGTGGCCATTCCACCTGTGAGGTCATTTAGATCACAGTTTCTCAGAAGCTTGTCAAGAGCAAACATAAATCCAAGGCTGACATAATCCCCCCCAAATTCCATGCCACATTCAGAAAGGCAACCAGTTCGCCAAGAGATTCAAACTTAAATCAGGCTGGCATCTTGACCTAGCTGGGGACGAAGTCTACTTAATGCAGATGACTTTTAAACAGAGTTCGTGTCAACAATGGCCACTGTGTAAATCCTGATTTTTCAGCTTAAAGTTAAGCTTACCCTTCATACATCATGCCTCCGTTCCCAAAACACAGGAGAAACCTTTGGTTTGGGATGAATTACGTTTAAAAATGTAAAGAAAAAAAATGTCCTTGGAAATGATCCCGAAATTTCTTAACATCTGAAAATACTTCATGTAAAGAATTAATTTAGGAGAAAAAAAACCTACTTTGGATAGGAAAATATTTTTAAACTAGGAGAGCAAGAGAAGGAGACAGTATAGGAAGAAAACTCAACTTCTGAATTATTATTGTCCCTAAACTCTGTTCTTAGGAGGTGAGTGGATAGGACTTGGGTGCTCTTGGTGGCTTAAGATACGGGTGGTAATGGGGCAGAGAAGATGACCAGACACATGTGCAGAAAGATATGTGCTTACCGGGCATCTTCTCCAAGGCAATCATTGAATGAAGGAGACTGACTCGATAAGAACACTGGGTGATGGTGACAGTGGGGTGGACACTTGGATGAGTGGGAGCTGGCGGCTGGGGTAGGGGGAGAGTGAAAGAGGCGCTGGGAAGTATTTCTTCCCCTGTAGTATCACAAGGCTGCTTCTCTTAATTTTGTGGTTTTGCCATAAAGCCCAAAGAACCGTGACCAATGTTTAATAAGCCTTCAATAAATGTTGACGTTTCTACCTGAAATTCCACCTATTCGACATTGATTCATGCTAACAATGTCCTCTTTAAAATAAAAATTCTCTTGGGAAGGTTCAAGTCAATTGACCGCTCATCTTTCACGACGAGTGTTTAACAGGACTGCTTCTGGATCTCTAGCTGAGGTCAGCTGCACAATGAGAGTTCGATGGCCAAGTGGTTAAGAAGAGGCAAGGCAATGTAGTGTCAAGGAGACGCTGGGGCTGAGTTCAGGCACAAGTGGGGTCTTGGGAAGTCAGAAGTTTTTACTTCCCCAGGATAATGTCCTCAAAGTGCCAAGTGAAGGAGACACGAGGAAGAATAAGCCAAGAATAACAACCGTGGCTATGCAACTTTTGGGCCCAATGTAGGGTTCACATAACCCTCACTCTTCAAAGTTGTAAGTGTTCTTTGGCAATTGCAAAATCTAAAATATTTTAAAGATTTTAAATTCTGTGAGTTGGCCTCAGCTGGTCTTCTAAAGCCTAGTGCTTGCCGAACCTCAGTGGTGTTACCCAGTGAGCAAGCATCCACATTTGCTTTCCACAGCTGCGAAGCTCTAATTTTCAGCAAGATACACAGCAGGCATCTGTCTACATAGAAGCAGCACCACAAACCACCACCAAGGATCATTTATCGGTTATTTTGGGAAAGGGGAGGATTGTTTTTTAGAAGAGAGGAAACTATGCTAATAAGCTTTTTGTCTGCACACATCCCCCCACCCCCACCCCCGAGATCCCTATCTGTGCATCTCAGTTTGCTACACTGTTAGCCTTAAAGGAAAATGAGGTGAGATGGAGATATCTGAGTCATAAAAGTAATAAAACATGCTTCTGGAAAATAGCTTTCTACTTTCCCTTAACCCCACACGCTTCCCAGTTATGTGGTTTGTTTCTTCAATGCAAGTCTTGGGAAATTATACTTAGGGATACTGATTGCTAGAAAAATATACACACGCGTTTATAATTTATATGAAGGGAAAGAGAGAGAAAGGGCCAAAAAAAAGGATGAAAGAAAAATAACTTAGTATTAGAAAAAGAGAAAAGAATCAAGAACAAGACTCACTCTGTGAGGATAGAGTAAGTCTTACCTGCACCCATACCAGCTTTCCAGGCAAAACAGGGGGTCCCTGTCTCTTGGCTCAGATGTTAGTGCCAGGCAGTGTCTTCTATTTATATGCTGTCTCTGGGGATCTTGCTGATTGATGCACTTCTTACAGTTCCTTTGGTAGGCGGGGAGTGAGGGTGACCTGCATGCTGGGATGTTGGTGGAGCTGAGGGAAGGGTTGCGAGGAGATTGATGGGATGGGAAACTTGGAAGCACCTTTGTATGAAAGGAGGTGTTTTAGGTCATGAAGAACTAGATCCATTGGGTTGTCTGCAAGAAATGTTAACATTCCTCAAGCTCCCAGGTGATTCACTTAATTTGCCCATCATCTTTGGATGGTTGGTTTTGTGGTTGTGTGGTTGAAACTAAACACATAGGACCTTGAATATACCCTCCAAAACCAAAACATGAGTGGGATCTGTGGTCAGATACTACATGGCTGGTATCCATGGTGGGGAACATCTCGGAGGATGGCTGATGAGGTTGGGGGTGTCTTAGCTTGCCCAAGGACTGCTATAGGGGGAGGGGATGGAGCGAGGGGCAGTTCAGGGGAAAGAGTCTGCCCTTTTCATGGGCAGTCATCTGCCACCCAAATGGTCAGGTTAAAATTCCTGATAACTCAGGTGCTGGAAGATTGGTAGTTGCCCTGCATGAATTGAGTCACCAAAATCTCCTTTTAAATTTTGTGCAGGTAGTACCATGGCACCAACAAAGTACTTAGGTGGCAATTAGAAGGGTAGTCAAGATGAATTGTAAGGGTTCGCGTTATGGAATGGGGTCTCAGTAGTGGACAGAGCAAAGTCGGAAGCAGTGGAAGGGGGAGGGAGGATGAACAACTCAAGGGTGTGTCAACTGCCCCTCAACCTGGGCTCTGTTCTCCACTCTTCCACTTGTCCAGAAGCTAAGGATGAGAGTCAGCAGTGTAAATATTGATTTTAAGACCTGGGTCTTCAACAAGATGAATTATCAGCTGTTTCATGTCTGAAACGGATACACACAGTTGAGAAAAGCACCAGTGATCGAAGTCAACAGTCGAGAAGACAATCACAGCTACTGTGAATGCTATAAACTGCTGTGCGAAAGCATTTCTGTGTCCAGGTACAACGCTCCTGGGGAGGAATGCGTTCAGAGTTCATGCCTAATGAACACATAGAAGAGGAAATGTCTCATCCAGGAGGGTGTTGGACTGACCTGTGGTCCATCTGCCTGCTTATGGTTATGCACAGCTGGAACGGAGGGGACTCCACTGGAGAAGAGAGAGACTCACACAGGGGTAAGACGGGTTTTAAAGATGATAACACAGGTAAACACCTGCTAAGCATGCGGGACTGGGTAATAGGAGGCATAACTCCCATTTGAAAAAAAGCCTTCAGGTCTTGACTTCAGGGGACTTACTCTTAGATGGTTTAATCTACGTCCTTCAGAAGTTTACACCACAGCAAACACTACAGACATGGGGATTACCCAGGACTAGCTGACAGTCTACATATTCCATAGAGTATAGTCAAAGAAAGATGCCCTTAATAAATAAAGAAAAAAGGGGGCTTCCCTGGTGGCACAGTGGTTGAGAATCCGCCTGCCAATGCAGGGGACATGGGTTCGATCCCTGGTCCAGGAAGATCCCACATGCCGCGGAGCAACTAAGCCCGTGAGCCACAACTACTGAACCCGTGTGCCGCAACTACTGAAGCCCACGCGCCTAGAGCCCATGCTCCGCAATGAAAAGCCACCACAACGAGAAGCCTGCGCACTGCAACGAAGAGTAGCCCCCGCTCGCCGCAACTAGAGAAAGCCCGAGCGCAGCAGCGAAGACCCAACACAGCCAAAAATAAATAAATAAAATAAATAAATTTATTTTAAAAAATAATAAAAATAATTAAAGAAAAAAGCTACACTAGCTCAAGCCAACTTCTGGCCTGTAGAGCACTGTGAGGGAAAGGTTCTGCAAGATCGTCAGCAATGACTAGATCTGGCTTATTTTAAATTATACTCACATTTGCATACAAATAATCAATGATCTACATCTCTTAAAAAATGTTTTTTTTCCCTCTCTCCAGTAAGCACTTTATGTCCTGGTGAAATCCTGTTCATCTGATTACTTTACTATAATGGGAAAAGGAGAGGCAGGGCAAGGAGGAAATACTTCCTTGGAACCTAGTCAATCCAGGTACATAGTAAATACTTTCCCTCCCTTATCATATTCAATCACCAGAACAACACTATGCATTACCTACCATTCATTCTATTTTCCAAATCAAGGAACCAAGGTCTGAAGGGTTGATGTAGCTTTCTCAGGCACTAAGAACAGAGATAGAACCGGAACTCCCGTCTACCTGCATCCAGCGTCATTGCTCCTTCTGGTAGACCACGTTGCTTCTCCAAACCAACCGTGGCAAAGTACACTTTGGCTTAAAATGAGCTTGTAATATACCGCCTGCCTTTAATCACAGGAAGGTACAAATATTTGCCAGAAGAATTGACTTTAGCTGGATGGCTACCCAGTCTTGGGTCGGTCTGCCACTCCTGAGCCTCTGAAAAACCAGCCTCAGTGCTATGAGGCCAGCTCCCCACGCATCCCTTTACCTATTCATCCACCCAGCATGGGTCGCCCCCAGCAGCCCACAGCTGTGTCACGAGGGCCTGTCTGTGAATTCCTACTGGTGTCTCTAGGGTTATCTGTGTGCTCACGAGGACTGGGGAGTTGGTGAGCATAGCAAAAGAATACGGTGTGCTTGGGTTTACTTTGTCATTTCTAGGCCTGGGCTAAAACCATTACCTTAAGAAGCTAAAATGTGTATAGTTATTAAATCTATTACTATTCATTTGGGGGTGGGGAAGGAACAAGATAGATACAATCCACTAATTTGTCTTTTCCAGCACTCGTCTGGATTTCTCCCTAGTCATGAATTATTTAATTAATGTCTTCATATGTTCATTACACACATATTCCCCAAATGGGACAATTTGCCGTAGCATACGAGGCTGAATGAAGTGTGGGTCTTGTCCTCAATAAGCTAGCAAGTAGGAGAGACAGAGGGGAGAGTAACAGATGAAGAGATACAGGGGCTGAGAGAGGATGTAGACAAGATGGAGTGAGTGAACATGAAGGGGAGGGCAGAGTCCAGAGGCTTGTGGAGAAGACAGCTCTTGGAGTTTTGCACTTTGATCCTCTTAACAGAGGGCCTGGGTCTAGGAGTACTTTCTAGCAGTTTCCCTCAGGGCCAGCTCAGTGTCGCTCAAACACTGAGAGAAGTGAGGAGACTCCAGGGATCCCAGGTTCTGCCACGGTACCTGGGTAGGTATCGCAAGGGACTAAAAATGCTGCTTGGGACTGAGGACCATGTACGAGACAAGAAATAGATGCTATAAGAACTGTCCTCTGGGCCCCAAATTGCTTTTCCACCCAAAGCTGTTCTCACTGGGATGGAAGATTTGGACCCGGTCACCGGGAATGCTGGCCCTTCCTTGCTGCCAGACGCCCGTGGAACCTCAGGGCTTGGGCTTTCTCATCCTCGAGTGAGAATAAGAATAGGAATAACAATGCCTTCTCCATGATCTCTCAGGGCTGTTATGAGGCTCAAAGGGGATAATGTACAGGAGGATACTTCGTAAGTGGGCCCTAAGTATTTGCAGTCACTGTTATTAGTACTGGCAACATGTCAATTTCTGTATCCCTTTCCAACTGAGTGGAAAGTCTTTTTGTTGCCCTTCTCTTAGGAGGTCACTCTTGTCAATTCTGAGATGCCCTTTGCAACACGGAAGCTTGTCGGGAGTGATGCATTTGGAGAAACCGTCTCTTAAGGTTTGATAAATGCATTCATTTTTTTAGAAGCAAACACAGGGTGAAGCAGACCTGTTTGGATTGAGGTTTTATGTCTAATGCTAAGAGGGTTACATAATTAAATCAGAGATTGCGTCCCCTGAGATACTCAGGAGTAGACCCATTTTCATAGGCTCCACATCCATCTCGAATATTCCTGTTGCTTGTGGCTAGGTGGTGTGTGTGTTACGTGGCGTGTGCATGTGCCGGCGCCCTCACCCACACGTGAGTAGGGCATGGGGTAGGGAAAGAAGAAGATGAGAAAGGGTCTTATAAAATGAACCCAGTTGTGCAAAACATTACATGATGGCGAATCATTTCAGCCTCAATCCACCTGACGATCACCCTGGCTTCAAGGATTAATGACCCTTGTCATTAGATTTCTGAGGCAGACAGCATCCCATTGCAAAGGACCACTCCCATGAATGAATAATCATAATAAACACAAATGTAATAAATACAAGCCAGAGGTTCATCTTCTAGAGTCTACGTCGCTGGACGCTAAAGGAACAGCAGCCCTGGTTGTAATATTCTCAGGTCCGTTCCTTTAGAATCCAAAGGGGAGGAAGGACCCATAGGGTGTCTCTGGTTTGTCTGTGTCTCCGGGCAAGATTATCCTGAAACCAAACCTAACAGGGGTAAGAAGGACCTTGATACTCCTGTGAGAATGCACTCCAGGCTTTAAAACCCTGACTCTCAGGAAGTCTTCCTACTGTGTGTCAAATCTTATACGCATCTTTCATTTAGTCGGGGCCAGACTATGTCTGGGGCAACAGATTCATTTTCAGTGGCACATGAGGAAAGCCACCTTTCTCCCCATCCACGAGATACACAGGCACACGGAATAAAGCTGCCTCAATCAGTCATGCACTGAGCACCTACTATGTGCGAGGCAGCCTCTGAGACATGTTGCACTTTATAGTGTCTGACATCTGTTTTCCATGTGACCTTCACAACAACTCTCTGGGTTTGGGCATGGTAGGGGTTATGACCTCTAGATGATGGACAAAGGAACTGATGCTCAGAGAAGTTATAAGAGTTCCCCAAAGACAGTGAAGTTCAAACCCAGGTCTTCTGGCTCCAAACCTACGTTTCCGGTTGCACCACTCAACCTCTTGCTGTCCTGGGCTGTCATCCCTCTGTGGGAACGGGTGTATCCTATGCAGCCCCTTCCAACTGGCCATTTGCATTAAGGCTCCATGTTCTGGATGAGTCCTAAGAATTCCTCACTAGAAGAGGGAAACAGTAATACCCCCAGGTCTTGAAGGATTTCCCTTAGAGACTGGGACAACCCAGGTTTGGTCATCTCAGAGGGTCCAGGGTCCCTCATTTTCCTTCACCCTGACCCCAGCAGTCAAGTGCAGCAGCGCAGAGGGAAGCGACCCAGTGTAGCAGAGACGTTAACGGTAGATCCTGCAGGTGGTCAAATCCCAACGTTTACACTTGCCACCTGCATATGTAAACCCAGCTTCCCTTCCCCTGTCTACATATTGGGGATAATAACATCAAATGCCTTACGAGGTCAACGTGAAGATTAAACATGTGATGCCACAGAAAGCGCTTAAAACAGGGGCCAGCATTGAGTAAGTGGCAATACATGTTAGGTATATTTATATACCTCAAAAATGTAAAGAAAGTAAATGAGATAAAAACAATAAAAGCGTTTTCTAATATTTCCATTAATGAAAATGATGGTTTCTGATTCCATCTTTATTTGACATCTAGCACTAATTTTGAGATAATCAAGTCTATAGAGCAATGGTGTTTAATGAAATGGGTGAAACCTACAGTGTTTTAGACAACAGATCACTGGCCAGAGAGTAACAGACCGTGTAGATGTTTCTGTGTGTCCTTTAGTGCCTCAAACACCTTTGGCGCTCAGCAAGATTGCATGATTCTAGTGTTGGGTCACTTGATGACTCCTCCCCCGCTCCACCTGGGGTGTCCTATAGAGACAGACTTCCAAATATCCACTTCTGTTGCTGCTTTCCCACTTTGTTTCTTACCCACCAACTGAAGGCTGTGATGATATTCTATCCTTTCCTCCATATTTTCCTAGCCGCGGACATGGGAACTGGGTCCTGTGCACGGATTAGTCTAGGAAGGGAGACCCCACCCACGATGTCAAGCCCTCCAGCACCTTGGACTCTCATTCACTGGATTCATGGGGATCAGTGAGTTGACACGCAGGGCATGTTCTTTACTGGGGCCTCTCTTTCCTGGTGCCACGTGAGTGCCCAGGCTAAGATGAGACGGTGAGCCCCTCCTGGGCTGGGGATTGTTTCCCAGGACTTTGCTGGGCCAGATGCCTTTGGATCCTGAGCACGGCTTGCAATTAGGAAAGGGACATTGGAAGCTAGTGATGCTAGCCCCTCACTTTGCAGATGAGGAAACTGCAGCCTGAGAGGAGACCCGGCATGCCAGAAAGAGGCTGAGCTGGGAGAAGAATCCTGGGGACCAGCACCCAGTCGGGGTCTCATTAAGGCTCATCTACTGCCTTCCCGATCACCCGCCAGGCTTGTGTCATCGGGCTAAGAGACTGATCTCAACAAGACATATAAATGTGTCAAGTCAAAGAGAAAGGCACTCGGTTTGAAGTGGGGAGAGTGGAGCTGGGCGTCTAACCCAGCTCAGATGTTGGTGGGTTGTCGTCATCTCTGTAAGGGGAGACGGCAAGCACCGTCCTAACCAAATCCCAGCTCTCGAGGCTTTTACAGAGAGATGACTCAGTTTGGAATAATAGCCCATAAATTAATAAATACCATTAAGTTTATGGGCTTCTTCTAGTCAGAGCCCTTTCTAGCTATCAATTTAGTTTTTAATAAACTCCCCCGACTTGTAAAAGCACAGCAGTCAATTTCTGGTCTGTGCTGAAGTGACATTTCTGGTATCAGCTTCCTCCTGCACATGTGCAATGAAGACGAAAGGGCCCCAAACAAAACAAAAACTAGGTGGAGAGACATCTGTCAGTTCCCGTTAGGTGACCGGATGAAGGCCAGTGTGTCTGGCTGCCCTTCTCAGCGTCTGGGTGCCTGCCCTGGGGGTCTTGTGAGCACCTCGCTGGATCGCTCAGATGGAAGAGGAGACCCGAAAACCACCTTCAGGTGAGACTCTCTGAAGAAGAACTGGGTGGGAATCATGGCTGACCCAGCCTGTGACTTGTCATCTAAAATAGTACCAGCTCTGCATACCCTGTAGGTAGGGGTGATGGAGGATAAAGTAAGTGAAAGTTCAGTAGCAAGCTTTATGTCCTGGAAAATGTAAAAGTGCGATCATGTTGTAATAATAATATAATGATGATGGTGATAAATATCATATACCGAGTGTCTTCTATGACGTAAGGATCTCTGCCAAGCACTAGACATTCAGTATTGTTTTTGATGCCCACAGCACTCTTAGGGGGCAAGTATCGCTCTCCTTGGGCTCAAGAGTGGATGGGTAACTTGCTGGAGGTGACACAGGCAAATTCCTCCTGTGGAAATTCAGCCCTCCAAGCTGGTCATCTGGTTCTAGTCATGGTCTTGCACTGCCCTAGACCATTCAACATGTAATTTTTACTAAGGTTTATCTGCCTTAATTCAAACTATACTCTTCAAAGATTTTCTACTCATTGCTAAAAACACAGATACAACCTAGGATGTTTTTATTAATATTCCAGGCTTGGATTCTGCAAAAGAGGTGCCATCTTTGTTGCCAACCAACGCAAGAGGCTTCGTACAGAACTCAACCTTTCTTTTCCAAGAGTGACTAGAAGCCCTACAGATGTGGAGGGTGGGAGATAGGGGTAGATATTGGGGGTCCCAAAAGCTACTTATTCAAGGAGAGCCTAGAACTCCTAATTGCATTTGGAATAGATCTCCCATGGGCTGATAAAGTTGGAGGAGATGGTAGAGTTCTTTGAGTCCAACATCCTTGTTCTGCAGGAGAGGGCTCTGCAGCTCATGGAGTCTGTAGTACTGTGTCCAAGGTCACCAGCTACTTGGTGACAGAACTGGCTTAGTTACCTTAAGCCCTTGTACTCCTTCCTCCATGCAATGCTATCTCTTGGCCTGAGTGGTACAACCAGTGACCCACTGCTCTGGCATTTCCCTGCAACCAAGCTGTGGTGAGGTGGGGGCCAGGTGAGGAGGAGGCATCTGAAACTCAGGTGTGTCTGATTAGTGATTGGTCTTCATGGACACTGTCAAAATGTAAAGGGAATGGCTTTGTAGCCCATAGCTGACTCTACAGATCATCTCTTCCGTGGCATTTTCAGACCTACCAATGATCATGGTAAATAATCATTAAATTGGATGGGTTTGATTGGGAATTATCTATAGTGCCCTGCAAGAGGTCTGACAATGATCTAAACAAATAGATTTTTCAAGAATGTTCACTATTATATCCCCCACACCAAGCACGTGTTGTATACATAGCATCACTAATAAATATTTGTTGAACAAAATAGATGTTAATATCTCAATGTACTGAAACAGCAGCTGCCAGAAACTAGAAATCCAGAACCTTGTTCTGCACCACACAGATCCATCTAAGAGGTGAGGCGAAATTTGAAGCTAGATCTGCCTGCCTGAAAAGCCTCTATCCCAACCACTTTCAACCGTAAATTTTAAGGTGTGGTTCTCACACATTAGTGGGCTGTGTATGTCTAAGAACCGGCTGGGGAACAGAATCCTGGAACCTCCCCTAGAGACTTGGATTCTGTAGGACACTTTGCCACAGAGGCATAGTTTATTTTGGTGCAGATGGACCACAGGCCCCACTTGGACAAATGCTGTTCCAAAGATCATTAATAACAGCTGACATTTACGAGCCCTTACTCTGTCCCTGGAAAAGTTATTTCATGCTCTCACCAATGCTATGATATAGGTTGTATTATTATCATTGCATTCTGGAGATTAGGGGGGAAAACGCTGAAGCACAGAGAGGTTGGGTGACCAGCCCCGGTCACTGAGTTGGTCAGGTACGGAGCCAGAAGAGAAAACCCAGTGTCGTGCTGCAGAGCCTCTGCTCTCAGCCATCAGCCTCTGCAAAAGGAAGGGCGAGGAGGGAGGGTGGAGTGTAACGCACTGTTATTGTCTCCACTCAGTTTTGTCTGAGCGTAAAAGGAGCTGGATCCTCAGGTGCTTCCAGGTGGAGGGAAGGCTGGCCAAGGTGACCCTATCAGGCATGGCTTCAGTCTGGGGACACACCTAAGGGCAGAGCTAAGCTGTGAATTGATAGAGGAATTGGACAGTGTCTCTAACCACCCTTCTAGTGCCCACCAATGGATGAGGAGACGTTCAGAGTAGATTTTAGGGTAGATACCTCTCTTAGCCACCGTTCCTTCATTTTTGGTAGCAAAGAAGGCTGCTAATGGCAAAAGACATAAATAAAACAGAAAAACTTGGTATGAGCATCATACAAAGCTTATAACGACATCCATACTCTTGTTAGGCATCTCGTCCCCACCTTTGTCCCACTGAAACTCCAGGGAATGAAAACTTTGGTTGTTAAAGAAGCAGATGATCATATTTCTAAAGAAATATTTCCATGAGTCAAGCGCCCGAGCTAATAAAGGCTCATTTATGAGAGGTTACACCCAGAGAAAAATAGCAAACAAGCCCATGTTTCAGTCCTCTTAGACTTGTAAACAGTCCATAGGCAGTGTGCTCTGAAAGCAGCAAAACTGTCCCATAAAATGTTTGTAGCCGTGACTGCTGCTTACGTTGTCACGGGGAAAAGTAAAAAAGGCACATGCACAGAGGGTTTTTTAGGTGCTCTCTTGAACTGATCATAGTTTTTATTTTCTATATTTTATGGTGCTTCGAAATCTTGGAGCCTTGTGGCCTGGAGGACGGACTGCTTCTCCCAGGATTAACTGCTGTCCTACCCCCCGCCCCCATCTGCAGGGGATACGTTCCAAGGCCCCCAGTTGGTGACTGCAAACTGCAGTTAGTACTGAACCTATATATACTATGTTTTTTCCTACACATGCACACTTACGATAAAGTTTAACTTATAAATCAGGCACAGTAAGAGATGAACAGCAATAACTAATAATAAAACAGAATCATTATAACAAGATACTGTGATAAAATTTATGTGAATGTGGTCTGTTTCTCTCAACCTCTCTCAAAATATCTTATTGTACAAATTTAATGCCTTTTCCATTAAAGGAAACTAAGCACTCACCACCCGCGGTGGCTGTAGCTTTCGTAGTTTGAAGAACAACAGCAAAACTAGCATGAACTTCTTTTTCCTTCTTCACAACTTCACAGATAGGACATTTGTTCTTACCTTAGATCTCAGCAACCTCAGCATACAGTTTTCCCCTGTCCTTATTAAGTCGAGAACTTTTACCTTTCCACTTAAAGGAAGCTCTCTACAGCTCCTTTTTGGCATATCTAAATGGCCAGCATCACTCCTCTTGGGCTTTAGGGCTGTTATTAAGTAAAATAAGGGTGACTCAAGCACAAGCATTGTGATAACTGGACAGTCGATCTGATAACTGAGGTGGCTACCAAATGACTAAGGGGTATGACTGGACAGAACGGTGACTCACATCCTGGGCAGGACGGAGCAGGACAGCACGGGATTTCATCACGCTACTCAGAATGGCTCGAAACTGAAAACTTACAAATTATTTATTTCTGGAATTCTCCATTTAATATTTTTGGACCAAGGTTGACTGTAGGCAACTGAAACCATGGCACGCAGAACCATGAACGGGGTAAGGGGCGGGGCTCCTGTAATTCCTAGAGGCAGCAAACACTTTGCCTGCCAACACACCTTGGTATGCAAACCAACCAATTCGGGGTCCATACCCCGACCCACCTCCTTTTGTCAGGCTTCTGCAGGGGACATTATCCCCCTGCCCTAAATCACCCCAGGGGCCAGATGCAGGACAGCTAGAGACCACGTCTATATCCCAGAGTCTGCCAACGTTAATCAAAGTATTCAGTTGTAAGCCTGCCTAGCTGCTCACCTATCCTTGCCCATTCTTTCCCCTGAAAAAGCACAATAAAGGCTTTTACCCATGCCTTTCCCTTGCCCTTTCTGCCTCCCGACCGACCCTGGTGCTTCCCTGTGTGACCCTGCGTGGCATGCCCCCTCCCCTTGGGAACTCTGAGTAACAATTTCTTTTCCATGGCAATTATCTCCTGCTCTGTTGGCCTTACCATACCTGAATAAAAACAAAATCTTAGGTCCATTTTGAAACACCTCCTTGCTAAATGCCAGAAAAAATTCTCCTAATTTTTACTAAGGGAATCACTCCTCCTTCTGTTTGTAAATCAAGAATTTTTCATCCCATGCCCTGAAAACCTTGCAAGGTAGGCTGCCCTGTGCCATTACAGGACAGCGCCTGGATACTGGAAGCGGCAAGAAGTGGCTGAATCCTAACTCCTATTTGCTGGGCGGGTTATTCCCTCTAAGTCCCAGTTTTCTCATCTGTAAATGTTGATGTGAATCTCCACCCCCCAGGGTTGTGGGTTTACACGAGATGGTGTCTATAAGGGACACAGCCCCTCATGTGGGTTCCAGTAAGTACTAACCAAAGGGTAGCTTTCAGGCATTCTTATTTTCTCCAATCACCATCTTGGTACTGTGGCTTGACAACGCCTGGGTGAGGCTCTGACAGTTTGCAGGGAACATTCCCCCTTATCAGAAATTCTTTCAGCCGCAGAGAGATTAAACAGGGCTCAGAATCTCATATCCAGAGAGCTTGCCTTTCAACTCAGTGCCCTTGGGGATGCCGGGAAAAGAGGCTGCCTGCCTCATACATTGGGTACCGTGACACGCCAGTGAGAGCTCAGCCTGTGGAGCTCGGAGAGGAGGCCTGGGGGCTGCTGCAATCTTCCTATCTATTCGTTTGTGCTCACTATCCTGTTGAAACCTCTTCTCTGTGAAGTTGGTGTAGTCACGATTTGGGGGATGGACCATCCGCCTGGTCCCAAATGTGGTTCATGAACTTGGAGGGAAGTGCATTAACTGTTCATCTCAGCAGCAGGAATCATGCCTTCATTTCACAGCTTTGAGCATCAGCACCCTTTTTGGACGGCAACAGGCACACAGCGGATCATTTTGACGAGCATTGCAAGCAATTTTTCTCTTCTTTTGCAAAATCCTCTGCCTTCAACTTTAATGGGATTGGCAGTAAGCCTTTTGTGCCTCGGTCTTTCAAGAACCCTCCAGCATATATATGAAGGCATGCACATCCACCTTAGATATATACTTCTGTAGTCAATGTCCACATTTATTCTAAGTGTGAAATAAATGGAAATGATATACATTTCTATTTATCACCAAAGAAGTAAAACTAATTAGGTAGGCTGGGGAATGGGATATACTGATTAAATTTGATTACTATTTAACTAAGTCTAAACGAAAATCTCAGTTTGGTTTCCACCATTCTGACAAAAAATCTTTCAAATATACCAGCCTGCTTTTCTGCTTTAGTAGACTGAACATTTGATTAATCTTGGATACTTCAGCTTCTGACAGCGGCTCAAATTCACTAATATAAACATCAAGTCTGCCAATATAAAAGATGTGAATCCATGTTCATGTATTCTAAACAAAGGTTAGAAAATACTTATGCTAAAAAATTCTTCATAATGTACTTTGTTATGATTTACATCTTACCTTCTGTAAGTGAAATAGGTCTATTTCCCATCGATAGAACTTGGGATAATCAAGTTTGATTAAAAAGTATTGTATCATAAACTCCCTCATCTCAGCTCAAAGGCTGTTTCCAACATTGATTTCATGGATTTCCCATTTTTTTCAGGGTCATTTTTGGGGCAAAGTTTGTGGCCCTCCTTGACCAGAGTACAGTTCAATGTTGCCAAGAAAGCCTATCTTGACAATGTTTCGTGCGTATGTCTCCTGGAGATTTTATTGATATATTATATGTTTTCTTAGAATTATGGGTGATCACCACAGCATAAAGAAACATGGAGTGGACTCATTCTTTTTCTTCTGTCTGACTCTAGGAGATCCCTAGCTCTGCCACCACCATCACCCAGCAACTGCCGGCTTGTCTGGAAAGAGGAGAAGCAAGGGTTGGGGGGCAGCGGTCGGAGGTGTCGGGAAAGGCCTGTAAGATGAGTCCTCATTTATGAGGGAGCCAGTGGGGCTTTTTCAGCCAACCTCTGGTCTCCACCACTTCAAAGCCTCTTTCCTGGAATGTCCCCAGCGCTTGGAGTCCATTTACTTTCCCAGCTGGTTTTACAGCCGCAAAGCCTACTCCTGACTTTATCTATGTTCCCACCAGCCCCTGGCGAGGGGTCCCTGGAAGTTGTTTCCACGGGGAGAGCACAGTGAATGGTGTGGCTGCCCTTGGCTCACTTCCCACCCATGACCCATTCTCTCCCCCCCAGGGACCCGGCCAACCAGCCCCTGCGTGCACGTATCAGCCCGGTTCCCAGAGAGGATGGGCTGGTCCAACTCTGAACTGTCGCCTGTTACAGGGAAAACAAAGGCCCGTTCCCCCACCTCTCACGCAGTCCACTGGGAACAGGGCCAGCCCGTTCTATGTGTTCAATACGTTTTCAAACATGCTCCTTTCAGTGGCCGCTTTTGCGGTGGTTATCTCTTTAGGGTCTTGGCCTCAAAATGCCTTATTTGTTGTGAATTGTAAAACAGTATACCCTCTCAAGCTTTAAAAAAAAAGAAAGCTCTAGTTTTACTGGAAATTTTTCTTGTGGGAAAACCTCTCCCCTGCCCCGTTGAGAGATGCCATCACCCACAGTCTGGATTGATTGGAGGGACCTGGCCCAGCACCACGGAGCAGGAGCTCACAGCCCAGATGTCGAGGTAATTTCCAGACCTCGTTTTGTTTCCTCCCTCCCCTTCATGAGCTCATGGATTAAACCACATGAGCTGACCACCTGCTGATTGCTTTGTATAAACTGCACAGATTTTTCAGGCAACAAAAATAAATCTTGCCCTCTCCTAACAGAGCAGGGACGATATTCTCTAGGAGAGAGAGAGAGAGAGGAATAGTTGAAACGGCTCTAGAACGGCTGGCAGTCCTGTGATTGTGTAACCCAAACAGCCAGCATAAAATTGTAAAACTCTGCCGCAGGGGCAGATGGCTGCTGGGAGGATATTTATAGCAGGGACCCAGAAATAACTGTAAAGGAGAAGCTTTCTGAGTAACAGGAGTCGGGACTTCAAGGTAGCATTCGGTTTAGAAGATAATTCTTGCTCTTCTCTGAAACCCTGGAGAGCTGTGCATTCCTCACCACACAGGAGAGAATATTTGGTATATTCACAGAGTGCACAAAAGGTAATCCTCTCATAGCTCTGCGCTGCCCAGACCTGACAGATAGGAACTGGAAACAGGAAGGGAAGCAGGGAGAGTATTAGGAACGTGAATGGGGCATTTTGCACTGCACGCTGGAGAGCCGCAGTGACAGAGCCCAAGGACACTCTAGAATCTGCATGATAGCGGTCATCAGGTCAGGAAGGGGCCCCCTTGCAGGGCCGTGCGCTAGGCAGGGGCAGGATACGCAGAACTGGGGCAAGGAGACCAGCGTCCGGGCTCAAATCGGGATGCACCGCCCCAGCCAGCCCCTCTGTGTTAAAGCCTTTGCCAGTTGGCCAAGGAGGAGGGAACCAGACTGCAACGGGGCCTGGGTACTATTTGTAATTCTTTCTCTATTTCTAACTTTAAAAAAAAATTTTTTTTGGCTACACCACACGGCATATGGGATCTTAGTTCCCTGACCAGGGATCGAAGCTGTTCCCCCTGCATTGGAAGCGCAGAGTCTTAACTGGACCACCAGGGAAGTCCCTCTAACTTTATGAACTGCATCAAGGGTACTTTGTTAGCATGGGTTCAGGACTTTGCAGTGCATCTTTCTGTCACTGGTATAAATCCTTGAGCTTCAGTTCTCGTGAAAGAGAAGCACACAAATTAAGCACCCAAACCAACACTGAAGTCACCGCCCTTGGATCCGGACAGTATAGACCAGCAAACCACGAAATGACACCAAACCTCTTAGCACTACAAGCCATGCACGAGGCTGCAAGAAAGAGAGGGAAGAATGTTCAGACTCCTAAAAGGGATTTCCTTGTATACTAAACTTCTTAAGTAAGTCATTTGATCTTTGAAAAATGCATTAAAAAGCAATCAGGTGGTTTGTGTGCATGTGTGTGTGTATGTATATATATATGTACACGGTAGACAAGGTAGCTCCATACAGCATTCAAAACAAACCAAAACAAAACACTCCCATAACTGCAAGAGAAAAGAGCTGCATGACAAAACTGCACCATGTATGTAACGATGTCTCTTTTCTAAGAACTGATTGAACTGATGTTTTCCAATCTTAGTGTCCCTATGAGTGTATCTTTCTACCATGCTTGCCTCATTCCAATGGGAGCACCAGAGAGGAGCTTGGCTTTACTCATTTGCTTTCCAGCTAGTACATCACTAAGATTTATTACGTGTATCCAGCAAGTACATCACTAAGATTTATTATGTGTATCTTTAAGTCCCCAACTGGAATTGCCAGTGTTATTAACAACCCACGCTACTCACTTAGAAGATAATTAACAAAGTATCCCAAGCACAGCTTTTCTAGAAGGTACAACTGTCCACTACATGTCGAAACTTGACCTCAGTCAATTTTGTCTCCTTAGCAAGGGATGGCTTATTTTCAGCTCAACGCCACCTCAGGATCTCCTGATGACCTATGCGATTAAACCCAAGGCCGGGGTGATTTTACACTCCTGACACATTCATCTCTCTTACAGCAAGTTAATCAGGCAGAATGTGAGTGGTCCAGGGCTTCACACCCCAAGCCAGGAAGGTTCCTCATGTCTGCTCTGTGCTGCACTTGCTGGTGGGGACACCTGACCCAGGAAGACAGTGAGTAAGTGGCTATTCAGCTCTCCGGTTCCCTCCACGTGCTGATTAACCGTAGCCCCAACGTGCTGGAGGACAGTGACCGAAGGAGTTTTACCTGAAACTGAGCAGGATGCTTTGATGGCCTCAGGCGCAGCCAGCCACACCCCAGTTTGCAGCAATAGGACCGGGGACACCGGGATCGACCGTGGCCCAGCACAGGAACAGATCCTGCCGCTGGCTTTGGGAAAAGGTGCCGAGGCAGAACGCAGATCTGGAGGTGGGTGTAAGCTCTCTGATGACAGGGACCGTGTCTGATTTCCACTGCATCTCCAGTATCCAGCTCGGAGCCCCACACATAGTAACCCTCCACAGAGTTCATCAAGCGCAGGCATCAGCAAAGCTGGAGTTTTTCGTGGTGATCTCATGGGAGGGGGTTCAAAGGGGAATCACGTGGCATCCAAACAGCGCAGTGGAGGACACTCTCAGGGACCCAGAACTTAGCAATATCCAGCGACCAGAGACACTGGAGGGGGGACGGTCTGCACCAGAGAGTGGGGTCCTGAGAGCAGGCTCAGATGGAAAAGCCTCGGAAGGTGTCTGGCGAGAGCAAGGCAGGACTAGAGGGAGGGACTGGTTACCAAGACCAGGGCAGAGACCTGGATGGAGAGAAGGATCTAGAAGTTGGGAGAAGCCTAGTCATGAGAGCTGGACTATGGGATGAGGGTTAGAGCAGCAACACGGCTGACTGCAGTGATGCTGTTGGCCCCCGAATGTCTGGCTAGAAACAGAGCCCCCTGCCTCACTTCTGTTAAGTTCCCCGGGCCAGGGCCAGGGCCAGGGCCAGGGGAGGGCCGGGGGTAGAGAGCAGGGGGTGCAAAGGCTGTGACATGACAGTGTCTGCACTCCTGATCCCAGTGAGGTCAACCTCTGCGGCCACAGGCAAGACCAAGTAGTTTATGGAAACTGCCTTTCTGGTTGATTTAGAACCGTTTTCTTCCCCTCTAAACACAGTGCATTTAGGTTAAAAACCAGGCAGCGTATCAATAAACTAATTGAGAGCATAGGCGATAAGATTTTAGTGTCCTTTCATAAACCTGAAGTTTTAGAGTCTTCCTGAGGCAGAGGCAATATAAGATTCCAGGCTTTAGCTGCTGCGAAAACTGTGAGCCTACATCTAATAGGGTGCAAGGGAGGTGATGGTTACCATAGAGAAATTAATCAAAGGACAGCACCACCTAAATCTTCCAAGGAATCGTGAGGCTCTCCTGACTTCTAAAGAAAGCACGCACACCTTCACACTTGCACACACAATGGAAGTTTTGACTGGATGAGGAGGACCTGCTTGTAATCACTGTTTTCTGGAAAGGTAATACGTTTATAGGTGATGAATAAATGCTGTCAGCTTCAACAATATTATGAATACAACCCGAATAGAAATGAGCAGAGAGCTAAGAGGAGGTCTGACAATGAATCTTGCATTTCATCATTTAGTAAAATACGAGGTGTTCCCTTAAAAGTGCAGGTTGGTCTCTATTTGTAATTGATGTCGGAGCCCAGGGCTCATAGATAGCCTAGACCGTTCAGCCGCACTTGCCCTGGAAACCCTTCAAAAGCAACCTTCTTTCCCTCACTGTTCGCTGCCACCTAGTGAATTTACTTGGAAAAGAAACCAGAGCTGGAAAGGAACTGCTTTTTAAAAGGCAAATAGACCACCTAGAGAGGTGGGATAGGGAGGGTGGGAGGGAGGGAGACGCAAGAGGGAAGAGATATGGGGATATATGTATATGTATAACTGATTCACTTTGTTATAAAGCAGAAACTAACATACCATTGTAAAGCAATTATACTCCAATACAGATGTTAAAAAAAAAAAAAAGCTGCCTTGGGGATCATGTGAACTCAAAATAAAGCTCAACTTATAGACGGAAAAAAAAAAAAAAAAAAAAGGCAAATAGCTTTAACAGGTGCCCGGAGCAGGAAGGTAGAAGCTCTTGCCAAAAGGGCCACGGAGGAGATAATGAAATTCAAGCCACTGGAGCAGAGCACATAAATGAAGCCGCTGTCCGGTGGAACCTTCTGGAAAGAGCAGGTTGAGGTCAGCAGTTCATGACAGCATGGGGCTGCCGATCAGGACAGCCCGGCTGGACAGAATCAGTCTGTTCCTCTGCCCGCCCCTTGGTTGACCCCAAAGGCAGGGCCACATGTCGCATGGCCCAGTATACAGACGTTAAGCGCTTGGTAGAGAAAAAAGGTGTTTGGAATGAAGCAGCTGGTGCCGAAGCTCCAGAGTTTGTGCGTCGGAGGCATGAAAACTATGGTAACGGGACGATCACAGAAGGGAGGGAAATGTAATCAGAACGGAAATGCAATCATGTGCAGCTTTCCTAACCCCCAGCTGTCTTTGCCAATCTCCCTGCAGTGTGAACACAAAGGCTGTAACCTCCCAAATCAAGACCAGGCCAGGGTAACTGCCTCCTGCTCACACCCAGGGTCACCAGGCACTGAAAGGATGTTGTTCCTCCATCACTCCGCACACAGAACTGTCGGAGGGAGGTGGCCGTGGGCACTGACTCTGCGAGCGCTGCCGTGTGGCTCAATCTTGTCCATCTGCTTCGGAATCCACCTTACCTCTCTCTCTATTGGGATCATGAGAGCCCTCAGCCCTGCCCAGATTCTCAGGCCTGCCCAGGTTCTGTGAACATGCTGGAGAAGTGGATTGCTCAGGTTCAGGTAATGATACTTGTGCAAATGAGATGTGCAGTGGCTATTGCCATTGGAGCATGTGTCATGTGCACACACGTACATGGTAGTATATGTGTGCGAGTACATGCGCATGCGTGTGTGTATATGCTATGTGAACACTAAGAAACTGATGACATCCGGTCTCTTATTGTCTTATTGTACATTGTCTCTGAAGGGGTGAGTTTTAATGACTCTGATCATTAAGGAAATGGGGAGGCCATTTGGCTCAGAAACTAAGGAAAAAGAATCCACTGATTTTAATAATTAAATGAGACCAAAATGAAACTCTAAGATTTGTTCTTTTCACTCAAGAGACCATGGACCATTCAACGCATGACATCTCTCCCCCAGGTATCCTCCGGAGTAACTAGCTCAGTGTTAAAAGACTCTGTAACTGTGTGTGTTTCCTGCTAGACATCACTTTCACCCTCAGAACAGATTTGCCCCGTTGCAAAAATGGTGATACTATTATTGATATTTTGGCACTGGGTCATTCACTGATTTGATGCTATTTGTATTGTAACTTACAGTTGTCAATTGAATTCGAATGCTTGCTCTATCCTTGGGGACCTGAGCTATTAATAGAGCAATGCATAAAGAGTCTAAGCATATCACAGGGGATCACTCGGTTTGAATTACTTTACGGATGTACTTCTAAACGTCATCTCAACTTTAGCACTGTGCAGCCAGTGGGCCAGTGTTGTTCACTGGATCCATTTCTCCAGAATCATTGTTCCTATCTTACATGGTGGATCAAATCCTTATACAATACGAAGGAACGAAACAAAGACCACATGTTAAGGTGTTAGCCCATATACGATGATGTGGCATATAATTAAGCACAGCTAACATGCTTTCCAAACAACGTCCAACTCCTCCAGAGTTTAATTACACTGTGCTTCATCCAGAGGTTGGTGTCCCCACCCCAGGGCAAGTCCAAAGGGCACCAGTGTAAGACTGACAGGGGACTCGCTCTCCAAGGATCAATAAAACCAGTAGAACAACAAGATTTGAGGAGTAAAAATGAAAAACTAGAACACTCCAGTATGCTATGAATTTGGATCGTCTGTGCCCAACTGAGAGAGGTTGTAAAAATAACCCTCAGCATCCTGTTCTTGGGGAAAAAAATAGTGCCAAGCATTCTTAATTAGTACTTTCCCTGGCAGCAATTTGGAGATCCTGTGATTCCCAAATCTCCCTAGAGGTAGGGAGTTGACTTCACAGAAATCTAGGCAACTTTGCAAAAAAATGACTCCTTAACCCAACTTTGCAAATAAATATGTTTTTAGTTATTAGATATTTCCCTCCTAATTTACAACAGATAATTCAGGGAGACAAATTAAATTTTAAGCAACTAATTTTGCATGGGGCTCACTCTGCTTGGCCATGAAAAGAGTCAGACCGACCTGGACTCCGCTGTCCAGGAGTTGGGGACCCAGGGGGGTCTGAGGCAAAAAGGCAATGAAAAAGAAACATGACAGCAGCGCGTAATTCCCCACCCATCCAATGGGGGGCGTTAAGAAGACGGCTTGTTTAGATGGACTGCATTTTACTCATTCACTAAAGAACAACAACAACAAAAGTCTATTTGTGGAAGACACCATGCTACACACCACAGATTCTCAACCCTACTGGTCCGAAGGAAACATGAGAAATATAATTTTTGAAAATTTTAAATTGTTTAAATGAGATCATAATGAAATTTTAAAAATTCATTAATTCTGTTTCTCCGCAGACTTTTGTTCTCTGGTTGATAGGAAGGACTAAGGCAGGGAATATTAATAATTATTGTAATGATAATAAAGTAGCTATTATTTTTTGAGCACTAACCATGTGCTAGGCAACTGTATTATAATTGTTTTTAAGTGATTCATCTTTTTAAATCCTAATTTTCACAATACCCTTTAAAATAACATCACTGCACTGGATTGAAAGCTTGTGTGTACTCAGAAAATTCATATGTTGAAATCCTAACCCCCAGTGTGATGGTAGTAGGAGGGAGGACATTTGGGAGGAGATTAGGTCATGAGAGTGGAGCCCTCATGAATGGGATTAGGGCCCTTATAAGAGGGACCCCAGAGAGTTCTCATGCCCTCTTTCTGCCATGTGAGGTTACAATGAGAAGCTGGCAGTCTGTAACCAAGAAGAGGGCTCTCACCAGAACCCATTCATAACTGCACCCTGATCTTGAACTTCCAGCCTCCAGAACTGTGAGAAATAAATGTCTGTTGTTTATATGCCCCACCCCAGTCTATGGTATTTTGTTATAGCAGCTGTAACTAAGTAAGACAAACATTTTCTCTGTCTTACAAAGGAGGAAGCTGATTGTCTAAGGTTAAACAATTAATACGTGACAGAACTGAGATTCAGACTTTGGACTGTTGGGTTCCAGAGTCAGTGTCCTTAATTGTTACACTTATGGTTAGATGATGTCTTAGATCTTTATTTAAATATATATATACAATTTCTTTTCTATTCCCATTTTCCCAGCCTAGGAAGCTCTCAGTGGACTGTTGTCATAGCCTTCAAACTGGCCACCCCGACTCCTGTCTCTTCTCCAACAAATCCATCCCCATAAGTTGCCAATAGAGTTATGTTCTTAAAATGCAAGTCAGATGATTCTCTCCAATATCCAAAGCTCTCAATGACTCCTTTCACTTGACTGATAAAGAAAATACTTCTGAATATGGTGCTTAAGGGCCCCTGATCCAGCCTCATGTCCTTTTCATATGCCTCATAGTCACGTGAACCCCACTGTTCAGTGTTCAAAAGGACCAAGACTTTTGTTCATGCTATGGCCCCAATCTGGCTTGCCTTCTGGCGGGCAGTATGGCACAGTGGGCATGCATATGAGCTTTGGGGTTGACTGGACTTCAACTGGAATCCCAGCTCTGCCACCTACCAGCTGTGTGACCTTGGGCTAGTTGTGTGACGTCGCTAACCCTTACTTGTTCATCTGAAAACACGCAGTGCTGACAGCATCAAAGGGAAGAACAGATACATTCCACTTAGCATAGCGCCCAGCACACAGCATTCAGTAAATGGAAGCTTATTTTATCTGCCTCAGGAAACTCTGTGCCCTCTCTTCCATCTGTGTCTCAGGGGGTGCCCAGGCACACAGGGCTCGCTCTATCTAATTGACCTTCACACTCCATCAATGTCACATTCAGGCCTGACTTTTGGCTTAAGCTCCAAACCCATAGCTATGGTTCATCTTTCTTTTGGTCTTCCAGATGCATCCGGTAAAATAGTCATTCTAGTCTAAATTTCCAGGGCAGAGTTAGAAGAGAGATGGGAGGTCAAAGAGGGTAAAAATCAGAAAGTTGCATAATAATTATAATCAAAATAGCTAATATTCATTGAACATGATATATCAGACTCTGCTTTACATGATGTATGTATATTGGCTTGTTAAATCTTAAAAGATTGGTACCACTTTTAGCTCCCCTCTTTATAGATGGGGATGTAAATGGTCAGAGAGATTAAATAAGTTTCAAGTGACAGAGCCTGATTTGAACCAAGGCAACCTGGCATTCGGGTAAGCATGATCCCCCGCTCCCCCCCCTTCCACTGACCGGCTCTCCCCTCAATTCCCTGTTCCTGACATTTATGCAAACTCTCAGGCGGAGCGCAGATCTCTGGTTTTTACCCCAAATGTGCCGGATTTTTGTGGCTCATCCCGTCCTTGTTTTACAATCAGCCCAGCAAAGCCAGTTGCTCCACGTGGGATGCCCTATGATTTCTGTCATCTTCATTTCCACTCTCACTGTGATTCACCTGAACTTATGAATTTAAAATCACTTAATGCATGTGGTAAAAGAAGCATTTCCTTTTCTATCGCTTTTTTATTTGAAGTAGCATCTGTGCTGGAGCTTCAAAGAATTAATTTGAAACATTCCGCTGCAGCCAGAGCTTGATATACTCAGAGGAGCAATGCCTAGAAAAATGCCCTCTTGCAAATATTTTAAAATGAGTCAATCATTCTCAGCAAGGACAGGTTGGGTTTGGGTGCTGGGATAACTAGTTAGGGAGGTTTTAGGACAATTTCTTTTCTTTTTTTTTGATATGGACCATTTCTAAAGTCCTTATTGAATTTGTTACAATATTGCTTCTGTTTTATGTTTTGGTTTTTTGGCCCCAGGCATGTGGGATCTTAGCTCCCCGACCAGGGATCAAACCTGCACCCCCCGCGTTGGAAGGAGAAGTCTTAACCACTGGACCGCCAGGGAAGTCCCTAGGAAGAACAATTTCAAAAAGACTATTCCACCATAGATTTCTCCTTCCTAAAAATCTGAATAAATGAAACAGCTCAATCTTTCCATACACGGTTATGATCTAGGGCCTGGGACATTTGATTCTGTATATTCACTGGGTCTCAGAATCAACCACACCTTCGAATCAACCTGACAAAAGTCAAATCTGTCTGAGATTGTTGAAGTTAAGATTATACTGGAAATATAGCATGTACATTTTTTTTGATTGATGGGATTTTAGGTGGATTTCATTTTTTCCCTTACACTCCCTACACTTTCTAGGTTTTCAAATAATCGGAAAAAATAAACATCGAAGGGAAAATCAGTCATTTGCTCACTGTTATGGGAAACCTCTGAACTAGAAGTTTAGAGTGTTGGGTCTGGTTTAACTCGGCCCCTCCTGGCTGTGTAACTCTGTGAGCAAGTCTTTTAGCATCTCAGAACTCAAGCTTCTGGATCTTTGCGATGTGTGGGTTAGATGGTGCCATGATGTTTAGACTCTAGGCTCCAAACCCCAGAGGTCCCTGCAAGAGCCTCTGGCTTTCTCTCCCCCTCACCAATCCTTCTTTCCTGATGCCCATCCAGGTTTACCCCAAAACAGCTCTGCTTTATCCATTCAATGTTTTACGTGTTAAGAATCCCATACTGTTTCTACTTAAACATATTTCACTTAAGACCAAAAAGTTTGATAAACCTCTGGGCTAGGTGATGGCTCAGTGAAGTTAGATAGCTTCTCACCCGTGATTTTGTAATCCTTTTGTCAATTCTATATCTCATAAAGATTACAGGATCACCTAGAACTTCCTGTACTACACTGGGGGCAATGAAACTAGCGGAACTGACTTGCAATCTATAGAGAGTTGACTTTGCTAAGACACTTCCCAGGCTTTTTTCTGACAAGAGTTACTTGCCGATATATAAAACGGATAATCAACAAGGACCTACTGTATAGCACAGGGAACTATACTCAATATTTTCTAATAACCTATAAGGGAAAAGAATCTGAAAAAGAATATATATATGTATAACAGAATCACTTTGCTATATACCGGAAACTAACACAACATTGTAAATTAACTCTACTTCACTTAAAAGTAAATAAAATCAATGAAACAAGACAAATCTATGATAAAAAGAAAAGTTACCTGCCACACAGTTAGTCTTACGAATAGGTAAAAAAGACCTCTGTGATCTGCTGCTCAAAAGATCCTTTCTCAGATAATCATCATTGGCTGAAATTCCAATGGAATTCATTATACTTTATAACAATTTAGGTGTAAATTAGTTGTAACAGACTCTCTTGAGGCAAGAGAAGAGAGGAAAAAAATGACACTGGGAATCAAAGTAGAAAAGAACGTCAGGTGAAGAACAAAAACAACACAAGGAGATGAAGAAGAAACCAATATCCATTCTACCTGCTTCACGTCCTACTCGTATTTGGATCTGGTCTGTGTAGTCGCCATCTTTGTGCTTGAGAACTTCTACCTTCCAGTGTTGAGCCTGGCCTCTATGCTAACACAACACAACACAACACAACACATCTCTCTTTGTGAATAATGCCCACAAAGCACTCACGGAGCAAATCCCAGAACTACACTCTCTTCCTTCTCTTCCTCCCCAGCTCCCTCTTCATTTCTGCATTTCCTGTCAAGGTCATCGCATCTAATTTTAAGCATGTCTCCCACCAGATGTTTGAGGACCATCATCTCTCAACCATTTCTAGAAATCAAATGAGAAAATCAAGCTGCTTTCAGTGGATTTCAGGCCAACCTGTGGACTACCACACTTAGGGAACAGAAGATGCAGATTTCCTCCCAGTTAAGCATATTCTGAAAAAACACAAGATGCAAAAGACTTCAGAAAAAGCTATGGGAAGAGAATGCAGATGGGGTTGTCCAGTGACTGGAAGATTCTTTGATAAGTGACAGAACCTACGGTCCCACACCAGCAGTAAGGCTTCAGCAATATACATTCACAGCATGTAGCTTAATCTCTCTCAAGAGACAGACTGAATAATGCCCTGCTTATTTCTTATTCACCAAGCTTGTGATGACACAGGTGTGGCAGGGCAACCTGACCATGGATTATCAAGACTCAATTGAACCTCACATAATGCATAAGACATCAGCCCTCTGTATTACAATCCACAATTTTAAAAGCTTTGAAACGTAAGGGACTTTACATGGGAAAAGATACTTCAGAGAAGATTCCCCTCAGCTATATATTGTCTCCTGTAAGTTTTCTAAATTTTTTTTAAATTTTATTTATTATTTATTTATTTATTTATTTATTTTATTTATGGCTGTGTTGGGTCTTCGTTTCTGTGCGAGGGCTTTCTCTAGTTGCGGCAAGCGGGGGCCACTCTTAATCGCGGTGCGCGGGCCTCTCACCATCGGGCCTCTCTTGTTGCGGAGCACAGGCTCCAGAAGTGCAGGCTCAGTAGTTGTGGCTCACGGGCCCAGTTGCTCCGCGGCATGTGGGATCTTCCCAGACCAGGGCTCGAACCCGTGTCCCCTGCATTGGCAGGCAGACTCTCAACCACTGCGCCACCAGGGAAGCCCCTAAATTTTATATACAGCAAATATCTGAACTTCAAAAGCTTCCTCAATTAGATGGATTTGGCTCCTAGTACAATGTTATTGTTGTCTTGAGGAGAGAAAAATAAATAAGGTCTTGCAGAAATGTATGCTTGAAAAGAGCAGGGCTTGGGTGTTCTCATTTGGCATGTAGCCCTTAAATAGATCTGACAGCTCAATTTTCCAATATGATATCCAGGAAATATGAAATTAGCTCCCAATTATATCTGGTGCAGTGATTATATGCACGGGAGGTTTCACGCAGGGCAACTTGTCACAGCTACTTCCTGAAGCTTTCTTTTCTCTGAAATTCTAAACCCAGCCTATAAAAAATCAGGAGTGTTTAAAAAATAGTCGGGGTGAGGAGCATGACATGATTTGCTTTTTGTTCTATTTGGGCATCTTTTGTATCTGGTTTCATGACATGAGTCTCTCCTTGACACAGGTGCCTTGGCCAATGGCAGGCTCCACTGCAAAAGTAACAGAGCCTGAGGTGTCAACCCTGACGTGCTTTTCTATCCTCTGCTCCGTGTAACAAAACGTGTTTTAATCAGATCAGCAATGAGCCCATCTAAAAGGGTATACAAGTGCATTCTCAGGCAGATATGTTCTGTGACTAAGCTTTGCCTAGGGGGACGTTAATAGCAGTCTCCTTAACCAGGAGGACATAGCCTCTCCCCCTTCTGCCTCACTGTGGTCTGGAATACAGATGTGATGTTTTGCTCTCAAGCAGCCATTTGGGGGCATGAGGTGATATATTAAGGACGATGGAGCACAAAAACTCAAGAAGCCTGGGTCCCTGCTGACCACAGAGCCTCCACACCCGTCCCGGATTGACTACCTGTGGATGGTTTTGCTCGTGAAGAGAGCAATAAATATCCATCCTGTTTAGGCCACTATTAGCAACCCTGGTAAGCCTTAGTTTTTAAAATTATAAACAGCTGAATGTAAACCTAACTGATATAATTAGCATCTTTCAAATATCAGGTTCCAGTTAGTACATAATTGCTAAATGAAGGCAGAGCTCTGCAAGGGGGTGCCTTACTTTGTTTGCCCACTGCCAGAATTTTTATTGAAATGGTTAGTCGGAAGGTCACCCAGATCCACCCATCTATCTATCTATCTATCTGTCTATCTATCTATCTTCCTCCCTCCCTTCCCCACCCCCGACACCAAGTCTGTGCTGTAACAACAGCCTGGCCTCTGCAGAAAGGTGAGGGAGACATAAAGCCAAGAGACATTTCCTGACCACTCTTGTCTCCATGGGCCAGTCCCAAGTCTCAGAGTGATGAGGTTGGAGCGTGTGAAATTGCCAGTGGTCAACCACTGTTGACCCACGAAGCTGGTAATTTCATGTGGTTCAACTTAATCCTATGGCTCTTACTGTCTGCTCCTCTCCTGTAAGGGGAAAACCAAAAGCACCTCACACAATCCTCTCCAAACAGCAACCTTTGAAAGGTTCCTACTTGCATGTGCTGTGGGGCAGGGCGAGAACTGTGTCCTTAGATGACATCTGAGGAGGGAAGATGCAGGACTCTCAGTGTTTAATGGACCAACTTCAGTTACACCAAACTCTTCCCCATCACAGGCAGGACTTCTGGGCACGGGGTGCCCTCCTGTCACTCTGGTGGACTTCTCCCCACCGCCCCCCACATCCTTACAATCTCAGCTTGAATGTCCCACTTACCTACAACTGGGTCCCTGGCACCTAGCCTGACCTGTAAGCAATGGGTTGTATTAAGAGCTAAATGTGTTTTCATGGTTTCCTCTTTTCTTTGGGCCTTAAAAAGTTTGTTTTTCAGCTTTGTTGAGATATAATTGACCTACAGCACTATGTAAGTTTAAGGTGGACAGTGTGATGATTTGATATGCACTTGCATTGTGAAATGTTTACCCCACTAAGGTTAGTTCATACACCCTGGACCTTGTATAATTACCATTTTGTAGTTGTTATGGAGAGAACGTTGAATTCTATTCTCATAGCAACGTTCAAGTGTATAATACAGTATTGTTGACTATAGTCACCACGCTGTACATTAGATCCCTAGTACTTATTCATCTTATAACTGGAAGTTTGTACCCTTTGACCAACATCTCCCCATTTCTCCCACCCCTCATACCTGGCAACCACCAGTCTACTCTGTTTCTATGAGCTTGACCTTTTTAGATTCCACATAGAAGTGAGATCACACAGTATTTGTCTTTCTCTGACTTATTTTACTTAGCAAAATACCCTGAAGGTCCATTCTTGTTGTTGAAAACAGAAGAATCTCCTTCTTTCTCATGCCTGAATAATATTCCATTATATTTATGTATATATATAATTATCCATCCATCCAACCGTTGATGGACACTTAGGTTGTTTCATGTCGTGGCTACTGTGATTAATGCTGCAATGAAAATGGGAGTGCAGATATCTATTCGAGATAGTGATTTCATCTTCTTAGGATATATACCCAGGAGTGGGATTGCTGGATTGTATGGTAGTTCTATTTTTAACTTTTGGAGGAATCTCCATACTGTTTTCCATAGTGGCTGCACCAATTTACATTCCCACCAAGTGCAAGATACTTCAAGTTTCACAGCCTCCAGAATAGTAGGCATTCATGATCGACACATGTGCTGGGAAAATGCTGGCTCAAAGCATCTCAGAAAAAGCCTTGGAGGCTGTAGCAATGAGTGCGATATTATACCCTGCACAGGCTGAGAAAGACTCATTCATTTATTCTCATCCAGTCAGCTCTCCAGTAGAGCATAAGGTCCAGTTTGGTTCACTGTGTTATGGAAGTTACAGAGAAATGGAAAGAACTACAAAGAGAGAACTTGACCAACAAATGGAAAATTAGTGTTATAAGGAAAAGTAAACAGAATTATATATACTTCTTCTAAAGAAAGTAAAAGGAGGTGTCCCATTACTGTATTCAAGTCCACTTAATTTTGAACATATTCTACTGGTAGAAAACAAAACACATAATTGGATGTGTTTCCCTTTGTGTCTAAGCTGCCGGAAAAACTTGTAGCAAAATTCGTCAACAATGGGCATGAACTGCTCCATGTAGGTGCCTAAAAGTCTTCACTATTTCTACCTGCTACAAATGGTCTCTCCTCTATTCCTAAATGTTTCACCCCCGAAGTACTGAAAATCTTATCAAAAGTAGATATGGTTAAAAAAAAAAGTTATGCACACACAAACACTGCTTTCAACTATGTAAGTGTAAGAGGGATTGCATGAAAAGGCTGCTGAGATCTTTCAGTTTAATTTAGAAGACCAAATAAAAAGACATTGGTTTGTAAAAAGAATGGAAAGAATTCATTCGAAAGAAAGAAAACACCCTCTCGCTCATGATCAAACATGGAAATGGGGTGCTGAAGACATCTGTGCCATTCTCGTCTTTGAAAACAGGAATATGAGCAGTTTTATAAATTGTAAAGTGATCTGTAAGGCTTTCTTCTTCTTTATGATTCAAGAAGATGATGCAGAAACACACATTCTAGATAACTGAGACGTGTATCTATTTTTTAAAAAAGACAAGATTGGAAGACCTTCCAGGGAAGGGTCCATCTAGCCACCTGAACTACCCTCAGTCAGACTCCTCCCTTATTTTGAGAAACAGCTGTGAATCCTTTTGTTATGCTGAAAATCAATAAGAATTTTTTTGCCATTGTTGAAATGATTTTAATCTGCCAAACACACTTGTGAGAATTCTCTCATGAGCAGTTAT
Source organism: Balaenoptera borealis (assembly GCF_965194805.1). Lineage (NCBI taxonomy): Eukaryota > Metazoa > Chordata > Mammalia > Artiodactyla > Balaenopteridae > Balaenoptera > Balaenoptera borealis. Next base: position 177,138,523 of record NC_138866.1, read on the forward strand.
CATTTTCTTTTTAATGGTCATTTAAATTTTAAAAAACTGTGATAAAATACACCCAACATAAAATTTGCCATCTTAACCATTTAAAAACGTACAGTTCAGTGGTGGGAAGTCCATTCACATTGCTGTGCAAACCATCTCCAGAAGGCTTGTCATCTTGCAAAACGGAAACTCTGTAGCCACTAAACAACTCCCCACGCCCCTCCCTCAGCCCCTGGCAACCACTACTCTGCTTTCTGTCTCTATGCATTTGACTATTCCAGGTACCTCACAGAAGTGGAATATACAGTAATTGTCCTTTTGTGACGGGCTTATTTCACTCAGTGTAACGTCCTTCAAGTGCAGAGGCCATGTTTGAACTCTTATTTACTTCTGCTTTGTAAAACCACAGGGCTCTATGCCTTGGGTTTCCCTGAGGCTTGGATCCATCAAGAATGCTGGGTTAACACCGGAAGCTGCGATCAGGCTCATGGTTTTGCTGGATGGTTGTAAAGTGCACATGTGTCAAGTTCAGGGACTACTCTCCCCTCCACAGCCCTCCCTTCAAGAAAGGGTTGCTCAGGCAGCACTGCTGTCTCTTGCCTGGAGGGATTTCTAAGCTTGAAATGCTACGGTTGGGAAAAGATCACTACTGTGGGAAAGATCAGAGTACAGACATCATTAAGACTGAATTTTAATAAAATCAATCCATTCATTAATTGGTTCATCCATAGAAGAAACATGTATCGGGCATACCTAGCTCAGGCAAAGCATTATGTCAGGTACTGAAAAGAATAAGGCATGATCCTTGTACTGCAAAACCTGAAATCTCCTTGAGAGATGAGATAAACACATGTGAAAAATGAACAGTATATGCTATAGTCTGAATGTTTGCTTCCCCCCTAAAATCATACACTAAATCCTCACTCCCAAGTAGGGCTTCTGGGAGGTGATTAGCTTGCAGAGGGGGAGCCCTCTTGAATGGGGTTAGTGCCCTTATAAAAGAGACCCCAGAGAGCTCCCTTGCCCCTCTCACCACGTGAGGACACAGCAAGAAGACGGCTGTCTATGAACCAGGAAGCAGGTCCTCACCAGACACCAAATCTGCCAGCACCTTGATCTTGGACTTCCAGCCTGCAGAACTGTGAGAAATGAATGTCTGTTGTTCACAAGCCTACAGCCTATGGTCTTCCGTTATAGCAGCCAGAAGAGACTAATACAGTGGACTGTAATAGCATAATAGATTGTCACAGGATTCTATGACTAATTGACAAATTAATGACAGAAAATTAAGTGCTGTGTGCTCTGGGGAAGGAGGGTGTTTCACACACAGTTCTTCACACACTGTAGGTGCTCAGTGATGAATGCAGGAAGGAAGGTAGCATTTGAAACGGCAAAGAAACGTACAGCCTGGGGAATAGTGTGAACAAATGCTTCGTGCTGGGAAAGTCCACGCACTATCTGACACGTTAAGCAGAGTGGTTTGCCAGAAGGAAGGGGACCGGCCTGGAGGTACCTGAAGGGGAAGATCAGATATGAGAACGTGAGCCCTGCAGCAGCGGCTTGTGGTTTTGACTGTGACGCTCTGTGTAGTTAGGAGGCGAGCAGGAGTACCGTCATTAATGTGGCATTTTAGGAGGATTAATCTGGCAGGTATGTGCGATGGATCAGTGCAGAGAAGAGAGAGGAAGACAGAGCTGTGAGGAATGCTTTGCCAGGGTCTGGATGTGGCCAGGTCTGCATTTTCTCTCAATTGATTTCAAAAGAATGAGACGGCTCTGAAGAGCTCACAATAGCTCCCCTGGGACCTCCCCATCTGCACGCTTTAGGTCAGGATTATGGGAAGGTAATGATTAAACTTTATTTCTCCCAAATTCAAAAGGACATGCCATTCTATACGTCCACCTCCATCCTCACTCAATGGGTATAATTATTATAATTAAGGAGACATACAAAGGGGCTATTAAATAGTGGCTGTTTAAGTGTGTGCTAATTGGGAAGTACACACAAGAGGCCAGCTTGAATGACTTGGTGCGGGTAGGGGACAGGAGCTGGTGTGTCTAGTATAGACGCATCCTAAGAATCTTTTTTAGTGACTCTATGCTCTGCATTCTTTAAGGGAAAACCAGCTCAAAGAATGCTGTGAGGTACCTGGATTTTCATTTCATTTGTCATCACCGTTACTGGATAAAATGTTCCTCTGAAAAAAAAGGCAACTATAAATAACAAACCCATTTTCAGAAATCATTTGTTGTTCGTCTCTTCAATTATCCGAATCAAAGACTAATTCATGAAGCTCTAATTAGAAATGTACATATATGTGTATATATGTATGCGTATGTTTTTCTTCTTCTTCAGGTTTCTATTATGGAGCAAACACTACGTTTCCTACTTGGATAGTCTGGAAGTCAGACCTCTTGACCTCCAGGGTCAAGGGTCACGAAGGTCTGTTCTTCTACGCCTCACACTACCCCAACCCATCCTGTCTCCAAGGACGCTGAGAGCTGATGTGGGCTGGTCAGACTCCAGTGCACGGGCTGGGCTACGTCTCAGTGGCTGGCTCTTCCAAAGGCTTAACACGCTTGGGTATGGCTTGCTTTGGAATTCAGTCTCCCCCTCCACCCCCGAGGCTTCTCTGAAAGGTCACCCCTGCCCCTTGCCTTCTCTGTGCTCCAAAAAGATTTAGGGAGGGTGGCTTGGACAAGCTCTCCCAGACTTGGGGAGATCTGTTCCCCATTCTCCCTCACTCTTTTCCTTGGGTTCTCCTCTCTGTGAGCAAGCTCTGGTCTGCCACCCACTGGGTCCTACCTTCTGAGACGCAGGTTGGGCTCTGAGAGCATCATTTAAGACGGCTTTGCAACATAAGTGTCCATCAACAGATGAATGGATAAAGAAGATGTGGTACATATATACAATGGAATACTACTCAGCCATCAAAAAAGAATGAAATAATGCCATTTGCAACAAAAAGGATGGACCTAGAGATTATCATACTAAGTGAAGTAAGTCAGACAAAGACAAATATCATATGATATCGCTTATATGTGGAATCTAAACTATGACACAGATGAACTTATTTACGAAACAGAAATAGACTCACAGACATGGAGAAAAAACTTATGGTTACCATAGGTGAAAGTGGGGGGAGGGATAAATTAGGAGCTTGGGATTAACAGATACACACTACTATATATAAAATAGATAAGAAACAAGGACCTACTGCATAGCACAGGGAACTATACTCAATATCTTGTAATAACCTATAATGGAAAAGAAACTGAAAAAGAATACATACATATATACAACTGAATCACTTTGCTGTTCACCTGAAACTAACACAACATTGTAAGTTAACTATACTTCAATTGGAAAAAAAAAAAAAAAAGGCTGCTTTGGTTCTTCTCCGCTCACAGTAGCCTGGCTTGAGTAAGACAGTCCTCTGAGGGCATTTCACGCAGATTATTGGAGCTCCACCGTGGTGCAGGAGACCACAGCCCAGCTAGCAGGGAGATATACCTTCACCGTTCTTGGTTCTCTGTGCATATGTTTTCTTAGAAATACTCATCTGGAAGTGTGGTTGGGTAGATCTGAATGCTTCGGCCAAACACTGTCTTAACCTCACTCCACTGGTTTCTAACTTTCCAAACACCGCATCACCCTAGATACAACCTAACTTCATTTTTCAGAGCTTACTTCCCTAATAACACCCCTCACCTGAAATGTTGCCCAGGACCAGTGATGAGCAGAAGTCCTCAGAACAGCCAACAGAAATAGCGCAAGTCTATGTTCCAAAGTCAATGTCATTTACAGGATGGCTCTTCAAGCCCTCACTTGAAACAGATTTATTCTTATTTGTAGACACAATTCTAAAAAAGCCCATTCTTGCTTCCTTAGTTCTCAAGCATTTATAGCCTGTAGTTTACGAGGGGCAGACCCACAAAGAGCAGAAAGAAAGGACCAATGGAAACCTGACGATGAAAGAGCAGTCAGAAGAATGGTTCCAGGAAGGGATGGTGGCCATAGAACCATCAGATAACAGAAAGGTTGGCCACACACTTCTTTTGGATCAACTAAAATGTTTGGGAAAATGTAAGAGGTAAAAAGCATGAAGGGAAATCTGAGTATGGACAGTTAAGCCCCCTTCAGAGAGCTTCTGAACCCCACAGATCCACTGGTAGTTAACTGAGCTTGCAAAACCCCCATTTAAGCTGCCAGGATTAGCACAAGTAGGTGTGCTTCCGGACCTGTGATGGCCATCTGGATGCCTCGGAGCAAGTTCCAAATGGACCGATCAGAAGGTACGAAAGAACTGGAAGGAAAGCGAATGGGCTGCTAAGAGCGGGTGCCGAGTGAGATAATAAACAATCACCTTCCCACCACCAACAGTGCTGCAGTGCTGAACTCATGCTCTCGCCTACCTGGAAAACATCTTAGACCACTTCGTACATTCCAGGAATTGGGCTGTGTTCTAAGGGTACAGTAGGAGAACTCGTCCCCGAGGAGCTTACACTATAGAGCAGCCCCATTGTGGAAATCCAGTGTGTCGTTTATACTTAGAGCACCTCAGTTCTTACCAGGTACATTGCAGGTGTACAGTAACCACGTGTGTGAGCGGCCACTGCATAGCCCAGTGCATGGAGGTCCAGGCATATCTGGTTATTCCTTGATCATTACACATGCAAAGGTCCCAACCCATCAGTGGTTGGGCTAATTGTAGCTTATCCCACAGTTCTCATGGAATCACAGATTACATAAGAAAAATCATAGATAATTACTCTTTCACCTAGTTAGACAGACGATTCCTAGTCTTACAGTCTTTCTACCACAGACTAAGGTATTGCTTATATGATGATACTCTCCTCTACCTCATGCATAGAAATGGATGGAAAACTCCATTTAACTCCCCTGAACCCCCACCTCCTTCTCTATTAGCATCTCTGGCTGTATCTCTAAAAAAAAAAAAACTCTTGCCCATAATAGACACTTAATAAATATCTTTGAGTGAAAGACTGAAGAAATATTTTGTAAATGTCATCCATGCTCATCAATTTCAAAGTACCGGGCAAAACAGCACCAATATTCAGAAACACTTCAGATCTCAGTGCGATAGTTGTTTTTTTCCCCAGGCTATCTCAGCTTTCCTGCATGTAAATGGAGGGCTTGGTTATGAAAATTTCATGCCCTGCCTCATTGCTCTGTCCTATTAGGAACCAGAGCTGACACAGGAAAACAGGAACATGTTTCACTCTGGAAACGTGTGTAGCATCTGTCGGGAAAACCCAAAAGCTGCCGTGACAGCTTGTTTTTTCACCTCGGATTCAGGTGAAGAATGCACACTGGTGGGTGGTTTTTGCATGTTTCTTCCTCTGTTACGATTAAATTGAACCTGTTGGAACTGGTGGGTTGAACAGAGTTAAGTGTTAGGCCTCTTGTGTTTTCTAGCTCAGCTGAAAGAGGATATTGAGAATTACTGCAATACTTGCTTATCCTGGGATTTACTGAGCCCTGACATTGCAAATAAAGAAGCCCTGATGTACAAAGTGGCAGAAGGGGTGAAAGAGGGCTTCTGATTGCAGGATCTTGAAGCAGAAAGGAGCCCTGGGGGGCTAATCCTTGAACTCAGCTTCCTTACCATGCAAAACCCCCATTTGCAGCAGTTTTTAAACAAGAAGCAAACAAGGGCCATCTCATAACATTTGCCCAGTCCGCCCTTCCCCCATAAATAAGAGAGTGAACTCAGACCAGCACCTGGCAAAATTTATAGTCACCCGCCATAAATTACTCCTTGTTTTTAGAAGACAGGAAACGGTTATCATCCAAGCAAGCCTAAGCCATCTCGGGAAGATGGATGTAACTTCCTCTTACCATAGCTCTGACTTCATGCCAAAATTCACTCATGCTTCCTTTCTGGTTTTGGTGAAAAGCATGGCTCTGTGGCCACCAGGGGAATGCGCCTGGCAGACCTCCTAGAGCAGAGAGCGTAACTGATCCAGAGCCCTCTGCTGTGCATTGAAATCCATCTCTGTGTTGGCCCTGAGGCATCGCCACCCAAGGGCTGCTCCCCGCCTACGACCAAGTGCAGCAGAGACGCTAAGGCGGCCCATTCCTGGGAGACACTGGACTCATTTGTCGGCCAGTTTAGGCTCAAGTACTCCCCAGTGGCACAAGCACAGTGGTTTGGGATGCTTTCACCCAAACTGCTCCACCTGTCTTAGTCTGTTTGGGCTGCTATAAGAAACACTGCAGACTGGGTGGCTTGTAAACAACAGAAATTTATGTCTCATAGTTTTGGAGGCTGAAAGTCCAAGATCAGGGTGCTGGCATGGTTGGTTGAGGGCCCTTTTCCGGGTCACAGATATTTTGCTATGTCTTCACATGGCAGAAAGTAGTGAGGGATCTCCCTGGAGCCTTTCTTACAAGGGCACTAACCCCATTCAGGAGGGCCTCACCCTCATGACTTAAGCACCTCCAAAGGCCCCATCTCCTAGTACCATCGTCTTTGGGGGTAAGGATTTCAACTTATGAATTTGGAGGGGACACAAACCTTCAGATCATAGCGCTCCCTCTCCCCTTCACTCCAGGTCAGACTTGCATTGCCTTCTGAGGGCTCACCCAGCTTTTCCCAGCTCTTCCCCATTGCCTTTCATGTAGGCATTTCCCCTAATAAAATCTTAGCATGTGTAACCTTGACCTGGTGTCTGCTTCTTGCAAGGCCCAGATTCACACCAGCTCCTTTCCACTGACCCAGGAGAGGGCCTGAGTTCATCACAAGGCAGGGCCTGAACAGGGCCTCACATGTAGCAGTCACTCAAGTCATATTTGCTGAATGAGTAAATGAATGAATGAATGAATGAGAGTCCCTTACTAGGCTAAGGAGGTAGCCCTAACCATAAAGATGAACCTTCATTCATTGTGAAAGTGACAGTCAGCTGGCTGGCCTCCTTATCATCGGAGCCACTGCCCTCTAGTTCTAAGGAAGCAGAAGTCCTATTTTCTAGAAGCTGATGGGGAATTATTGTACTGCCAAGGGGGTCACAGTGACTTTGGGTCTCTGAGACTCTGAGAATTCAGCAGCCTACTTCACTGATCTCTGTGTCCCTAAGGCATGAGGCAATGAACACTCTTTTTTTTCACCCAGTGGGGCTAAGGAAGGAGGCTCCGTCACGAGGCCAACATGGTCTGCTGAAGTTAACTCCAAGCAAGATAGGCCGGGTCCCTGGGAAAGGGAGGGTGGAGGGAGCTGGCTCCCATCTCAATGTGAATAGCATTGCCTGGGCATCTACTGATGGAGCGGAGACCTTGACTCACTCCCACAGAGCATCCTGGCGACTCACGGAAGCACATGCAGCATAACCTGGAAGCCTAGGACAGCTGCGATGTATTTCCTTGGCTACAGGTGTGTGAGCCTGTTTAGAGCCTGGGGTGAGGTTGGATGCCCTAAATATTCAAGCAGTGAGTACAGCACCTGGGAAATGGTGATGTCCAGAGACACTGTGAAATTGCCAAAGAATGTAAACTTCAAACCTCTGGGCCAGTTTTATCCAACACCCAAGACCCCATAATCTCTGGAGCCAGGGCCTTGGAATCTGAATTTTCACAAGCATCCCTGAAATTCTTGGCCCTAAATGTAGTCTACGTGGCCAATGTTAAAGACACAGCAATTGGAGATCTTGAGAGCGACAGAGCCCATTTTTGGCATCAAACTGAAAAGGTAGGGACATGACAGATAGAAATTTAATTGAAACGGCCTCCATCACTAGCCAAACAGAAGCAAAACTCCCATGGCCTTCTTCCCCTGAAGACTCAGCGTGTCACAGGTGACCAGCCCTTATTAGGTGGGGAGACAGACAGCAGATGTTTACAAGCAAAGACTCTGGGGAAGTGGCAGGAAGGATGGAGAGTGAACCCACAAATCAGTGTCTGAAAGTGTTAACCACCTGTTATAAATAATATTACGAGCCACCCAGCGTTGATGTATTTAACCCTCACTTCATCCCACAGAGGCACGACACAGAAGCAGCCAACAATGAACCTCCTTCCTGTTTGGCGCATGCCCACCAGATGAGACTTGGTGGCCTGGAGACAATTTCCTGCCAAGGAAGCTGAAAATGTTTGGCGCTTACTTGTTCTCCCAGCCTCCCTGGAGGTAGGGTGTGGCCACGGGACCTGGGCGTATGCATTGGCCTTATACCTGGAGTCAGAGGCTGGTGCCAAGGAGTCCTGGGCACCAAGAGGCATCTCCAATGGCAGCAGCCGTGGGAGAGCGTGTGGCCTCAGGCCAGCAGTGGCGGCAGCCATCCCAGTGAGGGTGTCTGGTGTCCAGGGGTGCGAGCTGCAGCATCTGGGCATGGTGTGGAGGTGATGGTGTCCTCAAGGGAGCCACTGGGTGGTGGGATTTGGGGCATCTCTCCCAGCCATCTAACCCTGAATCCCAGCAATTCTCTGGCTCTCGTGGAAATTCTGTAACCTCCTGAGTGGTCTCCCTTTTAACCAATTTCCTTCCTTCATAATCAGCCAGATGTGTTTCTACAGTGAGGGACAAAGATTCCCAGTTGACCCAGCAGTCTTTTGTTGGAGAAGGAATTGGTTTCCAGCTGAGTGTGCAGCCCAGGAAGGTGGCCAGGAGCAGTGCTGAGGGATGCAGGGGTTGTCGCCTGCCGGCAGCCAGGGCAAACCAGCGAGTGCCCAAGTTCAGAGGGGTGACAGACATGGAGGATGACATTCTCACCCCTGCAGACACCGGGGCTACAGGCTCCTATGAACCAAGAGCTGCAAGAGAAGAATCTCTCAGGAGCATCCTTAGGAGAGGAAGAGAAGGTCAGGGAGGAGGAACCTGCCTTCTGTGGGAGACAGCATGACGGCGACAGCAGAGCTCGGGGTCGCTGGGGTGGAACTGAACCTCAGGGAACTTCCTCGCCTGTGCATTTGCTGTGGAGCAGCTCTGAGGACCCCCGGTGGGAGGAGGTGGGATGGAGCAAGCATCCTCGACATGCAGAAATGACATTTCCCTGCCCAAGAAGCTCATCAGGAATAGAGGCTGGGAATCGAGGGAGACAGAACGACGGTGACATCCGCTGTGATATACTGGCAGCATTTTACAAGAAGATCAGGGAGCAATGGTGAGGTTACCCCAACGCTAAGCTTCAAATCAACCTGTCTCTTCTGCATTCGGCACGTCCCGTGATTAATGGGGGTCCAGAGCCCAACACATGAGAGGGGGTAACATCCTGTGGGCTGCTCTTTGTTCTGATTAAGTTATTAATCATTCCCTAATTACGACCGACAGAGCTTTGTATCCTGTCCCACAGACCTGCTGAAGGACATACTTGGGGCTGACAGTTTGGTGGAGATATGGTTTCTGGCTGTTCTGAAAACCCAGGGCCACCCAAGACCAAGGGAACAGGTGAAATCTGCATGTCCCTCCTTCAGTAATGAGTTCCCCAGGGTGAGACAGGTGACAGCTGTGTCAGGTCTATAAAATATGGGGTAATTTAAAGCAGCTTGCACCTCCATTCTTGCAGAGTTACAAAGGGGCATTTTAGGGAGGAAGCTCATTCGTGTGTGTGTGTGTGTGTGTGTGTGTGTCTGTTTTCCAGCTGACTAGGCATGAGAGTGACATGCAAGTGTGTGGTCAGAACCTTTGGCATCTTTTCCTGCCAGCCTGGGCCAGACCGCAGGTACACCTTTTCCCACCTTCCAGGAGATAAGCCACTCAGCCCTTCTGAATTGTCTTCCCCTACATCCCTGATCCTTCCCCGAAACCATCATCCAGCCGACCAATGTCTCAGTTTCCCAAACTTGAGCTCCTCCACGACTCCACACAGGCTGCTTGCACTGCAGTCTTGAGTCTTCAGACTTCACTCTTTGCCTTGTTTATCTTTCCATATGTCTAAACTCAGTTCAGTGTCACTTCCACCAGGAAGCCTTCCCTGATATCCCTGCCTGTGCCCATAGTCTCTGGGTTCCCAGAGCACTCCTGCTTACTCATGTCCGTGGTCTCTAGTCACTGGGCTGCTCATCTTCCCCTCTGGATGCTGAGTTCTCGGCAAGGAGGAACGGTTCCATTCCCCTGTTATTCTAGGTCCCTCCATATACCAGACATTAACACATGTTTGTTGAGTGCATAAATGAGTGAACGGGTGCATACATGAATCGTATTCATTATTCGGCACCATTCATGCATTTACGCATTCACTGAATGAATAAATGAACAGTTGAGAGCTGCAAGTCCCCTTTGAACGGGGGTGGGGACTGCAGGCTGTTCACTACAGCTTCTTCCCGGGCGCCCAGCCTGACCACGTTTTCCACCTTCCCTTACGCTTAGAGGTAGCCAAGGAGTTCTAGCGCAAGTAGTGGGCTTCACTTCCAGCTTACTGGGAGCAGAGCCCTCCCCTCTGATCAGATTCTACACAAGAGAGAAATGCTTATTGTAAATTCACGGAGACTTCGTTTACCTGCTACAGCAGCTACTGCTGCATTAACAGCACACAAGTATCCTAGGCAAGGACCGCGTCTCCCGGCTGTTGTCCCTCCAGCTCGCCTCTCTTCCTTGTCTCCAAAGCAGCAGATCAGAGGGTGGTCTTGCGGGCGTGACCTCATCTGTTACAGGTCAGTGCCTCTCAACCTTTACCTTGCGTATAAATCACCTGGGGATCTTGTTAAAACGCAGCTTCTGATTGCGTAGAATGGGTAGAGCCCTGCCGTGCTAACCAGCTCCTCCCCCCCAGCTGACGTGGACACGGCTTGTTCACAGACCACGCTTCGACGAGCAAGCATTTAAGCTACCATCACCTGTGAACTGGAGAGAAACCAGCTGCAGGTGTGAGTGGGCAGGGCCAGATCGCTGGGGGCCTTGATTCTGGGTATTCGAGGCCTGAGAATCTGCATTTCCAACAAGTTCTGAGTGATGTCTGTGCTGCGGTTCCGGGGACCAGACATCGAGAGCCACCAGCTTCACAGCTAACGGCGAGCATGTGGGACCCATTCCAGCTGGCTCCTCCCCCGGCCCTGCCACCCATTCGCTGTGCAACCTGGAGCTAATCACAGCCTCCTGGTGCCTCAGTTTCCCCATCAGTTAGATGGAGACGATGTTAGCCGTAGTACTGACCTTACAAGGCGGATGTCAGCATTTCGTTAACACAGGGAAAGTGTGTGCCTGGCACAGAATGGCTCTACTGCTACACGATTAGAGCGCGCGAGTGTGTGCGTCAGAGGGCGAGAAAGCTGGGTTCTAATCTCGCTCATCTACCTACCAGCTCTGTCCCCTGGCAAATTACTTAACCTCTCTAAGCCTCGTTGTCTCCATTTGTTAAAGGGGAATCAAAGTACTTGCTTCATAGGGATGTTGTGAGGATTAAATGAGAAAGTGAACATAAAGCATTGCATGACCCGAAAGGTAGCTGCTGCTGAAATTAATCACAAACCTGACTTCAGGCAGATTGAAGCTCTCATTGGCCCCGCCATGCCGAGGCGGGCAATCAGCTGGATCTGCTCTGCGGTCACGCTCCCCATTGGCTGAGAGCCGGCAGCTTCACACCCGCGTGTTACCGGGGTGCCCCTGCGAGCACACACGTGCCCCCCCATTTTACCTCTGCTCCGGAAGTTTTCCTTCTTGCCAGCATCTTTGGGTTTCCGGCCTAACCTTCCAGCAACTGTCTCCAGTTCCATTTCTCTTGCCAACTGGAAGGATAACTTTGTGAAAACAAAGGCAAAACGCACAGGACTGGAGGGCCCCCTGTCCTCTCCCTGCATAAGGAAACCGGAAGGGTCAGGCTCCTCTCCAGGTCTAGGGCCACCCCGCCGGGCTCCCCCATCTTTCCTTCTGGCTGTGAAGGGACCCTGGGCCTGTTTTCTTAATCACACTCCACATACAGCCTTTCTTCAACGGAAAAGCCTTCTGTCTCCTAGAAATGCCGTTCACCTCTCAGAACCTTCAAGACCTCTGATGTGCTTGGCCCCAGTCCTAGGAGGGAGGCCACCGTGCTGTCTTGGAGTTGATGTTGAAGCTTAAACATCCACCAGCGTTGTGACTCCTGTGAGTAGCTTGTTGTCGTCAGCTCTGTGCCCAGGGGTCACTTGGATCTGAGTGGAGTGGTCGTCTTCTTCGTGCAGGCAGCCCCCGAGTCTTTCAGACTGGGACTGGCCATGCTACTGGCAACTCCCTGTACAGCCGTGTATTCTCCCCACGTCCCCTGGGAGAATGCAGAGGTTTCTGTAACTGCTCTAGAGAGCGGGGCTTAGGGCAAACATTCGAGCAAAAGCTTACCCACCCACACCGGGATCCCCTGCAACTGGACAGCACTAGTCTCTGGGCTCGAAATGAGGGAAACCCTTTATGGAGCAGATACTGTCAGCGCCCCGACTCCAAGGCCTCCTGACTCAAGCAGAGTGGTGTGGTCGAATCAGGCCAGACCCAGGAGACATGAGAATCTGAGTTCCAGCTTTCCCGCCACCTCCTTTTGTGACTGTAGACAGAATAATTTCAGTACCCAGGTACCAAACCCTTGCTCTGTGCCAGGTATCATGATGGTTGCTTGATCTGGGATTCTCACAACAGGTGCTCCCAGGCAGGTGTTATGACCCCCCATTTCACAGAGGAGAAAAATGAGGCTCTGGCAGAGGTAAGTAACTAACTAGGTAGTAAGTGATGGAGCCGGGATTTGAACCCAAGGGTGCCTGATCACCAAACAGGACTCTATCCACTGCTGGGCGTGCACCTTTCCTGATTCCATTTTTCTCACCTGTAAAAAGACAGGTTTGGATAGTGTGTAATTTCCTTTCACCTCTGGGTGAGTCCTTCCTTGGTGGCTACAGTAGGACCCATGAGCCTCTGAGTACAATTATAGACGGTATTTGGAGAAGGATAGAAAGGAGAGATTCTACCTTGTTTTGTAACATCAGTTTTTCAGAGCAGAGGAGCCTGAAGCCCCGTGTAGGGCCGTTTTCCAGCTTCCTTTTACAAATGAGGTTAAAGAAAGTAAAGTTAATGAAGCAACTCAGCTACGACCGAGAATGCAGCAGGAAGTCATCAAGTCCGGACTGTGGGACGGTTGCCATGACATTCCAAAGCAAGCACCGTGATCCGTGCCTATGAATATGCCCTCCCTTGATTGATGGCAGGTTGCCTCTCTTTTCTTGTAAGCAAATGTGATAATAATATTAAGCAATTATAAGTAATGTCCCCCAGATGCTTCTCCACTGCCTTTGAAATATTTTAGATCTGCCAAAATAATTGCAAACTTATTCATAGGAACAGGGAGGAGCCAGTGCCTCTACCTTCCAAAGACAAAAGGGCGGCGAGCTTCCTTCGAGGACATTCAAAAACGCGGCCACCCTGCCAACAGCCCGAGGCTGGCAAAGGTCCATGTGCACTTTGGAGAAGCTTGCAGGATGAACTCTTCAAACACGCAACAACTAAAGGCACAGTCAGGAGGGAGGGGAGATGATGAGGTGGGTGTTTTGTCGGCTCCAAGGTTAGAATGCAGCTCTTCCACCAAAGCGTGGCTGTCTGACCCTCACAAAGCTACAGCCCAGCTAAATCAAGCAAATATTTATCTACCACTGACTGTGGACAAAACAATCATCTGCTGTGGGGAATGCAGTCTCATACACACACACAGACACACACACACACACACAAGGGAATGCATGTCTCCTGTTATCTCGAAGCTCTCAGGCTGGTCCAAGGAAGAAATGCAAACATTCGTAAATAAGTCTGGTACAAGGAGAACTGTAATAAATAGAACAGGGGGCCGAACACGGTACAACGGAAGCAAACAAGAGGAGGAGATGAATTAGGACTTACTTTAATTTATGGAACCGATTATGGAGCAGTGCACAAAAATCTGGCCTGGATGAGTCTTTTTTTATCCAGTATTTTCTATCCCAGTGATTGGAATCTCCATTCATCCACCCAGTGGTCCAAGCCAGTGATTGGAACCCTTATCTATCACCCAGTGGTCCAAGCCAGAAAATGAGGGGTCTTTAAGACCACCTTCTCCCTCACTCCTTATGTCCCCAAATATCACCAAGTCCTGTTCACTTTTACCTACTAAATTTCTCTCCACTTTTTTCCAACTCCACTGGCACTACCTTGGCCACAAAATGACCACCAGCATCAGCTGAGCCAACAGGCAGCCTCGTTTACCTCCAAAAATATGTCCTTTCCTTCAGCCTGGGCAGCTTAGGACATGGGTCACTCCTGGGCCAACAGCAGTTGCCAGAGAAACACCCCAGGGTGGCAGAATAATCAGAATCTCCTCCTGGAACAGGGCATTGTGTGGCTATCTAAACAAAAGTGGGTTTCATAGGAAGGAGAAAGAGGAAAGTGCTTCTTGGGGAAGAAAGCAATAGTAATTTGCCTCAGGGAAAAGCCATTATGGAAGAATAAATCAAAATTAGTGATTTGCCATATTACATATTTATTGTAGTCCTTGGGTCCCCAGGTACCAGGCAGAGCTATCATTTATTCACTTGACAAGTATTTGAGTGGCAGGCACTAGGAACCTGAGAGTGAACAAAAAATGCACACAGTTCCTTCCCTCACTGGGCTTGGAGTCTAACAGGAAGGGCTGACGCTAATGACAGGGTCACAAAACGAGAGAAAGTGCAGCCCTGCTGCGAGGAGGAGACCCACGTGCACTGCAGGAGCCCTGGAAGTGAAGGGACGGCGTGAGGGAGTCAAAAAGCCTGCCCTGGAGAGGCGGCACTTGAGCTGAGACTCGGGAGGTAAGTAGGCAGGGGGTGGAGAGAGCTCAGCCATCGGTGGAAGCAGACCCACAGGCTGGAGCCGGAGGGGCGGGGACCAGCATGTTCTGGATGTCCCTGTTCAGCCGCTGCATTGACCGGCGATGGCTCTTGCCTGACCTCGGGACTTGTGTTCTGTGAGGTCATCCATTTCCCTTTGATTGGTTGAGTTGGGGTCTGTTTCTTGCAACCCAAAGCAAAATAAGTGACGCTGATTCCACTGCCCTGTGAGGTAGAGGGGAGGCCTCACCACACTCCGGGGAAGCTGAAGACGTAGAGGGTTTTAGAGCATCCAGACTAGAAGCCCTGTCATGTACTATCTAAGAGGATGGCTTCTGGAGCGAGACCACCAAGATCCATGCCCTGGCTCTCTGACCATGTCCTCTCTGTGCCTCAATTTTCTCACCTGTGTAATGAGATGATGACAGTATCCGTCTCTGCCTCTAAGACCCTTCACAATTGGACCAGTTACCTACCTTTTCAGTCTTCTAACTCAGAACCCTCTTTCCTGTGTCCTCTGCTATATCCCAAGTGGATCACTCATTACTCCCTCGACGTGTTCACATTTATCTCTTCTATGTCATTGCTCAAGACATTTTCTCTCCCCAAAATAACTTTGGCCCACCTCCTATTGAAATCCAACCCATCCTCCAAACACCAATTCAAATTCCATCTCCAGAAAGCCTTCTTCAATGACCCCCAGCCACCTCACTTCCTCTGAGCTCACTTTTAAATGCTGGACCACTTTTCCTATCACTTCTTATCTTTTGCTTCTTCAAGAGTGATAGGCACATGTGATTCTTCCCTCTAACTCGATTGTGACATTATTGAGGGCAAACACCATTTGCACAATCATTATATTCCAAGAATCCTTGGCACTCAAATCTCATGCAAATTTTGGTACGTTTTCCCTGTAAAAATAAAATAAATGTGCTGGTTGGTACCTGGCTTTGAATATGGTAGCTGAGCAAATCTAGGGTCTAAGGTTTTCTGCCTCCTGACTCAGTGTCCCATACATTACGTAGATGGGTGTCCTAGTTGTGTGATGAGAAAAAGCCTGTGATAACTTTGTAGATTGTAAAGCACTACAGGCATGCCAACTCAGATATTGCGGGTTTGGTTCCAGATCACTGCAATAAAATGAATACTGGAATAAAGCGAGTCACACAACTTTTTGGCTTCCCAGTGCATGTAAAAGTTATGTCTACACTCTACTGTGCAATAGCATCATGTCTAAAGAAGCAATGTACGTACCTTAGTTAAAAAACCCTTTCTTGGGCTTCCCTGGTGGCGCAGTGGTTGAGAGTCTGCCTGCCAATGCAGGGGACACGGGTTCGAGCCCTGGTCTGGGAGGATCCCACATGCCGCGGAGCAACTGGGCCCGTGAGCCACAATTACTGAGCCTGCGTGTCTGGAGCCTGTGCTCCGCAACAAGAGAGGCCGCGATAGTGAGAGGCCCGCGCACCGCGATGAAGAGTGGCCCCCACTTGCCACAACTAGAGAAAGCCCTCGCACAGAAACGAAGACCCAACACAGCCATAAATAAATAAATAAATAAATAAATAAATAAATAAATAAATAAATAAATAAATAAATAAATCCATCCAAAGTTTAAAAAAACAAAACAAAACAAAACCCTTTCTTGCTCAAAAATGTTAACCATCATCTGAGCCTTCGGTGAGTTGTAGTAGTGACATCAAAGATCACAGATCAACAGATATAATAATAATGAAAAAGTTTGAAATATTGCGAGAATTACCAAGATGTAACACAGAGACACAAAGTGAGCAAATGCTCTTAGAAAAATGGTGCCGATACACTTGCTCGATGCAGGGTTGCCTCAAACCTTTGATTTGTAAAAAAAAAAGAAATGCAATAAAGCGAAGCACAATAAAATGAGGTCTGCCTGTATATGCATATCAATTGCTACCATCATCACCATCACCATTATCATCACCATCATTATCACCGTCATCTATCACCATCACCATCGTTGTCTTCATCATCACCAAAAGTGCCGGGTTCGTGAATGGAAGGTACGCTGCTTGTTTTCTAGCTGAGAAAATAAGCTTCCTTTGCAAGTTTGTATATCAACAGTACAGGCGTTATCACCCAAATAACATGTTTCCTGCCCCTACCTCCTCTTCAAACCCATGCTTTTCCTCATATGCATGGACCTTTCCACTGATAGCAGCCTCACCCCAATAGCCTTTAATCTTTCTCTCTTTTCCACCACTGTGAATGGGAGTGAAGCATCTTATTACAGTCTATCTAGCTAATAATTCAAGGGACCAAAGCACAGAGACATTTTTCCCTTTGATCATTTGACTTAAATCAGGAAAAGACCAAACAAAAACAGTTCCTCTAAGAGTCTCAGGGCTGCTTACTGATTAAATATCACCCATAATTTATAACAATACCATTACTACTCCTAGATATATGTGAACGGTAGAAGCAATTTGGAATCAGCAATTTAAAAACCAGCTCGGGGTTGCAGAGAAGGTCAATACCACGGTGGAATTAGCACTGACTTAGGTAGCTCCCCGCTAGGAAAGAGAGTTCCCAGGCAGCCCATCTGCTGGGCAGAAGGCCAGCCCCTGGAAACAGAGGCACCCACCCGCAGACCACCAACCTGGGAGGAAGGGGCCCTTCTCAGCCACCTGCCAGTGGGGCCACGCATGCACTGCCCTAGGTAATTCGTCCTGTGTACTACTGCTGAGCTGACCTGTTCCTTCTCCCTCATCTTTCAGGGTTGTTGGGAAATATCTGACATACGAGACAGGAAGTCTTACTGTTGGGTGATGTTAACAGTTTTCATCAACATGAAGCAACAAGAAGTCAGTGGTTGACCTTTGAGGTTGTCAATCCTCTTTGCCCACACGCTGCCACATTTTCCACCTTGCGGGCACCTAGCTGAAGCTTTGGGTAGATGATCCTTCCAGCTCCTTCCATGTTGCAGCATGCCCTCTCTGTTCTCCTGGTTCCCCGGGGTTGTCCTCCTTGCCAGCCTCCATGGGCTGTGGTCCTACCGTTGGATTCAGGCTGTCTCCTTGCCTTGTGGACCCACCATGCTTCCTCCCCACCCAAGATTCCCTTTCCCCTGAGCCCCACGCGACAGTCACAGATGGAGGGAGCACGCCTCCCTTTGCTGTCATGACACTTATTTCTCTCCCCCACACGCCCACATGTCTCCCATTCTTGTCTTTACTATATTCAGAGACCTTTGTCCTCCACCAAACTGGAAACCTTTGTCTGTTTCACTTGCCACTGTCAATGTTCTTACTTTTTCTCCTTAGGGTTTATTGCAAATGTTTGATACCATTGTTAAGTGACACCTAACACAGGACGCATACTGTAGTTTCTCATTCATGTTTGAAAAACAATGTGATGATCACACACCTAAACATCTGTATATAAGCTACACAACTGAGGCATTAGCATTGCAACATACCTGCACACATCCATCTGTAGACGTGTACATTGACTTGACAAAGGAAATAAAGTTTTATATACTTATCTCAAAACGCCTAACACCAGGCTCCCAGGAGGCTTCGAAATCTATTTAGCTTGAGATTAAGCCTCCGCATCTCCTAAACTGTCCAGCGGGACATCCCAGCTAGATCCCAGATTGGAGCTCAAGCTTCGGTCTGAGGTTAATGTGCCCAGGTGGAACCCAGCATCTTTGGTTTGTATGTCTGTCACCTGGAGAGGTACAGGTCTGTTGTTCTTTCGGAAAAGGTTAGCTGCACCAGACAGTGTTAAATTCTCGCGTACCTTCTCCGCAGCTCCCCTATAATTGGCCTGCTACACCACAAGCACCGAACTGCAGCGTTTGTAGTATGGAGTTGAACCACACAAATCCCCGAATTATACTTTTGCTACAACAAAGGAAACAATGAATTGCAGAGTTCACACATCTCTCCTCTAATTACGCCACACACGAAACACCAGGACTGGCAAAACCACCAGAGAGAGGGGAGGGTAAGGTGATGTGGAACCGCACAGTGGACGGGAGGCGGGAGGCGGGAGAAGGAAAGGGAAGCTTCTGGATGCTTAGCTAGCTCGTCCGAGTTACTGCTCTCCCGCCACCCTGCTGTCTCTTCTATCTGGTGTCTGTCCTGGGGCAGCCTGCTTCAATACTCAGCCTTGATGGTGAAATCCAGTTAAGTGTGACCGTCCTGGAGACTGTTGGAAAAGACAAAGATCCAACCCACGAACAAAACAGACAGAGTGACTTAGTTAAGTGTCTGTGG
Source organism: Balaenoptera borealis (assembly GCF_965194805.1). NCBI lineage: Eukaryota > Metazoa > Chordata > Mammalia > Artiodactyla > Balaenopteridae > Balaenoptera > Balaenoptera borealis. Next base: position 177,157,497 of record NC_138866.1, read on the forward strand.
CTCAGCTGTGTGGCTCTCCGGCTCCTGTATCAAATGTCTGAGGCTTTCATCTGAAGCTTCTGACCCACTTGCCAGGCCATTACAAGAAATTTGGGCATAGACGAAAATACATTTTAGGATCTTGGCTCAGGAGAGACAGACACACAAGACACAGTGCCCCTAGACGGATGGGATCATTTTCTGCACGTTGCCGACCCAGGAAGCCCCGTTCTTCCTTTCCTGCAAGGGCTGCACCACGCTGTCAGGGCTGGGAGCTGGGCTGTTGAAATCATGGACCTCTGTCCTGTTGCTGTGACCACTACAATGACCTCTTCACTCTTGATCAAAACACCCCAACTCTGTACTCCCATCCCAAGCCCCCTGCTCTGCTGGCAGTCACCCTCTGACCTGCAGTTATACAGGCACTCTCCAATGTCTTATCCCTGACCAACGGGGCAGAAGATGTACACATACATAGTCAGGTGGGAGTTCCCAGAGAGTCCCGCTTGCCTTTCCAAGTTGCCAACCAACCAGACGGAGAAATATTGAAGGAAGAGGAGAGGAGAGCATGTGTGCTGAGGATGGAGGCTGTCAAGGGTTCGCAGCAGCAGACGGCAGGAAGCTTTCACCTCCTAATGTCTTTGACTGTCGCCAGCCACACTGAACCTGTTTCCTACGAGCTACCCCACAGGCACCTGGGAGTTTGTGAGGCTCTTGTCACGGAACGAGGGAGGAGGATGAAGACAGGGACAGCTGGTGCTATGGACGGAATGTCTGCGTCCTCCTCAAATTCCTGTGCTGAAGCCCTCATCCCCAATGTGATGGGATTTGGAGATGGCGCCTCTGGGAAATGGTCAGGGTTAGATGAGGTCATGAGGGGTCCCCATGATGGGAATAACATCCTTATAAAAAGAGGAAGAGACAAAAAATATCTCTGTCTGTCTCTGTCTCTCTCTTTTTCCCTGCATGCACACACCAAGGAAAGGCCACGTGAGGACCTAGTAAGAAAGCAACCATGTGCAAACCACGAAGGGAACTGAACCTGCCCGCACCTCGATCTTGGACCTCCCAGCCTCCAGAACTGTGAGAAATGTTTGTTGTAGAAGCCACTGGGTCTATGATAATGTGTTATAACAGCCCGAGTTGAGTAGGACAGCTGGGTCTTGAGTATTTTCCACCACCCCCCCTTCCTCTCCTTTAAAACCCTCCATTTGATGTTGGAGTTTTCTCTGCACACGGCAGGACCAGGACACACCACGGCCATCATGGGAAACCACCAGAGACGTGTCACCAGCCCAGTCCTGCCTCTGTGGGTCACATCATGGATGGAGGGAAACGAGTCTTATTCTGACATAGGTGTGGTCTGGCCTCACTGTGACCTGCTGAACAGGGGTTGAGCCCCTATCATGGTTTTCAATAGATTCAACAACTGTATTTTCTTTTTTCTCTTTTTTAAAATTGAAGTATAGTTGATTTACAGTGTTCTAGGTGTACAGCAAAGTGATTCCGTTTTATATATATATATACAGTATTCTTTTTCAGATTCTTATCCATTATAGGTTATAACACGATATTGAATATAGTTCCCTGTGCTCTACAGTAGGTCCTTGACAGCAACTGTATTTTCTTGTACCATTAGAATTCTAAAGACACGGCAGCCGTCCCGATTATTTAATTTACGAACAGCTAGTCCTATTTTATCTTGCTGTGCCCTCATCAGCAAGATCAACAAAAAGAAGGAGGGAAAATCTCAGTGAAATCTGAGTAAGTGAATTCTGACCAAACTTTCAAAGATTTGGTTCAAAAGTTTGGCTGTGGAAGGAACAAGTGATTCCAATCCAGTCTATGATAGAATCGATAGATGTCGAATTAGCAGGAAAGGATCATACCTTGCTAAGGGGTCTTTGGGACATGGCTATTTGGGGCCAAGCAAAGAGCACTTTGTAAAAGCCTCTAGGCTTTAACTATAAAGATGGCATGTGAAAATTGAGTGAATAATTGAGTTTGATTTTAGGCGCTAAAGCAATGTTGGAGAATGTAAAAGTGAGGCGGGTGTTTGGCCATATATTTTCAAAGCATTTGTGGGTCCCTCCTGCCCGGGCAGCACGGTCTCTAGACGCTTGGCCATCTCAACCGGCAACAGGACCTTGGGAGGTAGGGTAGGGAGGGTGTGGTAGCCATGGCTGGGGGACAGCCTGAGCCAGCAGGACCCCATCCAGCGGCTGCCGAGGCCCAGCTGGCAGATGTCCTGGTCCTTCTCCTGCTGGAGGAGTAAGGACACAGCTCTTCCGGGGATCCAATCCCAAACATTCACTCCCTCCTGTGTGCTGCATCCCATGCAGAGAGGTGGGCGCACAATCCTTCCCTCCCCTGCTCAGCTAGGACCTTTCTTCCCTGCTTGGAGAATGGGAGTCGGCTTTAAATCATGCTTACTTACTGCCCATATCTTGTGATTTTGTATCCTCTGAAAAAAGCCCATCATTTAGAGGACAAAGGGCCTCCCTCTTTCTCCACCTCTAGTATTAAAAGTTAGTCCTACACAAGGTAAATTCAGATGCGAGAATAGTTTGTTATGAGCACATGGTGATGGGCAGAGAGAGGGGAAGATGAGGTGGGGTTTGCAGGACTTGTTTCTCTTTAGCATCTGATACGACCTGTGAGTCTCGGGACAGGCTGATTTCTTCTATTTGCTGTGACTACTAGCAAATTTAGAGCCACAGCGGTAATTTACCTTTTGATAATTTCTACAAGACTTCCGGTAAATGAAGACTAACAGTCTTCGGTTTCCTGTGACCATTTTTCCTTTGTATTTCTCTCTTTGTTCCTTTTCTGCTATAAAGCATGTCTTTTACAAGATGTCTTGAACTCTTTTTTGATTTCAATGAGCCTTGGAAAGCATACATAGATGGGTGGGTGGGTGGATGGATGAATGGAAGGACAATCAGAGAGACAGGAAGATAAATGAGGTGGAGAGAGTGATGGAGACTAAGGCAATGGGGGAAAAATATTCACTACCCCTGTCTTGTCTGGCTGTCGACAAGGGAGATTTTAAAAAATAGAAGGATTACTGACGATGAGGACTCGACCAAGTTTAGAAACACATGGTCACAAACCCTATCATGTCAAGGCTCAGAATACAATGCCCTTGACAACTCCATAGGAGGGAAATCAAAGAGTTTTTGAGGCACTATTTTGTTTTAGGACTACAGGTTGCACAGGTAACCTGCCATTCTATTTCCATAGAAAAAAATTTTACATAAGAAAGCGAGTGCTCAGTACAAGAGCAGTACTGAACTGAGAATTCAGCTTTCTGATTCACTTTTTCAAGTGCTCAGAGGTGCATGGTCAAGAGATGAATTCTAAACGCTTAACCTATTGACAACATACCCTGGGTCCTCCCCAAATGGGCTTCCCATCTTCATCAAGGGCAGCCCTGGTCCTTTCGCTGCCCTTTCTAGCCAGGTTGCTCAAAGTTTTCTTATCATCTTGTTAACTAATCTCTAGGAACCATAGGCTTTAAGTGTTCATAATTAGCTTTGTGCATGTGCAGACGCGTAAGAGCACTGCCAGGAAGCAATGCCAAATTGCAGTGACGTTCCTGTGCATGCACCTATCTTATCCCCTCCCTACAGGTGACATCCCCCTGATGTCACTCCCACCTTGATTCCGCACTTGCCAATTATTCCAACTCAACGAGAGCCATGCTATTCATTAGGTGAAGACTCCAAGGGTCTTGCTATTCTGACCTCCTGAAAGCCAGCACACGTGGAGGAATTTTCTTTAGGTGAATCCTATAAGGAGGGTCTCACGACTTCTGTTTTGTTTTTCTTCCACTGGAATGGAACGAGTATAATTCGACCCTGAATTCATTAAAAATCATCTTCCTCTATAGGACTAATGCCCCATCCCCAATGGAAAGATGCACTGTGACTCTGAAACCAGATTTGCAGTCTATCTGCAAGCACATCTGGCTATCTGAGCCGGGCTTTTAATTCTACCTGGGAACGTGTGTGTTTTGAAGCAACGACAAGTGACAAGAAGATGTTGGGTTTGACTGAACGGAACCTTTGAGTTGGTTTGGCATCTTTCTCTCTTTCTTCCTCTCCCGCTGAAACTCCCACCCTTTGAATTTTCCCCTGCACCTCCAGAGCCATCAGCACACACTGATTTTGACGTTAAGAAGTTGTTTGCCTAATATGAGTGAAGTGATTGAAGTTGAGTGGAGATGAGTAGGGAGGCATGATAAGAATTCACGCCACGTAGCCCAGGAAAACCTGCTCTCACTGCATAGAAACACCTCCAAGATGTGGTCCCCAGCTCTCCCCGTCCCCCGCCCCAGCTTCCTCGCCTACCCTGATCATCTCTCTTCTCATTAGCTGCCGCCTGCTTATATATTTTCTCCACCTCTGAATATGAAAGAGTGTTCTGCTGCCCTCCTTTCTCTGTTCTCTAATTTTGTTTTCACCCTATCTGAACCTATTTCATTCCTGCCTCTTTTCCTTCTCTTATGGGATTATTTAAGCCCCAAGTCCTTTTGCCCTGGGGAGCATTTCGGGGCTGGGCACACCAAAATTTCTGAACTGAGTTGTTCTGCACTCACCCGGCCAGTTAGCAAGTGTAAGCAGGCTCTTCACAATATGAAGTTATTGTTAGGTAGAAAGAGCACTTCAGCATCCCGGCAGGTAAGCCGAGAGACCAAAATGTGACCAACGTTATTTACTGAATGGGAATGGAAAATGGGTCACTGAGTTTTCAACTAGCTCTGGATGCTAAAGGAATCAAGAATAAGCTTGTTTAAGAAACAGACTCATGGACATAGAGAACAGACTTGTGATTGACAAGGGGAAGGGGAAGGGGGCTGGGGGAGGGATGGATTGGGAGTTTGGGATTAGCAGATGCAAACTAGTATATACAGAATGGATAAACAACAAGGTCCTCCTGTATAGCACAGAGAACTGTATTCAGTACCCTATGGTAAACCATTATGGAAAAGAATATTTAAAAAAAAAGAAAGTATATATATATGTGTAACTGAATCACTTTGCTGTACAGCAAAAATTAACAGAACATTGTAAAATCAACTCTACTTCAATAAAAAAGCTATCAAGTGTCAAGCAGAGGAATATATTTGGAATTGCTTTTATAAACATCAGGCTGACTTCTGCATGAAGAAAAGATTTGGAGGAAACTGATGTGGTGAAGGTATAGTAAGATTAAGGGTAAGAAATAATAGTCTGGACAAGATTAGCAGTTAAGATTACACATAGACACATGTCAATCTCAACACATCCCCAAACGAATCCACTTCTTCTCTCCTAAATTATCTTTTCCTGTGTTTATCATCTTAGTGAAATAAAATGGTTAACCAAAAAAAAAAAAAAAAAAAAACCCGAAAAAGAATAAGCTTGTTTATTCATTCACAAACTATCTACACGCCTAGCACAGTGTTCAGTGCTGGCAACACCGAGGTACCCAAGATGTTCCTTTGTTCTCCAGGATTTCACAATACGGTGGGCAGAACAAAGCAGCTGAATCCAACGGTGTCTCGTGGAAAAGACTCTCTACAGCCTTGTAAGTGGCTCATCTTTCTCCCTAAGATAATGATCTAGTTCTGGTAATGCAGTAAATGTTTGATGACAGTGATAGCAAAATAAATAAATCCAACCTGCTTTATTATCTTCCTAATGCTGCTGGGACAAGGGGCCACCAGTAGCAAGTTGGAGGAGGCCTAGTAATTTTAACCTATCTACTAGCATCCATGATATTCAGCTAATACAACCTCTACTTGTTAAAATACGGAAACACAAAATGGCAAGTGACTGATCAGCACACCCCCAAGGACAGCAGAGACTCAACCACAAAGGGAGGCTGTGGCAGTCTGTCCCAAAGGGGCATCTGTCCAAAGGTGCTAGCCGTGGGGGGCAGAGACAGGCACTGGTAAGAAGACACTCCAGGGAGAGGGAAGATTTCGAGGAGATGAAGATTGGACACGTTTTCTGAGCTTAAGAGACAGTGATGATCTGATATTTTATCAGGAGCCTGTGCCCAGGAATGGGTAGACAAGGAGCCTTTACAAGTCCCCACTCAGAAGATGCAAGGGAAGGTATGAGTATTTTTGAGCTCCCAGAACGTGCCAGCCACCACAGAAGCCACTGCAGGAATTGCACTTAAATCTCACAGCAACTGTGAGGGAAGCGTTTGTATCACGTTTTACAAGTAAGTAAAAGAGGTCCAGAGAGCAGGGCACCTAAGCCCCTTCACCACGGGACCCTGTACAACCTATTCAGCCTCATCGCTCATCACCTCCTGCCCTTTCTCACGTCGGGGACTCATCCTGAGACACACAGAGCATCTACCCTCTGCTCTGCCTTTGCCCAGGTTGTGATCGTTAATTTTAAGGGTCAGCTTGACTGGTCCACGGGGTACCCAGATATTTGGTCAAACATTATTCTGCGTGTGACTGTGAGAGTGTTTCGGGATGAGATTAACATTTAAATGGGTACACCGAGTAAAGCAGATTGCCCTCCCCACGTGGCTGGGCCTTGTCCAATCAGTTGAAGGCCTGGATAGAACAAAGCGCTGACCCTGCCCCGAGTAAGAGGGAATTCTTCCTGGTTGACTGTCTTCAAACTGGGATATCAGCTTTTTTCCTGCCTTCAGACTAGAACTGAAACACTGGCTCTCCCTGAGCCTCATGCCTGCCGGTCTTAGAGCTCGCTGCACACCCTACAGACCTTGGGACTTGTTTTCCATAATCACGTGAGTCAATTCCTCATAACACATCTCTTTACATATCTATAAAGAGTCTGTGTGTGTGTGTGTGTGTGTGTGTGTGTGTGCGCGCGCACACGTACACACACATCCTATTGGTTTTATTTCCCTGGAGAACCCTAATAGGGGAGCCGTTCCTCTTGCCCATAACACTTTCCTCCACAGTTCCATCTCCATCCCCTCCACCTACTGAAATCCTAATTCTCCTTAAAGTTCACCTCAGAGGTTGCCATTCCCCTAACACCTCCCTTGAGGATCGCCCCAGCCCTCCCCACTCCCCGCCCCCAGACAAGACGAATTTCTTCCTCCCTCGATACTTTCACATCGAGGTTGGTTGCTTCCACTTTCTTCTCTCCAGTGCTTCTCGCCATGTGGTCTTTCTGGTTTAGAGTTTGGGGTTTGAGTGTGTGTGTGTGTGTGTGTGTGTGTGTGTGTGTGTGTGTGTGTGATTCCCCAGCATTACCAGCTTCTTGTGTCTTTGGATCCTCTGATGCCTGGCACAGTGATGGAATATTCAGCAAAGGCTGGTCGACTGAAAGATCTCATTTCCCTTTAAACATCACAGAATGCACATCTGCTCTGATGGCTCAGCCATCACAAAGGAAGGTTTGTGAAAAAAACACAGTTTGGGTGACTGGCTTTTATTAGGATCAATAATAGACATTATAAGGAATGGAAAAGTAGTTTTTTAAACAAAGGTGCTACTAACAGGAAAGATGTTTTTGTCAGAAAGTTCCAGCTTTCTCATCATTAACCCCTTCAGTATGCTTCCTCCCTGTCAGTCATTCAGGATGAGTGCATCATTTATACACATGATCTGCTGACCTCCTCTAAACTGTTGAGAGTGGGTTTTCTAAGTAAAGGGTACTCTCTGCTATTAAGGGTAACTGTCAAGCAATTTAAGCAGAAGATGTGACCTAGTAAAATGCTGACCCTTCAGAAGCTGTTATCTCATGGTGATTGCTTCTTCCAGTACAAATACCGTCAAAAACCCATCCCACACCCTAAGAGAACTAAGAGAAGCAGGAACACTGAGATGTGCACCCTTAACTGGAAATCTGGCTCTAGGACATAGACCTGAAGAGTCTGCATCCAGTAAGCTCTCCAAAACCAGCATTTGTAATCATGACTAGCGTCGGGGCTTTCCAAGCTGGAAGAGTCTCTGAGTGATAATATAACCCAACACCCTCCTTTCCAGATGAGAGAAAATGAGAACAGGGTACGGAGAAGTGCTTAAAGCCAGAGAGTATTTTAACGGGTAGAATTAAAGCCTGAGCCTCCTAGACATCTGAGCTTGGATCTTCCTGCCATTTCTGGCTGCCAAAGTACATGCTGTTAGTGTAATAAAAATGGAACACAAGGTAGAGTGTCTGTACCCTTTTCACTAAGTGAGGACAAAGGGTGAGAGTGTGGAAGAGGTGGAGTAACGTGTTAACGCTGAAAAGATGTGGAAGTGTGGGTAACATGGAAGTGGAAGAGGGGACGCCTATATGCTACTGGGGAGGATTTGAGGGTCCCCAAGTCCTCCCCATCTGCTGGCTGATATTCAAAATTTCTTCCTTGGAAGTTCATTCATTTCACTTTAGGTTGTGTAAATGCAAATCAGCATTATTCCTGGGAGTGACAGCACTCGGTCACACGGTCACTAGTGCCTTCAGAGAACAAGGATAGAAACTCCCCTGGGAACTGGTTCTCAGGGTTGGGGAGAGGGGAGGAGGGAAAACAAGAGTCTAACAACTCAACAGAATTCTTTCTTATTTCTCTTGCTCTTTTTTACTTTTTAAAAAAAATTTTATTTTTTATTTTTTATTTTTGGTTGCATTGGGTCTTTGTTGCTGTGCGTGGGCTTTCTCTAGTTGCAGCAAGCAGGGGCTACTCTTCGTTGCGGAGCACAGGCTCTAGGCCTACGGGCTTCAGTAGTTGTGGCATGCGGGCTCAGTAGTTGTGGCTCGTGGGCTCTAGAGCACATGCTCAGTAGTTGCGGTGCACGGGCTTAGTTGCTCCGCGGCATGTGGGATCTTCCCAGACCAGGGCTCGAACCTGTGTCCCCTGCATTGGTGGGTGGGTTCTTAACCACTGCGCCACCAGGGAAGCCCTCCTTTTTACTTTTTAATCTCTGGTGTGTTAGGTGAAACTTTCAAATAGTAGAAATAATTATTTTTCGTCAGCATCACACACAATTTACATTGCCCAAATTGAAAAGCACAAAACTCTGATGGGTTTCTGCTCTAAACCATCCCACTGGCAGTAAATGTGTCTTTACAGCATTTTTCTATCTGCTGTCGGCGGCTTTATCATGTTTGGTAATTGTCTCAGCACAATTTGCGTTACTCACAAGGGTATTATCATGCCAGGGTGCCACATGGGAATTTATTCTGATAGACGAAATGGCCATCTCTGAGCCTCAAAGACAGGGGACAATCTCTCAAGCCTTGGGTCGAGTGGGGAGTAGCTTTGGCATGAGAAAACCCTAAACTGTTTCATACCCTGCTTGGTTCTGGGGTTGGGTGATGAAGCCTGATGAATGGGACACTGCAGAGAAGGATGTGGGTTTAAGAGAAATTCTGGAGATGGCAATCATGGGGTTGAGACAAAGCCGTGGAAACCGAGACAGACTCTCCCCTTCACCAGTCAGGCTCCTCTAAATCCTCCAGGCCTTGACATTCAGTGTCCATCCTTGTGTCCTTGTGGGGCTGGCATCACCCAACTGCAGCAAGAATCCTGTCAAGTTGGTTTAGAATACCCACCCTTGACATCTGATCATGTCAATATCTGATCAGATTCCTCAGGCGATGTCTGATCACCCCGGCCTTCCTTCAGCAAGAATCCTATCAAGTTGTTTTAGCCAGAATCATCCCTTACCCCTGAAGTCTCCTCTTAGTAATTTTCTATCCAAGGATCCCCCCTCCGCTCCTTGGCTATAAATCCCCACTTGTCCATGCTGTATTCAGAATGTAGCCCTATTCCATTTCCCCTAGGTCTCTTTTCCTCTATTGCAGTAGTTCCTGGTTAAAATCTGTTTTTACTGCTTTAACTACTGTCCAGCTTTAGCAAGACAAACTCTTAGAACTGAAAGGTGTTTTGAAACCATCTAATGTTCCTCCTTCGTTTTACTGAGGCCTGCAGGAATTGTTGGTGGTTGATGAGATGTAGGTGGCAAAGAAGAGAAAGGAATCCAAGGTCACTTCAAGGTTCATTTCTGGGGTGACCTGGAGAACAGTGTTACCGTGAACAGAAGTAAGCTTACACTGAAACAGAAAGACAAAGCAAACACATACATACAAGGACAAGTGGAAGAAGCATAAAGAGCCTACGTAAGGTGGGTGACAACCACAGAGGAAAACTGCTAAGTAAGCAAGAAAGCCACAGGAAACTAGAATTGTAATCCTAATTCTACCACTGATTTATTGAGTGACTTTGGAAGAGTCACTTAATAAACCTCCCCCAGATCACACTCTTCCTTCTCTTCCCCATATCGAGATAATATATACAATTAACTAATGTTCACCGATTTAAAAAATGAGTTCTACACACAGGTCATTGAGACGCTCAGTGTCTCATCCTATCTGTGTCCAGTTCTGAGGGCTGCTTCTTAAGACATTGTTCCCCAGGTTCAGGAGGTGGGTTCCAGCAATCATAAGACCTACCTGCCCTGTGCTAGGCCCTATGTTATACACACGAACAATTTAAACATTATGACAAGGCTTTTTTGCTGATTTTATTATTAGTTTAGTAATCACTTAATAAACCTCCCCCAGATCACACTCTTCCTTCTCTTCCCCATATCAAGATAATATATACAATTAACTAATGTTCACCGATTTAAAAAATGAGTTCTACACACAGGTCATGGAGACGCTCAGTGTCTCATCCTATCTGTGTCCAGTTCTGAGGGCTGCTTCTTAAGACATTGTTCCCCAGGTTCAGGAGGCGGGTTCCAGCAATCATAAGACCTACCTGCCCTGTGCTAGGCCCTGTGTTATACACACGAACAATTTAAACATTATGACAAGGCTTTTTTGCTGATTTTATTATTAGTTTAGTAATTGTATCTTCAAAAATTATATTTACTATTACTAGCTGAGGAAACTGAGTCACTGAGAGGTTAAACATCACGTCCAGGGTCGCAAAGCTAACTCCTGGCAGAACGGGGACTTGAACTTATGCTGCCTGGGCCCAGGAGACAGGCTCTCAATCTCTCACTATGTCGCCTGAGAGACAGAAACTGATCCAAAATACAAAAACAAAAACAAAAAATTCCTAAAATAACTGGAGGTGTGTTTGCCTTCCTTAGAAGTAAGGAGTAGGCTTCCTGACAAAGGTTTGGGAACATTTTCCTTTGGAAGAGGAACCAGCTTATTCTATACTGATAGGATAAAATAGGATCACTGGATCTTGGCAGGTGAAGGTAGATTTCAGATAAACCTTAGAACATTTTCCTAACAATACAATCTGGAAATGAAATCATCATCTCAGAAGGCTTAGTGGTTAAGAGCTCTGCTGTCTGCCGGCCCTGTGGCCTTAAGCAAATGACTAAACATATCTGCGTCTCAATGTCCTCATCTCTGTAATGGGGTTGGTAACAGGCCCTACCTCATAAAGCTAGTGTAAGGATTCAGTGAGTTCTACATGGGGAATGCTTAAAAGCTGGCTCACGGAAAGTGCTCGATAAACGTTAGCACTTCTCTTTGTCATCATTCCTCCACTATGTTGGATGTGGCAGCTAGATGATCATGTGACAGAAATGATACAGGAAGGAAATAATTCCTACATAATGTAGGAGGTAAGCAGGCCAGGCATCTCCTCTGAAGACCTATGGGTCCAACAGTAGTACAATGTGATACAATTCAACGCAACAGGACACCACGCAGTAGATAGTAAAGCAGTGTTTACCATTTTGAGCAGCTCCCTACTCATCTTCCAGCTGTTGGCTCTTATCATGGCCATTATCAGTATATGATGAAGTAACTGATACCTGTTGGAATCCTGAAAATCTATGGATGAACTCTCCCACACCTGGTTGGTTTTTCACTTCGCAGAGCCCCTCCTGACACCATTTCTGACACAATATGGCACAGCATGAGATGTGATCTCGTTCTCATCTCTTGGTGCACGTGTGCCAGACTTTCCCTGAGGTTCAATGTCACTATCTAGCCATGTCTTCAACAGCCAAGTCTTCAACATCTTTGTCTCACCGAGAGCACCCACTTGCTGGGCACGAGGCAGGTTCCCAGTACAAATAAGTTGATTGATGGGTTGAAAATAAATGTGCAGTTTTATATGTGATCAGTCGGGGCAAATGACAGCAATGCTTAATTATAGTAAATATCATCATCTATTTGCCTCATTTCCTCTTTAGGTTTGCAATTTTCTATTTTCATTTAATAAGCACATGTCTACATATTTATTATGCTGCTTCAACTCCTTTTTAAACAAAAAGTATAAATTATAAATAAATAAACAAATTGCCAGACAGGACAGCTCATTGAAAGATGGCCTGGATTTTACAGATTTCAGAACCCTAGGACACAGTAGCTTTTGGAAAAGATACAAATGTTCCTTTCCTCATGCCAACCTGCAGCTAATGAATAGCTTATGAGCCAAATCAGGTGAGAGTCTGAAGGACAGGTGGGGGTGAGAATGTCCAGAGCCAGACCTGATGGGTGTCCATTATGTTCCTAATGGGAGTCAACTGGCTCTAGATGCTGGGGCCAAGCCACAACTCCAGACCAGAGGTGCCATAGAGATTTGCTAAGGATGTAGGCTCTGGACCCACACTGCCTGGGTTCAAATCCTGGCTCCTTCACTTACTATGTGATCTTGGAACAATTACTTAATATTTCTGTGCCTCAGTTTCCTTATCTGTAAAGGAGTGAATGGTTGAAATTCTTCCTATCTCAAGGTGTTTGAGGATCATTTAATTCCATTAATTTCTTAAGAACACTCTCAATAATGTTGGCTGTCCTCATTCCCTTAAGAGGTACACCCTCTGCTAATAAGTACTGTGCTGTGCTACAGTGTTACCAAGAAGGTCTTGGGGAAGACTCAGTCCCACCATGCACTTGACGAGTGAACATGCCCTATTTACCATTCTGGAGTCCATGAGATGTAGACAGATATGGAAAGGAAATAAAGTGTTTTAACTGCCCTTTTTCCATTTCCAGGTTAATGAGCTCCAGGAAGTTTACATATCATGACTGTTTTATTCTTTTCATCCATTTTATAGAAATCACCATTCCAATTTTCAACACACTTGACCAGAACTCATGGCCATGAGTTGACCACGTCCTCAACCAGGAACTCTCCTTTGCAAACAATGAATGAACAAAGAAGATGTTCTCAAAGTGTTCTAAAATCCAGAGGAAACCCCTCCCTCTTTTAAAAGAAACAATGAAAAAAACCTTTCCCCCTGCTTCTTTGAGGAGTTGTAGAACCAGGAATGTTTAATGTTAAAATCTGGGGCAAGACCTCATAATGTTAATGTATTTCTTAGATGATTAAAGGTTTACACTGAGACTTTACTTCCAACATACAGACCCAGATATATGCAAACGCCCACACACTTGCAATTATAAACGAGGTATAATACATGTATACACATCACTGAAAATAAACCTAATTCAAACACCAAAGCACAGAAATGACAAAACATTGATAAGGGTGATTCTAAGAACCCACAAACATCATGATCAACTCAATGCCAAGTTCTTAAAACTTAATGAGCTGTACTGTTTACAGTGAAACTGTACTCTTTCAGGGTCTATTGCTTTCGCAGAAAACACATGTCACAGAAGAATTTCAATTGAAAAATAAATTTCAGTACTCATCAGGCAACTGCTTCCCATAATATGCTTAATATTTCAATATTAATAGTATTAGAGGCATAGACATATCCAGTGAATTTGATGTAAATGTCTTTTAAATATTCCCATCACCTTAAGATTTGGAAACATTGCTAAAATATGGAAACAACCTGAATGTCCATCAGTGGATGAATGGATAAAGAAAATGTGTGTGCGTGCATGTGTGTGTGTGTGTGTGTATGTATGTATACATACATACATACAATGGAATATGATTCAGCCATAAAAAAAGAATGAAATCTTGCCATTTGTGACAACATGGATGGACCTCGAGGGCATTTATGCTAAGTGCAATAAGTCGGATAGAGAAAGACAAATACCATATATCTTACTTATATGTGGAATCTAACAAAACAAAATAAAAATAAAAACTAAGCTCAGGGGGCTTCCCTGGTGGCGCAGTGGTTGAGAATCTGCCTGCTAATGCAGGGGACACGGGTTCGAGCCCTGGTCCGGGAAGATCCCACATGCCACGGAGCAGCTGGGCCCGTGAGCCATAACTACTGAGCCTGCGCATCTGGAGCCTGTGCCCCGCAACGGGAGGGGCCGCGATAGTGAAAGGCCCGCGCACCGCGATGAAGAGCGGTCCCCGCACCGCGATGAAGAGTGGCCCCCGCTTGCCGCAACTAGAGAAAGCCCTCGCACGAACTGAAGACCCAACACAGCCAAAAATAAATAAATAAATAAAGTAGCTATAAAATTAAAAAAAAAAAAAAAAAAAACTAAGCTCAGAGATACAGAGAACAGATTGGTAGTTGCCAGAGGTGGCGATGGGGCAGCAGGTAAATTGGGTGAAGGGGGTCCAAATGCACAAACTTCCAGTTATAAAATAAGTCCTAGGTATGTAATGTACAGCATGGGGGAAGAAAAAGAAATTACAACATTCATCGTGCAACTGGATTCCTGCCATAATGTACTTAATATTGTACTTCAGTATTAATTATATCGATATTAGAGGCATAGAAATATCCAGTGGGTTTGCTGTAAATGCCTTTTAAATATCCCCCCATCACCTTAAACATGTAGCTAGCTCCACTTCCCATCCTCAGGGAGGTTGGTGGACAGGGGGTTAACTCATAGGCTTCTTGTCCCCAAGTGGCATCCCCATCCTAGCCAGCGCTCTTTCATTTAGGATCTAGGTTGATGCTTTGGTCATAAAAGGAAGGAGATGAAGGAGCATGGGCATTCCATAAATTTCCTGGCCTCCATTGGTCAAAAGAAACCAACGCCTATGACTTGCTGATAGGGAGTAAGTAGTATCAGCTTCATTCTCAGAGGATAATTAGATTGTTATTTTCATTTATGCTGGGATGCCAAAGTAGAGGTGATGCTGTTATTTCACTTGTACATTGCTTAATTTTTTGCATATTAATGAAATTAGATTGCATTCCAGTCCAACCAATATATCCGTTTTGACTTCTCCCACCCTATACCCACCTCAACCTTATCAGCAGTTCCAAAAGATTTCACTAAAAATAGAGTATTTTCTTTATGAATTGAAGACTGTGGGGCTCAGCCAATGATTTATTTTTTCCTTTCCCTGTGCATATTCGCCTTCGTATTTCTCACTCCTCCTCTCCCGTTTTGGAGACCCTATCGCACTCCATCACACGTGGTTTCCTAGGAGACACGCTCACAGCCAGGAACCCCAAACTACACATTTCCATTTTCCTCCCCAGCTCCTCTCCCAGGAAGCTTTAGCTAATGAAACAAGGTGTAAATACATCAGTACTTTAAAAAATTACTCTATAAATTACTCCACCAATTTCATACTCATTCACGGAAAGACCTTGTAATTGCCAACTACAGGGTTTTTCTAAAGCAATCTCAGTTTAGAATCACACCTTAGTGATAGCCTAGGGATTTCACATGCTGGTCAGAGGCGAAGACCAAGGTTATTGAAATACCTTGACTTCTCAGTTCGAAGCTCCTTGAGGTAGTTCTGGTAGTTTATTTGCTGGCACACCCCCTGTGCCTGGGAGGGTTTCTGCCCTTTGTAGGAGGATGAATGTCTGATTAGAGGAAGAACACCTTCTACAAGGAGAGCAGCCCATCCTCCCTGTAACCCTTTCTCCCTCCCTCCCTCCCACCTCCAGGGTATGCTTCTTAGAAATGCTGTAGGTTACTTTTGGAGATGTTTAATTTCTTTTCTCCTTATATTTTCCTTTCCTTTGTTTTAGAAAGGCAGCAGGCTCCTGTGCCTCTCACTTCAGGAAAGTTTCCACCCCAGCCCAAAGGAAGAAGTTGCTTGCAGGACACGTTCTACCCCAGTTTCTAGTTTCCTAAAACCCAGCTCGTTGAAAAGACGTTGCCAGGATTCCCAGGGGGAGAAGGGAGAGAGAATGGGACCCTGGGCAACACAAAGAGAAGGCAATGTAATGCATTCATGCCGTCTCTTAATACACCAGAATTTGCCAAAAAAATAAATAGATATGTAGCCAAACCAGATATATCCATGTGTTCCCATTAGAGAAGTCTAAAGAGAGTAACTCAGCCAGTGAAATGGAAATAAAAATATCTGGTCAGCATCTTGGTTGCACTGACCAAAGGGGATACCTGGGGACAAATGTCTTCCTTCTGGACGCCCTCTGTTGAGCCTCTTGGACTTAAGAATGTAGAGAAGAGAGACTCCCCCAGCCTGAGATGCAGATAGAGGTGAGGTGGTTCCATGTTCTGTGAGAGTAGAGATCTTTACCCCACTCTCTGGTGGAGCCCCAGGAAGAAGGCAAGATCCAAGGGGGAGATGGCAGCAAGGGGCTCCTGGGAATGCTGGACCCTGGGCACTAGGGTTCCAGACCTTGGCAAAGACTCCTGGGTCCCACACAAGGCAGGGAAGCAGAGAGCTACCCAACTTGCCTCATGGAGGCTGGACATTGAGCAGTCAGTGGTGGCCGTGATGGACTGGAGGAAAGAGGTCTTTTTCCATTTTCCACGCACCACGTAAAAAGAGTGATGAGAGTAATCCCTGCCCATCTACAGGGGTGAAAACTCAGACTCAAATTAATTCAATTTGAGAAAATAAAGCAATGGACACTCTTGTGCACCTACGCCTTGTAGACAGACTAAGATTCAAATCTGTTACATATAGATGCTAACTTTTATATGTTGTCTCCTGAATGACTTTCTGGATAAAGCCAGAAGATAGAGATGGTATATACCAAACATGAGTGCTGAAACTCGCCTTCTGCACTCATGACAGGCATGATTAATCAATCACTCACTCTTCTCCCAACTGCACATGCACAGACAGAGTCACAGGAACATCAACACGGGGACCCAGGCAGCCACAGCAACCAATGACAATGGTACAAAACAGGAATCCCGTTTACCGTTCCCAACATAGAGTGAGGCCATACCAATGTGTCAAAGGGGGTGTCACTCATAAAGGGTCATTCCTAGTGTCAGTTATCTGAGAGAAGAAGAGGGTCGTCGTACAAAAAATACAACTCAACAGGCATGCCTTCATATGCCTGTTTCCCTCTTTTCCCTTGCTCTGGGTCACAGGGAAGTGCATTCCCAGGCTCACTGGCTGTTGGCTTTGACAATGGGAAGTGGTGAGGGAAGACTGGAGGGAGATGCCTTTCTCTCTGAGCTTCTAGGGCTGCCTCTCCTTGGCTGTCTCTCCCTCCATGAACTTGGCTCCTCCCAGGCAGCCTCCGCTGGGACCCTAACTCCTGACAGCTGGCTCAGGGTGGTGCACTCAGGTAACCTCGCTTCCTCCCTGTGTCCCTACAGCCTTACGGGGGAGATAGTGGCTTCCTGCTGTCACTTCACCATCCCCTGCTCAGCTTCTCACCTCTTCCAGCACCTGGGTAAGCAATTCCCTGTCTCAAATGATCTGGGTTTGAAACACTTGACTGGACTCAACTGAAACAGGAAGTAACAGACAGGAAGTGGTCCCAGAGAGGTTGGGCAGGGAGGTTCTGTCTCTCTCTTGACCTCAAGCTCCAGGATATGGATTTTGAGAGCCTCCGGCAGCTTTGCAGGAACCGCAGGTAATGAAGAAGGAAGGCCTCTGCCAAAGAAGGGGACAAATAGGAGCCTCCACAAGGACTGAAGATGAGTGACTTACTCCTCCCAACAGAGATGACAAAGTCACAGGGAAATGTTCCATCTGGGTCTCAGCTATACCAAGAGATTTGATTTCTCTTGAGAAATGTGTGAACCCCTTTCAAGGACAACCTACTCCCAGACTTCCGGGGCTGGCTTCACTTCTTTTTATAATAATTTTAGTTACTTAAATGTTTGCAACCATTAAAAAAAGATATCTTTTTATGCTTAGAGTTCTTATATAACTAAAATGTCAAATTTGTAAATTAAATACACACATATATGTGTAAAATCAATAAAATTCAAATTAACATCGATTTAAACTGATGATATTTTTTGGCTGAAACGAAATTGCTCTCAGCGTGAATATGTTTGACCCACACACGGTGGGTTCTTTCGAGTGTGGCACGCCGAGATTACCACGTGTGGTCTGAGAAGTCAATTCTCCTCTCATTTTTTTCCTGCTCAAAGCTCTGCAAAACCTTTAATGATACAGGGTGATGCCCTTGGCCCTGCATGTGGCAGAACCACGTCATCTGTTACTAAGTAAATCTCTGCTCTTTCCTCATTAGCCTGAAAGAAATATAGTGGATGGTACAATCGTGGGCCTGTGCTTGGGGGCAGTCATCAGATGAGGCAGCATCAGATGGTACATAGTCCTCTCCTACTATTTGTGTTTTGAAGATTATTGGGTTGAAATGTAAAATAAAAATGCTCACAGAGGCCCCCTGAGAAGCAGAACTGGCAATAGTGTCTCTGAGGCCAGCCTAGTAGTGGTGGCAATAAATACTGAGCAATTCCTCTGGGAAGCTGGGCCTCCAGAAAAAGGAATAGAAGCTTGGAGGATTAGCTGCCATCTCTTTCCATGTGGAGATTCTCCTTCCTTGGACAGCCTTAAAGGAGGTGGGCTTGGCTTTAGTACCAGTCTAGCAGGTTTCATTATAGTTTTATGAATTTTTTGTAAAGAAAATTTCTTTTTCTATATGTGCTCTCTTATGTAAAGGACAGAGCAAAGGAGCACATATAAAAAACCCCAGTAAAATCAAGTCACCCCAGATCAGGGCATACTGATTAATGCCATAAATACATATATATACATACATTAGTGACATGTATTAATGCCATATATATAATGCATTGCACAGTAGGGAGGGCACTGGGATACTGGGATGATGATATTGAAAGTACATGCGAGTTGGAAGCAACTTAAATATCCATCAACAGATGAATGGACAAAGAAGATGTGATACACATATACAATGGAATATTACTCAGCCACAAAAAAGAATGAGGTAATGTCATTTGCAGCAACATGGATGGACCTAGAGATTATCATACTAAGTGAAGTAAGTCAGACAGAGAAAGACGAATACCATATGATATCACTTATATGTGGAATCTAAAAAGAAAAAGATATAAATGAACTTATTTACAAAATAGAAATAGACCCACAGACATAGAAAAAAAACCTATAGTTACCAAAGGGAAAAGAGGAGGGGGAGGGATAAATTAGGAGGATGGGATTAACATATACACACTACTATACATAAAATAGATAACCAACAAGGACCTACTGCATAGCATAGGGAACTATACTCAATATTTTGTAATAACCTATGAGGGAAAAGAATATATTTTTATATATGTATAACCGAATCACTGTGCTGTATAGCTGACACAAACATGACATTGTAAATCAGCTATACTTCAATTTAAAAAATAAATAAATAAAATTTTTTTAAAAGGAGAGAATGTACATGTTAGAGTAGAATGACAGCCGATGGAGGTTTTGGAGGGAAGTAATCAAATATCTCTCTTACTTTCATCCTCAAGACATAATGCAACAAGTATAATAAATGTTGTGTATATAGACAGAAACATTTATGCTGTTTCTATTCTTGGTATCATCCTTAATTGTACACAGATATGCCTAACAAAGAACACAGTGAAGAGAAAGGTGTAATACAGGGAAATAAAATGTGTTTTGATGGTCACTGTCTTTGCAGAGCAATTTAGTAAATGTTAGGATGTTCATACCTCCCAGCTCATAAATTCCCCTCCCGGTGTAGACACTGGGGAAACTTTCCCCTATGAGTTCAAGGAGACGTATATAAGGATGGACAGGGCAATACTGTTTGCAATGACTAAAAAAAAGAAAGAGAATGGATATAGGACTTGTGGTAGATTCATGCACTGCTGTTCTCTAGCAATCCCTTCAGGAGGGAAAATGAATGACCTACAGCTGTACACATCCATGTTGGTGATGTGCACACACAAACTGTTGAGTGGAGAGAACAAGTCACAGAAGGTTCATATACTTAGGCACAATTTCTGGAAAGCACTAAAATACACATATAATATCACTGACCTTTTATTATAAACATTGGTAGTAAAAATATAAATAAAGTTATAAAATGGACGTCACATCTGGGAAGGTAAGGAGAGGGATAACGCCCTATTAGCAATGTTTTATTTCTTAATCTGGGTGACACACATATAGTTATATGGGTCTATACTCTTTATGTGTTTCTGTATACCTGAAATAAGTCATGATAAATAAGGCATTTTAGCAAATCTGCCATCTTACATAAAACTCAACTCTGCTTGGAAAATACTTCAATTGAAACCTTTGAAGCTTTCATAGACTCCTGCATGTTCCTGGACCACAGCTTGTAAACCTGAGCACAAGCCTTGCCCAATGATCTCACTGGGTCCATCAAAGAGTCTCATTAGTCCATCAAGACCCTCCCCATGAAAACATTAGTCTGTAAGGCAAAAGGTAGTTTACAGCAATCTGGATACATGTTTTCTTAGAGCAAATGCACTCATGCCAATGCAGTTGGTTGTGTTGCTGTGGTTGGTTCATTTGTTTAATAGAGGTGAAGCTCCTGGGAGCAGAACAAAGGAACATGTATATTTTCACGGACAAAACTCACCACCCCTTGGGAGCCTTGGGGCTCAGCTCTGAAAGCTGCAGTGAACTGACTCTAAAACCAAGTGGCAAAGCAACCCTCCATTCTCCTCGAAGGAGGTCCCATATCAGATCGATCTAATAAGACAGCATCCACAGTGTTTGCTCTGATGCTGTAGGAACTGACCTTACATGGAGAGCCTTTAAGTCTTCTCCACAGCTCCTGGTCTGTCTCTGTGCCCAAGTGGAGCCCAGGACCCACTGTAATCTGGCTCGTCCTTTACTCTTCTTCCTGAGGAACCAGATCACCTGTATACCATACTCATACCACCACCAAACACATCACAGATTTGGGAGGCGTTTGGTATGGTGGAAGGAATGTGGGATCTGAGGCCAACTAAGGGGTCAGATCCTGGCTCTATCCCCATCATGGCTGTGGGGTCTTGGGAAAGTTACTTGACTTTCTCAAGCCTCAGTTTCCTCAGCTTTAAAATGGGAATGAAAACACCTAATCATGTGCCAATCACAGTGGGTGGAACTCAGCAGATGGCATCATTGGCGCCATCGTACTGGAGCTTGGCCAACACCAGCATTGACACAGCTCCTGCTGCAGCTGAGCCCCGTTATTCCAGCTGCAGTGGAGACACCCTGGCTTTTGCATCTGGCACCTACACATCTGTAGGTGAATGTTAGCCATCCAAGGAACAGCACGCACAGGACATGAGGCAGACACTGAATGAATGAAATGATAATTCTGCATCTGGCCAAACCTACTATCCATGTGGGACAAGCCTGAGAGCTTAACCCTTAGATGGTGGTCTTGCCTTTTTCCACAGTGAGCTGTTGAACACCTTAGTGTGACGTGTACGGGGCAGGGGTGGGGTGGTGTATGGGTGCAATAGTGGAGACGTGGGAAAAGGAGACCTAACTCTGACCTCAGTTCAGGGAAGGATTCATGGAAGAAGTGACACTTGAGTTATTTAGGGGAGACCTACAGAATTTTTAGGCAGACAAGGAGGAGAGCTGAATGTAGGCACGAGACTCAGTGTGTGCGAAGGCACAGAGAACAGGGAAACCATGGATTTGGGTGAAGCGTCAGTAATGCTACAGTAGAACATCCCGGGGGCAGTGGCAACAGCAGACACTGAACAGGTAGGGAGGGGCCTGATTATGAGACATGCTGAGACCTGAGACCTGGGACGCTTTGCTTCAGTGCTTGCACCTGGACAAACGTCTCCTTGAGCAACAAAGTACAAAGAAACTATAAGGGACTAAAAATAACTGCGTGCATGCACAGTTGGGGCAAATTATGGACAACAAGATACAAAAAGACCAAAAACCCAACTGCTACTTCTGAAGGGCCAAGAGCAAAAGCAGGGTACTGCGCATGCCCCCTGCACTCAACACCTCCAAAGGTGTGGGCAAAACACCTAAGCCACCCCTCTGACCAGACCCCTGGACACACCCCTACCCTCACCCCATGTAAGGAACAAGCTCGTCCCCCGCTCAGGGAGCGAGGAAGGGAAACTGTTACTGGTTCTCACTCCCCTCTGCTGCAACAGGGGCCCAAATAAAGCCTTGCCTGAATTTCTTGTCTGGCCTCTTATCAATTTCTACTGATTAAGGAGGCCAAGGACCTTGGTCGGTAACAATTACCTGAATGTCACACTAGGGGGGATAATTTTCTTTGTAGGCGATGGGAGCAGCTAGAGAAGAAAAATGACATCATTGGGTTTGTGTTTAAGAACAGTGGCTCTATCAGGAATAAATTGATGCACTAGAAGGAGGGAGTCTTGGAGACCAGAAGCCCAGCGAGGAGACTCTAGCGAGAATTCACCCAAAAGATGGCCACTTGCACTACAACTGTGACCACGTGGATAAAGAGGAAGGAAAAGACACAAGATACAGCGCAGAGATGAGACACCAAGACGTGGAAACTGATGGGATGTGAAGAGTCAGCGGGGAAGGAGAGGGTGTAAAGACCAGGTCTTTGGCTTGAGCCTGGATGGAGGGGGCTTCCACTTAGTGAGATGGGGACACAGAAGGAGGAGGAGCTTGAGGGCGTAATGATGAGTTTATGCTCATATTAAGTTAAAAATGTCTCCAGAATATCCAGGGGGTGATGAAAACAAGAACAACAGAAACAAACAACTATCTGGATGTGTAGCCATGAAACTTGAGAGGGAGTTGGGGGCTGGGGGTAGGGATCCTGGAGGCCTCCCATAATCAGGGTCAGCAGGGCCAAGAACTTGGATTCCGTTGTTTGGGGATGGTGGAGGAAACTGTTCCCCCGGCTGGCGATACCTCTACACAGAGTGCCCTGGTGTCTGCAGCAACCAGCTACAGAAAATCCTTACAGGAATGCGATTAAACCAAAGGCAAAGACCTGAAACAACACTTGGAATGGCAAAAAAAAAAAAAAAAAAAAAAAGAGAGAAACTCAAGATTAATGTTAAATTGACTGGGAGGAAAGTGTGGAAAACAACCCCGTGAACCACTTAGAACGGCTCTGTTCCCTGGTGTCCACATGTCCCCTCTGACCTGACCCCCGTCCCTCTTGCACAATGAGGGCATTGAGCTCATTCATCCTTTGTGTGTGGCCATTAGCCTTCACTGTAGAGGTCAAAGCGCTCTGGGCATTCATCCCACCAAATATGTTTGTACCGGAGCTCCTGGGCTGTGTCAAAATCCCAATGACAAAGCAGCACTGGGGAGAGCCGACATTGTCAAAATAACCTGTTAGAATAGCAATTGCAATTTACCAGTATAGACCAATCCCAGCTGTAGGTTGTACCAATAAATCAGTTAGAGATGCCCTAGAATCTAGCACAGTGGCCACCAACCACGTGTGTCTATTGAGTCTTTGAAATGTGGCCAGTCTGGGTCAAGACGTGCTGTAAGCATTAAATGCACACCAGATTTTGAAGACAGTACAAAAAAAGAATGTAAAATATCTCATTCATAATGTCGATATTGATTACATGGGGAGAGGATAATATATTAGATATATTTTGCTAAATAAAAGATATCATTAAAATTACTTATAGCTGTGTGTGTGGTTTTTTTTAATGTGTCTACTAGAAACTTTAAAATTACACCTGTAGCTCAAATTATATTTCTATTGGCCAGCACCAAGTTAGAGAACTTGCATACTCTTCACTCCTTGTCATATACTACAGCACATCCTCGGCACATACTGTGCTTTTATCCCTAACATTGCAAACAAAGTAACTTAGAGTAAATGTTAATAACCTTCCAATCTATCCGTAACAGACATGCCCAAGAGCCCTACCCAAGAGCTAGCCATGATTTACTTAACCTGTAAAATAAACTAAAAGTTGTTTTATAGCCTTTAGGAAGATATCTAAATCCTACTCCATTTCTACCACGTACACTCGCATTGGAATCATTTTCAGAAGCATCAATTTTGAAAGTGAATGACAACTACACACACACACACACACACACACACAATATGAATCTCCCACCAAAAATCCGTAGAGACAGAAGAAGAATAGAAAGTCCATGTATGTACCTGGGGCTATTCTAGTTCTCAAAACAAATTGTTTAAGTAAGGACTTTGGTCTTTATCAAATTTCATAGTACCCTATGTTGTGTTTTCTAAACTGCTTTCCCCAGCGCTAAATACAGTGTCTGACTTGGAAATCTTAGGGGAAATGACTACGTGTTTCAGCTTCCCCATTTAGAAAACACATTGGAGTTCACACTCTTCACGTAAGACAAAGGCAACCTTCCAGGACTCAGTAGGATCCTCCCTGAGGCATCTTTATCCCTTTGAAGACACTCAGTTACTACCATTAACATAACTCCCTTTGAATACCAACGTGGAGTTAATTTATTCAATTGCTCTCATCCACTTGTATTAAAAAGCATCGCACTTAGTGAAAAGGAATGTGCCCTTTGGAAACAGCATTTGCCCCTGCTTCCAGCTTCTAGAGTGTGTGCTCAGATTGTTTTCAAGGAAAGGGATTGGGTTGCTTTGTCTGGTTTGTGGCCCTTTAACCCGTCCCCTTTTGTCTGTACAACCCTGACAGAAGGAAATGAGTTTATTCCCTGACACTCGATCCGAGCGCTTCTTCCATTCTTGTAGGGCGGACAGGTAAATGAGACAGAAGAACTGCCAGGTTACTTTCTCCTGCTCAGCAGCTTTGCTGTTAAGAGAACCCTTCTCCTGCTGGGAATGCACCAAACAGATCTGACCAGAAAATTAACAGAATTACCACAAATAAATCAACTCCCTATTTTTTTTTGTATCAGAAATGCTCAAAA
Source organism: Balaenoptera borealis (assembly GCF_965194805.1). NCBI lineage: Eukaryota > Metazoa > Chordata > Mammalia > Artiodactyla > Balaenopteridae > Balaenoptera > Balaenoptera borealis. Next base: position 177,182,361 of record NC_138866.1, read on the forward strand.
ATCCTCATCTTACACCCTCCCCTCCCTCAATCATGTTAACATTTACCTGCCACACTCATATTCCAGTTTAATTATACGGCATGAGGTCAGGGGCTTGAGGGCCCTCATCTGTCTTCTTTTTCCCAAGTATTCAATACAAGTGGAGCTTGGCTTACCAGCCCCTGGGAGTGGCCACCTGGGGCCCTGTTATCTCATCTGATGAAGCCAGTGGTCCATGCCTTTTCTCATTCCACAGGGCCATCCAGGCGGCCTCCTCTGTGACTTCATAAAATCTCCTGGGCTAACAGGAATTTTGTTGGTACACGATGAAAAAGGACCAAACATGGTTCTGAAAGCCCAACAGTTGCCAGGCTGTTTCGCGGTCTGTTCCTGGCTCTTTCACCTGCCTTCTGGGGCATGGAAGGTGGAACAAGCCTTGGGTCCTGCATTTGCCCAGGTCTGGTTTCCAAGCACCAAGCCCTTACTGTTGGGAAACAGGAGGGCTGTTCTGTCTGGGGAGACCCAGCAGATGCACCCCTCTGCCTGTTCCCAGCTCTCTCCTCCCAGGGGGCTTGTAACCACTGCAGTAAAGATCACATAAGATAATGCACGTTCAACTTTACAAGATCTAAAGCACAAAAGAAAGACTGTGCTTTTATGAAGGTGTCAGTGAAGAGATGACAAAACCAAAACCTGGGGCAGAAAAGTGATTTTCTCGAGGTCCTGGAGAGGAAACATTTCAGCTTAAGCTGAATCTACAGTCTTTTCTTCTAAACAATCTCCCTATCATAATTATTTTTTGTGAAAGGCCTGACAGTAATGAGAGCTGATTTACGCTCCAAAGGCATCTGTTTTATTCTGAGCTCTTGGAGCTGCACCTTGACAGGCAAGGCCCTGACTTCACAGGGGTCTTGCAGGTGGGAGGGGGCTTTCCTTCTGTGTTTCAGCTCGAAGATTGATGGTCTGCCTTTCCTACTTGTACTCATGACTATGACCATTCATTCCAAACACTTGTCACATGACTTGCATTTCTGTATATATTCATTTATATATTTGTTCACACACTGATACTAGTAATAGCTAACATTTATTATGGCGTGCCAAGACCCTATAGCAATTATCTTATTTACTTCTCACAACAACCTACGGTATTGGTCCCATCACTGTATGCATTTTATGCATGAGAAAACTAGGCTCAGGAAATTACACGCTAGTCAGTGGCAGAACTAGAGTTTGAACCACAAGTTCTACAGGAGCTCAAAGTAGTCTGCAGTCTGACCAGGAGAGGCTACGGTGACTCGTGCATCTCCTCTCATTAACCAGGTAAATTGTCCTATGGTCCCCAACTTCCTCTCCACAATTCACAGATTCCTCAAAAGAGGTTGTTTGAAAAAAGAATAAAGTTGTTTCTTGTTCGTACCCAACTGAGGTGAGGGATTCAAGAAATGCACTACAGTAGCTCTTTGTAAAGGAATCTTGATGCATGCCTCATAAACAAACCTATTTCTGGTTTTATTGGCTTTATGGTGAATATTCACAGCATCATAAAAACAGGGCATGTCTCAAAGTCTCCTCCTGGCTTCACAGGTAGGATCATCCTTACCTGTCTTAGAAGCCTCTAGATTAGAAACTGTATAAACCTTTCTCAGGAAAACATTTTGATGTCAAGAAACATTGCCTTGAATTTAATCTACAGCTGACATGCTTCAGCTCCAGCAGTTTTCCTCTGCTTCAAGTCTCCATTAAGATAAAGTATAGCCTGTCATTAGCTGGTGAATAATCTTGTGTATATTTAATGTGTTTGAAAGTAATCGTCAAGTCCCCCCTTAGTCTTCCCAACTCAGACTACACCATTCTTTAGTCTGTACTGACTTCCAGTTCAGAGAGTTCTTTAAAAGGGAGATTCCAATATTTTATCAGAATCTCCGCATCAAGCAGGTAGAACACAATGAGTCACTTCAGACACTCTCCTCCATGGAGTCCTGGCAAAGTCTCAAGCAGCCTTAGCACAATTCTAAGTGACTTGAAGGGTTTCCTATACTGTATGGTAATTGGTCTAAAGAGCCAGAGAGCCTTTGTACTCGTTTGATTCTTTCTTTTGCTCTCTGTATTGCCTGTAATTTTAGGATGTTCACATCTTACATCTGTATCTAATGTGCTTCCAAAAGTGCAGTGTGGTGGAGAAGGATGGTCCTTGAACTAACAGCAGCTGCTGAGTGGGGTACTTACCCTGGGTGCACAAGAGCCAGACACAATTCTTGTGTTAATTTCAATTGCTTACACTTTATCAGCTCAGCTTACATTTCTCCTCAGTATCCCTTTCATCAATGGCCTGATCCTTTCAGAATGACTTCCCTTAGATATCTACCTTATGCCACAGATCAGAAGTCATTCCTTCAAAAAAAGTAACTGAAGTGCAGTAAACGACACAATATCTTTGAGGCAGAAATTAGGGAATCAGACATAAATAGCACCTTCTCTGGGGAGTTAGCTAATTATAAATGGCGAGCAGATAATAAAGGCAAGAGTATCACGGTATTCTAAAAACCCGAGTTAGCACACAGAAGAGTTACTAAGCTGTCAAACTAAACTTTTTAAAAGTTAATACTCCATCCTTTGTAGAGAAGTTAATTTCAATCCATTTACAGTGCAAGTGCTTGATAAAACATATCTGTAATGTTGGATATAAAAGATGGACCTCCCATTTCTCAAAAAATGAAAAATAGAACTACCATATAATCCAGAAATTCCACTTCTGGGTATTTATCCAAAGGAAATGAAATCACTAACTCAAAAAGATATCTGCCCCCCTTGTTCACTGCAGCCTTATTTACAAGAGCCAAGACACGGAAGCAACCAAACTGTCTATCTGTGGATAAATGGGTGAAGAAATTGTTTTAGGGCTTCCCTGGTGGCGCAGTGGTTGAGAATCTGCCTGCTAATGCAGGGGACACGGGTTCGAGCCCTGGTGTGGGAAGATCCCACATGCCGCGGAGTGATTAGGCCCGTGAGCCACAACTACTGAGCCTGCGCGTCTGGAGCCTGTGCTTTGCAACAGGAGAGGCCGCGATACTGAGAGGCCTGCGCACCGCGATGAACAGTGGCCCCCACTTGCCACAACTAGAGAAAGCCCTCGCGCAGAAACGAAGACCCAACACAGCCATAAATAAATAAATAAATAAATAAATAAAAGAAATTTATATATATATATATATATACGCATATAAAATGAAATACTAATCAGCCATAAAAAAGAAGGAAATCCTGCCATTTGTGACAACATGGATGGAATCTGAGGGCATTATGCTAAGTGTGATAAGTCAGACAGAGAAAGATGAATGTTGTATGATCTCTCTCATAAGTGGAATTAAAAAAAAAAAACTCACAGAAAAAGAGATCATATTTGTGGTCACCAGAGGCGGGGAACGGGGGAGGGGGGATTGGAGGAAGGCGGTCAAAAGGTACAAACTTCTGGTCATAAGATCACTAAGTACTAGGGATGTAACGTACAGCATGGTGAGAACAGTGAACATTGCTGGATGTTATATTTGAAAGTTGCTAAGAGTGTAAATCCTAAAAGTTTTCATCACAAAGAAAAACATTTTTTGGTAACTATATTAGGGGCTGGATGTTAAATAAACTTATTGTGATGATCATTTTGAAATACATACATATGCCATTACGCTCCACGCCTTAAACGTATACAGCGCCATGGTATGTCAATTACATTTCAGTAAAACGGAAAGGAAAAACCAGAAGTCAGACCTTTAACCAAGCCATCTTCCTTTCCCTCCTTCCTCTCCCCTTCCCTCCCCTTTCTTCTCCTCCTCTCTCCTCTCCTCTTGCAAATTTTGTAGCAGGCACTGGCAAGCAGGAATCACCAGAAGCTGAAAATGAGAGGAATTTTTTTGCCAGCTTCATTCACTGGAGGCAGTGCACAGAGGATTAACGAGAATTATGAAAGTTGGGAGATTAAAAATCAAATTAAAAAAGGACACTTTTAAAAAGTGCACAAAGAAGATTAATTATAAAATTCTTTCCTTGACCCTCCTAGGAGAAATGACTCAATCGGTGCCCCTCTTTCTTTTTCTTCCCCCAGCCTCTGCAAACATCATTTGTTATGGTTAGAATTCTGAGACCTGCGTCGTGGCCTGCCAGGAGGCCAGTCACAAGTATATCCATCAGCCTGGAGACGCTATGAGACTGCATTATATATAAAAGGAAGAATAAGTAGTGTACTCAAGTGAATCCAGCCACAAGCCACAAGCTGCCGTAAGTCCCCGCATCACTGACAACACACTGACTGTGACGTGGGGAGGCCAGCTGCCACCCTGTCTGTTTCCAGGTATGTCAAGTGTGGCCACCACCCAGGAGACCCTCGTGCTCAGGTGCCCTCTTTGCAAATGCCTTAATTTGAACACTCGTGAACATTTTGCCCACCTCCTTTTGCCACTTCCAGTTAATCTCATGCATATTTATGTGCCAATTATGCAAATCCCAAGATAAAAATGCATTAAGCACCCATGATTTAGACTGGTTAAGTCTATTACACGGCATAATGAAATTAGTGCCTGATGTCCAATTTACCTCAACACTTGCTTTAAACTGTCAGTAAGTTATTAAGTAACCATAACACATCAAAATTTAGCGCTAGGAGGCTTTCTCTCTCCAACCCATCGGGATACTCTGAAATCAGAAACTTCCAGCTAAATCCTTATGAAAGGGGGAAAATATCCCAGAATAGACTTAATGAGACACAACGTGGATCAAAGTGTAAGAACATCAACCCACTGCCGCTCATCTAAGTCTTTGGATACACTTTTTAAAACCACTGGGTAATTTCAACAACACAGGACAGGGCAATTAAGGAACCAAAGCTGAGACCCACCAAAGGGATATCCTTTTGACTTCTACACAGTGAAGTCTTGTCCCCTAAGTCATGATGATACTGGAAGTTACCAAATTCAAATGTAATTTGAATTTTCAACATGGACCTATCGATTTCCAGAGTCAGAAGGAAAGAGACTTAAAAAGAATTCACAGGAGCAATTTAATCCACACACACAAATCTCATGAAACCTAAAAATTAGTGGGTTGGAGTAACAGTCGGTTTGCTATGTAGAGATTCTATGTTTGAACTCTAGCGGGAGCCTTCCCCCCCGGCCCCGGCAGTTTCAATATTCATTGTGTGATATAATGGTTAAGGAACAAGCCATGATGTGAATTAAACTGATAAACATAATATACGAGTAGTCTGACCCACTGACATCCATTTCTCCCATTTTCATCAGCCTCCAGTGTGACTGACGCAGTGTTTAGGTTCTGACTCATTTGCATTGGGAACTCCCCTCCAAGTCTATGAGAGTTGTACTTGCATTAAGGTTATGAGTGCAGATTCACAGCTCTGATGGGAGCCTGACCGAGCACAAGACCACGGTAGAGGGTCAGTGGCAGCAATTTCAAAAGCTGGCCAAACGAACAGATTTTCATGCCATCCTCTAAAGCAGTCACACCCCACCCTGTCAGTAAAGAGACACAGGAATCCAATGCCATTTGCCATTCTCTTTGCAGTGCTGGACAACATGGGAAACGATACCTGCTGTTTCCACAGCACCTTGGATTGAGGTACGCAGCCTGCAACCAGAACAATGTCAGCTATGTGCTCCAAGAGAGCAAACGGGTCACAGAGGGGATCTTGCACGAGATCAGCTGAGGCTGTGATTAGAAACTTTGGTAACCAACTCACTTGGGGCGATCCTTCTAATGAATGACTGTCAAATGACTGGGGAACACGACAGGGAAATGGGGAATTCTCCCGAAGGATGGGAGGCTTTCATGCTTAAGATTCTAGTTCTAACATCCCCTTAAAATATTGTGGTCATGCTCATTAACTAGCAGGGGAAAAAAAAATATTCAATGACAAAAGAGTCTATTTGTGTTGGAATCACTAAATGGAGCATCAAAGAGATGAGGTAAATCAAAGCCTTAATCTTTTGGCTTCAACTCTGCTGTGTGGTTTTGGAGCCAATTTCCCTCTGATTTTTTGGAAAGGTAGTATTTCTAGCACGATTTAGAACTTTTGGCACACCCATTTAGAGTTATATGTGGATACACTAGATATCAAATCGACTCCTCATCATCTGAGCTTTTAATGCCCCATCTTCACGGCATTCCCCTTTTCAAGTGAAAAAACAAACTCCAGCCGGGAGAACAAGTTCCCAGACCCTCCCGGAGACCAGAGAGCTGTTTCCCACGAGCGTCTCTAAATGTTACAGGACCGAGTTCTAGGCGGCAGGCTAGTCCAGTGCACTGGACTCTTTTCCGCGGGTCTGGTAGTTCTCTGAGAACACGCTGGCTTCCAGAATGCATTAACCTACTTTCCACTGAGAATTCCCTTGCCCTCTTGCTCTAGAGAAGAGGAGGAGGAAAGAGGATATTTCGAGTGGGAGCTGGGCATGCTCTCCTTTAAAACGTGTTACTCCTTCTGCTAAACAGCAATAGAGAAATCGGTACTTCCTGCGATGAACAGCTCTGAGGGCTGCACAGCCTCCAAGGAAGAGTGACTGAAAATCCTGCTAAAATATGGCTGTCTAATCACCGAGAGGAGAACTCATTTACTAAGATTCCCATTGTCCACGCTGACAGATGGTTTTCTCCCCCCTGCTTTCCCCTTCCTCCTGATCAAGCTGCCTTTGAGGCGAGCCTATTCTTTGAGAGATCCAGTTGCATTCGCCAGCCTAGTTCTGAAACAAGACAAAAGCTCTGCGAGCCTCCCATTCACCGAGGCTTCGGGCATCTCAGCGGCCTTTTCTGTACCTCCAAGTGCAATCAAAAGGAATTGAGATCCAGTCTCCTTACCTTCGTCCTCATCGGAGACAGGAGCCCTTCCATTTTGGCGGAATCCTCATGCCAGCTTCCCTCGCCTCCAAGTTACTCTCTCTGCCCGCAGCCCTTAAGCATCCCACATGAAAAGAGCCATGCCAGGAGTTGCTGGTCACTCCCCTCTCCCCGGTGGTGGCAGGGAACTGCCACCCTGTCTAACTTGAATCCCCAGTGCCTGGGGAAAAGCCCTGTTCCTGGAGAAGCCTGCTCCTTTCCTCACCCTCTTCCCTCCCTCTTTCTCTCTCTCCCGCGCTCTCTCTCCCCTCCCTCTCTCTCCTCCCTCTCTCTTTCCATAATCTGCCTACAGCTCTCTGTGTCCCAGCCTCACTTGACAAATGATTCCTGTCTTAGGTACTGCATTTGAGCCAAGAAAAGTGATCTGCACCAAAGCACAGGGGCATCTCACCCAGGACAGGAGGCGAGGGGGGCTGAGCTGTGCCCGGGCAGCCCCCGGCTCCCCAGGTTTGGCTCCACGGCTGCTCTTCCTAGAGCTGACAGCCTAAGGCACTGCTGGAGCTGTTCATTCATTCATTCCTCTTTTAAGGAACGGACCCTGACAGCCTTGCCTCCATGGGGGCAAGGCTCATGTAAAGGTTGCCACCATGACTCAGCTGGTGTTCTGGCTGGTGCGCAGAAAGCCGAAAAAGAAATCTCACCACTTGGATATTTCTAGGTTCCCGTTTTTCAGCCCAGTGTTGACATAACATCTGGATAGTTAACTGGGTTTTCTCGCGGCTTGACCAGATGTGTACAAGCATATAGGCAAAGCCTCTTCTTAGGAAAAGTTTCAGAAGCAGATTTATGGACTCGGTTCCTGAACAGCTGGGCATGAAATATTAAGTGTGTGTGTGTGTGTGTGTGTGTGTGTGTGTGTGTGTGTGTGTGTGTGTGTGGTCCAGGACTCCACATAAACCAGGACTGAGTGTTTCATTCAGCCTTGTTGGTCCCTTGTAAAAAGTAGACAGTGAAAAAGTATTGCCAAGACCTGGGTCAGGGCACAATGAAATTGAAAAAGATGAGGGTTTCTGGAACGTTTTCATGCTTGAGAAATTCTCTGTGTGGAAATAATTCGAAATCTCTACATCATATATACATGTGACACACACATACCGTATGTCACACCTCAGCAATGATATTTAAGGCTGATGCCCCCTGTCCCTTGGATGGAACTTGTCTCTCTATCTGCTGCTTTTATGCCTGAGTCTTGATACATCTCCAAGATGGGGCAACCCGCATGCTGACCTCCAGATGGTGTCAGAGGTTGGTCCTCTTACCCAGCCTCTTCCTTCATTTGTGTTCTTCATCCTTGATGAACCCATGTTTTCTCCTCCAGTTCATACACCTGCATTCTAAAGAACCCCAGGGTCTACGTCAACTCTATCACCCCCTGATTCCTCTACCTGGCTGATCACCAGTCTTCTCCTCTTCACCTTTCCCTACTACATCTCAGGTGCACAACTGCAACCTCATTCTCATTCAACCAGGTACTTCCATCCTTTGGCCGGAGTCTTAGCATCCTGACAAAACTTCAATAACCCCAGCATATTGACTGCAACACTCTGCTTTGATCTCTGCCATTTCTGGGGGACTCTGGATCTTGTTTCTCTAGTTATTAGCTTAACCATGACTTTTTTTGTATTCAGTGTACCAGTATTTGGGAGTCTCTTAATCTTTTTTTTATTCAGTTGTTCAACAAAGAGTTGTAATGTACCTACTACAGGCTGGGGCCTGTTCTAGTTTCAGGTGATACAGCGGAGAATAGGATAGAGAAAGTCCTTGTCACCTCAGTTTTTATATCAACCTCTACCCATGTTCTTGTGTTTCTCTGTAAGATTGTAAACCCTACCATGAGATTCCCCTTCCACTATGACTCCACTCTCTTTGAGACCCTCCTGCTAGCAGGATACCCGTTATTCACTTTCTGAGTCAACTAAAAACTAATTTGTTCCACAAGAATGCCATTCCTGGGGCTTCCCTGGTGACGCAGTGGTTGAGAATCTGCCTGCCAATGCAGGGGACACGGGTTCGAGCCCTGGTCTGGGAGGATCCCACATGCCGCGGAGCAACTAGGCCCGTGTGCCACAACCACTGAGCCTGCGCGTCTGGAGCCTGTGCTCCGCGACAAGAGAGGCCGCGATAGTGAGAGGCCTACGCACTGCGATGAAGAGTGGTCCCCACTTGCCACAACTGGAGAAAGCCCTCGCACAGAAACGAAGACCCAAGACAGCCATAAATAAATAAATAAATTAAATTAAAAAAAAAAAAAGAATGCCATTCCTCCACCTCCATCTTTAATTATATTCCCTCTTCCCCAAATCCTTCCTTTATCCCATCAAGGGCTTTATTTTTTTGCAGGGGAGTGAGAGAGAAAATCACTCTTGTTTTTTCAAGATAGCAACGCTCATCTGCCCCACTTCCTAGCCCTGGACATTAAAACAGGTTTGCTCTTCCACTCATTTTTGACACGTCACTCATTCCATTTAGTGTTCATCCTGCCTGATTCCTCAATCACCTGGACAAGGGACATCCATCGCGTACCTTTTACTTCCCACAACTCTTTTCTGAAGGATTCTGTTCTGGTCTTTGTCCCTTCCTAGTCGTGGAGCGCCTCTCACCAAGATGACCTATTTGAATCACTTTTCTTGAGCTTTCTCCTTGACCTTTTTTCGTCTTTGGCACAACTGATAACCTCCTGCTTCTTGTTACTCTCTTTGACCCTAAATCTCCCAAAGGGTTAAAGTGGTAGAACAGAACAGGACTGTGTCAGGTTAGAAAAAAAATTAGACTGATTATATGTTTGAGGCTAGTTGGTTTCTGCCCAACTCCAAGCATAGTTTTTGGAACCAGAACAGCCTTCCTGAGCCAGAGGAAGAAGCTTGAGGAGGGAATTTGGAACCTCCTGTATTATCACACCAAAGGAGGAGAGTGTAACTCTTCTGGGCATTCACACTCCAGTCCTCCAGCTCCTGGAGGCTGGGGTTGCTCACCATGTTCATAGTAGTCTTGAGGCAGGATACAGATGGACCCCCGGGGCAAACGGCTGGAGTGTGTGTCCTGTGGACCGATACTCCAAGACGAGAATAACAGGACAATTGAGAGAGGAGGCTGGGCGCTGCCCAGATGGAAGGTAAGGGACCACATATCCCTCATTCTCAAAGTCAGGAGACCTCCCCGACTACACATGTGCAGAAAGGCTCCTTGGAGGTCAAGAGGGGAGTGATGCTAAGTGGCTAAGTCTACCCACAGGCCTCTTCGGTAGAATCCACCTTGTCTAAGAGATGCGTGTGCACTCATGGGAAGAGCCTGAGATATACCAAATACAAACTTTGAACCAGGCAAATCAAAACGACTGGCCAAAGGAAACCCGGAAGAAATGCCCCATACATATTAAGTGATTCAAGCTACCACGAGGGCGCGACTCTCTCTCTGAGCCCCGCCACGTGCCTATCCACACATACTGTACTCTTTTCTCTCCTAATGAACACTTCACTTGTTTCACTACTTTCCGTCTTTGTGGGAATTCTTTTTCTGCAAAGCCGTAGGGCCAGGGCCTTGCCACTGACCACTGGTCTAGTGGCTGGGATTCGGTGCTGTCACCACCACGACCCGACCTCAGTCACTGGCCGGGAACCAAAACCTGCTTCAAGCCACCACTGCAGGCCGAGGCCACCCGAGATCAGGCTGAGAGGTCCCTGACTAACCTAAACCTTTGAACATTGATAGGACCTAGACCAAATTAGGATCTTGAGGTGATGCTGATGGTGATGGTAAAGATGGAAATGATGATGGCTCTCAACCACTTATCTTGTACTAGGTTCTGGACTAAGCAATTTTCATGAATTAGCTCATACTACCCACTCAGCTACCCTATGAGGGAGGTACTATGCTTATTGCTATTTTTTTTTTAAAGATTTATTTATTGATTGATTGATTGATTGCTATGTTGGGTCTTCGTTTCTGTGCTAGGGCTTTTTCTAGTTGCGGCAAGCGGGGGCCACTCTTCATCGCGGTGCGCGGGCCTCTCACTATCACGGCCTCTCTTGCTGCGGAGCACAGGCTCCAGACGCGCAGGCTCAGTAGTTGTGGCTCACGGGCCTAGTTGCCCCGCGGCATGTGGGATCTTCCCAGACCAGGGCTCGAACCCGTGTCCCCTGCATTGGCAGGCAGACTCTCAACCACTGCGCCACCAGGGAAGCCCCGTTTATTGCTATTTTGCAGACGCTTTGGTTAAGTAATTTGCCCACACAATGGATCTCCATTTAGCTCAATGAGGCCACCGTCAGTAGGAACACTGTTTCCTTCCCATCTCTTCCACCAACATAAGACATATAAAGAGTTCATGGTCCATTCTTTATTAGCTACTGACTGCAAATTAGGCATTTGAAACTGTATGATTTTAGGCTACTGTGTAAACTTTAGTACCTCATTCACTTATTTGTTCATGAAAACAATATTCATTGGCCAACCACCTCAAGCCAGTTACCATGTAAGATACTCATCAAGCACAAGTCTGGTGTTTATTAAAGAAAGCGAGTTATTTGTGAGATGGACCATACCAACCAATTTACTGCCTGTCATTTCCAAGTCCTTTAAAGACTGACCAATCCATCCCTTATATCTAAATTTGTTAGATTTATTTGGGGGATGGGAAGGGGCAGGTAGTGGTGGGGGAGCTTTTAGGAAATATTCTAACCTGGGCAACAGATGTGCCATGTCAGTTGACAATAACGACCAGCTCATTGGTTCTCCTGACGCTCTTAAGGAAGATCAGCGTGGCCAAAATATGCAAAAGTGGGAACAATCATTCACATTTCTCCCCCTAGATTTCCTTAGGTCGAGGCACTCTCCGCTTACAATTTCATGGTCTGAAAGAGATCCTTCCGCTTCAAAAAGGGCAGGAGTTACCATCGGGGATTAACGCAGCCTTGGAAGAAAAAGTCAATGGATATCAAATATACAGAAACCAGTAAAATATCAATTAAGTTTGCATCATAGGGAAAGGGAGTCTTGGCTCAAGTCTGCCTCAAGGAATTTCCACGGCGTGGTAGGGGCTTCTGACCTTGGAGGGAACATCCCTGCACCAAGGAACCTCTCTTAGCAAATACCTTTCTCCTTTTGGCCATCCTTCTTCCCCATTTTGACATTAAAAAAAAAGAAGAAAGAACTTCATAATAAACCTCTCTAGGCCAGGAGCACTTGGAAATGTCACAAACGCCATTAGACAGGTCTCGGCCAAAGGCTCAGATTTCCCATCTCTCTTGCATTAAGATGCTGACCCTTTCTTCCCCACATTTCTCCATTTTCAAGGTTAATTTCTTTAGGCCCCTTGTAGTCTCTGGGGACCACAGCCAGTTGCACATTTAAGGCTCATTATCCGAGGATGGTATTGCCCAGCTTCATAAACAGTTTCGATTTATTAAGATAAGAGGACTCTGACCTGACAACATTAGGGTTTTCCCTCTGTGACCCATCACTCCTTACTTCTTATTGGGAAACCTCCTCATTAAGACTTAGGCTTTCGGGTGATAAAGCATAGAAAAGATCTTATTCTCGGATGGGTTCCAGATCTCCTGGGCAACACTCTGGGACTTACTTTAACTCATGCCATAAATTTCCCTCCCATATCTACTTTCCGCTGCCTCTGCCCTTGATCTTGGGCCACACGTATTTACTTTGCTTTATAATGTAAATACCAAAACATATCACAGAGAAAAGTTCTACTTGCTACATGCTAAACCAAACGGCTCAATGAAAATTGTGAATTAACATCCAAATGCTTGAATTTATGTTTGTATCCGGTAAGGAGAAACATTCTGTAAGTTATCGCAATACAAAAATTATATACTGATTGACGTTCTTCCCAAGTGCTTTCACACGCATCACCTTTTTAGAACCTCACGATAATCCTGCGTGGTGTGGCAGGTATTAATTTCCATTTCGAAAAGCTGGAGAGGCTAATAGGAAGAAAGTAACATTTACGGACTATCAGTTTTGTTCTGGCTTTGAGCTGAGTACTTTTAAGTGCCATCTCATTTTGTCTTCAATGGTACATTATTATCCCCATTTAGCAGATGAGAGAATGGAGAAGGAGAGAATTAAGTATCGTGGTAGATTGCGTCATTTAGCCTCAATTATTCATGCATTTTGTTATCCATGCCGTCTGCCACTCAGATTTTGCCATGCTCTCTCACTTCCTCTGGGTGTGGCTATGTGACTGCTTTGGGCCAGTGGGATGCTAACAAATGCGGTACAAATAGAAGGTTGACAACGTCCATGGGGAGGGCACACCCCGTCTAGTCTGCTGATCCCAGGTGGTGTGTTTGTTAGGCAGCTAATGGATACAATAACTTATCCAAGATCACAGTTTCTAAACAGTAGAACCAGAGCTAGACACAGGATTTCCAACTCCAAATTTCAAGTTTTCCTACTCTACACAGTTCCGAAAACAAGTCATGTAGAGCGATGGACATGATGATCATTCAAGTATTTTCCAGACCTCTGGATCAGTATCTGAGCTTCAAGACACACGCACTAGCACTTCTGCATTACTGAATATCAAGCACAAGACTGACAACATTTCATTCTCAGTGCTTTTTTTCCTCCACTATTTTCATTCTAAAATTGCAGAAGCCTGTGGGAAGGTGGGTGTTAGGTTCTAAGTCTTGGTTGATCAGTCATCTCATCTTTATGATCTTTCAGATGCTCTGTCCCACTTTCTAAAGAACAGCAATTGCCAAAAGTTATCAGCAATCAGTACAGCAGTTAATTGGAATCTAGCCCTGGGAGACATCTTCCTTCAGCAGTTCTTGTCTTTCTGAAAAAGTGCCACACGGTGGGAAAAAGAAAACTGTTTTTGTTCATCCTCATGCAAACTTTAACTGGAAATGGTTCTCTACCTACCCCGTCTGTTTTACAAAAGGAAAAAGAACAGAATGACATTACTTTGCAAGGTGGTTGAAAAGAGGTATTTACATTTCTCTTTCTTTCTTTTCTTTAAGGTTTTTGGTTTAAGTGCTTTTGTCAAGACAGAGGAAACCAACAGCTGCTGTGGCCTCACACCATTACTCCTGTGTTTGCTTAGAAGACCTCTGGGAGCACAGATAAGGAGAAAGCTGAAGGAGGGTACCGGGCGCAAGGCACCAAGAAAGCTGCTGGCACTTGCTTTCCTTCTGATCCCCAAGGAGGGGGAAGCAGTTGGATGTTCCTTTACCCCTCTCCACTCTCCTCCCTGCAAAGAAGGCATCTGTTAGCATTTTTAAGGCCTCCTGTTTCTGTTGGGGTCCTTATTTCAATGCTCCAAATAAGTCATTGTGCTGAAGGATATTATGTAGGGGAAACACTTTTTCTTGATCTTTCTCTCAAAATGTTCAGGAAGGTCAGGCCTTAGACAAATCACTTTCAAAAATCAAAACCTGGGGCTTCCCTGGCGGCGCAGTGGTTGAGAATCTGCCTGCTAATGCAGGGGACACAGGTTCGAGCCCTGGTCTGGGAAGATCCCACATGCCGCGGAGCAACTAAGCCCGTGAGCCACAATTACTGAGCCTGAGCGTCTGGAGCCTGTGCTCCGCAACAAGAGAGGCCGCGACAGTGAGAGGCCCGTGCACCACAATGAAGAGTGGCCCCCACTTGCCGCAACTAGAGGAAGCCCTCACACAGAAACGAAGACCCAACACAGCCAAAAAAATAATAAAATAAAAACAAAAAAACAATCAAATGAAAAAAAAAAATCAAAACCTGGACATGGATGGGACAAAAATGACAGTGATGTGCAGAGACGGGAATCCTAGCAGTTTCTGCTTTGAAGACTTTTGAACCCTCAAGCTGTGTAAACAGAACAAGAACTTTTTTCTCTAATGTGCCCACCACACACTCTGGGGATATGAAAGAGAGCCCCCATCTTCATCCTAAAAGCACCTCATTAATGACTGAGCTCATCTAAGCTGGGCACTGAGATGCTGCATGGTTCTTTCAAGCCACGTGTATGTGTTAAGAAATGTCTTAGTCCATTCAGGCTGCTATAATAGAAATACCATAGACAGGGTGGCATATAAACAACAGAAATTTACTTCTTACAGTTCTGGAAGCTGAGGAGGCCAAGATCAAAGTGCCATCAGATTCACTGTCTGGTGAGAGCCCACTTCATAGTTCATAGACTGTTGTCTTTTCGCTGTGTTCTCACGTGGAGGAAGGGACAAGGCAGCTCTGTGGAGTCCCTTTTCTAAGGGCACTAACACCATTGATGGGGGCTCCACCCTCATGACCTAATCACCTCCCAGAGGTCCCACCTCCTAATACCATCATGTTGGAGATTAGGTTTCAACATATGAATTTTGGGGGACATAAACATTCTGTCGATAGGAAGAACCTACTGTATGCTAAGCCCAGCCAGAGGCTCTGCTCTGAGGTTACCAAAGAATGAAGACTGGTCAGGGCTCTTGAAGAATTCCAAGGATTGGAGATGATTACACTGAGGAAGAACTAGCAGAGTGGGGTTGGACAATTAAAGTGGAACCAAAGGTAGGAGAAGTACTGATTCACATGGCACTGTGGATGGAGGCTTCACAGAGGGGGCTATTTTCATGGCTTCAAGGCCACTATGTGGGGCTTACAGTTGCCAAGATGGTGGGATGGGCACAGAGAAGGGTCAGACCGAAGAGAGGATTTCGGGCAGAAAGAGTAACACATGAAAATGAAATACAGAGGCAGAAAATAACATGATGCTTGAGGGCAAAGGTAAGAACACCAAGGTGTGCAGAGGGCTGACAAGTGATCTCCAGGTTATATGATTTTCCCTAATTTAAAACTTAATTTACACCTCACAGTGTTTGAAAAAATCTAGACACCACGCACAAATGAAATAATAGGCATAATTCACTTTATACTGTCAGTGTTTTCTTGAAAATTTGCATATTAGTTTACTTCACATTCTGCAGGAAATTCTTTTATTTCATGAGTGCTGATTCTTTTAAGTTATTTAACACGACAAGTTGAAGTGTGCATACCTGCACAGTACTTGATGGTCTCTTTAATTACCAGTAGTGAGATTACCTAATAATGGAATTATGCTGAGAACGTGACCTTTCAAACACCAAATGTGCCTCAATGTGCATTATTTTCATAGCTCTGAGGAGTTTTTCAAATCAATCCTGCAACTTAAATTTTGTTGGCCAGTTTTGACCTGAGGCACAAAGGAAAATAATTGCTTAATTCAATTTCTTACTGTGTCAAACTCATGGAATTAATGATAGATATTGATGGGCATCTTTTATCCCAAAACCTGGAAACACACTCTGGTTCACAAGCTGTATCTGAACCTTGAGATCTAAGTATGTGCTTTAAAAGCAAAACTAGTGACTTTCTTTCATAAACAGAAAAAGAGGCATGCCTGAGGTCACAAAGTCATTGGCATTTTAATCAGACAAGAGGAGTATTTCTACCTCAATTCTAATAAAACATGATTTTTCTGATTCAGAACCTCAGCCTGACCCCGAGACACCAAACTCTGAATGAGAAGAGTACTGCCTTTAAACATAATGGTAATTAATCATAAGCATCAAGAGAAGTTATGATATGGAACACAGCTATAGAAAAATAGGTATTGCTTTAAAACTTTGCTATGATCACGGAATGACCCCCTGGTCATGGTCTGGGGAAAGGGATTGGACCTTTTAAAACTAGATCATCAAAGTTCTTATACCTGAACTCATTTTCTATATCTAACTTGTTGAATAATCTTGGTTATTTACCTTGCTTCTCTTAACCAACTTTCTATTCTATTAAACAGGAAAATTACTAGTTCTCAAATGTTCCCAAACCTTCCTAAATAAATGGTATTTTCTTTCCAATTTACGTGAATTTATTTGCTCAACAAAGATTAAAGTTCCCTATGCAAGGCATCATGCCCATCTCCCGAGGGGCATCCTGACTGTTTGCAGACGCACATGCCCAGGCTGGGCAAGACATAACTCCTTTTTCACCTCTCTATGAAATAAATCTCCTGAAGCTTTGTTTCAAAGGAGCCCAGATGTATGGCACATGGGCTATGTGTCAGAAATGAAAAGAGAGAAGTTTGGGGAATAAAGTGGTATTTCTTTTTTCTTTTTTTTTTTAAGGAAACGCTGGATTTCCTTACTGTATCCTCAGGCAGGGATCGCCAAGATGCAACTCTGCAGGCACAATGGTGCATAAACAAACGTGATCACTAAAGTAGTTTAGGGTGTCTCCCTTTCATGTCTGAATATGTTTAGACAGTTACACAACCAGAGAGCTTGGAATGAAAGAAAACAATGCCCAGGAGAAAGGAATGCTTTGAATCTGGGTCGCTGGGCCTTGATTTCGCTTACCTTTTCTCTGTTAAACCAACCCAAGGCCATTGCACATCTTGATCATCCTTTGCCAGAGTCTGTGTCTAGGCAAGTTTTCCCCAGATGTATAGCTCAGAAATAACCTTCCACCTCACTTTTCCTATTATGTATCTAATATGGCATAGCCCGAAGCCACTGCGGGGTCTAATCTGCATGTCTGTTTCAAGAAGCCCAGAGACACCATTTGCATAAGGCTCTTGCTTCCTGGGAGACCTTAGGAGAAGGATTTAGAGATGGATTCTTTTCATTTTTTTCATTTAGTTCAAAACATCCCCAGGAGAGATATCTGTGACTTAACTTCAACAGCTGTAGGGTATTCTTGGGGACAGAAGGCTGTGGCCTTCCCAGTTCCCCATGAGGGAGGTGAGGGGGTGTATCCCAGCAGACCCCACAGTGCAAATTCCCCATCTCTAATATCCTACAGGAAAGATATCTCCACCTATGTGGAGTCCCCTCAAATTTAATACATCCAAAACTCAACTCTAACCTTCTTTCTCCCAAATGAGCTCCCTCCGCAGACCTCCAAACGCTGTCACTGATGGTAATAATTCTTCCAGTCAACCTTATACTCCTCCTTGCTTTCTACCTCTCCTCCTATGCCCAGGTCCCAAGACCTAATGCCTAGGCTGTTTCAGTGGTCTCCTGGTTGACTTCACCAGTGTTTGTTTCTTAAATTGTACAATTGGGTACACAGCATTCTCCATTAAAAAATGTACAATAGCTCCCCATTACATGAAAATGTGGTTCAGACTCCTTAATTTGGCTTTTAGGGTCACCTACCATCCTCTTTCCTGTTTACCTCCCCTCCTGCGAAATGCATAATTCAGTCATTCCCACTTTCCCACTTCTATCCCCTTATCAAGAATCTCCCCCTTAATCAATGAGATAAAGCAGGCAAAGGGCCCAGTGCCCTTTACTTAATCAGCACTCAATAAATATTAGCTCTCTTCAAAGTCCACAGCCATTCCTCTTCCTTCAGGGAGCTTTCCCTCAGTAAACCAGCTCACCCCTTAGCTATATTGCCTACTTGACATTTAGCTTAGGCTACCTTTGTTGTTGCTATCTTTTAACCTTCAACTGCATTTTAACCCCCTCGTAGCTCTTTGTATTTCTATCGACGTATAGTGTCCTATAGAGAATAAGACCTTAACACCTTGCACTGCTGCTGCTGCTGTAGCATCACTAGAAGTTATCCTTAGCTCCAGACACACTTACATCACTGGCTCACTTCTTCCCCCACCATAGCAAAATTCCAGAAATGTAAGAATTTTAGATGGAGAAAGGAATAAGAAGAGGAAGGAGGACAAGTATTTATTGGTTACCTCCTGTACACAAGGTAACAGTCTTTGTTCTTGCATCAATGTCTTCTCATACAAAGGAAGAATAACATAAAGGAGTGAATTGATTTAGGCAGGATAACAAATGTTGGTGTCACTGCTTAGGACTGGAGTCCATAAACTTCCGACTCCCACTGAAAAACAGCCAATGTCAAGGTGAGTTTAGATGGATCTTAACTCAGCCAGATACTCATTAATGAGAATGATGGTGAAAGTGTTGGGAATGTAAGTCGGCCTCAGTAAGAAATCCCTTATAAATTTGAGGAGAGCTCGGGAGAGATTTCTATCTGTCTTCCTTATGCTTGCAAGCTTCATAGTGTTCTGACTCTTGGTTAAGCCAAGGAGCACCTTGACACCTCTCAAGCAGTTGAAACCTTGGGCAGTTGGGGTTCTCTTGACAAGTACATCACTTTCTGAAACAACGTTTGACAAAACTTGTCTAAATGTTTTGCAGACATCGCTATGTAAGAAAAAGGCTTTGCTCATCACCCCCCTCTCACAGATGGGAAAACTGAGGTACAGACCATTACAGTGACTTCTTCATTGTTTCATGACACACCAGTATGCCCCTGTCCTAGTAGGCTACTCTGTTGCTCATCCTAGAGTGAAAATGGGAGACTTTTCATGGCTAATGACCACCACTCATGTATCTCATATATTGGTGGCAACTTCTAAGAAAATTGGGCATCACAAGTGGAAGGGGTCATCTGCTTAAGGGAATTTTATCTAGATGGACACACAATTCATAAAACGACAATGTTGTTGATATAGAGCTGTGGTTCATCAAAGCAAAGGTTGACACCCAGTTTAAGTACCAGCTCTCAGAAGAAAGATTGTCATGGGATTGCTCTAGTTTACAAGGCCTGGACCCAAACCTAATAAAGGTTCTTCATGATGGTTCTGGTCTCCGTGTCACTAATTAGGAAAATACAATCAACTGCTTTTCTGTTTCCCATGCAGCGCATCAGGCATCATGTGACTACTCAGAAGAACAAAAAGTAGCATCAGGCTGTTGCTATGGAGACCTAAGAACCATCTGAATTGCTGTGGCATCATAAAAGCAAAATTCCAATCATCAGTCTTTAACTATAGGGCTGTTGAAATCTATCTCATATTTTTAGAATGTGTGACATTTAACACACTGATGAATATTTCCAGCTTCAGAATATATTCCCTGCTTTCATATTTAGACGGGATTTTTCAATTCAACTGGCTGGGTTTTTTTTCCTCCTGGTAAACGCTTTATCTCCTCATGCACGATTGCAGCTCTTTATATACGTATTTCCTAGATGTCGCTTCATTCCTGCTTCCTATTTTCTCTTTATTCTATAATTAAAATTATTTTCTCACTGGCTGTGGATCTCCTCTTTCACCAGGATATCCTTAGTTATATGTTTCATATCCCTAGTTGAAACATCATCCAGGCCTCAATCCCCACTGGTCTTAACTGATCACACTTTAAGCCTTAGTTGCTAATAATCAACAGTTCTGAGTCCTGATCAAAGGTGCATAACTGCCTCCCTGGTGATTCTTTATCTCTGAAGTTACCATCACCTTATCATCCAAGGTGATCCCAACTTACATTTCCAGGCTTTGTATGAAAATCTTCCTTTGGGATCTGGAATAATAGGTATGTCATTTCCACTTTTTTCTCCATGAGAATTGCTAAAAGGATTTCGTTTAACACTACGAACCACCGTTCTGGAAATAAACACACACACACACACACACACACACACACACACACGTTGTTTACCTTATTTGAAAGATGTTGAAAGAGACTGATCAGCTGTTAAAAATAACAACTCTAATAACTTAGTTGGTGTAAAAGAAAAAAATGGGAAAATTGGAATACATAGTCAGGAAACACAAATGCTGTTCAAAGAAGAGTGTTGAGGACACGGTTGTGTGACAAGGTCTCATCCACATTCTTCTTCTTCATCCAGATCAGCCTCTTCAAACCTTCTGGTTTATGTAAAAGCCTTCTCCTTTGAACCTCTTTCCTTAAGAGAGTTTCAGGATCTCTGGGACTTATTTATTTTCTTCCCCTCTCTAAACCCTTCAGAGAAGTGCCTTCTTGCTCTCTCCACAGTGTCAGACAGTAAACTCAAGCACACTGGTGGGTAAGGCACTACCAATGTGTGACTTTTAGTCTGTGAATTTCCAGGAACTGACATCTCTGCCTCTACATAACTGAATTTAAAAAATAATGAATTCCTTGAAGAAGTTTTTAAGCACTCTTGAGTCAACGTTTTCTTCCAGAGGTCACCAGAATCTACCAGAGGATGATGTATTTATTTGCTATTACATCTCTAATGACCCCCAGTGGGCTGCAGTGTCAGGGCTGTGTACACAGCAATGTGCACCAAATATATTTGCACAGAGAGTCATGCCACAAAAAAAATAAAGAATAACAGCCTGTGTTTGCTGACTTCAACATCAAGGACTGCACTGTTATCCTTGTCAATATCTAGGTCAAGTTAAATACCCTGTTCAGAAATTCCACTCTGGGCCAACCATGGTTAATTTTGTTTTATGTTTGAATGAGATTTCTGGCAATCATGATCTGGTGAAGAACACTCTCTTACTTCAGATGACTTTTAAACACATTTTGATTGTCTGTACACCAATGAACTGTACCTTTACTCTACCTTGCTTTTTCCTGTTAGGTTGCCTCTTAATGAATCAATCAATCCACCAGGAATACTGCACCCAGGGATGTGCCTTGCACTGAGAATTGTGCTGTGGAGGCAATGGGAGAGCCTTTGGTGACACTTGTACTTAACTGTTTCAGGTCTGAAGACCTTGTCTCACCAATGAGAAATGAAACATCCGTAAGATGGAAATGTCATACTGCCTTGCTTTCTATTCCTTACAGTGTCTTATCACACACCAAGTGTGCAATAAAAAAAAGCTGCCCAGTGAATGAAAAACCATAGGAATGAATACAGAACCAGATCCAGATGAATCTTCAAGGAACTTACAAATTTGGGGGGTAGAGAAGAGACCAGAAATATCATTCATAATTAATAAAAGATGGTCTATGAAGCCAGCAAGATGATACAGTAGAGACCAGAGTCCTGTAAGAATGTAGAGAGTAGAGAGGCAGTTAAAGAGGAGAATTAGGGTGGGGGGCAGGGAAAGAAGTCACCGCACTTGGGAGACGTGGTTTGGATTTTTCAAAACAGGCAGAATCTGGAGACACGGCAGAGACAGTATAGGGAAAGGCAAGAGCGGATAACCTCAGAGGGCAGCTTTACGCAGGGCAAGAATAACAGAAGACGAAGCCAGAACCGAATGGTCTTTGCTGAGACACTATTACACGGGGGTACTGCTTGTCGGAAATTGCCACTTAGATCTCTATGCTTCTAGTTTGCCTCTTTAGCAATAATTAAAGTGGTTCTTTAAACGTGAGTCTTTACAAAGGCCAAAAAGATTCATAGGAAAAAACCAAATACCACAGAATAAACAAGAGACCTTGTTAATTAGTTATCATAAGCATAGCACATTAGCAATAAACTAAAAATTGCATATGCATGTATAGATACTTATATGAGATGACCCTCTCCCATTATCCACAAAGGAACCATCACTCCCATTTCACTCACCCATCCTCTCACTCAGCCATCCTCACACCATCTCCATCCCTGCCACATCCCCAAACCTCACAGTCTGCTGATGGACTGACTCACGTTCACCTAGGTATGTGCTAGATGCTGTAGGCTGCACCTTAGACCTATGATAGAGCTTGAGTTTCACATGAATATAAGGATTTTCTTTTTTTTTAAATTGAGGTGAAATTCACACAACATAAAATTAACCCTTTAAAAGTGAACAATTCAGTGGCATTTAGTACGTTCACAATGTTGTACAACCACTATCACTACTTAGTTCCGAAATATTTTCATCACCCCAAAAGGAACAGGTGAATATTTTTATCACCCCAGAAGGAAAACGGGAATATTTTCATAACCTCAAAAATATGGTGAATATTTTCATCACCCCAAAAGGAAAGGTGTACCCATTAAGCGGTTGCTCCCTATTCCTCCCCCTCCCCAGCCCCTGGCAACAACCGAACTGTGATCTGTCTCTATAGATTCACCTATTCTGGCTTGTCATAAAATGGAATCATACAGTATGTGGCCTTCTGTGTCCGGTTTCTGTCACTCAGAGTAATGTTTCTGAGGTTCATCTGTGTTGTAGCCTGTGTCAGTACCTTATTCCTTTTTATGACTGAATAATATCCATCAGGTGATTTGTTTATGCAATCAGCAGTTGATGGGTATTTGAGTTGTTTCCACCTTCTGGCTATCGGGAATAATGCTGCTCCGAATGTGGGTGTGCATGTATTTGTTTGAGCCCCCGCTTTCAATTCTTTGGGGTCTGTACCTCGGAGTAGAATTGCTGGGTCATATGATAATTCTGTATTTAACTATTTAAGGAAACATCAAATTGTTTTCCACAGCAGCTGCACCAACATCTGGATTTAAGCTGGAAAATACTGAGAGCCCCATAAGATTGGATTTAGATGTCTAAAGCTGCTCTCTGCCCTCTCCTATCCCCCAGCAGGTGACTGGGTGTGTGCACTTCCTTACGGGAGAGACAAGCTTCACCTTCCCCAATAAAACAGGCACCTGTAGGCAGAGGGCACGACTAGGCAAAAGGAGAAATAGAAAATGTTAATAAACACACGGCAAAGCAAATCAAGAGCTTGAACAATGACCTTCCCTCTATATCTAGAAATTATCCTAAGGAAGTCGTCTTAAGATGGCATAACTATTTATACATACGGAACTCATTACAGAATTACTTCATAGTAAAACTTAAATGTCCAATCTGCAAGACAATTTAATTCTCTCAAGGTACATCCAATCATATTTTTAACCAC
Source organism: Balaenoptera borealis (assembly GCF_965194805.1). NCBI lineage: Eukaryota > Metazoa > Chordata > Mammalia > Artiodactyla > Balaenopteridae > Balaenoptera > Balaenoptera borealis. The sequence continues at coordinate 177,205,811 of NC_138866.1, forward strand.
ATTTTATTTGTGAAAATATTCACAATACAATATTAATTGGAGAAATAGTTAATCACAACGATATATTATGATGTTGAGTCATAAAAATGAATATATAATTATACATAAACCCATGAATGTGTGTATGTGTGTGTAGTCTGCATGCATGAAAAACAGAAGGAAATATGCCAAAATCTTTATAATGGGACCCCTGTGATTATTATTTTCATTTTTGTATTCATCTCCATTTTCCAAGTTTCCTACAATGAAATTCTATCACTAAAACAGGCAGAAACAAACCACCGAGGAGATGCCAGAATATTCACCTGTTTCTTCATTAATTCATCCACATATACATTCCTATATTCACTCATCAACCACACACCGAGGCCTTTTTTCACACCACTGGGCTAGGCGTTGAGGAGGTTTGTGGTTAAAAAAAACAAGGAGCATTCTTACCTTTGAGAACTTTTAATTTCTGAAATGCTAAGACGATGAAATTTATGAAGTCTCACATTTCATGATCCCCCTCTTTCTTATCTACTTAAATAAAATTTAAAAGCTTCCTTTTGCTTTTAAAAAATATTATTCATATTTATATTTCAAATGTCCTTTAAAAAATGCCTCATCTGATTTCACAGAGACCGTTAGATGAAAATTATGAACCGCATCCTGGTTTTGGAGAGGCATGTCCCCTTTTCCACTTTAGGCTGGTCAAAGCATTAAGTAATTGTCTCTCTGCTATTTTCCCTTCCTTCCTTAAAAATTAAATAGGAATTCTTATTCTCAGGGCAGGTTTAAATAGAACAATAAGAATTTTTAGTAGTAGTATATGTTATATCTTTCTTCTATAGTGTCAAAAATAATTTACCGTATTCCCCTGACAATCCTTTTTATGGAGTCTAGATGTCCTAATTTTTATTTATTTATTTATTTATTTAAAATTTACTTATTTATTTATTTATGGCTGTGTTGGGTCTTCGTTTCTGTGCGAGAGCTTTCTCTAGTTGTGGCAAGCGGGGGCCGCTCTTCATCGCGGTGCGCGGGCCTCTCACTATCGCGGCCTCTCTTATTGCGGAGCACAGGCTCCAGATGCGCAGGCTCAGTAATTGTGGCTCATGGGCCCAGTCGCTCCGCGGCATGTGGGATCTTCCCAGACCAGGGCTCGAACCCGTGTCCCCTGCATTGGCAGGCAGACCCTCAACCACTGCGCCACCAGGGAAGCCCCTAATTTTTATTTTTGCTTGAGTGGAAATGCCCAGAGGCATTCAGGATATTGCCTATCATAATCCAGTAAATTAGAAACAAGAACTAGAAACTGAATCTCTAAAATCTGGCTCAGGATTTCAGCAGAATTTTAAAAGAAAACATACCTGGGAGAGAAGCATACCTGTGTGAGAGAGTAAATCTTTCTCACAAAAGTAAAATGTCTCCCCTGTGTTTCTTTGCATTAAAAATCAGTTCCCATCAGGAAACAGCAGAGACACACAGGGCTGCAGTTATAGGCTGAAAACTACCTGTAAAAATCATTTCCCTAAGGTTCCCCATTTATTCCATTCTCACCTCAGATAATAAATAAACTTGCTCAGTTTTGAGCATCAACTCTGACTTTTCTGGATGAGAGATCTCCAGGTGGCCCTGCTACAGGAAGAGTCAAGCTGGGTCCATTCAACTCCTTAGATGATTGCCAGGCAAGGAGGTGGTAACACTTAGAAAAGAGCAGAGTGAAACCAGTTCCTTTTCTGAGGGTATAACCCATTAGGAAATTAATTGTTGCAAGTTGGATTAGGTCCATCAAAATCTTCAGCATACATACAGCCCAGGAGAGGTTCACAGAGGAAGAAGGCTATTGTACACACCACCATACTTTCCTGTGCCCACACTGACCATACACGAACTAAGAATCTGCGTCAAGTTGTTCTTTACCACTTCACAACACTGAAATATTTCATGCAATATATTCAGAAACCAGTGATCATGTCTCTTTATTAGCTTGTTGTGAAAGATCAGTAGAGATAGAGATTCAACAAAGACTTTTCTCAGGGAAGGCAAATCAGTTACAACGGCCAGGAATTGCAAAAACATATTCTGCCTCCCATCTTAAAACCTTTCCAGTATACAACTAACTGCTGAACAATCATCGACAGGAAGACACTGGAACTCACCAGAAAAGATACCCCACATCCAAAGACAAAGGAGAAGCCACAATGAGATGGCAGGAGGGGCGCAAGCACAATACAAACAAATCCCAAAACTGCTGGGTGGGTGACTCACAAACTGGAGAACACTTATACCACAGAAGTCCACCCACTGGAGTGAAGGTTCTGAGCCCCACGTCAGGCTTCCCAACCTGGGGGTCCGACAGTGGGAGGAGGAATTCTTAGAGAATCAGACTTTGAAGGCTAGCAGGACATGCTTGCAGGACTTCGACAGGACTGGGGGAAACAGAGACTCCACTCTTGGAGGGCACACACAAAGTAGTGTATGCATCAGGATCCAGGGGAAGGAGCAGTGGTCCCATAGGAGACTGAACCAGACCTACCTGCTAGTGTTGGAGGGTCTCCTGCAGAGGCTGGGGGTGGCTGTGGCTCACTGTGAGGACAAGGACACTGGCAGCAGAAGTTCTGGGAAGTACTCCTTGGCATGAGCCACCCCAGAGTCCACCCCATCAAACAGCCAGGTAGGCTCCAGTGCTGGGTCGCCTCAGGCCAAACAACCAACAGGGAGGGAACCCAGCCCCACCCAGCCCCACCCATCAACAGACAAGCATATTAAAGTTTTACTGAGCTGTGCCCCCCAGAGCAACACCCAGCTCTACCCACCACCAGTCCCTCCCATCAGGAAGCTTTCACAAGCCTCTCAGATAGCCTCATCCACCAGAAGGCAGAGAGCAGAAGCAAGAAGAACTACAATTCTGCAGCCTGTGGAATGAAAACCACATTCACAGAAAGATAGACAAAATGAAAAGGCAGAGGGCTATGTACCAGATGAAGTAACAAGATAAAACCCCAGAAAAACAACTAAATGAAGTGGAGATAGGCAACCTTTCAGAAAAAGAATTCAGAATGATGATAGTGAAGATGATCCAGGACCTCGGAAAAAGAATGGAGGCAAAGATCGAGAAGATGCAAGAAATGTTTAACAAAGACCTAGAAGAATTAAAGAACAAACACCTAGAAGAATTAAAGAACAAACAAACAGAGATGAACAATACAATAACTGAAATGAAAAATACGCTAGAAGGAATCAGTAGCAGAATAACTGAGGCAGAAGAACAGATAAGTGACCTGGAAGACACAATGGTGGAATTCACTGTCGTAGAACAGAATAAAGAAAAAAAGAATGAAAAGAAATGAAGACAGCCTAAGAGATCTCTGGGACAATATTAAATGCAACAACATTCACATTATAGGGGTCCCAGAAGGAGAAGAGTGAGAGAAAGGACCAGAGAAAATATTTGAAGAGATTATAGTCAAAAACTTCCCTAATGTGGGAAAGGAAATAGCTACCCAAGTCCAGGAATCACAGAGAATCCCAGGCAGGATAAACCCAAGGAGAAACACGCCAAGACACACAATAATCAAACTGACAAAAATTAAAGACAAAGAAAAATTATTGAAAGCAACAAGGGGAAAACGACAAATAACATACAAGGGAAGTCCCATAAGGTTAATAGCTGATTTCTCCGCAGAAACTCTACTGCCAGAAGGTAGTGGTACGATATATGTAAAGTGATGAAAGGGAAGAACCTACAACCAAGATTACTCTACCCGGCAAGGATCTCATTCAGATTCAATGGAGAAATCAAAAGTTTTACAGACAAGCAAAAGCTGAGAGAATTCAGCACTACCAAACCAGCTCTACAACAAATGCTAAAGAAACTTCTCTAAGTGGGAAACACAAGAGAAGAAAAGGACCTACAAAAACAAACCTGTAACAATTAAGAAAATGGTAATAGGAACATACAAATCGATAATTACCTTAAACGTGAATGGATTAAATGCTCCAACCAAAAGGCACAGGCTCGCTGAACGGATAAAAAAACAAGACCCATATGTATGCTGTCTACAAGAGACCCACTTCAGACCTAGGGACACATTCAGACTGAAAGTGAGGGGATGGAAAAAGATATTCCATGCAAATGGAAATCAAAAGAAAGCTGGAGTAGCCATACTCATATCAGATAAAATAGACTTTAAAATAAAGAATGTTACAAGAGACAAGGAAGGACACTACATAATGATCAAGGGATCAATCCAAGAAGAAGATATAACAATTATAAATATATATGCACCCAACATAGGAGCACCTCAATACATAAGGCAACTGCTAACAGCTATAAAAGAGGAAATCGACAGTAACACAAAAGTAGTGGGAGATTTTAACACCTCACTTACACGAATGGACAGATCATCCAGACAGAAAATTAATAAGGAAACACAAGCTTTAAATGACACAACAGACCAGATAGATTTAATTGATATTTATAAGACATTCCATCCAAAAACATCAGATTACACTTTCTTCTCAAGTGCACATGGAATAGTTTCCAAGATAGAACACATCTTGGTTCACAAATCAAGCCTCGGTAAATTTAAGAAAACTCAAATCAGATCAAGCATCTTTTCCAACCACAATGCTATGAGATTAGAAATCAATTACAGGGAAAAAATGTAAAAAATCACAAACACATGGGAGGCTAAACAATACATTACTAAATAACCAAGAGATCACTGAAGAAATCAAAGAGGAAATCAAAAATACCTAGAGAAATATGACAATGAAAACACGACGATCCAAAACCTAATTCTAAGAGGGAAGTTTATAGCAATACAATCCTACCTCAAGAAACAAGAAAAATCAAATAAACAATCTAACCTTACACTTAAAGGAAGTAGAGAAAGAAGAACAAACAAAACCCAAAGTTAGCAGAAGGAAAGAAATCATAAAGATCAGAGCAGAAACAAATGAAATAGAAACAAAGAAGAAATAGAAAAAAAAACAATAAAACTAAAAGCTGGTTCTTTGATAAGATTAAAAAAAAAAATGTTAAACCTTTAGCCAGACTCATCAAGAAAAAGAGGGAGAGGACTCAAATCAATAAAATTAGAAATGAAAAAGAGGTTACAGTGGACACCACAGTAATACAAAGCATCCTAAGAGACTACTACAAGCAACTCTATGCCAATAAAATGGACAACCTAGAAGAAATGGAAAAATTCTTAGAAAGGTATAACCTTCCATGACAGAACTAGGAAGAAATAGAAAATATGAACAGACCAATCACAAGTAATGAAATCGAAACTGTGATTAAAAATCTTCCAACAAACAAAAGTCCAGGACCAGATGGCTTCACAGGTGAATTCTATCAAACATTTAGAGAAGAGCTAACACCCATCCTTCTCAAACTCTTCCAAAAAATTGCAGAGGAAGGAACACTCCCAAACTCATTCTATGAGACCACCATCACCCTGATACCAAAACCAGACAGAGATACTACAAAAAAAGAAAATTACAAACCAATACCACTGATGAATACAGATGCAAAAATCCTCAACAAAATACTAGCACACAGAATCCAACAACACATTAAAAGGATCATACACCATGATCAAGTGGGATTTATCCCAGGGATGCAAGGATTCTTCAATATATGCAAATCAATCTATGTGATACACCATATTAACAAACTGAAGAATAAAAACCATATGATCATCTCAATAGATGCAGAAAAAGCTTCTGCAAAATTCAACACCCATTTATGATAAAAACTCTCCAGAAAGTGAGCATAGAGGGAAACTACCTCAACATAATAAAGGCTATATATGACAAACCCACAGCAAACATCATTCTCAATGGTGAAAAACTGAAAGCATTTCCTCTAAGATCAGGAACAGGACAAGAATGTCCACTCTCACCACTATTATTCAACATAGTTTTGGAAGTCCTAGCCATGGTGATCAGAGAAGAAAAAGAAATAAAAGGAATCCAAATCAGGAAAGAAGAAGTAAAACTGCCACTGTTTGAAGATGACATGATACTATACATAGATAATCCTAAAGATGCCACCAGAAAACTACTAGAGCTAATCAATGAATTTGGGAAAGTAGCAGGATACAAAATTAATGCACAGAAATCTCTTGCATTCCTATACACTAACAATGAAAGATCAGAAAGAGAAATTAATCCCATTCATCACTGCAAGAAAAAGAATAAAATACCTAGGAATAAACCTACCTAAGGAGGTAAAAACCTGTACTCAGAAAACTGTAAGACACTGTTGAAAGAAATCAAAGATCACACAAACAGATGGAGAGATATACCATGTTCCTGGATTGGAAGAATCAATATTGTAAAGATGAGTATACTACCCAAAGCAATCTACAGATTCAATGCAATCCCTACCAATTACCAGTGGCATTTTTTACAGAACTTGTACAAAAAATCTTAAAATTTGTATGAAGACACAAAAGACCCCGAATAGCCAAAGCAGTCTTGAGGGAACAAAACAGAGCTGGAGGAATCAGATTCCCTGACTTCAGACTATACTGCAAAGCTACAGTAATCAAGACAATATGGCACTGGCAGAAAAAAAGAAATATAGATCAATGGAACAGGATAGAAAGCCCAGAGATAAACCCACACACCTATGGTCAACTAATCTATGACAAAGGAGGCAAGGATATACAGTGGAGAAAAGACAGTCTCTTCAATAAGTGGTGCTGGGAAAACTGGACTGCTACATGTGAAAGAATGAAATTAGAACAGTCCCTAACACCATACACAAAAATACATTCAAAATGAATTAGAGACCTAAATGTAAGACTGGAAACCATAAAACTCTTAGAGGAAAACATAGGAAGAACACTCTATGACATAAATCACAGGAAGATCCTTTTTGACCCACCTCCTAGAGAAATGGAAATAAAACCAAAAATAAACCAATGGGACCTAATGAAACTTCAAAGCTTTTGCACAGCAAAGGAAACCATAAACAAGACGAAAAGACAACCCTCAGAATGGGAGAAAATATTTGCAAATGAAGCAACTGACAAAGGATTAATCTCCAAAATTGACAAGCAGCTCATGCAGCTCAATATCAAAAAAACAAATAACCCAATCCAAAAATGGGCAGAAGACCTAAATGGACATCTCTCCACGAATACACACAGATGGCCAAGAGGCATATGAAAAGCTGCTCAACATCATTAATTATTAGAGAAATGCAAGTCAAAACTACAATGAGGTATCACCTCACACCAGCTAGTATGGGCATCATCAGAAAATCTACAAACAACAAATGCTGGAGAGGGTGTGGAGAAAAGGGAACCCTCTTGCACTGTTGGTGGGAATGTAAATTGATACAGCCACTATGGAGAACAGTATGGAGGTTCCTTAAAAAACTAAAAATAGAATGACCATATAACCCAGCAATCACACTACTGGGCATATACCCAGAGAAAACCATAATTCAAAAAGACACATGCACCCCAATGTTCACTGCAGCACTATTTACAATAGCCAGGTCATGGAAGCAACCTAAATGCCCATCAGCAGACGAATGGATAAAGAAGATGTGGTACATAGATACAATGGAATATTACTCAGCCATAAAAATGAACGAAATTGGGTCATTTGTAGAGACGTGGATGAACGTAGAGACTGTCATACAGCGTGAGGTAAGTCAGAAAGAGAAGAACAAATATCGTATATTAACGCATATATGTGGAATCTAGAAAAATAGTGCAGATGAACCAGTTTGCAAGGCAGAAATAGAGACACAGATGTAGAAACAAACATATGGACACCAAGGGGGGAAAGTGGCGGGGGGAATGAATTGGGAGATTGGGATTGACATGTATACACTAATATGTATAAATAGATAACTAATAAGAACCTGCTGTATAGAAAATAAATAAAATAAAATTCAAAAATTCAAAAAAAAAACCTTTCCAGTATAACTGCAAATGCACACATGCACATGCACACAAATACACACACACACACACCCCTGCACATGTGTGGTCACAGGGGACCATGGCAGGAATCTCATTACTAGAAACCAGGAGTGTCTGGGGCTGAGTGGGACCAGAAATTAAGATCAATTCAACTGTGAGCTACTCAGAGTTGACCTACCCTACAAGGATGAATCCCAGAGTCTTTAACTAGGCTGACCTTCAGCCAGAGACACACTAGCTCAACCTGCAAGAGTTCAGAGACGTTGTAAAACATTAAAATATCCCCATTATCAAATGGCTTTGAGGCACATGAAGAACATGAAAGATTCAAATCAAAGGCTAAAATTCAATTTAAAATCCGAAGGCTCTACTTTTTTACAAGAACAAACCATCAAGCAAACAGTAAAATAATATTTCCTACATATTTCACAGACATGGAGAGACACTGACTTCAGTGGGGTTGGCTGGAGGCTGTGCATCACAGCAGAGTCTACAGGGTACTTAGGCTTATGTTTATCTGCTGTCTGATTAGAAATGCCTTTCTCAATGTACACTGATGGCCCACAACAATCTCTCAGTAAATGTTAACTATTATTGTGATTACCAATGCTAACTGTGATAACCTGAAATCAAATATAAAGTGATCTGTATATAAAGTGATTTGCCCCCCACCTCTGTGTCCAGACCTAGTTCTCTAAATGGGGTGGGCAAAGCTTTTGTCATGGGGAAGGACGCTGTCAAAGGGAAGCCTAGGCCAGGCAGGAGAAGGCAGGCAACCCTGTCTAGGACGAATGGATGAGTTCCCAGCAGTTTGCCAGCCCAATAGCCATGAACTGGAAACCAACTAATTGGGAGAATCCTAGAATTGCTACTACTGTCCTCCAAGTCTCACCCAGTCACAATACCCAGAATTGTCCCTATGGATATTTAAGTTAGCTCAGAGAGCTGCCACCAGGTGGCGCCACAACAAGGCTGTGACCAAAAGTCCAACCCAGAAGCTCAATTGTTTAATTCATTAACCTCACCATTAAGGAACTTCATATTTGGTAGAACCAACATATTGGGGCCCCATTTATGGTATTATGGCTATTGTGTTATGATAACTTTTAAGAGTGAAGGAGACTCTATAATAATGTTGGAGCAAAAGACATAAACCGAAACTATTCAGGTCAAATAGGATATATAAGTCACCCTAGTTATGGCAAGGTTTACACTTTATTATTACTACTACTACTACCACAACTGTTTTATACCATAATATTGCTTTGAAGTTATTTGTGATACACACAAACATACATGTAAACTGCATGTTAAAATGCCAACTTCGTGCTAATGCCTAAGTGTCTACAGCTTATTAACCCTAGAAAATGAGAGCATTGCATACGCAAGCTTGAGAAACAAATATCCCCAAACCATTCCGAAGAGACAGAAAAGTCCTACTTCTTCATTCCCCACCACGTGTCACGCCAGCTCAACCTGTATCCCGCTATTTCTGATATTGGGCTCTGTGGGGAGTCAGGAGTCTATAGGACAGACCAGGCCAGTTTTGGTGGCTTCTCAACCCTCACTTTCATCCAGCAACGTGCATCCTATTAGGAAATGTACCTGAACAGTCTCCTGGAATTGCTAGGTTTTCAAAGTGTGTTCCCAAACATAAGAGTTGAGATGGTGACACAAGTGGAAGCAGGGGCTGCTAGGTTATTTAGAATCAGATTGGTGCCCACGCTCCACGGAACACAGAAATGTGGTGGCACACTCAGCATTTACTGGCTGTCTTTCTTATTTTCCTTTTGCTTCATTTTCTTCACTTCTTTAATTTAAATGTTTATTGCAGCACCTATACATTTTTAAAATAAATACTCGGTTACTTGAATATTTGATATCATGTAGAAGAAGTTGACAACTGATACTATTTTCTCATTTTCCATCTCAAAATTGGGTAGAGATGGGCTGTCTGAAACTGAGCCTAATTATTACACAGGTCATCTTCCTACAGTTAACAGAAAATGTTTTTGCAACGTCACACTCATGAGAGGGGGAATCCAATAAATAGCTGACCTAATACTATATTCTAGAAAATATCAAACATATAGAACAGATAGTAACTCAACTACATTTACTCTTATTCCCCTACAGTCCTGATCATTTGGTTTCTGAATCAGTAAGTACTTTCCATGGACACATGGGTGTCACCTGCCTTGTTTGCATCTTTGGCTCTGTGCCATCATCATTAGAAATCTTTGCAATTTCCCCTTTTTTTCCATTTCTGCATGTATTGAGAGTAGACATAGATTGCCAAATTCTTTTGTAGGAAATGGGAAAGATATGAGAGCAACTTAAGTGTCCGTCAATGGGTGAATGGATAAAGAAGATGTGGTCTATACATACAATGGAATATTACTCAGACATGAAAAAGGTAGGAAATCAGACAACATGGATGGGCCTTGAGGGCATTATGCTAAGTGAAATAAATCAGACGGATACTATATGATCTCAAAAAACTAACAAACAAACAAAGGAGCTCATAGATACAGAGAACACATTGGTGGCTGCTGGGGTCAGGGGTCGGGGGGTGGATGAAATGGGTGAAGGGGGTCAAAAGGTGGAAACTCAGTTACAAAATAAATGTCATGGGATGTAATGTGCAGCATGGTGACTACAGTTAATAAGATTGTATTATATATTTGAATGTTGCTAAGAAAGTAGATCTTAAAAGTCCTCATCACAAGAAAAAAAATTTTTGTAACAACGATGGATGGATGTTACCTAGACTTATTATGGTGATCATTCAGAATAGATACAAGTATCAAATTATTATGTTGTACACCTGAAACTCATATAAGGTTTTTGTCAATTATACCTCAAAAAACAGATAAATTACCATTAAAAAAAAATGGAGAGACGAGGCCTTTTGTAAGCGATGGGAAAGCTAGTTTTTTCTTTGGATAACAACTTTCTTATTTCACCAGGTGCCTTTGGCATTGAAAAATGGCTGAAAAGAAGAAAGGGAAACTTACTGAAAGATATCACTATATCCATCCATAAATAATTATTGATTAGTATAATGAGGCTTTATGTGAGAGTGGAAACTCACAACAGACTGAGTTATCTCAAGTCGAGGTGGATTGCCAGAGTCAACATCAATTCTTTTTCTCACAACTGTAAAATGAGTCGACTAGGACCCACTCCACCAAGGAATAAAAAAGACATGGCAACACTTGGGTCTATGACATTCCTTTCACCAAGACCTCTTTATTCCATAAAGTTTATACTTTATGGAATAAAGTTGCATTTTGTTTATTTTTCTAAGTGGCACATCATAGAAACTGTCATACTTGATCAGTGCCTTTGGAGAAATATGAAAGCCTCACACTCACATCTGTGCAGCAGGACTGAGCAGGGAGAAATCGGGAAGATTAGGCAGAGAGCTTTCATGCTGAGATCCCCCAGCTGTGTGAAAAACCAAGCCTACTGAACACGAAACACCACACCATGAAAATAACTCTGCAACCAGGAAGGAAAGAAAAGGAATAAATGCCCCCAGCAAAGCACACCCCAGCAAGCAAACCCAACTTGGTTGCATTTCAAAAAATTCATTACCATCCTCTCCAAGCTCCATTACATTCCTCTGCCTCAGCTGCTCTTTACCCAAGTTCTGCTGCCTCATTTTTCTTTATTGATTAAATGGTAATGAAACAGAACAGGACCCTATGGTCCTTCCCCGCCATGTCCTCTGCCTGCCTTTCGTCTGTAGAAAAACTTTTAGCCAAAGAATAAGTTTAATCAGAGAAGTGAGAAAATGCAGAAGCAAAGGAAAGCAGGCAAACAGGGCAAAATAATAATGTTTAGTCAGTAAGCAAAGTCAAGGACCTTTAGTTCCTCCTCAAGGGCTACAGATAATATTCTGAGCCATATCCTGTGAGCTGTCTTATAGATACTGAAACCCTCACCAGGTGGAAGAAGTTAACTACATGATGACCAGACTGTAGCAATGACATAAGCTGCCACAATTCCGAGAGCTGGCCTCAAGGAAATGGGAAAAAAATGACCCTGTAACTGAAGACTAACTGTACTTAAAGCAATCAAGATGATGCTGGTCAGACCACCCCATGACCAGTTTCAAGACGACTGTCAGAGCTGACTGTGCTGTTTCTGCATGTAACCCCCTCTCTCTGCCTACAAAAGCTTTTGCCCACTGATGGTCAGTGGGGGAGTTGGCCTTTGTGAAACTGTGCACCTCAGATTGGGACCTGAACCCACGTGCGGGGACTCGAACTCGGTCAAAACCCATGGTCTTCCAACTGTGATCACACACCTGGTTTCAGGACTTAATGAAGCTCAGGTTCTTGATGTCTCATCGCAGAAAGAATTTGGTGAGAGACAAAGTGATAGGTAAGAAGTGGATTTATTTAGAGAGAAACACACTCCAGAGACAGAGTGTGGGCGATCTCAGAAGGTGAGAAAGGCACCAGGGTATGGGGTTGTCAGTTTTTATTGGGGTGGGTAATTTCATAGGTAACTAGTGAGAGGAGTATTCCAGCTATCTCGGGAAGGGGTGGGGATTTCCAGGAATTGGGCCATTGCCCACTTTTTGATCCTTATGGTTGGCCTTGGGACTGTCATGGTACCTGTGAGTGTGTCACTTAGCTTGCTGATGTGTTACAGTGAGCGTATACTGAGGCTCAAGGTTTAGTGGAAGTTGACTTGTCTGCCATCTTGGGCCCATTTGGTTCTAATCAGTTTATGTCATGTCCTCGGGCTATGTCATTCTTTCAAAGGTTGTGTCCTGCTCCCTTCCCTCCTGTTTCACTTGGACACGAGTCTGCCCTCCCCACCCTTGGTTGCTGGCCTCCAAAATACAGCAAACTTTCCTTTCCACCAACCTCGCTTCTTTATTGGCTTTAGAGCTGCGAGCAGTAACACTTTACTTCTTTGTATAAATCAAAAGTTTACCTAAAACAGGATTTGGGCTTTCAACATTGTTAGCCATAAACCTAAAAAGCTTTTTTATTGTTTGAAGCCTCTGTGCTAGCCAATGTAGCAGCCAACAGCCACAGGGGACCATCTACCTTAAAAGGAATTATAATAAAATACCATTACAAATTCAATTGCTCAGTTGCACGGGCCACATTTCAAGTACCCAACCACACATGGCTAGTGGCTGCCACATTGCCCAGTGTAGACACAGAACCTTTCCATCTCTGCAGAAAGTTCTCCAGGCAATGGAAGGATTACAGAACTCAGCTTCCACTATGCAGCTGGTTTATATTGCTGTAAGTTTTCTGACACTCTGAGAACCTACCTTCCCTGTTGTTTGGTTGAGTTCCTGATATTACTACTAATGTGGACTCAGATGCCAGAAATTCCCCGGGGCCTAGGTGACTCAGGTTTAGAAACTGTGTTCATTCTGGCAGGCTATGAGGCCTCTGCTTTATTTGGGACGCAAAAGAATATTTCCTAATCTTTAAAGTAGGCTCCCAAGGTCATTGTCATGGTTAATTTTGTGCATCAGCTGGATCATAGGATGCCCAGATTAGTTCTAGGTGTGTCTGTCAGGGTGTTTCCCAATGAGATTAACAGTTGAATGGAGACTCAGTAAAGTGGATGGCCCTCCCCCCACGTGGGTGGGCGCCATCCAATCCATCAAGGGCCTGAATAGAGCACAAGTGGAGGAAGGAGGGATTCACCCCTTTAATCCTGAGCTGGGACATAAATCATCTTCTCCTGCCCTTGGCCTGGGATTTATGCCATAGGCTCAACTGGTTCTCAGGCCTTTGGACTCAGACTGCATTATACTACTGCCTTTCCTGGTTCCCCAGCTTGTGGATGCCAGATCGTGGGACTGATACCGAGCAGGACCCTGTGGGGCTCCTGGGCACAGAAGCCTTTCTGTCCCCCGTTTCTTGTTTGTAGGAAATAGGCTTCAGCTTCCAAGACCTTTTCCAAGTTCCAAGGAGCAGGTTCAAACAGTTGCTAATCAGGGAAGGGAGGGGATGCAGCGACAAGGGAGGAGCCCTTGTCAAGAAACAACGGTGCAGCCTTGGGACAGGGTCCTGGTTCCGCCTCACGGGATGCACATGACAATATCTCTGAACCCTTCAGCAGAACTAAAACAGCTCCAACAAATGGAAGACGTTAACTGCTTGATGAAGCATTGTCTATTCCAGAGAGGTCACAGTTTGATGACCTCGAGAACCACAGAAGCTCACCAGAAGACCACCTGAGGCCAGGTTAAAGGACTACAGTCCCAGCACACACCCTGATGCTTGTCAGCAACCCCGCCCTTGAACCATTGCTATAAATGCGGTTGGGACATACAGTTTTTGAAGGCACGAGCCCGCTGTGTCCCCCTTTGCCTGGCAAAGCAATAAAACTGTTCTTTTCTACTTCACCCAAAACTCTGTCTGTGAGATTCGATTCAGCGCTGGTGCACAGAGGCCAAGTTTTCGGCATGAGAACTTCTCCGCAACCTTATCTCGTGAGCCAATTGCAATCACCCTTCTCATCACAGTTAAGTGTGTGCTTCACTCAACCCCCTGGAACAGCTCATCCGTGAACTTCCTCAGCCCTGCCTGACCTTCCCAGATGATACGCACGCAGGCCTTTCGCCCTGGAAAGGGCACAAGCACCAACTAGCGCCTAGCCGTTGGAAGGGGTCACACTTCCACTCTTTGAAGTACAGCAAAGATGATGCCAAGGATAAACAGGATAAGGACGAACAGAGACTACTTGGGGGCAGCCAGACCTCCAGCTTGTTTCCCTGGGGGACGGAAGGGTCTGGTCTGGTCTGTTAGGACTTTCTGTACACTTATTAAACAAGAACGATGACTGTCCCCAGAACTTGTCACCTCTTGAGGCTCTTATTTCTTCCTGAGATTTATTGTATATTCTGCAGCGAGTGGGTTCAGACAGATAAACGCTGGCTCTCAGCTGATCCACCCAGGGGCCAGGCCTCGAGTCAGTGACCCGGTCGGCCTCCCCATTTGATGGGCATCATGTCCAGCCACTGCTAATAGATAATAATTGGTTGGTTATTTTCAAAGCTAAATATTCAGAATAATCTAACAGACTCTCACATAACCACATGGGCACACAAGGTTTTCATAACCTTCTCAACACGAGAGCTCACATTTCTTCTACCCATTCCAACCACCCACTGACAACCAGCCAGCACTTAAATTGGAACAAAAAGATGAAAAGATGGACCCACTACTTGCAGTATTTTTAAAAAACTATTGCCGCTGTCTTTTCCACACTAGAGGCCTGTGTTTTGAATTTTAATATATATATTCATCTACTTTATGCTCTGTTGCTCCTTTTAATCTTAATTTCTTTTCTTTGTCTCCTATTTATAGACCCAAATGTTCCATATTGAAAAGCTAGTTCAAAGGCCAATCTTTAAAAAGAGAAACAAAATATATTTTTGAAAAATTACATAAAACACTGGAGATGAAATCAACAGGCTCATGTTCCACTGATTGAAATGCAAAATAATACAAGATTTCTGGGAAGCAGTTTCATCCAGCCCAATCAATGGCTTCAAAGTCATTCAAAACCTTTGACCTAATTAACACCTCTATTTCTGGGGAGCTAGCCTAAAAAGCCGATAGTGCCACAAAGGTCTCTGCCCAGGGATGTTCATCACAGTATTATTTATGATACTGAAAAGCCAGGGAGGGGAACTGAAATGTTTAAGAGATCCATCTCCATTTCACAGACAAGGAAAGTGAGGTTCCTAGATATTTCTACAGCGCTGTGGTAGGCATCAGACCAAACTGTACATATTGTTTGTAAAGGGTCACTTACTATTTCTCTTAAATTTCCCTCCCCTCCTCTGCCATGCTAAGATCTTTAGGGGGCAAAATTGTATTTTACTTATCTTGGGTCCCCTGAAGCTTTACCCACTGTCCCCAAGACAGCAAAGGACAAATGAGTGTCTGGTATGGGCCAGCCTGGAATAGAATGCATTCTGACATTCCTGAGACCACAAAGTATTTGGAGCTGGGATCGAACATTTAAGTGAGAATCACAAGAATGAGTCAAATTAAGTGACTTGGAAAACTGTCAGACATTACAACACATTATAATCCAATTTCCTAATGGAAGTTGTAGACGGGCTGCCAGAAGAGGTATTTCAATATAAAGCGCTGAAAAGCCCTGACTGTGTATCTCAGAGATGCCTCAGCACGGGGAAACAGGCTGCCGGATTTTCTTCATCTCTCTTTAGCGGGAACCCGCGTGATACGACGAAGCAGATTCAAGCTCCAAAAGGATGCCCGGGGCTTCCCTGGTGGCGCAGTGGTTGAGAGTCTGCCTGCCAATGCAGGGAACACGGGTTCGAGCCCTGGTCTGGGAAGATCCCACATGCCGCGGAGCAACTAAGCCCGTGAGCCACAACTACTGAGCCTGCGCGTCTGGAGCCTGTGCCCCGCAACGAGAGGCCGCGATAGTGAGAGGCCCTCGCACCGCGATGAAGAGTGGCCCCTGCTTGCCGCAACTAGAGAAAGCCCTCGCACAGAAACGAAGACCCAACACAGCCAAAAATAAATAAATAAATAAAATTTTAAAAATAAAAAAAAATAAAAAAAGGAGATACTGTTCTTTAAAAAAAAAAAAAGAACCCTGTCTTTAAAAAAAAAAAAAAAAGGATGCCCGGGGTATGAACAGACATCCCCCCTTTGATGCTTTGAGACAATAAGTCATTGTTTGGGCTGAACAAGTGCCCCAGGATAGCTCCAAATTGGCGTCCTCTCCTAGCAGGAGAAAGGGGTGGCCCTCTCTGCCGTAACCCCCCTCTGATGCCCTCCCGATGGGGCCCCCCGCTAACAAGGCTGCTCAACGGCGTCCACGCCAGAGTACAGAGGCGCTGAGGCCTTTGTATTAGCCGCCCTGGGGAGAGAGCCTTCGGGAGAGTACTAATTACAAGAGACGGCACATCATTACCCTTTGCCTCCAAAGACCTCCTGCTTCTAGTGAGAGGTGGAACAGCCCCAGCTGTCCCTCCAGCTTCACCGAAATGTCCCCACCCCCACCCCTGCCACCTTATCAGAGAAGAGGGTGCTGGATCAGATGTCTGCCCTGAGCTCCCAGCATCCAGTGATCTTATTTCCTCCTTAATGGAAGATCTGCGCTCCCGATACCGAAAATCATTTAGTCCCTGTGAAGCCAGCCACAAGCTCAGCCAGCTCTTCTCCTGTGGACACTGAACACCAGGCAGAGAAATGATCTCTAACCTTAAAGCATATGAAGATGGCCTGAAAGCAGAGCAGGAGAGCAGGAGAACGACTCTTTGTGACTTTGTGATGGAAGGCTTGCGCCGGCACCATGGTGAGCTGTGTTTCAAGAAGGTATTTCAACATTTGAAGGCTGTAACTGTCTTTTTCTTTTTTACAATATTATATTAGTTTCAGGTGTACAGCACAGCGGTTCAGTATTTTTACAGATTATACTCCATTAAAAGTTATTAGAAGATAACAGCTTTAATTCCCTGTGCTGTACACTATATCCTTGTTGCTTATCTATTTTACACATAGTAATTTGTACTTCTTAATCCCATACCCCTAACTTGTCCCCCCCGCCTGATAACCACTAGTTTGTTTTCTATATCTAGAAGCCCGTTCCTATTTTGCTATACACATTCGTTTGTATTATTTTTTAGATCTGCATATAAGTGATATGGATCAGAACGCTCGTGGTTCAAATACTGAACAGTTATTTCACACTTACTGCTATGGACTGAATGTTTGTGTCCCCCCCAAGTTCATATGTTGAAACCTAATCCCCCATGTGATGGTACTTGGAGGTGGTGCTTTTGGGAGGTGATTAAGTCATAAAGGTGGGGCCTTCATGATGGGATTAGTGCCCTTATAAAGGGATCCCCTCAGAGCTCCCTTCTCCCTTCAGCAAGTCAGGATCCAGGGAGACAACAGTCATCTGTGAACCAGACACTGAGTCTACTGCCGCCTTGATCTAGGACTTCCCAGCCTCCAAACTGTGAGAAGCAAATGTTTGTTATTTAAGCCATCCACTCCGTGGTATTTTGTGCTATAGCAGCTGGAATGGACTAAGACATGTAATGGATGAAGCAGCTGGAAGGGACTCTAGACCAGGTGCCCTGGTAACTGCTTTATAAGCATGATCTCATTTAATTTTCACAACAACCCTGTGAGGTAGGTGCTATCATTATCTTTGAAGTGAGAGAGGTTAAGTAACTTACCCACTCAGACAGTAAGCAGTGGAGCCAGTGTTCAGGCCCTAGCCAAGCTTTTAGCAATGCCAAGGACCAGTCCTAAAGGGAGGTCCTGTTGATTTGACCAGATCATCCCTCAGGGTTGCCCTGGGCTCAGGTGGTCTACTCAACCAGAAGCACCCAGAGAACAGAAGAACCAGAGGTGGCCTTTCAACATTTGAAGACTGTAGCTGTCTTGATGCCATTTGAATGAAGGACACAGTGCTTTACAGTTGCCGAGGGAGAGATGCTAGAAGAGCTTTTGTCTTCTCTGCCTGTATAAATCCTGTCCTTTTTTAGACTGTCTTCCCCTCCGGGAGGTGGTCATGAGCATCTATGGGGGCACATACAGAGATGTGCAGAGTCCAACCTGCACAACTCTACCTAGAGGCTCTGAACTTAGATCTTCAAAGCCCAACTCCAATCCCATGTGTGTTATGAAGGCTTCCTTAGTTGTCCTTGTGGAGATGAGGGGAGACAGTGATGGGACCCAAAGTTCTGGGCTGGGAGCTAGTGGACATTGTTCTAGCTGTGCTTCTGCTGAGTGTACACTGGAGTGACCCTAGACAAATCATTTGACTTTCCCGGACCTCAGTTTTATCTCTGGAAAATAAAGGAGTGGAACTAGATGAGTCTAAAGGTACTGCCAGCTCAAAAGCTCTATTAACCTGTCTCTTTCGAGCTCAAAATTTTTGTAACTTAGTACTTAATATACATTATCTTATACAGCATCATTATTTCCACACATATCTATTTCTATCATATTTCTCTAAAATTTGTGAGTTTCTGGTAGGCAGGGTCTCTCTAGATTCTCAATTGAAACAATGATTTTTGATGTTCAGAGTCCCATTGTCCACAGATAACCTTGTATCTGACCTATTTCCCCTGTGTCTAGAACTCCACTGTCATCATGGACACAACCAAGTGAAGCATTCTGGGAAAAATAGAAAGGAAGGAAACCAGCTGTGATTTTTAAAAGTCTTCTTTGTATTGTGCCTAAATGTAAACAAAGAACATAGCCCCTTGCTAATTTATACTCAAATATCATAATTTGTAAGGCAGAATCACACCAATAAAGCTAATAGGTATATAATAAAAAGCACATTATCCCAATTTTTTGTAGTTTATTATTGTGGCTGAATTAGAGCAGGCATGATGAACCAGGTCACTTCATTAGATTAGATTTCAGATAAAAGAATGTGAGAATTTTAAAATGCCAACAGTTAGATGGTTGAAATGACACAATAGCAGCCAGTGAAGCAGGAAAAAGGTAGATGCCATCAGCTCCAGAAGCCTTTGTCTTGACTTTAATGGAAAAGCCATGGAAAATAAATACATCCCAGGGGTTCAAAAGTTATTTTAAATTCCATCTGTATACGTAAGTGAAAAACAAGCCAGCCCCTCAAATAATTAAAGCCATCAATATGAACTACTCAGGTTTGAAAGGGACCAATATTTCTTACTCATAAAAAATGTAATAGTATGTGCAATTTGTTTTTGTTTTTTGTTTTTTTTTTTTGCCGTCTGCTACTTGAATTGCAAGGTATGGTTGAAAAGTTAATATAACACCAGAATATCATTAATAAGACTACTGAATGCCTAATCTTAGCCAAAGCATGAAAGCATGGCTTTCTTTTTTACCGTAACTTTTTTAACTTCATAAACTGAAAGTAACAAGTGTGACTTTATACTTTTTTTTCCCTCTTTTAGAGAAAAAGAGCATTAAGTAAGTGGGAAGAAAAGCAAATTTAATAAAACCGAGTGTAATAACACAGTTCCCTATAGAATACTAGGTCAAGGTGTCCAGCTGTTTCTCCCACTCATGTTGAAAGCTTTTCTTAGAGGTTCTATTTAAAGAGCTTGGTGGAAAGCTTGAAAGGACAGTACAAACACATGAGTGAAAGTCTGTATTAACCAATCAGTCGGTAAATTCACCAAGTTTTGCCAAAGAACAAGGAAAGCCTACTGTGAAATTAACCATTCCCACTATTTAAGAATTTAGTCATGGGAGTCTCAGTGGCTACTTTCCACGCCTCCCAGCTGCCTTGCATCCTTACCTGGAAAGCCTTACCATCCTGGGCAGGTCATTTCAGTGTCTTCTTTTTAAAACTCTTTTTGCTAACATTGCGTTACCCATTGGGAAAAGAAGTTCAACCTTGTTCTGACAGTGGTATCTAAGGCCACAATCTGCTGCTTTGGGACATGAACTCTGTGTTTAGGCTTAGGAAACCCACCAGCTTCGCATAAACTGTGGTTATTCCGAGTTCCCTCCAGAATTCTGAGATATGCTGAACAAGTATTTACCCCATTGTTACCATTCATGATGATATAGACTTCAAACATCATCAAACTCCCTTTGATTTTCTCCCCTCTTCATAAACACCCCAACATTTTCAGGCTCCTTCTTGGTTTCTTTATCTTCTTGAGGTAAAATGACAGGAATCACACCCACCCCCCCATCCCAAGTAGGGATACGACCTGGTTTTGCTCGAAAGGAAAATAGACTTTTGGTTTTTCAAAAATACCTTTGGTCAGGGGAAAAGGATGCTTCAAGTTCTTTAAAGAGTCTATAAATTATCAGTCTGTACCAACTACCAAATCACCAGCAAGGCTTCCTCCTTGGTGAGATGACAGATCCCACAGAAAAGGACCAATTCCCTAAACTCTGTGTATCCAGAACCTCCTTCTATATGTTCCCCCTTTTCCCACATTCCTACCCTTTCTTTAGTTCTTTCACATCCATTTCCTGAGTGTCTACTATGTGCCTGAAACATAACTGGCTGCCAAGGACACAGGAACGTGCTCGGAACTCTTCCCCAAAATCCGTCCACAGGATTTCCTAAGTGTTACCTTCACTTCCTCACTTTTCTGTCATTACACCTGATGCACTCATCTTTTTGTTTAAACATTTTACTATACAGAATAAGTTTTCAAAATGAATATGCACTCTACCCTGTAGACAACGTAAAAGATGTCAAAGGAAATAATCCTAAGCACTGGTCCTTAGCGGACCCATGGTTCCCACTCTGGACCACCCAGCAGGGCTGACAGGTGGTGGCCTGCACGGGAGCACCTGGTCACATCCAGCTCTCTACAGTCTGGGCCCCCCCCACCCCTGGGACAGGGCTCTATCCATCTACCAGAAGGACCACCTATGGAAATTCTCACAAAGGTGCTTTGTAGGCTAGCAGGGTCTTCTCCAAAATTGTCATCATTTATCTCTACTCTCTCCTTTTCTTTTGCAATCCATATCCAATCATTTCCCCAATTCCATGACAACTTAGTTGGTTTAAATTGGCGTGAAATAAAGTTGAAGATTTTCCTAAAGATCAGACACACAGATCTTCTTTCACCAAGTAGGCATAGTTGTCTAAATGCTCATTAACTGACCCAAATCAGAACCCAAAACTGCTGAGTTACCTTCCCTAGGGTTAAACTGCTGGGATTCAGTCAAAATGACAAAGCACCATTTCCACCACCAACATCATCACTCTTTACATTTGTATAACAAACATTTTAGAGTTTACAAAGTTCTTTTGTATATACTCTCATGCCATCTCATGCAATTCACCTAAATTGTGGTAGGTCATAAGGCTGGATCAAGATGGATCTTAGCTATGGAGTTGCTCATGAAACAAGAAGAGGAAGAAAGGGAAGGGCTAGGAAAATAGGAGGTGAGAGGAAGCCAAAGAATAAGCAAGAGTAAGTCAGATAGGCAGGGCTCAGTCTGTATGACAAAAAGAACTAGGAACAGAATAGTGAAGACAATCTCAAAAGCTAGTGTTCCTACTTTGCATTGTCTGAGCACTGGTGTGAGTTCTCTTTGTGACCGTGGGCACCTTGAGTCTCTGGATTCTTCAAGAACAGCCCCTATCATCTCTGTGAGATGCTTTTGATGAGGACCTGGATGTCCTGGAACCTACATCAGGACCGACGTGTGCGAAACTGGCTAATCCACCACATTCCACAAATATGTACTGAGCACCTACTCTGTGTCAGCATATGCTAACCCCGCCATGAATTTGCAACATGGATATTACTATTCTTATTTTTATTGGGATATTCCTGTTTCTATCCAATGAGGGAACTGTGGCTCAGAAAAACATCTTTCTGAGATGACAGAATGAGGCAGTGATGGACCTGGGAGTCCATCAAGTCTCAGGTTACAAACTCTTGCTCTCTTGACTGAGTTGTGTTGTCCCGTGCGATCCTGTCTCCAATACCTACGTTTATTGCTTTGCTTTTCAAGAATGGAGGAGCAAACGGAGACAGCTAAGCTGGATGGAATACCTTCAGACAGGCGTCCTGAGAGCTTCTGAGGGGCTGAGGGTAGGCAGGCGGGTGCTTGTGGATGTCCACAGTCCAGACTCAGTCCAGGAACAAAACCTGACTGTGGGGAGGAGGGCATCGGGTTTGGGTCAGGGCCTGGGTTTTTAAGATGAATCACATGAGTTTTTCCTGAAGCTCGGAAGTACCAGCAGTCAAGAGGGATGAAAGTATTTTCCCTTTATTTCAAGACAAGAAAGGAAAGTGGAGATTCCTAAGATGAATTTTACATGGTTTATTATGAGTCTCATCACAGATACTATCTGGAGCAAGAGGCTGGTTTTTAAGCCACACTGTCGACTGACTGTGGTGACCACCTGGCCCTGAATGTCCAGGACCTGCATTTTCCTCTGCTGTCAGAACCTAGGTTCTAGTGATTAACACTGGTTTACTCTTATCCTTTAGGGGCCCAAACTGGCCAACACTGACCAACTGCCACTTATCCTCTTCCTCCAAAGACACTGCCCCAACACCAGGTCAATGTGAATTAACTCCATCAAGTCAAGCCTCAAATGCCCCATTTATACCACCTCATCCCAGAAAGCAATTTTAACTTTATTTGTATTACTGATAATGTTATTAATTTGTCATGCCATTCAAAAATAAACATGAATCCTTTCACCTCTGTTAACTGGACAGGGCAATTCGAAATCCTTCCTGGAAATCGACAATCACAGTGCCCTGTGCCACACCCCACCCCATACGCCAAAGGGGGCTCAGCATGGCCCATCCCTACCTCCAGCCTTTCAGCCAATCATTGAATTTGTTTGGTATGTGTGAGCTATATGGCCTCAAAGTCCTCTCATCACTGCTGTGCTCTCTGAAACCTCACCAATTAGAGAAAATTCACTTGAACTGCTTCAAAGCATTCTGATTCTGCAATAAGTGACTTTTAAGGACATATAGACACTACCAAATGTAAAATAGATAGCTAGTGGGAAGCAGCCGCATAGCACAGGGAGATCAGCTCGGTGCTTTGTGACCACCTAGAGGGGTGGGATAGGGAGGGTGGGAGGGAGGGAGACGCAAGAGGGAGGAGATATGGGGGTATATGTATATGTATAGCTGATTCACTTTGTTATACAGCAGAAACTAACACACCACTGTAAAGCAATTATACTCCAATAAAGATGTTAAAAAAAATAAATAAAGTGACTGAAATCAGTGAAGAAGGGAGTGTCAGAACCCAAGGTCCTCCTGCATTGGACCAGCCCGATGAGAGGGCTTCTGAGTGGGCTGCTTGGCGACCTTGGCACTCAGGAAGCAGGCAGAGGGGTTGGAGGAGTTGCCTGGCGGGGGTGGAGAGGGTCCGCACCTCCGGGGCAGGGCACAGCTCATTGAGGTAGGTGTACGGGGCAGGAATCCTACCACGTTGACTGAGGAAAGAAGTCCTGAAGAATAAAGGGGATCATGCAGCCACGGGTGGCAAGATTTAGGCAAAGGGAAGCAAGGCGCCGATCCAGGATCCTGGGTGGGCAGAGCAGAGGCAGGGCTGGTCCAGCGCCGTGGGTGCTGCCCTACTGACCCGAGGGGCCTTAAACCCTCTTGACTAGGCGAGCATTCCTGTCGGAACTTGACTGAGGGCCTGCCCTCTGCAGGTCGGGGCAAACTGCTGCATCTACGGGGGCGGAGGGCTTTCAGGAGGGACACCAAGCAGCGAGTTTTGGCGACAATGGAGGCCTCATATCAGAGTCTGGAGAAACATGGAAAAGGAAGCCTGGGGATGTGGGTGAGATGCCCCAGAGAAGGCGCTGTGTGGGGCAGGTACCAAGGATGGGCTCTCTGACCCCAGTGTGCCGGGGCCAGCCCTGGATGGCGTGATCTGGGGAGACGGATCACAGTATCTTCCTTTCTTCAAACCCAAATCAGTTTGCTGCAGCTCTCAAATCATTACCTTGAAGAAGATTAATGCAGCACTCTCCCTGAATCTGTATTTCTTAACTGGCAGAGTTTTCATGCCAATGATTTTGTTTCCAAACTCCCCCGTGTTACTGGTGGGACGCAGCTGACTATTGAGTAGTGAGGGCCTGGTATACTTTTCTAGACAACAGGCTTAAAAAACGATGGTTGCTTCTCTGAAAGCTGGTTAATTACTTCTTGTGGGTTTTGCTGTCCCTGCCTTCCTAAGAGAGAAGGTGATTGTTCTCTTGCCCACAAGCACACACACATGCCGTATGTGTCCGATGTCTCAATTTTAGTTCAGCAGTGAAGTATGAAATTATTTTTAAATGACATATCTTTCGATATTCAAATGAGAATCAATCTGGCAAGGAAAATTACATGATGCGAATTATTCTTAGTGCATATAAATCAGCTGTGAAATCATCTGAAACTCCTGTGTGTTTGCGTTCTTTACTGGCAGTGCAGAATACTTATCAACAGACCTTAGAAAGCCTCACTTAGCAAAAGTTCTCATTATTTAGAGAACATAGGTTTGCTTGGTGCTCCCTGGTCTGCAAAATACCTAGCCCAGCTTGTGCCCACCATGGAGCATGAATAAAAGAGGTACGTGAGGTTATCCAGTGGTCGAATAATCAGAATCATCCTTTGAGAGCAGAAGATATGAGAATCTGCTTTGAAGAGAGACAGAGATAGAGACACAGAAACTAAGCCATCTGTAACAGTGGATATTCTAAACCAGCAGTAGGAACAGATACTTAGAAATCAGAGCAGAAATAAATGAAATAGAAACAAAGAAAACAATAGCAAAGATCAATAAAACTAAAAGTTGGTTCTTTGAGAAGATAAACAAAATTGATAAGCCATTAGCCAGACTCATCAAGAAAAAGAGGGAGAGGACTCAAATCAATAAAATCAGAAATGAAAAAGGAGAGGTTACAACAGACACCGCAGAAATACAAAAAGCATCCTAAGAGACTACTACAAGCAACTTTATGCCAATAAAATGGACAACCTGGAAGAAATGGACAAATTCTTAGAAAGGTATAACTTTCCAAGACTGAACCAGGAAGAAACAGAAAATATGAACAGACCAATCACAAGTAATGAAATTGAAACTGTGATTAAAAATCTTCCAACAAACAAAAGTCCAGGACTAGATGGCTTCACAGGTGAATTCTATCAAACATTTAGAGAAGAGCTAACACCCATCCTTCTCAAACTCTTCCAAAAAATTGCAGAGGAAGGAACACTCCCAAACTCATTCTATGAGGCCACCATCACCCTGATACCAAAACCAGACAAAGACACTACAAAAAAAGAAAATTACAGACCAATATCACTGATGAATATAGATGCAAAAATCCTCAACAAAATACTAGCACACAGAATCCAACAACACATTAAAAGGATCATACACCATGATCAAGTGGGATTTATCCCAGGGATGCAAGGATTCTTCAATATATGCAAATCAATCAATGTGATACACCATATTAACAAATTGAAGAATAAAAACCATATGATCATCTCAATAGATGCAGAAAAAGCTTTTGACAAAATTCAACACCCATTTCTGATAAAAACTCTCCAGAAAGTGGGCATAGAGGGAACCTACCTCAACACAATAAAGGCCATATATGACAAACCCACAGCAAACATCATTCTCAATGGTGAAAAACTGAAAGCATTTCCTCTAAGATCAGGAACGAGACAAGGATGTCCACTCTCACCACTATTATTCAACATAGTTCTGGAAGTCCTAGCCACGGCAATCAGAGAAGAGAAAGAAATAAAAGGAATACAAATTGGAAAGGAAGAAGTAAAACTGTCACTGTTTGCGGATGACATGATACTATACATAGAGAATCCTAAAACTGCCACCAGAAAACTGCTAGAGCTAATTAATGAATATGGTAAAGTTGCAGGATACAAAATTAATGCACAGAAATCTCTTGCATTCCTATACACTAATGATGAAAAATCTGAAAGAGAAATTATGGAAACACTCCCATTTACCATTGCAACAAAAAGAATAAAATACCTAGGAATAAACCTACCTAGGGAGACAAAAGACCTGTATGCAGAAAACTATAAGTCACTGATGAAAGAAATTAAAGATGATACCAACAGATGGAGAGATATACCATGTTCTTGGATTGGAAGAATCAACATTGTGAAAATGAGTATACTACCCAAAGCAATCTACAGATTCAATGCAATCCGTATCAAATTACCAATGGCATTTTTTACGGAGCTAGAACAAGTCATCTTAAAATTTGTATGGAGACACAAAAGACCCCGAATAGGCAAAGCAGTCTTGAGGCAAAAAAATGGAGCTGGAGGAATCAGACTCCCTGACTTCAGACTATACTACAAAGCTACAGTAATCAAGACAATATGGTACTGGCACAAAAACAGAAACATAGATCAATGGAACAAGATAGAAAGCCCAGAGATTAACCCATGCACCTATGGTCAACTAATCTATGACAAAGGAGGCAAAGATATACAATGGAGAAAAGACAGTCTCTTCAATAAGTGGTGCTGGGAAAACTGGACAGCTACATGTAAAAGAATGAAATTAGAATACTCCCTAACACCATACACAAAAATAAACTCAAAATGGATTAGAGACCTAAATATAAGACTGGACACTATAAAACTCTTAGAGGAAAACATAGGAAGAACACTCTTTGACATAAATCATAGCAAGATCTTTTTTGATCCACCTCCTAGAGTAATGGAAATAAAAACAAAAATAAACAAGTGGGACCTAATGAAACTTCAAAGCTTTTGCACAGCAAAGGAAACCATAAACAAGACAAAAAGACAACCCTCAGAATGGGAGAAAATATTTGCAAATGAATCAACGGACAAAGGATTAATCTCCAAAATATATAAACAGCTCATTCAGCTCAATATCAAAGAAACAAACGCCCCAATCCAAAAATGGGCAGAAGACCTAAATAGACATTTCTACAAAGAAGACATACAGACGGCCACGAAGCACATGAAAAGATGCTCAACATCACTAATTATTAGAGAAATGCAAATCAAAACTACAATGAGGTATCACCTCACTCCTGTTAGAATGGGCATCATCAGAAAATCTACAAACAACAAATGCTGGAGAGGGTGTGGAGAAAAGGGAACCCTCTTGCACTGTTGGTGGGAATGTAAATTGATACAGCCACTATGGAGAACAATATGGAGGTTCCTTAAAAAACTAAAAATAGAATTACCATATGACCCAGCAATCCCACTACTGGGCATATACCCTGAGAAAACCGTAATTCAAAAAGACACATGCACCCCAATGTTCATTGCAGCACTATTTACAATAGCCAGGTCATGGAAGCAACCTAAATGCCCATCAACAGACGAATGGATAAAGAAGATGTGGTACATATATACAATGGAATATTACTCAGCCATAAAAAGGAACGAAATTGAGTCATTTGTTGAGACGTGGATGGATCTAGAGACTGTCATACAGAGTGAAGTAAGTCAGAAAGAGAAAAACAAATATCGTATATTAATGCATGTATGTGGAACCTAGAAAAATGGTACAGATGAGCCAGTTTGCAGGGCAGAAGTTGAGACACAGATGTAGAGAATGGACATATGGACACCAAGGGGGGAAAACTGCGGTGAGGTGGGGATGGTGGTGTGCTGAATTGGGCGATTGGGATTGACATGTATACACTGATGTGTATGAAATTGATGCCTAATAAGAACCTGCAGTATAAAAAAACAAACAAAACAACTAATACTAAACTTTCATTGGGTTATTTGTATGGAAATATGTTAATATAAATGTTTCAGACATAAAAAAAAAAAAAGAAATTAGAAGCTACTTCTTATAAATTTATTTATTTATTTATTTTTGGCTGTGTTGGGTTTTCGTTTCTGTGCGAGGGCTTTCTCTAGTTGCGGCAAGTGGGGGCCACTCTTCATCGCGGTGCGCGGGCCTCTCACTGTCATGGCCTCTCTTGTTGCGGAGCACGGGCTCCAGACGCGCAGGCTCAGTAGTTGTGGCTCACGGGCTTAGTTGCTCCGCGGCATGTGAGATCTTCCCAGACCAGGGCTCGAACCCGTGTCCCCTGCATTGGCAGGCAGATTCTTAACCACTGCGCCACCAGGGAAGCCCGAAGCTACTTCTTAAAATGACATTCAAAATATGATTCTGATCACGTGTGACCCCTTTCCATCCAACCTGTGCTACTCCCACCCCTCCCCCACTCGCTGCAGAATTGGACCACAGCCTTGAATAGGCAAGTCCAGGAGATCACTGGAGTGAATGCATCTTGAGGAGAGAAATATTATTTATTGTTTTCTTGTTGCTTTCAGGGGGTGCTTCCGGTTAGTGGCGATCGCCATGGGGCCCTGAAATTAATAAACTAGGGAGAACCACTGGTCTAGTGACTTCCACTTACCCTGAGAGGAAGACCTCACGGCCCACATTTCCTGGGGGGTCAGGCGCACCCGCTCGGCAAGGCCAGCATGACACCCTCACCCTTGCGCCACCCTTTCTCCATGCGTACCAGGGACACACACTCGCTCCTCCTTCCTTCCCCAAACCTAGGCTGGGGGACACATCCGTGCTTCTCTCTGGGAAGAGCTGCCCTCTGGAAGGTGACAGACTCCAGTTTCGGCGGCTCCGATTATTTTCTTAGGGGTTCTTGGAGAAGTGTTGAGAAGAGCCAAGTGCGATATATGGGCAGAGGCTGACGTGATGAGGAGGGGACCCCCTGGCCACCCTCCAGCTCTGGGTTGAACTCGCCTCTTCAACCCCACGGGCCCATGTATCATGGGGCCCCCTACCGCCCTTGTTCCTGCTAAGGGGCTAGCTGCAAAGATTTTCGGGAACTTCTCTCTAAAGCTGGTCGTTTGCAGCAAGGAGCTTTGCCCTGCGGGCTTTGTGCCGAGGTGACATTTACCGTCCGTTGCTCTGCTTGCGGAAGAGGTCCTGCCCATTTCACCCCCAGGACAGGGTTGCCCTGCTCCCTCTGATGGGAAAAACAAGCCCCTCTCTTCCAAATCCCTGCCCCCCCAAAAGTGTGCAGGAAGCCAACTCCAGAAAAATAGCTCAGTTTCTGAGGAGTGTCTTATGAATCAAGGTCTTTATTTCTCAATGCGGGGCACACACCTGCAGAGCTGCCCATCCTTATCCTTCTGCAACATTGTGTGGCTCCTTTGGGACACCTGCCACTGTGGGATTGTCACTTGTGTACGTGCGGTCTCCCCATCAGACAGAGGCCCTTTGAGAGCCGAGCTGTGTTTACTTGTTTTTTCTTCCCTCACTCCCGCTCCTTAGACCAGGAAGAAAGATCTGGGGTTTAGCCAGTTAAAAGGCTAGTTAACATATTTAAAGGGAAGCGTTTTTGACTGTGAAAGTGGCACCTTGACCAAATTTTGAAATATTTTTCCTGCAAAGAACTTCAATATACCAGCAACTTGCAAGCAAGCCTACGTGGATAAAATTCCAACTGCCGGCTTCGGCCATTCAAGGGCCCGCCCCCATCACTATCCAGAAGCAGCAAAAGATGAAAGAGGAAGCTTAAAAGAGACTCGTACTTATCTCCTGAGAGCATATGACTTTTGATGACAGTCATGTTAAGAGGGAAGACCTGATTAACTTAATTTCACTGGCCTGCAGCTACAGGGAGAGAGGTTGGAAATTTTATCAACTTTACTTGTAAGTCCAACTTGTCACTGATGGAGAGCAGCCCCACAGGAAAGCATGCCTCACAGAGTAAAAGGAAAAGGAAAATTTCCGAGAGGTCTCAAAGAAATGAACCAGCAAACCTGAAATAAATGTGCCCTGCCTTTTCCATTATGATCCCATGTCATCTGAATTATAAGAAGTTCTAAAAGCAAGAGTCTCCAGGGTAAGAGAGTCACCTGACTCCAAAGAGACCTGGCATTCTTGTGAGAAATAGTGGGATGAGTGAAAGGTTAAATATACACCAGGTGAGAGTAAGTTAACAGTATTTTACAAGTGAACATTTTAAAAAATTTGCTGCGAAACATTGAGCCTGAAATAACGGTTACTAAAATCATTGCTTTAAAAATATTATATTTATACCTATATAAGAAATTGGGGGACTTCCCTGGTGGCACAGTGGTTAAGAATCCGCCTGCCAATGCAGGCGACATGGGTTCAAGCCCTGGTCTGGGAAGATCCCACATGCCGTAGACCAACTAAGCCCGTGCGCCACAACTACTGAAGCCCACGCGCCTAGAGCCCGTGCTCCGCAACAAGAGAAGCCACCGCGATGAGAAGCCCGCACACCGCAACGAAGAGTAGCCCCCGCTCGCTGCAACTAGAGAAAGCCCGCGGGCAGCAACAAAGACCAAAAACGCAGCCATAAATAAATAAATAAATAAAATTTTTTTAAAAATAAAAGAAATTGGCATGAGAACTATAGTGAGGCCTCATCCCCGATGCTGATCTCCAACCCCCATCGCCAAGAATGTGGAAATGAGAGAAATGAAACTTTAAAATCAGCGCATAATGGGTGAAAGCAGCGAGATACAGAATTATTTCAAAGCAAGTGACTGGTTCTTAGGGCAGCAAGACAAGTCTTTAATCTGATGGAGGATATTCATATTTCATAGACAAACCACTTGTAATAAACTATAATGGAAAAGAATATGAAAAAGAATAGATATTATATATGAGCTGAATCACTTTGCTGTACACCAGTACACCAGAAACTAACACAACATTGTAAATTAACTATACTGCAAAAAAAAAAAAAAAAGACAAAGCACGTCTTTGTTCCTATGGAGTGGATTATCTATGGAAGCAAGGAACATCGAGGAGAGGGAGGAGAGGGAGGAAGAGGGAGGAAGAGGGAGGAAGAGGGAGGAAGAGGGAGGAGAGGGAGGCCTGTCTCCTTGGCTTTTATAACTGTCTTTTCCCTGTGTGTCTTCCCATGGTCTTTCCTCCGTCTATGTCTGTGTCCCAATGTGCCCTTTTCAGAAGGACACTAGGGGTTAGGTTTTCAACATATGAATTTGGGAGGAGCACAGTACAACCCATGAGAACACACTTAATTCCCTGGTCTCCCTCAGCCCACACATCAAAGCCCTTGTCCAGTACACTGACTGCACCCCGAGGGTCTCTTCATCGCAGTGACTGCCCTTTCTAGGCCTCTGTTGTTTCCTTCCTGTGACCCCCGCCTCCAGACCCTTCATCTACTCTTCACACCTCGACCCAGAGGGCTCACTTGCTATTGCCTTTAAAGCACTTCACTGGGGCCCCCTTACCCTCGAAATGAAATCAGAAGTCCTCATCACAGCTCTGAAGACCTTTCAGGATCTGGGTCTGCATACTGAGCCACATTGCTCGACCACAAGCCACCCAGGGCTGCACATCCAGCAAAAGTGACCTACTTCCACTTTTCTGAAGGGGCCACGTTCTCCGTCTTTTTCTTTTTTTTAAGGGATTCAAAATACTTTTTAATGTTGGAATTGAACAGTTTATAAAAGTGCAAAAAACATATATTTACAGTTTAACAAATCATCCAGATTAAGAAATAGGACATTGTTAGTACTTCAGAATCTTTTAGTATGTTCATTCATGATCACAGCCCCCTTCCTTCCTCCTAATGGTAACCACTATGTTGATGATTGGTTATTATTATTATTATTTTTTAAATAATTTCACTCCCTACCATAAGAGCAATCATGCCATAATTATTCTTGTACAGGGGCCACGATCACTTTGCACACATTTCTGTAGGATAAATAACTAGGAATGGCATTGCTGGGTCATAGGATATGAACATCTTTGCTTTTACTGAATATTGTCATGCTATTTTCCAAGCGGGTCTACCAGTTTTCATGTCCCATAGTGTAGGCAAGTTTCCGTTGTTTCACATGGTTGACAACTCCGTTTTTTGGTATGTCAGACTTTAGTTTTTCTTGTTTATTTTTTTGGCCAACAATGCTTACAGTATTTTTCAGTCTTCATTTTCAGATGATGGCTTTCCTTCACATCTCTCTGAGAAAACAGAACGATCGGAACAGACACGCCACAATCCCCATCACTACTTCTACCCGCCTACCTGCCTCTGTCATTGAACATGTTCTTCCCTCAGGCTGGAACACTGCTGCTAAGCTCTTCACCCTTGCAACTTCTACACATCCTTCAGTGCCCAGCTTGGGTATCATTCGCACCCAGGCTGTGAGAAGTGTCATCTTTTTGTATTTTCATGGCATCCTTTCTTTACTCATCATAAAATACTGAAATGGTCCACTTGGTCATCTACCTTCTCCACTAGAATTGTGAGCTTCACAACGGGTTGGACTGTATCTACTTGGCACACAACTGCATCCCTAGCACCCAGCAGTCGTTCCTGGCTCGTCCCAGGTGTTAAAGACCATTGTTAGATATTTTTTGAAAATAATAACTTCATAACTAATTTTCTAACAAAGCTTTCTTACCGGAAATCTTAGCAAAATCAAATGTTAATCAATCTAGATTCAAAGTAGGTAACGATGTTGGAAGATCTGCTATAGTTTTAGTTGCAAAATTCAAATCCTATTTGTATACTCACAGAAAGTACACATTGATAATACTTTCACAAATTGTCAGTGACCACATGTCTCCCTTTGATTGGGATCATCAAATTATTGTTCAGGCAAAATTTTAATAGCATTCCCATTCACTCTCACAAGTGCACAGATCTGGATGATTAATTACGCAGTCACCTACCCATACACCAGTTTACAAATGTCTCATTTTGTAGATGAAAATAGTATTTTCCTAACTCTGCTTTCTTAGGAGAAAGTAAATAGCTATGGTCCAAAAATACAGAATGAGGTTTGTTTGAGAAAGTGGGATTTGGAAACAAGAGGGTGATAACAGCTGAAGTTTGTAAGATACAGACTTTTGACATAAAGGAAACAAACAATAAATCTGAGTCAATATGTGATAGAGCTGACAGAGGATTCATATATCTGGAGTAATTGAGTTAAAGCAAATTAGGGTCTGGATTAATACAAATCACTAATTTCTGTTTGGGTTTTTTTTTAGTCACTGAGAAATACATCCAATTAATTTCTTACATTTAGAAAAATTATGATCAAGCCCTCACAGTTCAAAGGCATAAAGTGGGATGTGAAAGTCCATTTTCTAGAGCTCTTGCATCAGACTGCCCAAGACTGCCTTGTGATTTAGTTTCAAATGTTAAGCATTCCCACAGTATCAGCTGAACCACCGTGCAATACAAGCACAAGAATACACCCTACAGCTTGATATAGGCACTGCTGGGATTAAGTGTTCATGTATATTTTCCTTACCCTGTTCCCCTTCTCCATCACCCATACTAGAGAAGTGTTTTTGTGATAAAAGTGGACGTTTTTCATGATGGGAGGATGGAATGGATTCATATCCAGGATAAGATTCCTTTGTCATCGTTTGCTTAACATAGTTCAAAATTTAAAAGCATATTCAGAAAAAGAGGTTTTCACAGAGGTAATAAGGTAAAGACTCGGGAACTTCCCTGGTGGCGCAGTGGATAAGACTCCGAGCTCCCAATGTAGGGGGTCCGGGTTCGATCCCTGGTCAGGGAACTAGATCCCACATGCATGCTGCTGCTAAGAGTTCACATGCCAACTAAGGAGGAGCCCTGGAGCTGTAACTAAGGAGCCCTGGAGCCACAACTGAGGAGCCCACCTGCCGCAACTAAGACCCAGTGCAACCAAATAAATAAATATATATATATATTTTTTTTTAAAGTGAAGACCCATTGCATAAGCATAGACACAAAATTAATTTAAAGCCAACTTGGTGACATGAGTAGACATGTTGCAGGGGGTTTTGTGCATGTCTACACCATCATTTAAACTTGTGCTACTCAATATATTGCACTGCTTTAAGTGCCATTTTTTAAGACTAAAATTAGGTATGGGAAAATGGCAACCACAGACACTTTCAAGCTTGTAAAATGTATTTGGAGATCTTGTTTTTTTCTTAAGGCCAATTACACAAGGCTGTCATAGTATGTCACAAATACACAAACACACATGTATTTTTATTTCAAAAACCAAGCATTTTAATGTCAACAAGTTCTACACAAAACATAAAACTAAAATTCAGACTCCCCAGAGCTCCTATAATGAAACAGAGCTGAACGTTCGTACAATCTAGCCAGTCTGTCCTCTCTACATGGGGTCATTCAGCCTCAAATCAAAACTCGAATTGTCCTATGAACTATAAAAGTTGAGTTCATACCCTTTGGGAATTGGTGGAAAATCCAATTTGCTTCATTCCACCCCTGTCTACAGAGACTGGCTAATCTAACGGTCAGAGAACTTTCAGGTCTCAGCTGCTCAGAGAGCTTCTTGTAAATACAATCACTGCCCGTCTTTCTAAGGATAGCACTGTGCACACATCCCTGAATAAAACACAAGCAAAGGCGTGTACTTCTCCTTTACAGTCTAAAGAAGGCTCATGACAGTCTCTCATTCCAGAAATGAGGAATGTGGGACCCTCTTCTTCCACCTACTTGATACCGGATTTAAGGACACTTTTGTTCACTGCCACTGAGAAATGGTTAAGAACTTGGAGTCTGGATACTGCAGACCTGGGTATAAAGCTCTGCCCTATCATGTCCAAGTTGTGGGAGCCTGAGCAAGTTCTTTAGCCATGCTAGGTCTCAGTTGCCTTGTTCGCAAAATAGGAATAACAATAGCATCTAAATCACAACATTATTGTGAGGATTACAAAGATAATGCAGACAAACCCGGCATCTGGTAGGTGCTCAGTAAATACTAGCTGTTATTACTGTTGCTTGTTTTTGTTGCGGCTGCTTATTGCTACTCAGAAGAGTGATCACTGGCACTCCTAAGCCTGCACAGTAATTTTTAGTTGGACAGAGTGGCAGAGTAGAAAATAAAAATTCAGACTTTATGAAAATCAGACCGATCTATATTCCAACCCAGTTCTGACACATAATAGCTATGTGACCCTCTGCCATTTTCTTAACCCCTCTGAAACTCAGTTTACTTATCTGTAAAATGGGGATAATACCTACCTCACAGGAGCACTGTGAATTAAAGGTAATGTATATAAAGGTAATTGGGACGATGAGAGTAAGTACTTATTAAATGGTCATTATTGATATTAGTTCTTCAACCTCCACCGAGGCATAAAAATATGTCCTCAAAACCATCTGATTTCTCGGTATCCCATCTCCCCACCCCGCCACAAAACACAATCATTCTGGGCATTTTTGTGACCCCATTCAGTTCAGTGTAAAATGTAAGAGCTTTGCAAATTCACAAGAATAGAAACAGACTAAAAAAGAATAAAAACAGGCGAGCCGAAAGAAACCCGCTTGCTTTGCTTCCTTACAAAAGAATGGGCTCTGCACAGGGAGCCAGGAGAGGCAGAAACAGCCACAATTAAGCCACAGAGCCACGCAGCTGATTGCCTTTTGCAGTGCGGAGAACTGAAGTCAGGATCAGAATCCGTTTCAAGTTCTAATTCAACATTCAACAGCTGGAAAGTTCTTTTTGAAAGTGAGTCTGAAATAATAAGTCAATGTGCCATGGGGAAAAGATTCTAAATAGGCAGTGTTTCGCCACTGCTGAGAATTCAAACATCTCTTCTTTGCTTTTGCGCCAAGACAAAGGGGGAGGAAAGAAATCCCAAGCATAGAAAGCTACTGTCTTCCCTCCCGAGACTAAGCCCAGAACACTAGGTACTCTTACAGAGCTGCGGACCAGGCAAACAGATAAATGAAATGCATCTTTTTTGTCTCAACCCTTGACAGAGTATCTCTGAAGATAAGCGTCTAGCATTTTGATTACTTATTCACTAGGACTTCACAGAATGGGAAAAAATCAGCACTGGTTGAATCAACTGCTCCAACCCTATGTTACTAGATTGGTTTACATCAGTCCCTGGTGAGAAGTCCTTAAGTTCTGAAACAGCCTCTCCCACTGATCTGTTTTCCCTTTGTGTGCACATAAAGTTCTTATCATTGGTCCTCTGGACCACCTCAGAGGGATCCCAGGGTTGATGTGAATTGGGCACGAGGGTATTTCTCATAGGCAGCAATGAGCCCATCTTACACAGGGATGTTCAGACTTATTGCCCCAGAATGGTGTCCCACGGGGCTGGGTTCAGGCATTCTGAAGACGTGTTCAGTGCCAGAGCAGGTCTTATGTGGCTCTGGGTTATGAATGTGGGCTGTGGACCACAATCAAAAGGGACCTGGTCTTGTTCTGGAAACAGAACTCAATAATTATAGTGTGAGCTTGATGCCAAAGACCAATTCTTCCTTATTAAGATGGCGGAAACTTTTAGCCATGTAGAGCTGGGGAAATGTCTCTATGCTAGGCTTTCAGATCTTCTCATTTCTGATCAAATTCTGCAACCTTCATGGTCCCACATCTACTAACAGCCCCTTCGGGGCTCTACGTTAGATCAATCACTTCTGTGACTCATGAAGGATTCATGGAGCGTTGCTCTAAACTTGCTCCACGCTCGGGCTTTAAAGCATTTATCTTTATCAATTGTACTTCTGTAGCTCCTGTTACTTTTCTTCTTATTTGCTCCTGTATAGACACATGCGGAAGTGGAAGGTATAGCTCTCTTCCAGTTAGCAAGTAGTCCCCCTGTAGTCACCTGCTCACCACAGGGATGTCTTCTGGGTGATGCTTCAATGGGAGGGTTTTCTGGTCAGCCTCAGCAGTCTTTTGGCAGCAATGCCATCTTCCCACACATACCCACCTCTGCACTGCCGGAAGTGCTTTACTTCAGACTTACTTCCTGTGCCACACTATAATACATCTTCCAGACCAGTGATGACAACTGTCCCTTTGCTGCTTCAATGGGGTTTTTTTATGGGATGTTTGTTATGCCTGTTAACACATGTATTAACATGAATCAGCCACTGCCATGTGTCCTATAGGGGAGCTTCTTTCCAACAACTCTCCAGCCAGCCCAAGACTGCTGTGCTGTTGTAGAGCTCACAGAAATGAAGAGAGAATCCCGGAGTGCGGAAGGATAACTTCTGTCCTCGGGACTATTTGCTGGTTGTGCCATCTACCAGGCAAAGGAAATAATTAGGATGATCTTGTAAGGACTGTACAGAATAGGCCCAGATCCTAATCCTCATACCGAATTATATTCACCTATGACTCTGCTAAGAATCAGACAGAAAGTCCAACCTTTGACAGTGAAGGATGCAACAACCCAGGGCGAAACAGAGTGTATCTGAATCTCAACAAACCCCGTAACAAGAATTCACAGGTCCAGGAAGAGGGCGAAACAGAAAGAACTCCATCAAGTCTCATCCTTGACTGTTCTCCATAGAGTCTCTGAGTCTTTCACATTCTTTAGGATTTCCTAAAAGGGATGCTCTTTTTGCTGCACTTGCCTCCAATCCGATGGTAAAGAAGAGCAAAGTAAAACCCTTTCCCTTGGTCCCATTCCATTCTTCAGCCTTGTCCTATTTATAGCTCTTTAGGGGGGCATCTTTTGTCAGGTAAAACACCCCATTAGTAGAATATGGTCTGGATTCCTCAGCAGCATTGGATGAGAGCTCTTGGTTGTAATCCAAGAAAGCAGTTCTGCTGATTCAAGCAAAAGAGGCATTACTGGAAGGATGAAGAAAAGCACACTTGAACTGAGAGGGAGACTAGAGAACCAGAATGAGAGAATGAAGAAGAGCCAGGGGTCTAGGTAGCAGAGGAGATAGCCGAGGTCCCCCACTGTCAGTCGGTTGGGACAGCTGGCCCCAGACCACTGGGTGCTTGATGCTGCCACTAAAACTGGGAACCCCTCTAATAACCTGTAACTGCCCCTGCATTGGTGCATTGTCTCTGCACAGTCAGAGAACCAGCACAGATAGCCAACTGCCTGGATTCCATCCTGGGCCGTGGGACCCTGTCCTACATATCGGGTGCGAGACGCCCTTAAACAGGCAGGGAGTTCAGATGGTGGCCAACCAATAAATAAACGAGTGAACAATCCAAGAGGCAAACACTAAGAACAGGTGATATTGAACAGTAAGGCCAAACAAGGCTTCAAGGAAAATCCACCTTCGTCTGTGCGACCTTGGTCAAATGACTTAGGGGTTTGGGGTCTCAGTCTACTCATCTGTCAAGAGCAGATAATAAAGCCTGTACTTCGGGAATCACTGTGAGAATTAGAGATACTGTGCATACAGTGCCCACAAGAGACTGATTTATGTATATGTCAATGATTTACTCTTATTCAAACAGGAAAAATGACTTCACCAAAGAAGATGGTGGTAAGAGAAGGGCCAACACCTAGCTGGCTCATTTACTGTCTCTGCAGGATTTAGAAGCAAAATTCCATAATCCAAAGACATAAAAATGTGGTCCATGCCATAAAAGGGAGGACCGGGAACAAGCTGGTCATCTGACTTCCAGTACTAGGCTGGAACTCAGGAATTCCAAGTGGAAGCAAAGCAACTAGGCAGTAGAGGGGTTTGGGGTGAAGGCAGGGAAGAGAAGTTCCCCTGCCCCTGGCTCCTGTGGTGGCTAGGGTACATTGATAGAGATGAAACAGAAGCAAGGTAGATGCGGAGTGTTTCCAAGACCTCTATTTCCAGGGGCAAATGCGGGAGGTGGGGGAATTGAGAGAGCACCATCAGTGCTGGCCTGGGGGGAGCTTTGGAACACAGGCTCTTACAGCAGCATAAGTACTGTGTCTGGCTGGTGCTTGGCAACTACCCTCTCGGCACTGAGGTTACTGTGCCTGGGGTCAGCTGGGCCTCTTTCTTCCCTGGGGTTCTCCTGCTGAGCAGAACTGTCAAGGTGGGCAGAATGCCCCAGGAGAACCTGGCTTAACTGCTGAACGCTGCAGCGCCTGGCTGAGCCTCCTTCTTTCCCTAGCTACACTCCTTAGATGACTGCACCCAGCTCATGCTCTGAATGGCATGGGCCATTTGATGTTGCCCACGTTTATTTCTCCATCCTAGACTTCCTGCAAGCGCTGGGCTCCAGCTTGGTGTCTAGTCACCATTGCCATGTCTAACGGGTATCTTAAATCAATACAGAGACCTTGATTGGACACCCCCCTCATTCTTCTAAACCTGCTTCTCTGCCTTGGTAAGAAAAATAAAGAATGACCACAGCAAATTACCAATCCCAAGCACTATCAAAATACTTGTATTGGGAGCCCACCATTAGGCGGCTTTGTTTTGTTATATTTTCTGTGTTTTTAGATTTTATTTTATAGGGGTACGAACACTTAACATGAGACCTACTGTCATCACATGTTTAAGTGTATGTGATTGTCGACTACAGGCACAATATTACACAGCTGATCTCTGGAGCTTATTCACCTTACTTGACTGAAACTATGCCTGTTAATTAGTAGCTCCCCATTTCTCCACCCTCTGACACCTGGCAACTACCATTCCACTATTAGATTCTATGAATTTGACTATTTTCAATACCCCATGTAAGTGGAATCATGCAATATTGTCTTTCTGTGACTGGTTTATTTCACTCAGTAATGTCCTTGAAGTTCGTGTTATTGCACATTGCAGAATTTCCTTCTTTTTTTAAGTGTGAGTGATATTCCACCGTGTGAATATACCACACTCTCTTTATCCATTCATCTATCAATGGGCATTTAGGTTGTCTCCACATCCTGGCCATTGTGAATGTGCTGCAGTGAACATAGGGGCTGGGCTATGCCCCGTTTAGCACTTGGAGCCCTTATAGCCTTTAGTGATATGAACTGATCATAATTTGACATCAACTGCATCAAACTCTCATCACACCTTTCTATTCTTTGTTACTTAATTGGGCAGGAAAGATCAATAGCTATCATTGTACCATTAGTAGTAGTTTCATAATTTTATGTTAAGATAAGCTACAAACATGAAAGTCACAAGAAAATATACCTGTGTGTTAAATCAGTACAGAGATTGACTACTAAACTGTAACTTCACTGAGCATGATTTGCTGTAAAGAAAATCTGTAAAATGTGTCTAAAAAGACTTAGGCACTAAGTACAGAGCAGTAATATTTCTGACATTTAAATTTTAAGCTTTTTAA
Source organism: Balaenoptera borealis (assembly GCF_965194805.1). Lineage (NCBI taxonomy): Eukaryota > Metazoa > Chordata > Mammalia > Artiodactyla > Balaenopteridae > Balaenoptera > Balaenoptera borealis. Next base: position 177,246,260 of record NC_138866.1, read on the forward strand.
AAAAGATGCATGTTATGTACAATGTGCTGAAATTTCCCAAGGAATTTTGGTGTATATATATATATATATATATATATATATATATATATATATATATATATATATGTATATATATATATAAAATATGTCTTTCATTTTCACATGCTTACTGTGCCTTCAGCACTCAGTAAATAAAAATATTCCTTCCACTAAATGAAATCAGATGGAGTGGGAACCTATTTTTTAAAGTTTACAATGTAGTATACTGATAAGGTGAGTTGCTGATGGCGTTTACTTTGTATATTGACAAGTTTTCAATAGACGGTGTTTATGTAGATCAGATCTCCAAAGTGCAGTATTCAGGGCTTCCTCCACCTTCAGGAAAAGCTGGAACTCCTAATTCTGAACTTGAATAGAGCAACTCTAATGTTTATACATAAGTCAATGATTTGTTCTTCTACTAAAAAATATCCCACCCAATGGTTTGTACTTTCTGGTATTTTAGTAACTACAGTAGTTGATTAGTAACTACAGTAGTTGATTAGTAACAAGGTTAAGATGATTCAGACCAAGAATATTGGGTCGCCAAAATCTCAGCCATGGAGTGATTAAGAGAACACATCTGTTCTCATATTAGTCCTTTATCCCCCATTTTGGGCCTGCTGGGTAAGGTACTGATATGCTCCAGTGGTGAGGCGCTGTCGTCATGGGGCTGTAGGGAATGCAGACAAACCACAGGCAATGAAGGAAGGGCTCTGACGGGTCAAGTTCAGGTTGACACAAGGGCACAGAAGCACCCGTCAGAGACTTAGTGGAGGGGCAGTCAGAGCGGGCTTCCTGGAGGAAGTGACCTTTAAGCTGAGACCGGAAGGCAGAGGGGAGTGGGCCAGGCAAAGAGGGGGCTGCAGGGGAAGGGGAGGCGTGGTCAGGCAGAGGGAGGAGCCCGAGGGGATGGAACTTACTAAGCAGGGTCCTTGTCACCTTTTCTCTTCTCTCTCTTTCTCCTGGCCCCTGCTCACCTCCTAAAAATCAAGAGCTAACACTTGCTTTGTTCCCTTTGGTATTCTAAGCAGTTTCACGTATATCTCCACCTCTGTGACTACAACAACTCCATAAGTTATATACACACATCGTCATTAGCTTTGCTCCCTTTTCTTTTTCTCCAAACGAGGAGCCAAAGGCCAGAGAGAGAGCATAAGTGACTTTTACAAGAGGCAGGAGCCTGAACTCACACCCAGAGTTCTACCCTATATCCCACGAGTGATGATGAGGAGCCCAAGCAGGGGGAGGGGACCGGATCTGAGAGCTCAGCCCTCCCTGATCCACCACTGGCCCCGGCTGGCCTCCCACACAGAGCTCTGTGGCGGGATTTCCAAGGCGGGCGGACGGAGGACCCTCTACGTTTCTGCGTGAACCCAGCAAAGGGCACCAGACTGCATGGGGGCAGCAAAGGCCCTCAGCTGTGCTCCGGCTCTGCGCATCTGGGCAGCGCCTTGGTTAAGGGACGGCAAACCCACAAGGACACAGGCCACTGGGCTCCGCAGAAGACAAAGCCATTTAACAACGCTGCAACTACTGAGCCCGCGCGCCACAACTACTGAGCCCGCGCGCCTAGAGCCCGTGCTCCGCAACAAGAGAAGCCACCGCAGTGAGAAGCCCGCGCACCGCCACGAAGAGTAGCCCCCGCTCGCCGCAGCTAGAGAAAGCCCGCGTGCAGCAACGAAGACCCAGCGCAGCCACAAATTTAAATAAATAAATTAAAAAAAAAAAAAGCAACACATGGGGAAAAGTTTTCCTTTTGCCCTGTTGAATTCTGAATCCAAGTGGAATTTTTTTTTTTAATTTCCAACATTTACCAAATGAGTACCTTTGAATTATTAAACTGGAATATTAAATATGGCCTTTGTCCTTCCTGATTAGAACAGCTTTATGTCACTTTTAGAGCTTCCTTGTTAAGGGTTTGTTGCCTTCCTTTGGGTTTCCCTGAATGCAGGATGTGCATAGTTTATGGGAGAGGAAATCCCGAGCATTAGCAGTGAGGGGGCAGCAAAGTGAGACAGAGGAAGGGAAGTCAGAAAAGGCTCATTATTGAGCTGATTACTGCCAGGACAAGGGGGAGGGGGGCTCAGCTTCACTGGGGACCCCTAAGAAGCCTTGCAGAATGTCCCCCCAAACTGTCCCCAGAGGGACCAGAAGCTGGGGCATTTATCCACCAACTCCATCCCACCCCCCCCAACCCCCCCATTGGTTGAGGATAGTCTCCAAGGGCATTAAACTTTCCTACTTCAGGATCTGGAGTCTTCTGGGAAGATCCTGGAAGGGGAGATAGAGAGAAACCAAGGTTCTATGGTCTGGGTGGGTCCCTGACCACATGTAAGTGCTGTCCGCTCAGCTGCACTGAAGCCAAATGGGACACGGTGATATGACATGGGCACACCAAGCCCCGTCACAGTAAGCCAAGGCTGTAGCGTGTGGGATTTGGGTCAGAACACATGTGCTAGGTCCCTGTGCCTCTGCTTCTCAGGCTGACTCACTGAATCAGGGGCAAGTCACAGATTTTGACCATTATTTTCTCTTCTGTTGAGAAACAGACAGAGACAGAGAGGAAGGAAAGAATCCCAGCCCTATTTATGTCACTTGGCTGCTGCTAGGGTCAAATAGGATAATGTGAGGAACTATGAAGTTCAACACAAATGCTATTCACTATGTTGACCACTTAAGGTCCCTCTGGGAACCCATTATTTACTCTGGGTCTGTGAGTGTCCACCACGGTGAGGCTGCTCAAAGTCATCAGCCAAGGACCTCCCTCTGACATCTGCTAGAGGCGGGCAGGTGTCACCTTTATCCTCATCTGCTTTCGGTAGCATCTGTTCCTACTCTGCTCATGTCATTCCAGGATTCCGCCATAGGTCCACGCTATTGACAGGACGCTTCCAACCTGCCAGCAAGTGCCGCTCCCCAAGTTCAAATAACACTCACTGCTCCCTTTAGGAATCCTGCCTAAGAACAACTTTCTCAGCGATGTACAGCAAAAATAAGGCAACAACCACCCTAACATCTGTTGCAGGCTTACCATGTGCCAGGCACAGTCCTAAGCGCCTTACATATTATGTGTCCTCAAATCTTGTAGTTATATATTGCGTGTACGTAAGATGCGTTTACTAACTGAAATTCGTAAGAGAATCAGGAGCGTATCCAGATAAAATAACTTGCCCAATGTGGGTCATCAGCAAGTGTTGGTGACGGTAAATGAATCCAGACCTGATCTCACAGCCAGAGTCCTGAGCCGTGACTTTCCGTCCAGAAATCAGATCATCACCCACTTTATTTCCTCCTTAGGGAAATAATGATGCCCTCTGACCCATCACTTCTCCAAAGGACCTTTTAAATATCTATTTCTTTCCCCCCTTCTTTTTTGAGCAAGATGCACTTTTTTTTTTCATTGATTTATTTCTACCCTTCCTGCCTGGTGACCTATAAAAGTGTCTTCTAAATGCAATTCTAATATTGAGAACATGGGAAGGCAGGTATGACGTTTCACCCTGGAGCTACTGTCATTTTAATTATCTGGCACCTTCATAGAAAAATGTCCTGGAGACGCTCGCTTCCTTTGTGGTAACAGAGCTGGATCATTTAAGAGTTGAAATCTCTGAAGCAGGGATGTCGTTTAGGTTGTATGACGCTCCAGGGATTAATAAATTTATGAACTGCTTTCATTTGCTCTAATTAAAAATAGCTTTTTAATTGGGTTTTAAAAGAAAGTCTTGTAGAGAATTGCTCCTTTAAAACCGGTAAAGGCAGGGCGGGGTCAGACAGGTTTCTACTGATTTACAATCTAACTACTCAAACCACAGGCATCTCAGCCCAGCTGCTGAGACTGCATAGATTGGCCACGTGGAAAGAGAATAGGAGAATAAAAAAGAAAAGACGCCCCTCCAAGCCTTTGCTCAGCCCAAAGAGCAGTGTGATTTTTGGAAACAGTCATTTGGGCTCTGCTTGTATTGAGCTAATCTGTTCAATGAACGGCGGCGACATTTTCTGCTGCAATAGATGTAACCCCTTTAAAAGAGTAAATAGACTTCTGCATTAGGACCCTTCGCACCTCGGGAAGTGAATAACATCATGAGATATTTGGCGATCTGTAAATCAAATCATGTATTGATTGAGAGAATGCTTTCAACGTGTGCTCACTTGGTCAGTATATTGTAACACAGGGTACCACGCAGATTGCTACCAGAGTTGCCATCCCAATACTGATGGAGCAATGACATCTTCACCTTTACTCGTTCCATCTTCCCTTCCCTTTCCAGCCTCCCCAACAGAGCAGGATGGTCACACACTAAATTCAACGCTGTCAATCAACTGAAGCCCATGTTGGGAGTTTTAGTCAGAGATCACACAGGCAGGGATGCCATACCAGCTGCATGACAACTATTTCTGATTTCTCAGACCGTTCCCAAATGCCTCCCTTTCCCAGTGTGTGTGTGACATTTCTATCACGTGGCCCACTCAATATATGTGTCGGGCCCTTCCCAAAACAAGACCGCTGGTGTATGATGATAAAAAGTGCCGTGACGCGCAGTGATTCCCACCCCTCCACATGCTGGCAAAGGTCGCCTAGCAACTGTTGTTAGGGGCAACACCAGCAATGTTTAGTTTAATTCAGTTCAACAGGACCACCTCGGTCTCCAGATGGAGGTTCAAGTTTGTGCTCTGGAGATTAGGACCCCCTCACAAATCCACCCCAGTTATAACCCCCCTTGTGCTTGCATGAGATTTAACCGTTATTACTAAATTTGACCACTTAACATCTTCAAAACGGTCATTCTGAGCATATCACACCTTCCACCCAGGGAATGGGAAAGGGTTAGTATCTGATTTTTATGAGGTAACAGCTTGGCCTCATTCCCTTCCCTGTTTAATATTCACAACGTTGACTTCAAAATGGTTTCCAAACTAGAAAGCCTGGTATGAATATAAAAAGTTTGGAAAAAGGAGAAAAAAAGTCCTTTATTAAGCCCCTGCTGGGATGCCTTTTTCCTTAATGCACTTCAAAAATAAAAAAATATCCTGAACAATTTTGCATTCAGATGCATGAACAGAACCACGGGGAAAAATGTCTGTGTTTGTGGATTACACCACCCCCTACTGATTGATCCTCTTAATGGCTCAGCATTTTGCAAATGAAGAATCAGTTACCCGAGTCCTGTTGGCTATTAATTCAGTCTACACAGGTTTCTGCTCGTTTAATGAGAACAGAATATCTTCTACCAAAATGCAGTGCTTTCAAGGTATATAATAAAACAGTCCTATAAAATAGCCTGTGTGAAAAATAGCCTATAATAAAATAGCTAGCTAGCGTAAAATGTAATTTCATGTCACCATATTTAGAAAATAGCCCGTCAGTCCCCATTTAGAGAAAAAAAGAATGTATATTAAACAAGCTTGGCTTTGACTTGGGCTCTTTATATTAAACGACCCAATAGTGACTCAGTTGAAACTTTCTGAACCTGTTATTTGAAATAGCTGCTAGAACCTTTTTGCTACTGTCAGCATTTTGAGTATAACCTCAAATAATCAGGTGAGGCTGATTATTCAACAGTAATTGATATTCCTATTTAGCATAAAATAGATTTCAATTATGAGTTTATTTTTAACTCTTGGTTTAAAAAAAAAAGTCTTCCATAAAGAGCAGAAATATGGAAGTACAATGGTTTGAAGGACACCTGTGAGTTCACACACTTGTGCTCAGAGTCTATATAATTTACATTCAAATTATTTATTAGTCAGCCTGGAATGTCACAGTGACTCTAATCCCCTTCTATAAAGTATTGGAGGGAATTGTTTTTTCCTTGCAAAAAAAAAAAAGTCAATTGAGAATTATACATAGGTGGTGTCAGGAACAGAGATGACAAAACTAAAATAAGATAAAATAACAGAACTGTCCTTTGCATGTGCATCTCTGCCTGGAAGTAAAGGAAGATGGCTTCCCGAGGACTCCAGGAGCTCCCTGGTAGGGATTTCCTGGCCATGCAGGAAGAACAAGGCCACAGCTCGGATATCTTCTGTTTTCCTAAGCTAGTATCACCACCAACCTGCTTTTCTTGGAAAGCTAAGCGCCCAGGCGGGAGGGGAGTGCTGTTTGCTCAGACAAAGCTGAGGGAGAATGGCCAGGCTGCAGGAGCGAGTAGCAGAGCCTTGGAGAACTTGGGGCTGTTTTCTCTATACGGCTCTTCGAAGCATTTATTTGTACCTCTCCTCACAGGCTAAGCTCCCAAGCCTGGGAAATTAAAATCCTTTCAGGCTTGGGGACCTAAGAGATATGGGGGAAGTCATCATTTCAAAGTAAAAGGGCGTAGATTATATTCAGAAAATGAGGACAGATTCTACTGATGGGATATTTATTACCATCCAGAGCCATAGAGAGAGGGGACGGAGGAGGATAATATCCACAGGTTTAGCTAGATTCCCCAAGTTTTGTTTTGTTTTGTTTTGTATTTTGATACGGTAGCATGTAGTCAGATATGTCTAGCACACCTAAAAGTCAGGTGCTAACTAAACATCAAATGCACTCCTCAAATTAACTTTATTCCCACAAATCTCTAAGAGGCTGCATTTCTATATTAGACTTTGTATTTCTTACACATTGTTACTAAGAATATTGGAGAAATTCAGTGACAGATAGCCCACAGGTATAGCAAGTATAGTAACGGTAATAAAAAATGACAAAAGTCCAATGAAACATACAAAGGATAACTTCCCCGTTCACACGTTCTTTGTCAGAATTGAAAGTATAACCTACGCCTCTAGTACATGACCTCTGAGCAAAATTACGAAGTAAAACAAGGATAAGGAGGCAATAAATGCCAGATGAAGTCATGATAGATGGGATGCAGGAGGGACCCTGTCCTTTGTACCAGAATGTGAAACAAGCAGCTAATACTCCCAAGTTCTCCACGGGGATGTCAGCCAGGGAGTAAAGAGCAAAAGGTACCCTGATGGTGGGAATGGAAAGTGGTGCAATCACTATGGAAAACAATATGGCGGTTCCTCAAAAAATTAAAAATAGAATTACCATAAAATCCAGTACTTCCACTCTGGGTATAGATCCCCCCAGAACTGAAAGCAGGGCCTCAAACAGATATTTGCACACGCATGTTCACAGCAGCATTATTTAGAATAGTCAAAAAGGGGAAGCAACCCAAGTGTCTACTGGCAGACGAATGGATAAACCAAATGTGGTCTACACATATAATGGAATATTATTCAGCCTTAAAAAGGAAGGAAATCTGGACACCTGTTATAATACAGATGAAACCTGAAGGCATTGTGACTAAGTGAAATAAGCCAGTTACAAAGGGACAAATACTGTGTGACTCCATTGATGCGAGAGTAGTCAAGTTCAGAGACAGAAGGTAGAACGGTGGTTGCCAGGAGATGGGGGAGGTGGAATGGAGAGTTATTGTTTAGTGGGTATGGAGCTTCCATTTGGGAAGATGAAAAAAGTTCTGGTGGTGGATGGTGGTGATACACAATACGTGCACGATAATGTGAATGTCTGCATGCCACTAAATACTTAAAACTGGTTAAAATGGTAAATTTTATATCATGTACATTTTACTACAGTTTTTCAAAAAGTAAAGGGGAGAAGTCAGTACTGGGCTGCAATGTAACCACAGCCAGGTCAGTGCTAAAAAGCAGCGTGGCCCTCAGCTGTACGAGTCAGATAAAGATGACTACCTCTGAGTCTCATTCTCTGCCCGAGACACACAAACACACAATGTCACTCACATGCTCATAAAATCTTTCCAGCGTATGGTCGAAATGCCTTCTTTTTATAAGTGAACCTACACAGCTCTACTGCAACAGCTCAGAGAATAACAATTGACTTCGGGATATTCATAGACTATTTTCCCCAAGGGCGAGGGGGTAAGAGGATGTGCAGCTAAATCTACTAGCCCACTATTGAATTAGGATTCATTAAGTCTTGCTGGAAAGAGAGCAAATGGAACAATGGCTTTCAGTAAAGGCAGGACCCATCATAAGAATGTTGGTACCACGCACTCAACACCTACTCTGTAGAGAGAAGTGTCCTTACAGCTATTCACCTGCTCCTCCTGGCAGGCGCTGGAAGGTTTGCACACAGGGCCCCCTAGCACTTAGGTGGAGCCACGTGACCAGGTCCAGCTAACGAGCTGGGAGCAGCAACAGGTGTCACTCCCAAACTGAAGCATTTAATTGCTGGTACAAGATCCTCCAGAGATGGCTGGTGACTGGCAATGCTTGAGATGGTGGCTTTTCTATCAGAGTGAAGGGTCAGGAGCAGACATACTATACTACACATAAATATTTGTAGTGATATACCACTAAGATTGCGGGTAATTTTTTACTGCAGTTTATTTAGCCTTGCCTATTTTTTGCAACAGAATCAAAAAAACAACTGAGATACTGAACTGGGTACCTTACATATATACAAGTAGACCTTAGAGATATTGCAGGTTCAGTTCCAGACCACCTCAATCAAGTAAATAGTGCAATGAAGCATGCCACATGAGTTTTTTGTTTTCCCAGCAAATAGAAAAGCTATGTTTACACTAGAGTGTAGTCTACTAAGTGTGCAATAGCATTATGTTTAAAAAAAGAGTACATCCTTTAATTGAAAAATACTCTGTGGCTAAAAAATGCTAAGCATCATCTGAGTCTTTAGCAAGTTGTATTAGTAACATCAAAGGTCAATGATCATAGATCACCTTGACAAATATAATCAGAATGAAAACACCTGAAATATTGTGAGAATTACCATAAACGTGACATAGAGACACGGAGTGAGCAGACGCTATTGGAAAAATGGCGCCAATAGATTTGCTCAATGTGAGGTTGCCACAAACCTTGAATTTGTAAAAAACGCAGTACGTGTTTAGCACAGTAAAGCAAAGTGCAATAAAACAAGGTGTGCCTGTAATCTGTGACCCTACAGTGACCCTGCAAGGAGATATTATATTCCCATTTTCCAGATGAAGCAGTTGAGGCCAAAACATCATACCCAGTAAGGTAGTACTTACAGCTAAAACCCCAGGACCTGTTCGCTTTCCACTGTAATATAATATTCCCTCTAACATTCATGTCTAGTTTGACCATTAAAGACCATTATGAGTTATTATCTGTCACCTCTAAAGGGCTATGTTGTTTATCCTCAAGATAAAGTGATGGTTTCTTTGCCTCACTTGATTTGCCTCTAAATAAGCACCACCTTTCTGGAAGAACAGTCTTCTTTGGAAAGCAGAGCCCTTCGGTACCCTTGGATCCCTTGAATACAGAATCTTCCACAAAAGGCTCAACATCCTACAACCCAAGCTGTAAAATGAGGTGATAAAACCCTAATGTTCATTCTTCCGACAAGTCTGCTCACAGACATTGCACGGCAGAGTTCACCCTGTGTCCTGAGGAGCCTTTCTTAGGCGCTGAGGTCAGGATGAGTGGTGCTGGGGGAGGGGTGTGGGCTGAGGAGCTGGGGTGTATCATCAGCACAGGGAGGACAGTGTGGTGCTGGAGTCCAGCCTCTGGTCCACGGGCCGGTGACCAGCTCTGAGGTATCGGCAGGTTGTCCTTCCTTTACTGTTTCCTCGTGAAATGGTGAAGAAATTAATACCTACCCAAGGGATGGACGTGTGGAGAAAATGAGTTCCTACTTATAAAACACCCAGGCAGTAAGTTAGAGAGGAATATATACAGTACATATACAGCATTAGAGGAGAGCAAAGTGCTTTCCAGAAGCTGCTTGAGGCCTATTTGCATCCCCCTTAAATGCCTATGTTGAAACCATAACCTCAGAATGTGGCTCTATTTGGAGACTGGGTCTTTACAGAGGTAATTAAGTTAAATAAGGTCATTAGGGGGGGCAGCAGTCCTATATGACTGGTGTCCTTACAAGAAGAGGAAATTTGGACCCAGACACATGCAGAAGGAAGACCATGTGAAAACACCGGGAGAAGGCGGCCATCTACAAGCCAAGGAGAGAGGCCTCAGAAGAAACCAACCCTGCTGACACCTTGATCTTGGACTTCCAGCCTCCAGAACCACAAAAAAAAAAACTTCTGTTGTGTAAGCCTCCTAGTCTGTGGTTCTTTGTTATGGCAGCTCTAGCCTCTCCTGGTTGCCAACTGCCAGAGCAACTCTGAAAACCTTCATTAGCTACTGATGCTGGACAATTAACGCTGCTTTGCCATGAGGACATAGCAGCACGGCGTCCACAGAGAACCCCAACTCTCACAGGCCTTTGCTGTAATCATCCCGGAACTGACCCAAAGGAAGGCTTCAAGGGCTGCTGACCTACCCCTGCAAGGGACTCCCCCAGATCCCCTCTCTACCCCCTAAACACTGACGTGGTCCCAGGCTCAGTAGGAACCTTCCAGTTGGCCAGTACTTGGTTTCTGGTTGAACCACCAAAGTTTTCTCAGGTCTAATTAAAAATCTAGGTCTTTGATTTAGGAGGATTACAGAGAAACGAAGTCAAAGTCAATTTATCAAGAAGAAACATATCACAGCCAAACACAAGACCTAATGTTACTCTTATCAGGAAAGTACTTTTCAAACACACAGACCTAAGGAGTGCTGGTTCAAAAACAACTAAGAAAACACACACACACACACACACACACACACACACACACAGAGCCTTTATCCCACTGATAGAATGAGCTGTGAGAAATTAAGTTATTTTGACAAAACACCAGGTCCACTAGGCAGAAATGTTTAGCACCATTGCCAAAGGAAGGTATGGTGCCAAAAAGGAAGAGAGGGAGGTAAGGACCCTCCTCAAGGGAAACAGAGAAGGGAGAACACATGGAGACAGTGAGAGACTGAAGGTTTGTGGGAAAGGAAAGCTCATGCGTCCAGCAGCAGGAGCGGGGAGGGTGACCAGTCCAGGGACGTGGAAAGGAAGGAGGCCGTAGGCCCACAGGCAAAGCTGCAGGGACTGGGTAGCCTTTACGGGGACGTGAAGCCCTAGACCATTTTTCTTCAAAGGAGGCTTTTCCAAATGATCAAAGGATGATGGCAGTTCTCCGCAGCTACGTGAGCAGCTCTTTCAGCGTGTAAACCAGCACGAGGTGGGGTGGGATAGAAACAGCGGGTCTCCTCTGGCATCCACACGTATACACTGCTGGCCACACAGGGGGCCCAGTGACCCCAAGAGACTAGTGGGAGACCGGATGGCATCTCCAGAGGAACCCTGCCTTCTTCCCAGGGGAAGTTGGGTTTGCTACCTATGTGGCCAGAGACAGCCTCAGAAAGATGGTCAGTTATCTCCCCAGTGGTCCCACTGCTGAGCACTTACTCCTGAAGACACAGGTTCAGGCCTCAGGCCCTGGGGTGAAGACATTACACAGTCCCCAAAACACGACAAATGAAAACGCAGCTCAGAGCACCTGTCAGGAAGAATACGATCACGCTAAAATTATTCCCATTCCCTTTTTCTGCTAACTAGCTAGCTCACCATGCAGACAGCCCTCTCTGCCTCTCTCTCTCTGTCTCTCTCTGTGTGTGTCTCTGTCTCTTTATCTTTCTGTTTCTCTCTATCTCTCTCTGTCTCTTTCTGTCTCCTCGTCTCTCTGTGTCTGTCTCTTTCTCTCTCTATCTCTCTCTTTGTCTCTCCTCTATCTCTGTTTCTCTCACTCTCTCTGTCTCTGTATCTCTCTCTGTCTGTCTCTCTCTCTAGCCAGTGTTCTGGAGAGCGGCCCAAGGAGCCATATGTCACAGCCTGGCAGAGGAAGCTGGTATGAAGACACATCTATCCTCTTCCTTGCAAGTGGCTTGGGAACGAGCCCCATTGATGGAGGTTCAAATGAAGGGAAGGACAGGGTGTGGACAGCTGCACAGAACATGGGACCCGCTCGGCACCATGAAGTCTCAACCGTGAACTAAAGCCCAGCTGCCACTCCACGCTTCTATGTGTTGTGAGGACATCAAATAGCTTGGTTGTAATTTGTAAGGTGCTTCCACGCGTTGTACAAGAGCCAGAAAGCTCAGCTGGGGCCCCACCCAAAACATTATTTCTAAGAGTTAAAAAAAAAATTGCTTTTGGAAACAAGCCACTGTACATGGTCAAATCCTGTCCTAAGTCACGTGATAGAATAAGTAAGTTTGCCTTATGTTCCTCTGTCCTAGAGCCCTCCTGCCTCCCCCAGCCCCAACGGGTGCTCATCCAGAGTCAGCATCTGCCATCTGACGCCCCGTGACAAGAGCCAGCGTGAGTGGAGCACTTGCTATGCACCAGGCAGAGGGCTGAGCATCTGATAAACATCACATTTTTATTCTCACACAACATCAGGAGTTTGATAACTAATACGTCTCCCCAAATATAAGGAGACCCATCTTACTCAATGAGAAGATCCTTCCAACACCAATTTTTTTTTAAATTAATTAATTAATTTATTTTTGGCTGGATCGGGTCTTCGTTGCTGCGTGCGGGCTTTCTCTAGTTGCGGCGAGCAGGGGCTACTCTTTCTTGCTGTGTGTGGGCTTCTCATTGTGGTGGCTTCTCTTGTTGTGGAGCACAGGCTCTAGACACGCAGGCTCAGTAGTTGTGGCGCATGGGCTTAGTTGCTCTGTGGCATGTGGGATCTTCCCGGACCAGGGCTCGAACCCGTATCCCCTGCATTGGCAGGCGGATTCTTAACCACTGAGCCACCAGGGAAGCCCCAACACCAATTTTTTATCCAGTCAATTATATAAACTCTTAGGGCCGTAGCTAAAGTAAATATGACTTAACAAAATTTAATTTATTAATTCGGTTGCACATACATATTTATAACCACATACTATTTAAATTATACATTAATGGAGAAATATTGCCTTTTTCCAGTCTGATATATCATTACATAATTTTATTCATTGCATGTTCATTAACTCCAGAGTCAATTTTTGAGTCAATTCATTTTTTCCAGGACACGTCATCTTCATTTCCATCTCAGTTGTTTGAGATACAGCACACTGTCACTGGAAAGTTTATCCCAAGCCACGAATACCCATTAATACAGCATTAGGACAGCTGTTTTATGTATTGAAACTATAGGTGTATATTTACGAGGACCACAATGTAACCACTGTTGCCTTTGAAGGGAATCTTCAGAAGGTCTGCTTACAATGGCATCCAACATTCGCAATTCATGAGGTCGGATTCCCAGAAATAACTGCTAAATCTGTGTTCAAGTCATTTGCCTCCCTTCTGTTGACTGATTCTGTCAAAAAACCTCTGTAAGCATACCAAACAAGCACTGATTGAAGTCATTTCAGGCCAATGTATTTTCTTTAAACAATCCTTTTTTTTTTTCTTTTTTTTTTTTCAGTTAAAGTCAGTGAGACAGCATCCCAAAATCTGAGACACTTTATAAGGATTTGAATTTTTGGACATGCCTTCTTTCCTAAGGGATGATTTTGGCAAAAGCCTTTGGACCTATGTTCTGATTTACATGAGATCATCCACCCCCTTTTACCGGTCAAAACTGAGGTTCAGAAGTTGAAGTAACTTTGCTAAAAGCTAGCGTTTGACTGCCGTTCGGCAGGGTCAAGTGCTGAACCGCCAACACCACTGTCCGTGCTCCCCCCATGTGGCCCTTGACCTCATGTCCACTTTCTGCAGCCAGTTCCCTTTCTAGAGCTTCCCTGCTGCTCTCAGAATCCAAGGTAATTCTCATCCCTTCCTCTGACCCAATAATTTCACTTACAGGAATTTATCAGAAGGAACCATTAGAAATGTGCACAATTATTCAGCTCAAGGATATTCATGATAGCATTATTTTTAAGGGCAAAAACTTGGAAACAAACTAAGCATCCACAATGAGAGACGTGCTAAACTAACTATATACTCACATTGGAATGGTAAGCAGCTGTATTTAACATTCATGAAATATTAAGTGGAAAAAATGAGAGGTGGTGTAATATGCTTCTACCTTTGCTATTGTTATTATTTGGCCTCGCAGCTTGTGGGATCTTAGTTCCCCAACCAGGGATTGAACCCAGGCCCTCGGCAGTGAAAGCGTGGAGTCCTAACCACTGGACTGCCAAGGAATTCCCTAGCTTTATTATTTTTTTAAATAAAAGCCTATATATATAAAGACTAGGAAGAAGCACAACAACAGGTTAACTTAGTTAATCTTGGGAGATGGAATTAAATGAGGTGGTTATTTTCTCATTTTTATTTTTCTGTTTCCCCCTTCCAAAAAGTCAGGCCTATCCCCAAAACATAACTCCAACAGTGAGAATCTGAGGGTCAAGAAAGAGGAAACAGGCCACGTGGAATGGCAGGAGACAGAACTGGGTGGAAATGATGTCTTGTTTTCCAAACTGTTGCCTGGATTACTTTCACAGAGGTGTTGCCCTGCAAAAGGATTTTCCAATTAAGGGGAAAAGATTAAGGCTGTAATCCTGGGAAGTTATCGAGTCCAAAATCGGTTTGGTCTCCCCATTACAACTGCACAGGTATAATAGCCTGTCTTACAGAACCAACCAAGTGTGCAAAGCACATGGCATACGTCAGACCCTCTGCTACAGCCAAAAATCAATCAAGCTCTCCTAGGGAAGAAGCTAGTGCTCTCTTAACCCAGTTCCTGGCCCAGGGTTTGTGCTAGGTGGGAAGTAACAGATTTGGCAAAAATGACACATTCTCTACCCTCCGGGAGTCCACTAATCCAGCACAGCCAGGCCGATGAAGACACGATGTAGTGAGCAGAAAGGGAATGGACAGTCTCTGGGGGAGGCCCCAAAGTCACAGCCGGTTACTTGCTGGTACTGTGAGGAATGTCCAGGACCTAGAGGGAAAATGGTACTGGATTGAAAAAGGTAATAGGAAGCCAATTTGTACTCACTGCCAGGACAAAGCAAGGTTGTCTCTTAGTAAGTTACCATTCCATTCCCCTGCCACGTGGTTTCTAGCTACATTCAAAAACTGGCCTCTTTCAAGAGATCATTATACCCAATGAGAATGAATACGAACACGTGTACACAACTGATTCATCAACTCTGTGGTAGGCGGCCCCTAAGACAGCCCCCAATGATCCCCACCTCCTGCCATTTACTCCCTAGTGAAGTGTGAAATCCCCTCTCTTTCCAAGTGAGATGATCTTACTGATTTGTTTCTAATGAATAGAATATAGCATGGGATGTCACTTCTGAGATCCAATTATAAGAAGACTGTGGCTTCTGTCTTAGGCATTCTCTCTCTCTTTCTCTTTGCTCGCCCTGGGGGAATCCAGCTGCCTTGTCACAAGGCAGCTTCGTGGGAGGGCCATGTGGTACAGGACCCAGGGCCCCTGACAACCAAATGAGTGAGCTTGGAAGCAAATATCCACCACGCAAGCCTTCAGATGAGAGCACATCCCCAGCCAACAGCTTCACTGCAACCTTTTGAGAGATCCTGGACAGGAGACACCCAGCTGAGCTGCACCCAGACTCCTAACCATCAGAAACTGTGAGATATTAAGTGTCTATTATTTCAAGCCACTAAGTTTGGGGGTAACGCATTATACAGAAGCAGATAACTATTACAGACTCCAAATAGAAATTTCCAAAAAGGGGTTCCAGGTGGTATTAATGAGTGTTGAAATAAGAAGTCTATGTGATTCATTCGGCCCTTACATGGATTCCGGATCCAGATTCCTGGGAGTTCATATCCTATGTCCTCCCTTTACTAGCATATAACTACAGGCAAATTATTTAACCTCACTGTCCCTTAATTTCCGGGTCTGAAAGTGGGAATAACACCACCACCTGGCTCACAGGAGAAAGACTAAATGCGTATATATATATATATATAAAATACGTGCCAAAGAGTGTTATGTAAGTGCTTGTCATTATGACAATTAAAACATAGTACAAAATGAGACATCACTATCATACTTTGTATTTTTAATTTAAAATTTGTACTTGCTTATATTTCATTTTGACAAAACTTCAGATTTACACAAAAATTTCAAGAAGAGAAAGAAGAATGACCAGACACTCTTCTTCTAGATTTGTCAGATGTTAACATTTTTCCACTTGCTTTTCTCACATAACCACAGAAAATCATCAAAATCAAGAAATGAACTTTGATGCATTATCATCTAACCTACAAATATTATTGAGATTTTTTTGTCATTTGTCCCAATAATGCCCTTTACAGCAAAAGAAAATCCAACATCACATGCTGCATTCAGATGTCATGTCTCTAATCCACAACAATTCTTGACTCTTTTATTTGTCATTGTACTTTATGATACTGATATTTTTGAAGAATACAAGCTAGTTATTTTGGAGAGTATTCCTCACTTTGGGTTTGTCCAGTGCTTCCTCATAATTAGATCCCAGTTATGCCTTTTGGCAGGAATACTCTGGAAGTAATGCGAAATCCTCAGAGCATGGTGTCAGGTGGCACAGGTTGTCCATTCGTGCCACTTCTGGCAATGTTTCCTTTAATCATTGGTTCAGGTGGTGTCTGCCATGTATCTATACTGTAATGTTACTATTTTCTCTTTGTAACAAGAAGTAGCTTGTGGGGATATACTTTGAGACTATGTAAATACCCTTTTATTCCTCAAACTTTGACCCACTATGATAAAACCAATTATCACTAGTTATCACCAATTACGCTAGTTGGCAAATGGTGTTTTTCTAATTCCATAATTTATTTTGCATTTATTAGTTGACATTCTACTTTAAGGAAGAGCTTTCCTTTATTTATTTATTTATCTATTTATATCAGTGTAGACTCATGGATTCTTACTTTATTCAATAGGTCATAATCTTTTACTCTCCATAATTTGTATTAAAGCCAAATATAAATCTAAATAGTTCTGAATCAAATAGATTGCTTTGACAACATTTAAGGATCAGGAGTAGATATATTCATCTCTAAAAGACATGGGTATATTTTCTTTTATTAGAGCAAAGATTTTGCTCATGCTAAGAATTTTATGTTGTCTTCATCCTTGCTCTGGTCAAGGTTAGTTCCACTGAAGACTAAGTAACTGAGTTGGTGTCATTATTAATCATTTCTACAGAGCATGACAGCATGACGCATTCAAGATAAATAGTAAGCATCTCTTGTAAGAATTTAAGAAAACTATCCTAACATTTCAACAACAGTTTGGCAAAGAATTCCAACACACTACGACCCACTCCAGTTCCTCCACCCGACCGGAAAGAGCAGTTCTCAGGAAACAAGCAGGCTATGACCCAGGATAGGAAATGGCAGGGGACACTGTGCCGAAGTATGACCTCCAAAAGGAAATGTAGATGGGACCAAAGAAGAGCCCTGGTAGTACTGTTCACTGGGAATTGTACATTTTAATGCCCCACAATGTTGAGAATTTCAGAAAACAAAGCAGTGAAGGCAAGAGATAATCAGACTAGCAGAATAGCACCCACCTGACACTGGGAATTTAGTTATGAGCTGAAGACACAAACCTGCCTCAAATTGCAGATCTGAAAAGGTGATTAGTCCAGACACCAGAAAACAATCATGAAAGGGACCCAAAATAAATAAGTAAACACAGTTTAAAAGTTTGGATGCCAAAAGGAGATAAGAGCAATTTTGAAAATCACAGAATTAATAAAGGTAGTTTAAGTGACCAGATAAAATATAAATATACCAAGACATTTACGTTCCTATACACTAGCCAGAACTGGTTAAAAGATATAATAGGGGGGCTTCCCTGGTGACGCAGTGGTTGAGAATCTGCCTGCCGATGCAGGGGACACGGGTTCGAGCCCTGGTCTGGGAGGATCCCACATGCCGCGGAGCAACTAGGCCCGTGAGCCACAATTGCTGAGCCTGCGCGTCTGGAGCCTGTGCTCCGCGACAAGAGAGGCTGCGATAGTGAGAGGCCCGCGCACCGCGATGAAGAGTGGCCCCCGCTTGCCGCAACTAGAGAAAGCCCTCGCACAGCAACGAAGACCCAACACAGCCATAAATAAATAAATAAATAAAATTAAAAAAAAAAAAAAAGAGGGAATGGCTTTGCGGTGACCCCAGAGCAACCCTTAAAAAAAAAAAAAAAAAAGATATAATAGGGAAAAGACTCAGTTTATGACAGAAAGCAATAAGTAGAAAAATCTAGGAATGATGCTAATAAGAAATGTGTAATAGAAACCCATGTGATGAAAACTATAAAGTTTTAATGAAAGATATAAAAACTTACATAAAAGAAGGCATAAACAGATATCTCTATGGTGTGACTAAAATTGAAAATGTGGCAGTCTTCCACAAAATTATGCATTGGTACAATGCTAGTTGAGTAGAAATTACAGTGGACTTGAACAATTTTGACCAAATTATTTTAAAATTCATTTTGACAAATAAGCAGGAAAAAAAATGAAAGTAATAGATTTTCCCTGATAACTGTTAAAGCCAATTATAAAGTTATAATGATTATTAGAGTGTAGTACTCGTACAAATCTCAAAAACAGTAATAGAACAAAATGGTCATTAAATTAGTCTTAATGTATACACTTATAAGAACTTAAAGGAAGCAGCAGAAAGGGCAAGAGATGAATTATCCCACAAATGGAAAATGGCTCTTTTGAAAAAGTATATGTAATCATATACAGACATTTATATAAAGTATCATGTATATATCTTTAGAATTTAAAACATTAAATAAATACTAGGCACTAGGCAGGAAAAAAGAAATTGGTTATTTTGGAGAAAAAAATAACCTTACAGTATAACCATATACCATACTCCAAAATTTACTTCAAATTTTTAAAAGTTAAATCATTTAAGAAATTGGAATAAAACAGAGGTTAATATTTAAACTGATCTCGGGATGAGAAATGACTTTCGAAGCATAAAAGCAATGATCCAAATCAAAGAGTATAAGTCACATATACAGTTAATTGACTTCCAGCAAAGGTGCCCAAGTAACTTATACTGGGTTAAATTCATGTCCACCTAGAACCTCAGAACGTGAACTTAATTGGGAATAGGGTCTTTGCAGATGTAATTGGTTAAGTTGAGTTCATATGGAGTAGGGTGGTCCTTACATCCAGTATGACTGGTGTCCTTATAAGAAGAGAAAACAGAGACACACATACAGAGGAAAGATTGTCATGTGAAGACAGAAGCAGAAGTTGGAGCGGCTGTAAGCCTAGGACTGCTGAGGATTGCCAACGACCACCAGAAGCTGGGAAGAGGAAAGGAAGGATTCACCCTTAGAATCTCTAGAGAGAGTGTGGTTCTACCAACACCTGATTTTGAACTTGTATCTTCCAGAACTAGAAGAAAATTAATTTCTGGGTTTTAAGCCACCCTGTTTGTAGTAATTTGTTATGTCAGCCCTAGGACACTAATAAAAAATTCAGTTGGAAAAGGAAATCTTTTCAACAAATGGTGCTGGAAATATTGAATAGCCATATGGAAAAATAAATAACACTTGATCCTTACTTCACACTAGATACAAAAGTTGATTAAAACTGGATCACTTTCTACAATACATTTAGAATAAAACATAGGTGAAACTCTTAGTGACCTTGGGTTTGGAAAAGATTTCTAAAATAGGATACCAAAAGCACAGACTATAAAAAAAAGAAATCAATAAATTTGACTTCATCAAAATTTAAAAATTATACTCTTAAAAAACATGTTACAAAATAGAAGGCAAGTCACAGACTGGGAGAAAATATTTGCAAGGCATACATATGACAAAGGGGTTTTATCTAAAACATATATTGACTCTCAAAATTCAATAATAAGATAAATAAAAAATGGACAAATGATTTTAACAGACACTTCACCAAAGAACCTATAAGAATGGTGATATGCACATGAAAAGACGCTCAGCGTCATTAATTAGGAAAAAGCAAATTAAAACCACAAAAAGACACTATTACACACCCACTAGAATTGCTCAAATTTAAAATGCTAAAGCAACTATCTCCCAATTTAAAAAAAGGATTAAAAAAAAATGCTGACTATTCCAAGTGTTGATAGTGATGTAGAGCAACTGGAACTTTCCTGCACTGCTGGTGGGAATGTGAAATGGTACAATCACTTTGGAAAACAGCTGGTCAGTTTCTTAAAAAGGTAAGCCTACACCCAGCATGTGATCCAGTCATTTTGTACCTAAGTATTTACTTGAGAGAAATGAAAGCATATGGCTCCACAAAGACTTGATCAGGAATGTTCACAGCAGCTTTATGTGTAATATCCCCGAACAGAAAAGAACCCAAATGTCCATCAAGTGGTTTAAAAGATAGATAAATTGTGGTTTCACCATACAATGAAATACCGTTCAACAACAAGAAAGGAAAGATTGATACATGCAACAGCATGGATAAATTTCAAAATAATTATGGGAAGTGAAATAAGCCAGAAAGAAAGAGTACATATTGTATGATTCCATTTATATAAAATTCTAGATCGTGCAGACTAACATACAGTGACAGAAAGCAGATCAGTTGCTACTGAGGACAGTGGGGGGTCGGGGGGAGGGATTACAAGGGGCACAAGGAAACTTCTAGGAATGATGTCTATGTTCATTATCTTGATTGTGGTGATGGTTTGATGACTGTATACATATGTCAAAGTTTATCAAAAATGTACACTTTAAATATGTGCAGTGTATTATACATTAATCATACCTCAATAACCCTGTAACAAAAAGAATGGAATCATAAAAAAAGTATGGGGAAATATTTATAACAATGACATGTCATGGTTAATGTACCAAACATACAAAGTGGCCTTAAAATTCAATAAGAACACATAAACAAATTTTAAAAATAGTCAAAAGTGTAAAAAAAAACATTCACAACTAAAAATATATAGTTTGCAATAATCATATTAACAAAAATATTATTTAAAACAATGCTTTGCCTCCCAGTTCTCATTGATAAAAGTGGCATTTCTTTTCAATTTTAATAATGAATGTGGCTTCGATGCAGTGAAATGGGCATTCATATTCCAGCAATGGTAACGCAACTGGAAAACTTTTCAGAGAAGCCATTTGCCAATATTAAAACCTTCATATCTCTAGATGTTGCAATATGAAGTCATCTTAATTTTCTCCTCTATAATTTCCTCTTTTCACATTTTTAATAGTGACCATAAATTCTTTCATCTGAGAAAATATTCTTAAAAAGGAAAATCTTTGAATTAGCTTCATTTGGCAAATGTACAAGCACAAAGAGTTGGATGTACCTTGTAGGTCTCCTACCTATTGACTACGGGTTTCCCACAGTGGGGGAGGGGTAGCATGACACTGTCACCATGGAATCAGCTTCCGGAGGGCTCATTGGATGCATACCACAATGACCACAGTGTCCCATTAGCATCTCCCAATCACACATGGTTCCAGCTTATTCTCTCACATATGCCTCTACCTCTTCCTAACAATACTTAGAGGAAATTAATACTAGCTTCTTAAGAAAGAAAAAATCTCTAAGGATCTCTATGTCATAGATAAGGTCCAGAGATGGAGAGATACAATCCATGCCTCGTCTGGTTGGCAGCTAACCCAGACTCAAAGGGCAGGATATCACTGACATCATGAAGAAAGGGGAACAAAGTGGAATGCATGAAGTGACATGTAGTAGAGCCTCATCAGGTCATGGAAAGACCCGGACTCCAGCCCGCCATGATCCAACTTCCATCCATTGCCCTCTCTTCCTTCTATACCATGTGGACTCTCATTTGCTTTCATAGTGATCCGAGTTTTAGATGGGGATCTGTTTATCCTCAAGTAAACCAATAAAGCAGTTTTAGTCCCCACAGGTCAAACCATCTAGCAGAGGGAAACTGTCCAGTCTGCAGATATGGACACCAAACAGTGACTGTGTCAATGGGTCAAGCCCAAAACAGCTGCAACAACACAGAGAAAACATGAAAAGTCCTCTAGGGCTCAAGGTTCACATACTGATCCAATCAGGGGGTTACCAGTTGTCCCAAATACTCATTCAATCACAAGTAAAGAGTGTTTTCTTTCATGGCCTGACACCTTAATGACAGTGTCAAATCATTGTGAAGATTAGAACTGAAGCCAGAATGATCACCATTCAAGGCACATGCTGATCTTAACCACTTCAAATTGGCCACCGCTAGCTACCAGATGACAAGGGGCAGAACAGATGACACATTCACAGCCAGGCTCATAAACTCCGCCTTTGTTCTTAAGAGAAACTCTGCCAGCAATGATGAAACACGGATTTTGTCAGGACAAACTCTTTCCTTGACCATAAAAATGAATTAAAAATAAAATATGAATATGGGTGAAAATCTAGATATTTCCCCCAGTGACAAAGAAGATACGGTGCTATAAAGTTCAGAATTGTTAGATTCCAAAAAGAGCATTAGGGTCAATTTTGGCTCTGCCACTAACTTCTTTGAGTATGTCACTCACTTCTCTAAGTCAGTTTTCTCACTGGGAAAAGGAGTGTGTTGAAGTAGATGATCTCTAAAAGCTTTATGCCTAACCACGTGGAGGGAATTTTAATACAAGATGGTTGTCTGGGCAGTGAACACATGAGATTGAGAGGCTGGAGTCTGGTCTTGCACCATCAACATGGTCCCTGGTCTCTTTGTTCCAGGCAGTGTCCAATCTTTCCTTCCTCAGGGCAATGTGCCTCATGAGTCAGTCTTGCAGGTAGAGGCTGCATGGACTCACGATTTAAGGGGGCACCAAGTCATACTGGCTTAATATCAGGAATATTATCCCCCTTACATTTGCTTTTACGCTTGTTTATGAATTCTTTACGTGTGGTGGGCTAAATACATATTTGATGAATGAATAAATGAACGAAGAAACTAAATGTGAAGAATTCTCTGGACCACATTTTAATGTAGCTAACTTGACTGCTCTTATCTACTTGGACAGCAGCAGAAACCAATAAATGAAAGAACAGATATCAAAAAGAGAAGAAGAGAATTTTAGCAAGCATTTCTATTAGATATATAGTAGTTACACAGTAAGCATTACAACTGCGTTATTAAATGAGCATAGTGACACGTATGGGACAATGGACAGAATCTTTAAGGATAATGAATAAGACCATTCTGGGTTCTGGGGTTAAGACCACTGCCATATGAATCAGCTATTTGTGCTTCAGGATAGCAGCCCTTATTAACAGATAGCTTTGATGTGTAGCTGATGCTTCAAAGGTATAACCAACTCCTCCACCCCAACGCATCCCAGGAAATGTTTACATCAGTTTGAGATATGGGGAAAGATTCCTATCGCAACTGAGGAGTAAAGAAGGGATTTTGGTACCACTGGGCAAGGTAGGAAATAAAGGAGGGTCAGAGTATGATTAGGGTAACATGACCTCTGTTCTCCATCACTGTGGTGAACTGGTTAGGAGTTGGGATCCAGAAACAGATCACTGGTTTGAATTCTCACTCCACCATTTCTTAGCTGGGTAACCTTTGGCAAGGTATACTCTCTGGGCTTCAGCTTCAACGTGTATAAAATGATTGCTAATAATTCCAACCTGATAGGGTTGTTGAGAGGATTGAATGATATCACCGTTACCCGGCGCATAAAAGAGCGCCTGGCATCTAGCAAGAGTTCAATAAATGTTGGCTGTTCTTACGATCTGACCTCTTGGGTTGAGTGTGAGCCCATCCGATTAGAAAAGGGAGAGCTACAAAAGATTTTCAGGAGAGACTTCATGGGATTCACGCGAGGAGTATGGGCCAGAAACTGACCGGAATACTTAAGAAAAATGTTATAAAATGGTAGGCACAGCAGCACCCAGAAAATAAAATGTTTCTGAGTAGGAAGCATCTGGTCTCCCCACATGTGCAGGGGAACTAACCAGGCTACAGCACTGTGGGAACTAGAGCTCAGGAGGCATCCCGAGAAAACAGTCTTAGCAATAATAGTGCGCATTTACTGAGCACTTACTGCATGTCAGGCCTGATTTGAGTCATGTGGACTGATTTATCTTGACATGGACATTGCCTCCCCATGAAGGGCAGGGGCAGGCATGAGGCTGCTCCAAGCAGCTCTGAGGTCAACAGTCTTGGGCATGTGGGAGGAGGGGGCACTGACAGGAGAACACGTGTACAATGAGAGCACGTGGGGCACCTCTTTGGGGGACCTCAGGGTCACCTGGGCAATGGGATTGAGGGGAGCTGATTCTAGCTATGAATATGGTGAGAACTCATGCCTTCGTACCGTGAGTATCAAAAAGAAGGGACCTAGGTCTTCCCTGGTGGTACAGTGGTTAAGAACCCACCTGCCAGTGCAGGGGACACGGGCTCGAGCCCTGATCTGGGAAGATCCCACATGCCACGGAGCAACTAAGCCTGTGCGTCACAACTACTGAGCCTGCGCTCTAGAGCCCTCGAGCCACAACTACTGAAGCCCGCGCGTCTAGAACCTGTGCTCTGCAACAAGAGAAGCCACTGCAATGAGAAGCCCGCACACCGCAACCAAGAGTAGCCCCCGCTCGCTGCAACTAGAGAAAACCCGCAAGCGGCAGCAAAGACCCAACATAGCCAAAAATAAATAAAAATTTAAAAAAAATAAAATAAAGAAGGGACCTTGGGCTTCCCTGGTGGCGCAGTGGTTGAGAATCTGCCTGCTAATGCAGGGGACACGGGTTCGAGCCCTGGTCCGGGAAGATCCCACATGCCGCGGAGCAGCTGGGCCCGTGAGCCACAACTACTGAGCCTGCGCGTCTGGAGCCTGTGCCCTGCAACGGGAGGGGCCGCGATAGTGAAAGGCCCGCGCACCGCGATGAAGAGCGGTCCCCGCACCGCGATGAAGAGTGGCCCCCGCTTGCCGCAACTGGAGAAAGCCCTCGCACAAACCGAAGACCCAGCACAGCCAAAAATAAAATAAATAAATAAATAAAATAAAAGTAGCTATTAAAAAAAAAAAAAGAAGGGACCTGTACTTACTGATCCAAGGCTGATGAGTGCCGTGCTATTTGGATCACTCATCCAAGATGGCAAAAGAGTGAATTTACCTTCATGGCTGTGGCACATGCCAACACATGGACCACATTTCATGTATCTAAGTGAACCTGGGGCCGAGTCATAACTGAATGAAGTCCTCACCCACATTTGACCCGTAACACCATTTCTGTATTCTGCTTGGCTGGTAGTTAATTGTTTTTATTTATTTAACAAATATATATACAGACCTAATGTCACATGCCAGGTAGTTTTGAATGTTTTATGAATGTTGGCCTATTTGATCTTTATGAACAATCCTATGGGGTAGGTACTTTTCTAATCCCCATTTTACAGATGAGGAAAGTGAGGTGAAGAAGGTGAGTAAAGGTTAACTATAGGATTTAAACCCATGTGGCCTCACTTCCAAGTCATCATTAGCCCTGCCACCAAGGAGTCCTACATCACAGGGATGGGGAGGGGGTATTTCTTTTTAAGTATTATTCTCCATGCAGTAGCTCCCCTTTTAGAAGAAGAAGGAAAATAAAAAGAAACAAAAGGCTCAAAGAGAGCAGACATCCCCAAGGCATCACGAAATGTCTGACATTCTGAAGTCACTTTAGAGCAAATCTTTTTCCAGTGATTTCTTTTTCTGAACATCAGAGTTGGTGCCCAGAATGGATTTTGCTGCAAAACTGGTTGTCACTATGTCCCTGTTATCTCGCCATCCAGGTGGTCATGAACTGAAAGGTGATCTCCTCACCGCCAGCCCTAATGCCCAGCTCTTCCCTTGCAAGGACCCAAATCAAAGCTGCTTCTTCCACCATTGAAACAGCTGTCAGAGAAGCTGCTTTCCAACAGCTGCCTTTTCCAAACGCTTTCCCTTCCAGAGAGGATGCCATGGCAGTGCCGCCTGGTCCTATCTCAATCTGGTGCACGTCGGCCCCAGGGAGGGAGGCTTCAGGCACCATGCGAGAAGGCCTGGCTCTCGTCCCAGCTCTGCCGATGGTGATTTGGTGGCCTTGGGTAGATCGTTTAACTTCTCTGTACCTTAGTCCCTCCTTCTATAGCCTGAAGGAGAGAGCCAGGAAGGATCTTTTTTTGACATTAATGTAGTTAATAAAGATCTTTTAAAATTACTAAGTTCTTGGGCTTCCCTGGTGGCGTAGAGGTTAAGAATCTGCCTGCCAATGCAGGGGACACGGGTTCGAGCCCTGGTCCGGGAAGATCCCACATGCCGCGGAGCAACTAAGCCCGTGCGCCACAACTACTGAGCCTGCGCTCTAGAGCCCGCGAGCCACAACTACTGAGCCCACGATCCACAACTACTGAGCCCGCATGCCACAACTACTGAAGCCTGTGTGCCTAGAGCCCGTGCTCTGCAACAAGAGAAGCCACCCCAATGAGAAGCCCGCGCACCACAACAAAGAGTAGCCCCCGCTCGCCGCAACTAGAGAAAGCCCGTGCCCAGCAATGAAGACCCAACGCAGCCAAAAATAATAAATAAATCAATTTATTTTAAAAAATTACAAAGTTCTTTTGAATCTACTTGTGTCCAAAGCAAAGTAACTGAGAGACTCCACCCCAGGCACTGGTTTCAAGGGAGGTTGTTAACCAACCAGGGGCTGGTGGGAGGCAGCTATTCAGTCTCACACACATACACACACACACCCTTCATCTCCCCCGTCCCCCAAACTTGACTTCTCTGTCTCTCCACCTCTTTTTTCATTCCTCAACATACTCCTTCCACCTTACACTTCCAAAACTTGAAGAATAATCTTTGATTCACAGGTAGAAAGAGTCTTGGGGAAAACCCGTCTTCTTGTGGCAAAGCCGCAAAATGCAAACAGATGTCATATTTCAGTCTGTGCTTTTCTCCAAATAGCTACATGAAAACTGGGCTGAGACATTGCTTCCCATCACCTACCTAGCCTGCTTATCTCCTCTCTTGGTCCCTAACACGAACTAGGTACCGCTGGGCAAGTTACCACCTCCTCTGAATCCTGGTTCTATAAAACGGGCTTAAAATACCCGCTTAAAATATAGCATGTGGTTGTCATGCGTGTTAAAAATTTCAGCGCCTGGCACCGTGCAAATTCTTGGTAATGATTACATGTAAATATTCGTGATGATATTCTGTGTAATGAGGCTCATCCAGGAGGCCTTGGAACGCAAGCATACACAGTGCTGTTGGCATGGTGATGGCGGAGCAGGCAGAAAGGAGCTGGAGCCGAGGGTCTTTCCTCAGAGGGCTGACTTGCCCTCACCTCGTCCTGCGGACTCAGACCCTAGTCAGAGCTGGTGATCTACAAATACACAAAAGGCTTCTGGGTGGTGAGCAGCAGAAGGCATTTAGAATGAGCCTCTTTCCCATCCCTGAGGGGGTGAGAGACAAATGATAACGCTCCAGTGATGGGGAAAAAGACGGAAAGCACATCACAGACCCCAGGGTGGCTGTCCTGGGGCCTCAGACCTCAGGTATGTTAAGCATCCTGGTGACAGCGTCCCCTCCTCAAGAACATCTTCTTTTACAAGTGAATTAAACAAGTCAGCATACTGAAGAGCTCTCTAATTTGTCAGGGAAACCGGAGGGCAAGCCATAAAAGAAGGAAACAGCAAATCCGGTCCATGCTGTTCTCATTCTGTCAGTCAGAGCTGGCAAAGGGGGTAAATAAACCAGTACACCATCCCCCTGGCCTGGATCCCCGTCCCGGCCTGGATCCCCGTCCCAGCCTTGCTCAGAAATTTCCTTTCAGGACAAGTGGCCTGGAGGGGACTCATGTACTATCTTCTGATGGCAGTGTTTAAGGAGACAGAGCCATAAAGTTTGAACCGACTTAATTCGAGAAAGCAGGACACTGATACCCCTCTCAGGAGCTGGCACGACAGCCTGATAGCCCAGCGCGGGGCCTTCCCCACCGGCCCCATCCGAGTGAAGCTCTTTCTTGACAGAGCTGAGGCCCTGGCTCAGAAACTGAGCCCATGGCCTTGCCTTCAGCTAATTCAGGAGGAGGTGAGGGCTGGCCACATAAATCACTTGTAAAGCTGCTGAACAAGCTTGCTATTAAGAATTGCGAAAATTTTCCATTTTTTCCCTTGGTTTCATAAACTTTCTTTTTTTAAACAAATATTAATAGTGGATCCATTCCATGTGCTTTGGAATCTCAAAATATCCAGGTTGTTCCCTGTAAATCTTCTTCACAGGAAAGTCACCCCTGCCCACAGGTGACTCTGAGTTTCCTGAATCTGTCAGTGTACCATATACCATCGCCCACTGCCCCAGGAAGATGCTGTAGGGACTATCACAGAGGTGGCAGCGTCAGTGGTGGGGTCTTTAGATCCCAGACAAGGCCCCCAAACGCCGTAGTATTCTGGGGTTAGGGCATGGGCAGAGCAGGGACAATGTTCAAGGAGCTCTTGGCATCATCAGAAGAGCTATAAGGCACTTAATTTCCATTGTGACTCATGCCTGCCTTTGATTGAGCTGTAGACTGAAGGTTCACATCCTCTCAAAATTCATGTGTTGAAACTTAACCTACAATGTGATGGCAGTAGGAGGTGGGGCCTTTGGGAGGTGATTAGGTCATGAGGGTGAAGCCTTCATGAATGGGATTAGTGCCCTTAGAAAAGAGACCCCAGAGAGCTTCCTGGCCATTTCTGCCTTGTGAGGACTCAACGAGAAGACAGACATCTGTGAACCAGGAAACAGGCTCTCATCAGACCACAAATCTGCCGGCGCCTTGATCGTGGACTTCCCTGCCTCCAGACCGTGAGAAATAAATGTCTGCTGTTTACGAGCCCCCCAGCCTCTGGTATTTTGTTATAGCAGTCTGAATGGACTAAGGCAATAAGCAAGTCCCAAACCTAATTAAGACATTCCAGCAGACAGTTCAGTTGCCAGGAGAGGCGATCCAGAGAAGGCGCGTGGGCGCAGACTGGAGCTGGGGCATAAGCAGTCAGCGGTACCCAAGGGAAGAGACTGGGCAGAGCCGCAGCAGGCTCTTCTTCCCTGCGCAAACATCCCCACACGCCCCATAAAGAGCTGCAGCATTAACTGCACGTCTCCTGGCTAGAGATTCTCTCCCGGAGTGTCTACGAAAACTAATGAGTGCAATCATAGCACCCCTCAAGACCTTTCCACCTGCCCAGCACTTCATGAGATGAGCTCATTAATCCACACAGCCCTCCCGTGAAGCTGGTAATTATGAGTATGCCCAGTTCAGAGATGGAGTAACTGAGCAGAGATGAAGCTACTTCCTGGGTCTCTAGGCACACTGCAGCCCTTCTCTCTCCATAAAGGAAAGCACAAGTGGGAGGGAGACGCAAGAGGGAGGAGATATGGGGATATATGTATATGTATAGCTGATTCACTTTGTTATAAAACAGAAACTACCACACCATTATAAAGCAATTATACTCCAATAAAGAGGTTAAAAAAAAGAAAGCACAAGTCTCTGAGATGCATTTTCCTGTCTTTTCTTTTATCCCAGCTTCCACTGATATGAGTATCCCTGAAGCAGGAGATAGATGGGCTCTAGGCTAGGCATTTACAACTAGCCTCCTGTTTACATTTCCTGAGGAAGGAGGCAGGTGGGCTCTAGGCTGGATATTTATTACAACCAGCCTCCTCTTTGCACTTCGAGATGGAAATAACAACAGGAACAGGGTAAGTAGCTGGACTTTGCCTCCTGCGGACCCTTGAAGATAACAGTTATGGCACGGACAGAGAGGGGCTAAACCCTGTTTGATGAAAAGATCAAGAGGTCATGTATCTCCCATCCTTGGGGAAAGGGAGACATTGCACATGCGCAGAAAGGCACCTTGGGGGTCAAAAAGGAGGGGGCACCACCCCATAGTATGTGATGTTAAGGCCACCCTATGGGCCTCTGGGCTGGAATCCATCTTGGAAAAAAGTTGCACACACATATTGGGGAGGGTCCTAGGGCAGGTCAGGTGCGGAAAAAGAAACCAGATAATTGGCCAAAGGTAAACAAAGACCCAGAAGAACTGCCCTATATAAATGACTTAACCGCCTCAGTATTGAGCTCCTCCTCAACAGGGAGGACGCCCACACCTTCCTCTCCAGGTGTGCATCTCTGCCTTGCTTCGGTCTTAACTAAACAAACTGCTTCTCGGTGTGCTCTCCCACTTACTGAGCTGTGTCTCTAATAATGCACTTTGCACCTGTTTTTACAGTTTTTGCCTCCTTGAGAAATGCATTTTTCAGTGGGGGCAAGGGCCAGGGGTGTTTTGCTTCTAGCCTCTAGCCCCTGGTGGACGAGCGGCTCGGATTCCTGGTTTTCATCCAGGCTACCCAGGTTCAATTCCTGGGCTGGGAACTAAGATCTCACTTCAAGCCACCGCTCACGGCTGCCTCTCCAAGATCATCCCGAAAGAGGGTAGAAAATATACGGGCTGGATCTCCATGTCACGTAACAGCTGACTAATTCCCTTTTAAAGTAGTCATTAACCCCAACGTTACTGTTTCATAGCTGAGGTATTGCCAGACTCTTGCTGATGACCGATGCATAGCCAACAATGAATTATTAATTTAATCAACAGACATTTATTGAATGTCTTCCATATTTCAAACGCTATACCATGCCCTGTGCTCAGTGCTAACTTAGCTTAAAAAAAAACAATGTGGATGCCCCCTAAATTTTGTTGTAATATTACTTAGCCTGAATACAGGGAATTCCTATGGAATATTTAATTAAAATAACCCATTGTTCCATATTTTCCCTGCCCTCAACTTTTGGTTCCTCTACATTTCATTGACATGGGAATGAACTAATCACTTAATATTGTAATCCATAAACATTATCCCAAGTATTGGAAAAGAAAAGACCCTTTTGCCCATTACTTGTTCTGAACTTTTCCCACAGCCCCTTGTGCTAACAGTTGGATCCCTCCCCTTGTTTCCCAAAGCACAGCAGACATCT
This sequence comes from Balaenoptera borealis, assembly GCF_965194805.1. Lineage (NCBI taxonomy): Eukaryota > Metazoa > Chordata > Mammalia > Artiodactyla > Balaenopteridae > Balaenoptera > Balaenoptera borealis. The sequence continues at coordinate 177,277,052 of NC_138866.1, forward strand.
GTAGGAGGCATGATTCCTTGTGTCCTAGAGCAGGAAACCGCTGGTGAACGATGTGTGATTTTCGAGGGTGTTCACTCTTGTCAAAGGTTCAGGAGGTAGAAGTTAAGACAATTACCTGGTGAGTAACTTAAAATATTAATTTTCCGATCAAAGAAAATTAAGTTATGGAGTTAAGCTCCATATTATGGAGTTAAGCTCAAGCCCTAAAGAAACGTCAAGCTCACGGCCCACCTCCAGCTGGCTCACTGCTATGAGACGCTGAGGGTAGACAGCTGGAGGGGCACTGTGGGTCTAAACCATCATATCATGTCTCTGTCTAATCTGGGGGCAATAATGAGCCAGCACTAGAGGGAATCAGAAGGAAGCAGGGTTAGACTTAAAGGTCCAGGGATCAAAGGTGCCAACTTACATAGCCATCACTGCCCTGTGGCATCAAGCATGGATGCCAAGTTTACGGGTAGCAGAGATGGGGTGGATATATGTCAAGGAGAAAACAGAGAGATGAATGAATGAAGGCAGTCAACCTACATATATTTTGTGGGAGTTGGAGTGGCTGCTCTCGATGCTGTACCCTTTCTAATCAGCGTGATGGTGCCCGTGAAAGCATGTGGTTAAGAACCCACCATCTGATCCCATGGGTCTGGGTTCTAATTGTGGCTCAACCACTTATTACTTCGATGAGACACAAACATCTCCAGGTCCTTGGTTTCTTCATCTTCATCATCATCTCTGAAGCAGAGTAAGAGTGGTAGCATTTCATGGGATGGTGGTGAGGATAAAATGAAATAATCCATACAAAATACTTTGTGTGCCTGATCTATAATATTCCCCAAATAAACGTAAACTATTATGATTTCTAAATTTTAAAGTGTTACACAATTATAACAAAATATGTTAATGTTATTATCATTGTCCTTTTAAAAAATCTCTCATTCAATGCCCTTAGTTTAAGGTTATGCCTGATTAAAATGAACAGATGGTATTTTCTCCTTGGTTGTATCTGTAGGACCATAGCAATAAGTTTTTCTTTTTAACCTAAAAGTTTCCATAGGGATTTGGCAGATGTTTCTGGATGTATACAATATTCAGGAAAACCCATTACTTCTTTTTTTTTAAAACATCTTTACTGGACTATAATCGCTTTACAATGGTGTGTTAGTTTCTGCTTTGTAACAAAGTGAACCAGCTATACATATACATATATCCTCGTATCTCCTCCCTCTTGCATCTCTCTCCCACCATCCCTTATCCCAACCCTCTAGGTGGTCACAAAGCACCGAGGTGATCTCCCTGTGCTATGAGGCTGCTTCCCACTAGCTATCTATTTTACATTTGGTAGTGTATATATGTCTATGCCACTCTCTCACTTTGTCCCAGCTTCCCCTTCCCCGTGTCCTCAAGTCCATTCTCTACATCTGCATCTTTACTCCTGTCCTGCACCTAGGTTTTACAGAACCATTTTTTTCCCTTAGATTCCATATATATGTGTTAGCATACGGTATTTGTTTTTCTCTTTCTGACTTACTTCACTCTGTATGACAGACTCTAGGTCCATCCACCTCTCTACAAATAACTCAGTTTCGTTTCTTTTTATGGCGGAGTAATATTCCATTGTATATATGTACCACATCTTCTTTATTCATTCATGTGTTGATGGACACTTAGGTTTGCTTCTATGTCCTGGCTATTGTAAACACAGCTGCAATGAACATTGTGGTATATGACTTTTTGAATTATGGTTTTCTCAGGGTATATGCCTAGCAGTGGGATTGCTGGGTTGTATGGTAGCTCTATTTTTAGTTTTTCAGGGAACCTCAATACTGTTCTCCATAGTGGCTGTATCAATTTACATTCCCATCAACTTAGATGAAAAAATTTTAAGTAAATCATATAAACTTTAGAACAAGGACTCATACATTGATACATAAAATTATACAGCTAGAAACAACAGAATATAATTTTTTAAAGATTCAATGCATTCCGAGGGTAGAAAATCAAAACTGATTATTTCTATAGTGACTTCTAATAATCCTAACAGGATTAAAATGGAATGGCCCGTTAGGTACATGACAAGGATTTAGGAATGGTTCTAAGTGATGGGATGTAGCGATGGAACTCTAGGAAGTAGAGATATTTCATATCTGCGTATTAAAATCCCAAATCAGTGCCCTCCAGATAGGTTGGGACTGTGACTTCACATGTGTGTGCTGCTGGTTGCCAGAGCAACCAAGGAGAAAGAAGCAACCATTCATCATAAATCCCACCTGGTGCTGTCCCATCACCGCCCCCCTCAACTCATGTGGAAGCAAAGACATCATCTCTACCTGCCCCCAAAACCACTACAACAATGGACTGTCAAAGTGTGCCATGTCTGTCTCTCCCTATTATTTCAACAGGAGTTATTTATTCAGTCTAAAAAAAAAAGGTGAACATGATGAAAAATGGACCTTATAACATGTACTAATTGAGAAAGAATGATCTGGATGTCAAACGGGATAAGAGCAGCCATTTGCTGGAAGAAGACATGGAGAGAAGGTTGTGATGTACTTTGAAAATAGAGAAGTATGTAGAGTAGCTCAGCATCTTGCCCCCAAATCCCCTCTTGCCCCCAGCACAAGTCTTCAGACTTGGAAACAAAGAAGATAAACTTAAGATAGCCAACATAAAAACTGCTGAGTCATGGGGACCAGGGAGCTGAACTCGCTGCAAGCTGTGAGCAGGTTTCTCAAGCTTGGTACTATTGACATTTGGGCCTGGTTAATTCTCTGTACTGGGAGGCTCTCCTGTACACTGCAGGATGTTTAGCAGACCCCTGGTCTCTACGGACTAGATGCCAGTAACCCCTTCTCCCTAGCTGTGACAGACAAAAATCTCTCCAGACGTTGCCAAATGTCCCCTAGTGGGTGGGTCTTGGGGGGATAAAATAGCCCCCGATTGAAAACTACTGCTTATCCCTTATCCCTCAAGAAGTTTCTCTCCAAATTTGAATAACTTTGGGGAGGCGCCTTAAGATTATTAATATTTTCTGGTAAAATGCCATTGAACCACTGAATTAAATGAGCCCATTTCTGCTTCATTTGATGCTTGGAACTCCCACGGTGGGGTGTGTGTGTGTGTAAGGCTATGCAGGATTGTTTCACACAAACACTCAATAAAGCAGAAAGCAGAAAAAGCTGTTTGAAAAATGTTCCACCAGATATTAATGACATAAAGATAATACATTCATAAATAGAGAAAAAATGAGGAATGAGAAAAAATATCATATTTTCATACTTGAGAGTATACATTAGTTTAACTCCCTTTATTTTCTTTCTTATGAAGAGACTCCAAGAAATGTAATTGCAAATATAATCAAAAGTTAATTATACTATTATAAATTATATCCTTTTACTACTCTCTGGACGACACTAAGAATTTTAGGGTGAAGAGATGGGTATAAATGTTCATGCTGTAGTCCATACACAATTTAGATCATCGAGCTACCATTAAATGTAATGAATTCCCACACTGTGTCATGGAAATAATCAAGAACAAAGCTATTTTTTTCTTCAGAATTCCTAAGCAGCATTTAAGTTTCAGTGTTGCTAGCACTGTGTATTGACAAAACATGTTTTATTTGAGAGACCCAATGCCTGAGGCAGGCAGATAGATGCAGAACAAAAGCACATAGAGAAAACATAATTGGCTCCAGTTCTACAAATCAAGTCTATGGCTGAAGAAAAGAAAGAGAGGTTAAAAAAGGTAAGAGATCAAGACCTTGGGATTTTTTAAATTATTATTTTATATATCACATGTTTCTTTCAGACAAATTAGGTCTATGTGTACTGTACTTCTTGTGAACACGTGTCTGGAGGTTTAAAAGAAGGAAGAGAAGAAACCAGGAAAAACACACATAGCTTAAAGCTGTATCTTCATATATCATCTCATTACAATATGGGAAGTGGGTGTATATTGACCCATTTTAAAGATGAGGAAACAAGAGGCCCGTTATGTAACTTGCCCAACGTCAAGCAATAAAGACATTATGGCTTTGTCAAATTTCAAGGCCCTCCTCTTACTCATAAGCCACTTGATATAGCCTCTCTGGCCAAAATATATATTTTTATTTCCCGAATGGATGACTATTCATTTTCTTTCAGTGTCTGCAATTCAGCCAATTAAGAATTCACTTAAGTGAACAAAAAACCTCTTTTAAAACTCTAAGTACTCTAGGTTAAATGTTTATAAATCATGTACATGTTAGCATAAATTAATAGAAGCAGATGAACACATTTTCAGAATTCAGATTTGAGTCCTGGCTCTTCGATTTACTAGTTGTGCACCCTGGCAAACATCACTTAGCTTTATTATGACATAAATAGATGTTTGTGACCTAGGCCCCATATACCTAATCACTGTAGGATTATTTTATAGGAAATAATGCATCCTAGATTCTAAATAACTGATTTACAAATATTAGAATGCAATCTAATTTAAAACAGAGGACACATATTTTAAGTGTCTAGCTCAGATTTAGCCATTTATTAGTGGGATAACCTGTGTGTAGGTATGTATGTGTGTGTGTAGGTATGTATGTGTGTGTGTGTGTGTGTGTGTGTATTTGTTTTGTTTTGTTTTTTGCTTCAAGTATGAAACACAACTGTCAAATCATGGCATAGCTGTAGACACGAAACAAGTGATACTTTTCAACAAATACATTATGTAGCAAAAGGCAGTTTCTTCCAATGCTATAGGTCACTTGTACTGCCCACAATAATACACATGACAGAAAATTGAACATGAATTCTTTGTATAGATGTCTTCATCTAATCAATGAACACCCAGGACTCTCTTCATCCATAATCCTTCAGCCCTAGGTCTATTTATTTTCTGCAAATAGGCCTAAACACCGCAAATGCAATATACTGTCAGACTCCCTCAATTCATTTACTTTTTCATTCATCTTCATAAAAAAATATAGCAAATAAATTGCTATAGTTCTTCATGTGCTACCTACCTGCCAAGGGCTCCAACAAACTAGTGCAGATTAACTAATATTTGGAGAAAGCCACTTAAGGTCTAAAATATCTGATGCATTATGAAATCGACACGATATCCCTGTGGAAATACAAAGCTTGGTGGCTCTTCATTTGCGATTCATGTGCATGCATGAGACAGTCAGAGACAATGCTTTGTCCAAGCTAAGCCAACAGCCAATAGAAGCAAGTCAGCATTCCCTGCCACGTCAAACCATCCAGAGAGCCAAAGCTAACTGTTCAGAGTTCCTACATATTTTGTGCTCATCCTCAATTTAAAAATGCTCCAAATCAACTAGCAATGGTATTAAAAAAAAAATAGTCTCACATTGGAAGCAACCACTGGGTAAGAGTTGTCCACTAAGCATATCCCTTGGGATAAAAGCCAAGGACAGGCAGCCAGTGACACAACTACTTGAGGTCTGGGTAAAGTAATTGGGGCTAAGAGAGGGGAAACCTGAGATAAATTTCGATTTCTCTCTGTGTTTACAGAGAAACCATCCTGAACCAAAAAGTCATACTACAACAGCTCTGTGGATGCATTGGTTGGGCAAGGCCATGGGAAGGGGTGGTGACTGAAAGGAGTGGGGGACAGGTGGGTACTCTCACTAAATACCACACTGCTCATAAGCCCAACAAAGAAGAGGCTTGAAATGGCAACTACATCACAGCTTTTACAAGTGGCCTTAGAATCTGCCGTGGTTGTATGCTATTGATGCTGTAACAAACTACTCCAAATGTAGCAGCTGAAACAACCCAAATGTATTATCTTACATTTAATGACATGAGCTAAAATCAAGGTGTCAGCAGGGATGCATTACTTTCTGAAGTCTCCAGGGGAGAATCTGTCTCCTTGCCTTTACCACTTTCTAGAGGCTGCCCACATTCCTTGGCTCGTGGTCCTTCTTATATCTTCAAAGCCAGCAAAGAAGCATCTCTCTGACTTGCTCCCATTGTCACATCTCTCTTTCTGACCCCAGCTGGGAAAAGTTCTCTGCTTCTACAGACACGTGTGATTAGACTGGGTCCACCTGGATAAGCCAGGATAGTCTCCCTATCTCAAGGTCATTAACTTTATCACATTTGCTAAATCCCTTTTGTCATGTAAGGTAACATATTCACAGGTTCTGGGGATTAGGATGAGGATATCTTTTGGGAACTATTAACCTGCCTACTAAAATGGTCCATGATCTGAAGAATCCTTTACCCATTCATCCCATTTAAAGGGAAATCCCTCCCACTCACTGCAGAAGCAATTTTGACTGCTGCATATTGACACTAGAGAACCCATTAGTATTTTTGCTCATTTATAGAGCAAACTCTCAAAGTTCCTTCTGGCAGATGCCATAATGACAACCGTTAGAATATAGCTGTGCTCCAGCCAGCATTGTTCTCAATGGTGAAAAACTGAAACCATTTCCACTAAGATCACAAACACAAGACAAGGTCGTCCACTCTCACCACTATTATTCAACATAGTTTTGGAAGTTTTAGCCACAGCAATCAGAGCAGAAAAAGAAATAAAAGGAATCCAAATCAGAAAAGAAGAAGTAAAGCTGTCACTGTTTGCAGATGACATGATACTATACATAGATAATCCTAAAGATGCAACCAGAAAACTAGAGCTAATCAACGAATTTGGTAAAGTAGCAGGATACAAAATTAATGCACAGAAATCTCTTGCATTCCTGTACACTAATGATGAAAAATCTGAAACAGAAATTAAGGAAATACTCCCATTTACCACTGCAACAAAACGAATAAAATACCTAGGAATAATCTCACCTAAGGAGACAAACGACCTGTATGCAGAAAACTATAAGACACTGATGAAAGAAATCAAAGATGATACAAACAGATGGAGATTTATACCATGTTCTGGACTGGAAGAATCAACATTGTGAAAATGACTATACTACCCAAAGCAATCTACAGATTCAATGCAATCCCATCAAACTACCAATGGCATTTTTCACAGAACTAGAACGAAAAACTTCACAATTTGTATGGAAACACAAAAGCCCCCAAATAGCCAAACCAATCTTGAGAAAGAAAAAGGGAGCTGGAGGAATCAGGGTCCCGGACTTCAGACTATACTACAAAGCTACAGTAATCAAGAAAGTATGGTACTGGCACAAAAACAGAAATATAGATCAATGGAACAGGATAGAAAGCCCAGAGATAAACCCATAAACATATGGTCACCTTATCTTTGATAAAGGAGGCAAGAATATACAATGGAGAAAAGACAGCCTCTTCAATAAGTGGTGCTGGGAAAACTGGACTGCCACATGTAAAAGAATGAAATTAGAACACTCCCTAACACCATACACAAAAATAAACTCAAAATGGATTAAAGACCTAAATGTAAGGCCAGACACTATAAAACCCTTAGAGGAAAACATAGGCAGAACACTCTATGACATAAATCACAGCAAGATCCTTTTGAGACACCTCCTAGAGAAATGGAAATAAAAACAAAAATAATCAAATGGGACCTAATGAAACTTAAAAGCTTTTGCAAAGCAAAGGAAGCCATAAACAGACAAAAAGACAACCCTCAGAATGGGAGGAAATATTTGCAAATGAAGCAACTGACAAAGGATTAACCTCCAAAATTTACAAGCAGCTCGTGCAACTCAATATCAAAAAAACAAACAACCCAATCCAAAAATGGGAAGAAGACCTAAATAGACATTTCTCCAAAGAAGATATACAGATTGCCAACAAACACATGAAAGAATGCTCAACCTCACTAATCATTAGAGAAATGCAAATCAAAACTACAATGAGGTATCACCACACACCAGTCAGAATGGCCATCATCAAAAAATCTACAAACATTAAATGCTGGAGAGGGTGTGGAGAAAAGGGAACCCTCTTGCACTGTTGGTGGGAATGTAAATTGATATAGTCACTATGCAGGAGAGTACAGAGGTTCCTTAAAAAACTAAAAATAGAACTACCATACGACCCAGCAATCCCACTACTGGGCATATACCCTGAGAAAACCATAATTCAAAAGAGTCATGTAGGGCTTCCCTGATGGCACAGTGGTTAAGAATCCGCCTGCCAATGCAGGGGACATGGGTTCGAGCCCTGGTCCAGGAAGATCCCACATGCTGCAGAGCAACTAAGGCCATGTGCCGCAACTACTGAGCCTGCGCTCTAGAGCCCATGAGCCACAACTAGTGAAGTCTGCATGCCACAATTACGGAAGCCCACGTGCCTAGAGTCCGTGCTCCACAACAAGAGAAGCCACTGCAGTGAGAAGCCTGCACACTGCAATGAAGAGTAGCCCCTGCTCGCTGCAACTAGAGAAGGCCCATGCACAGCAACAAAGACCCAATGTAGCCAAAAATAATAAATAAATAAAATAAATGTATTAAAAAAAAAAAAGAATCATGTACCACAATGTTCATTGCAGCTCTATTTACAACAGCCAGGACATGGAAGCAACCTAAGTGTCCATCGACAGATGAATGGATAAAGAAGATGTGGTACATATATACAATGGAATATTACTCAGCCATAAAAAGAAACGAAATTGAGTTATTTGTAGTGAGGTGGATGGACCTAGAGTCTGTCATACAGAGTGAAGTAAGTGAGAAAGAGAAAAACAAATACTGTATGCTAACACATATATATGGAATCTAAAAAAAAAAAAAAAATGGTTCTGAAAAACCTAGGGGAAGGAGAGGAATAAAGATGCAGACCTAGAGAATGGACTTGAGGATGCAGGGAGGGGGAAGGGTAAGCTGGGACGAAGTGAGAGAGTGGCATGGACTTACGTATACTACCAAATGTAAAATAGATAGCTAGTGGGAAGCAGCCGCATAGCACAGGGAGATCAGCTTGGCGCTTTGTGACCACCTAGAGGGGTAGGATAGGGAGGGTGGGAGAGAGATGCAAGAGGGAGGAGCTATGGGGATATATGTATATGTATAGCTGATTCACTTTGTTATAAAGCAGAAACTAACACACCATTGTAAAGCAATTATACTCCAATAAAGATGTTAAAAAAAAAAAAGAATACAGCTGTAATCAGTTACAACCTTCTTGTTTACTCTTAAGAACATCTTACAATATTGGGTTCAGGATATCTTTGCATTAAATCATTTTTTATTTAAATAATCAGCATCTGATAAAAAAAAAATTAAGCTAACTAAGAAGACAGTGAGGCATTTCCTCCCTCCCTCCCTCCCTCCCTTCCTTCTTTCCTTCCACACTGCGTGGCTTGCAAGATCTCAGTTCCCCGACCAGGGACTGAACACAGGCCATAGCAGTGAAAGCCCAGAATCCTAACCACTAGGCTACCAGGGAACTCCTGAGAGAGGCATTTTCTTGATGTTCTGTGACTTAATCTGCATTTTTTAAAGCATACTTTATAAGTGGTTAGCTGGGGTAAAATTAACCCACCCTGGCCTGGAAGTGGCCAACATCATGGCATTTCTATAATCTTTTCACTGGAACTCTTATGGCTGTTACTTAATAATTAGCTTAATAAGTACATTTATAATTAACTTTTCTATTAATTAATAATGTATTATTTTGTTTGTTACTTTACCCAATCACTTGTCAGAAAAGTCATAAAGAGACCTATCATATTGATCAGGTTAGGACAGGCTATCGTACAGGAACAAACAAATCCTGATTTTTTTTTTTTTTATTTGAGAGTTATGTTTTATTCTGTGGACAAATCTGAGGACTTAAGCCTGGGACACAACATCTCAGATAACTCTGAGAGACTGACCCTAACAAACCTTGGTATCTCAAAAAAATCTGGTAAAATAATGCTTTTTTATTTTTGTTTTTCTCATGCAAAGCCCGATGCAGTTCAGGTAACCTTCCCCCATCCTGTTGCTACGCCATCAGAAAAGCATGGTTTCCTACAGCCAAGTTGGTGTAGGCAGAAGGAAAGAGATGGAGAAGGTGTACCTGCTCTTAACTGCCTCAGCTGAAAAGGGACAAGTATCACTTCCTCTCCCAGGACGCTGGCCAGAAATAGTCAAATGATCCTACCTTGCCTTCAAAGAATGCTGGGAAATTGAGGGGAGTGCATGGGACCTTTGCTCAGGGCTAACTGTCTTTGCCACTACCGTCACCTTCCTTCCTTTCACTGACTTCCTTTGCCTTCATATCGTGAAAGATGAACCGATGGAAGTAGAAGTGATCTGCAGCTAAGCTCTCCAAGCCACCTTCTATCCTAACACCTCCATTGCTGTTCTGCCATTTTGCAGCTCTGGAATTTTCTGAGGGCAGGTTCATTTTCTCTAAGACAGTCTCTCAAGGTTTCCTAAAACAATTAATTTGCATTAAAGTCATGGCAATCTCAGTGACTGACATTTTTTGAAGCCACCTCATTTGTCTTTCCATGAAGGATTTAGCTTTAGGATGGTCGATAATGTTGACTCACTCAAAGCTTACACCTTCAAAAGGGGCTTGAATGCCAACTTCTCAGTTATGTTTGAAGTTAATATTTTAATCAATTTAATTGGCAAATATTTTACTCAACTAGTCGTCTCAGGCACTGAAACACCTTCCTATCATTATTTTTTTTTGTCCCAGGTTTCTTTTTTATTTCTTTCTTTATACAGCAGGTTCTTATTAGTCATCCATTTAATACACATCAGTGTATACATGTCAATCCCAATCTCCCAATTCATCACACCACCAACTCCACCTGCTGCTGCTTTCCCCCTTGGTGTCCATATGTTTGTTCCCTACATCTGTGTCTCAATTTCTGCCCTGCAAACCAGTTCATCTGTACCATTTTTGTAGGTTCCACATATATGCGTTAATATGCGATATCTGTTTTTCTCTTTCTGACTTACTTCATGCTGTATGACAGTCTCTAGATTCATCCACGTCTCTACAAATGACCCAATTTCGTTCCTTTTTATGGCTGAGTAATATCCCATTGTATATATGTACCACATCTTCTTTATCCATTCGTCTGTCGATGGGCATTTAGGTTGCTTCCATGACCTGGCTATTGTAAATAGTGCTGCAATGAACATTGGGGTGCATTTGTCTTTTTGAATTATGGTTTTCTCTGGGTATATGCCCAGTAGTGGGATTGCTGGGTCATATGGTCATTCTATTTTTAGGTTTTTAAGGAACCTCCATACTGTTCTCCATAGTGGCTGTATCAATTTACATTCCCACCAACAGTGCAACAGGGTTCCCTTTTCTCCACACCCTCTCCAGCATTTGTTGTTTGTAGATTTTCTGATGATGCCCATACTAGCTGGTGTGAGGTGATACCTCATTGTAGTTTTGACTTGCATTTCTCTAATACTTAGTGATGTTGAGCAGCTTTTCATGTGCTTCTTGGCCATCTGTATGTCTTCTTTGGAGAAATGTCTATTTAGGTCTTTGCCCATTTTTGGATTGGGTTGTTTGTTTCTTTAATATTGAGCTGCATGAGCTGTTTATATATTTTGGAGATTAATCCTTTGTCCGTTGATTCGTTTGCAAATATTTTCTCCCATTCTGAGGGTTGTCTTTTCATCTTGTTTGTAGTTTCCTTTGTTTTGCAAAAGATTTTAAGTTTCATTAGGTCCCATTTGTTTATTTTTGTTTTTATTTCCATTACTCTAGGAGGTGGGTCAAAAAAGATCTTGCTGTGATTTATGTCAAAAGAGTGTTCTTCCTACGTTTTCCTCTAATAGTTTTATAGTATCCGGTCTTATATTTAGGTCTCTAATCCATTTTGAGTTTATTTTTGTGTATGCTGTTAGGGAGTGTTCTAATTTCATTCTTTTACATGTAGCGGTCCAGTTTTCCCAGGACCATTTATTGAAGAGACTGTCTTTTCTCCATTGTATATCCTTGCCTCCTCTGTCATAGATTAGTTGACCATAGGTGCGTGGGTTTATCTCTGGGCTTTCTATCCTGTTCCATTGATCTATATTTCTGTTTTTGTGCCAGTACCATATTGTCTTGATTACTGTAGCTTTGTAGTATAGTCTGAAGTCAGGGACTCTGATTCCTCCAGCTCCATTTTTTTCCCTCAAGACTTCTTTGGCTATTCGGGGTCTTTTGTGTCTCTGTACAAATTTTAAGATTTTTTGTTCTAGTTCTGTAAAAAATGCCACTGGTAATTTGATAGGGATTGCATTGAATCTGTAGATTGTTTTGGGTTGTATAGTCATTTTCACAATATTGATTCTTCCAATCCAAGAACATGGTATATCTCTCCATCTGTTGGCATCATCTTTAATTTCTTTCAACAGTGTCTTATAGTTTTCTGCATACAGGTCTTCTGTCTCCCTAAGTAGGTTTTTTCCTAGGCATTTAGTCTTTTTGTTGCAATAGTAAATGGGAGTGTTTCCTTAATTTCTCTTTCAGATTTTTCATCATTAGTGTATAGGAATGCAAGAGATTTCTGTGCATTAATTTTGTATCCTGCAACTTCACCAAATTCGCTGATTAGCTCTAGTAGTTTTCTGGTGGCATCTTTAGGATTATCTATTTATAGTATCGTATCATCCGCAAACAGTGAGAGTTTTACTTCTTCTTTTCCAATTTGTATTCCTTTTATTTCTTTTTCTCCTCTGATTGCCGTGGCTAGGACTTCCAAAACTATGTGGAATAATAGTGGCGAGAGTGGATATCCTTGTCTTGTTCCTAATCTTAGAGGAAATGTTTTCAATTTTTCACCATTGAGAATGATGTTTGCTATGGGTTTGTCATATATGGCCTTTATTATGTTGAGGTAGGTTCCCTCTATGCTCACTTTCTGGAGAGTTTTTATCATAAATGGGTGTTGAATTTTTCAAAAGCTTTTCCTGCATCTATTGAGATGATCATATGGTTTTTATTTTTCAATTTGTTAATATGGTGTATCACAATGACTGATTTGCATAAATGAAGAATCCTTGCATCCCTGGGATAATCCCACTTGATCATGGTGTATGATCCTTTTAATGTGTTGTTGGATTATGTTTGCTAGTATTTTGTTGAGGATTTTTGCATCTATATTCATCAGTGATATTGGTTGGTAATTTTCTTTATTTGTAGTAACTTTGTCTGGTTTTGGTATTAGGGTGATGGTGGCCTCATAGAATGAGCTTGGGAGTGTTCCTTCCTCTGCAATTTTTTGGAAGAGTTTGAGAAGGATGGGTGTTAGCTCTTCTCTAAATGTTTGATAGAATTCACCTGTGAAGCCATCTGGTCCTGGACTTTTGTTTGTTGGAAGATTTTTAATCACAATTTCAATTTCATTACTTGTGATTGGTCTGTGCATATTTTCTGTTTCTTCCTGGTTCAGTCTTGGAAGGTTATACGTTTCTAAGAATTTGTCCATTTCTTCCAGGTTGTCCATTTTATTGGCATAGAGTTGCTTGTAGTAGTCTCTTATGATGCTTTGTATTTCTGTGGTGTCTGTTGTAACTTCTCCTTTTTCATTTCTAATTTTACTGATTTGAGTCTTCTCCCTTTTTTTCTTGATGAGTCTGGCTAACGGTTTATCAATTTTGTTTACCGTCTCAAAGAATCAGCTTTTAGTTTTATTGATCTGTGCTGTTTTCTTTGTTTCTATTTCATTTATTTCTGCTCTGATCTTTATGATTTCTTTCCTTCTGCTAACTTTGGGTTTTGTTTGTTCTTCTTTCTCTAGTTCCTTTAGGTGTAAGGTTAGATTGTTTATTTGAGATTTTTTTTTGTTTCTTGAGGTAGGATTTTATTGCTGTAAACTTCCCTCTTAGAACTGCTTTTGCTGCATCCCATAGGTTTTGGATCGTTGTGTTTTCATTATCATTTGTCTCTAGGTATTTTTTGATTTTCTCTTTGATTTCTTCAGTGATCCCTTGGTTATTTAGTAACGTATTGTTTAGCCTCCATGTGTTTGTTTTTTATGTGTTTTTCCCTGTAATTGATTTCTAATCTCATAGCGTTGTGGTCAGAAAAGATGCTTGATATGATTTCAATTTTCTTAAATATACCGAGGCTTGATTTGTGACCCAAGCTGTGATCTACCCTGCAGAATGTTCTGTGTGCACTTGAGAAGAAAGTGTATTCTGCTGTTTTTGGATGGAATGTCCTATAAATATCAATTAAATCTATCTGGTCTACTGTGCACTTTTAAAGCTTGTGTTTCCTTATTAATTTTCTGTTTGGATGATCTGTCCATTGGTGTAAGTGAGGTGTTAAAATCTCCCACTATTTTTGTGTTACTGTCAATTTCCTCTTTTATAGCTGTTAGCAGTTGCCTTATGTATTGAGGTGCTCCTATGTTGGGTGCATATATATTTATAATTGTTATATCTTCTTCTTGGATTGATCCCTTGATCATTATGTAGTGTCCTTCCTTGTCTCTTGTAACATTCTTTATTTTAAAGTCTACTTTATCTGATATGAGTATGGCTACTCCAGCTTTCTTTTGATTTCCATTTGCATGGAATATCTTTTTCCATCCCCTCACTTTCAGTCTGAATGCGTCCCTAGGTCTGAAGTGGGTCTCTTGTAGACAGCATATATATGGGTCTTGTTTTTGTATCCGTTCAGCAAGCCTGTGTCTTTTGGTTGGAGCATTTAATCCATTCACGTTTAAGGTAATTCTCAATATGTATGTTCCTGTTATCATTTTCTTAATTGTTTTGGGTTTCTTTCTGTAGGCCCTTTTCTTCTCTTGTGTTTCCAACATAGAGAAGTTCCTTTAGCATTTGTTGTTGAGCTGGTTTGGTGGTGCTGAATTCTCTTAGCTTTTGCTTGTCTGTAAAGGTTTTGATTTCTCCATTGAATCTGAATGAGATCCCTGCCGGGCTGAGTAATCTTGGTTGTATGTTCTTCCCTTTCATCACTTTAAGCATATCATGCCACTCCCTTCTGGCTTGTAGACTTTCTGCTGAGAAATCAGCTGTTAACCTTATGGGAGTTCCCTTGTATGTTATTTGTCATTTCCCTTGCTGCTTTCAATAATTTTTCTTTGTCTTTAATTTTTGCCGATTTGATTACTATGTGTCTCAGCATGTTTCTCCTTGAGTTTATCCTGTATGGGACTCTCTGCACTTCCTGGACTTGGGTGGCTATTTCCTTTCCCATGTTAGGGAAGTTTTCGTGTATAATCTCTTCAACTATTTTCTTGGGTCCTTTCTCTCTCTCTTCTCCTTCTAGGACCCCTATAATGTGAATGTTGTTGCATTTAATGTTGTCCCAGAGGTCTCTTAGGCTGTCTTCATTTCTTTTCATTCTTTTTTCTTTACTCTGTTCTACGGCAGTGAATTCCACCATTCTGTCTTCCAGGTCACTTATCCGTTCTTCTGCCTCAGTTATTCTGTTATTGATCCCTTCTAGTGTATTTTTCATTTCAGTTATTGTGTTGTTCATCTCTGTTTTTTCCTTTAATTCTTCTAGATCTTTGTTAAACATTTCTTGCATCTTCTCGATCTTTGCCTCCATTCTTTTTCTGAGGTTCTGGATCATCTTCACTATCATTATTCTGAATTCTTTTTCTAGAAGGTTGCCTATCTCCACTTCATTTAGTTGTTTTTCTGGGGTTTTATCTTGTTCCTTCATCTGGTACATAGCCCTCTGCCTTTTCATCTTGTCTATCTTTCTGTGAATGTGGTTTTGTTCCACAGGCTGCAGGATTGTAGTTCTTCTTGCTTCTGCTGTCTGCCCTTTGGTGGATGAGGTTGTCTAAGAGGCTTGTGCAAGTTTCCTGATCCTATTATTTTTTTTTTAAACATATCTTTGCTGGGGGCAAGGAAGTAACCAATTTTGCCACCGTAGAGAGCTATGGTGATTTGAAGTTACACAGCCAGATGGAGAAATGTCAGTTAAGGATTCCCTGTTATAGGGACTTCCCTGGTGGCACAGTGGTTAAGAATCTGCCTGCCAGTGCAGGGGACACAGGTTTGAGCCCTGGTCTGGGAAGATCCCATATGCTGCAGAGCAACTAACCCCGTGCACCACAACTACTGAGCCTGTGCTCTAGAGCCCACGAGCCACAACTACTGAGCCCGTGTGCCACAACTACTGAAGCTTGCGCAACTAGAGCCCATGCTCCACAACAAGAGAAGCCACCTTGGTGAGAAGCCCGTGCACCACAATGAGGAGTAGCCCTGTTTGCCACAACTAGAGAAAGCCTGCGTGCAGCAACGAAGATCCAGTGCAGACAAAAATCAATCAATCAATAAATTTATTTAAAAAAAGATTCCCTGTTATTCAGTTGATTTATGTTCAAGTATTCAATTGTCATTTCTTAGTCATAACACTGGCTCCCAACAATATTCAAGAAAATTCGTTTTGCAAATGAAATATTAAAATAGGTGATATTAAACCTATCAGCTCACAGAGCTGGCAATTTTTTTTTTTTGAGTGAATGAAATTAGCAATCTTCCCTGCTCACCTTTTCAAATTAAAACAGAGCTTAGGGAGTTCCATACAGTCCAGTGGTTAGGATTCGGCACTTTCACTTCCTTGTCCCGGGTTCAATCCCTGGTCGGGGAAATAAGGTCCCTTAAGCCATGAGGTGTGGCCAAAAAATAAAAATAAATAAAACAGGGCTTAGATTCAAGGTAGAAGTGAATTCTAACCTTTTCATAGACCTTCCAGATCCAAACACTAGACACAGATGTGGCAAGAGTCTTGGTGGGACCTAATCTCTACATACCTTCAGCTCGGGGCTCTGGGTGGTCAGAGTTGACTCCAGGATTCTTATTTGAAACAGGACTCCATGTCCTCTGGATGAATGGGGATGGGACTTTGGGTCCTTTGATTAAAATCTCTGGATATCAAGATTCGTGAAACGCTGCCTGAAACACTGCCCTCTGAGTGCACTGTGCGCTTCCGAGAGCCGAGTGCAAGTTCAAAGTACCCAGCTTCACAATCTGGCCCAACGTGGCTCAACTTAAATACTTCCTCTAAGGAGGCTTCCCAAGACCCCCACAAAAAGCCACTTGGAGCAAACCTCACCACCCTCTTTTGCTTTCCTCCCCACCTCTTGGGAAACCCATTCAGGGAGAGAGCTCCCTCCAGAATCCCTTATTGAGAAGGCCCCGGCTTCTGGCCTCTCAGCTGGGGAACTCCGTGTCCCCATTTTCAAGGTCCAACTTGCCACTTTGACCCGCTGCCTTTGGCTTCCATTCCTGCCCAGGGAAATTGGAAATTGTCTAAAATCATGTGAGGAAAGCTGGCCCCTTATCACAGGCTCCCACAGGCAGGAGGAAAAGGCTAGAATCCTCACCTCACCAGAGCCACCCGAGCCAAAGAGGGTTTTCTTTGCTTTCCCTTTATTTTTTGTTTCTCTGTGGTTTTAAGCCTTGCCTTTCATTCCAATGTGACCAGCGGTGTGTCTGCCTCCTCCACGCTTCCCAGCCCACGTTTCTCACATTTGTGGGCGGTGTCAAAGGCCCAGTGTCCCGCCATCCCCAACCAGATGAGGTTCTCAGGAGAAGCCCTCACAGTCATTAGGGAGGAAGGTCTGAATCTACGTCTGAGCACGAGGAAGGATGGAGAAATCTGGTTTAGAGATGGAGGGAAACCTCTCAGCAAACAAGGAGGCAAGAAGCCCTTTCCACACGTTGTTACTATACCTTCCACTCGGTCTCCCTTTCCAGCCCCTCCTCCCCTCGTGTCCAGCTGCCTACTGAGGATGCTCTCTGTGGATCCATAAGCTCTTCGCCTGCCAGGGAAGGGGCTCCAGCCCAGCAGGACCTAGGGGTAGGGGAGCCCTGGCACTCGCTGACTTCTCAAGGTCACTTCCTCCCAATGGCCTGAGCTCTGCACCACGAACATTGCAGTTAAATTCAACACCAAGGGAACACATCATGACGTGCCAGGTTTTGAATGGCACCCAATTCCCCCAGCCCAGGTCCCTCAGCCAACACCTGACCTGCCCGCCAACTCAGCTCCCAGCAACAGGACCCTGGGTCCTGTCCATCACTTTTTCTGGTGTTCTAACTGAAGGGACCTCTTTGACAGCCTGGAGCCCTAAATTTCAAATCAGTTAGGATGCTCTAAGAATTTGAAATTGTGGATCCCCTGAAAGGAAAGCAACCCTGCTGGGTTCCTAGTCTCAGGATGTTCAGCCTAAGGGACAAAGAGGAAAAGTGGTCCTTGCTTGAAACTCCGTTTGTAGGGACTTAACCA
Organism: Balaenoptera borealis; assembly: GCF_965194805.1. Taxonomy (NCBI): domain Eukaryota; kingdom Metazoa; phylum Chordata; class Mammalia; order Artiodactyla; family Balaenopteridae; genus Balaenoptera; species Balaenoptera borealis. Next base: position 177,295,165 of record NC_138866.1, read on the forward strand.
GTGAAGGCTACATTAACTTATTTCTAGATTTCCTCTAACTTACAAATCATTTCCAAATCAAGGTTTAATTTCTTCCCCACTCTACTGTCCCCAACACCCAGGGGGTCTCCATCTTTCCCAGTGGGCTAGGAGACTAAGGCTCGGAATATGGCTTTAAATCAATTAGTAATTTTTTTTCCAATACAATTGACCCCTGAACAGTGCAGGGGGTTAAGCCACATATATAGTCAGCCCTCCATGTCCATGATTCCTCCACATCTGTGGATTGAACCATCTGCGAATCGTGTAGTTCTACAACATTTACTATTGAAAAATACCCACGTAAAAGTGGACCCAGTGCAGTTTAAACCCACTTTATTCAAGGGTCAGCTGGAAAACGTTTATCTAAGGTCACCATATCAACATGAAAATTCAACAATCTCCCCACATTCATACAAGTCTACATCTTAGCTGCTAAACAGCTTTGAACATGTTTATCCTTATAACCTTTCGTTGAAATAAGTAAGTAGGGCCAGACTCCATTTTCTTAGGAACATAAATGAAGGCACAAAAAAGCGGCATACTTTGAGATGTTTCACGAATGAGATGGGGGGAAAGAATCCCACCTGGCCCCAGGCCTGGAGTTTGACGGGGGTCATGCATTTTCCAGGTGACCACGTGACTGTGTAGTCTGCAGCTCGATCACGGAGCTTTGCGCCTGGCCCAGTAAAGCCATCAATTTCATCCTGTCTGACAAATGTTACAAAGGAGACCTGCAGCAAGGACAGCAGGAGGGCAATCTTTATTTTCTGCTATTTTGCATTTAATTCTGTGTTCTCAGGATGAAATGCATGGATTTCTTTTCTCTAGTTAATCTCAGCTGTGCTGTTGGACCTCTCCCCTTTCTCTCTGTACTTTGGTTTACTTGGTGCATCAGTTGGGGGAGACATGGGCATCTCGCAGGGTCCGAGCCATTTCAGGGTGTGCTGAGCACCTGGCCTGGGTCGTCGATCGCCTGGCATTGATCTGTGGGTGTTTAGAAAGCATAAACCCAAAGCCACTATCAAAGTAAACTATTTCCTTGAAGAAGTGGGGTTTTTCAGCTTTTATAAACTCAGGTCAAGAATCTGAATTTACTGCTCATAACGTTCTTCACACTTCTTTCAAAATATACAAACAGCTCATACAGCTCAACATCAAAAAAACAAGCAACCCAAACAAAAACTGGGCAGAAGATCTAAACAGACTTTTCTCCAAAGAAGACATATGGAAGGCCAAAAAGCACATGAAAAGATGCTCAACATAGCTAATTATTAGAGAAATGCAAATCAAAACTGCAATGAGGTATCACCTCACACAAGTCAGACTGGCCATCATCAAAAAGTCTACAAATAATAAATGCTGGAGAGGGTGTGGAGAAAAGGGAACCCTCCTAAACTGTTGGTGAGAATGTAAATTGGTGCAGTCACTATGGGAAACAGTATGGAGGTTCCTTAAAAAACTAAAAACAGAGCTACCTTATGATCCTGCAATCTCATTCCTGGGCCTATACCCAGAAAAAATCACAATTCAAAAAGATACAGGCACCCCAATGTTCATAGCAGCAGTATTTACAATAGCCAAGACATGGAAGCCACCTAAATGTCCATCGACAGATGAATGGATAAAGAAGGTGTGTGTATATGCAATGGAATATTACTCAGCCATAAAAAAGAATGAAATAATGCCACCTGAAGCAACATGGATGGACCTAGAGATTATCATACTAAGTGAAGTAAGCCAGACAAGGATAAGTATCTTATGATATTGCTTATATGGAAGGGAGGGAGGGAGGGAGGGAAGAAAGAAAGAAAGAAAGAAAGAAAGGAAGGAAGGAAGGAAGGAAGGAAGGAAGGAAGGAAGGAAGGAAGGAAGGAAGGACACAAATGAACTTATTTCAAAAACAGAAAGAGACTCACAGACATAGAGAACAAACTTATGGTTACCAAAGGGGAAACAGGGGTAAGGGATAGGATAAATTAGAAGGTTGGGATTAACATATACACACTGCTATATATAAAATAGACAACCAACAAGGACCTACTATATAGCACAGGGAACTATACTCAACATTTTCTGATGGCCTTTGGGGGAAGAGAATCTGAAGAAGAAAATATATTGGGTCGGCCAAAAAGTTCCCGAATGAACTTTTTGGCCAACCCCATATATATGACTGAATCACTGTGTTGTACACCTGAAACTAACATGATATTGTATATCAACTATACTTCAATTCCAAAAAAAGGAAGAGACAGTTAGTTTCTCATCTAGTCAAATTGAATCCCCTTCGTTGTGATTTAGAATCATAGAACCAGGCTGTTCTGAGTTTGGAATGGTAGATGGTAATGGTGGTAATGATGATAAGACATGGGAGTTTACTAGATGGTAGAGTTTACGTGCATTATCTCCTTGATCCTCATGACTCTACGAGAAACAGAGTGTCCATTATCTCCCCCATTTTGAAGAAACTGAGGGTCAAAAATGAAGTCACTTGTTCAAGACGACACAATCCTCCAACCCAGGTCTGCCTGACTCAAGCCCACGTGCGTAACCACGACACATTCTTGCCATCCAGTGTGTGTCCCACACTTTACAGATGAGGCAACTGGAGTCCACAGAGGTGAACTGCCCAATACTACCATGTGAATTGGTGGTAGAGTGAGCAGACCACCCCGGGCTCCTGACAGCTCTTTACCTATCTTGAGTAGAATTTGACCCTCTGGGGACACAACTGGTCATCTATTTTTTAAGGACAATAATTCCTGGTATTGGGGAGTGCAATGTGGTGCTGGGACAAAGCAGAGGGGGAAGGGAGGGGGCCGTCTAAGCTCCCTGTAGCCCAACCTGGTGGAAAAGCATCATGGTGACTCCCCCTCCTGATGGGGTGGCTTTATTCCACCCTGACCCGGGCCATGCACATTATGAGATTGCTTACGTCTCAGACCTACCAAGGTCAAGCCCACCATGTAAGTGACTTGTATGTATAAACAACATCATCTAAATTTACTCAAATCAATTTTTAAATTAAAAAAAGAATCCTTTTCAAACAGCTCTAGATTTAGCTGTGAAAGTAAGTGGATCCATTCTCTCCTCCTTTCCTGCCAGACTGTGCTCCCAGGGAGGTGTTTCAAAAGATCTAGGCCCATATATTAAGATTCTGAAAGGTGTGTGAATTGTGGAGAACTTGCAGGCCATTCTCACGCCTCATTTGAGATCTACTGCGTTAGAAATTGCAAGTTTTGAACTCCTTCTGATAACCAAGTCCAAACTACTTTCTAAAATTTTATTTTTCTTACAGGCTGAATTGTGTTCCCTCAAATTCATATGTGGAAGTCCTCACTCCCAGGACCTCAGAATGTGATGGTATTTGGAGACAGGGCCTTTAAAGAGGTAGGTAAGTTAGAATGAGGTCACTAGGATGGGCCCTATTCCAATACAACTGGTGACCTTTTAAGAAGAGGAGATTAGAACACAGACACACACAGAGGGATGACCATGTGAAGATGCCTGGGGAAGACGGCCACCTACAAGCGAAGGAGAGAGGCTTCAGAAGAAACCACCTCTGCTTGATCTTAGGCTTCTAGCCTCCAGGACTGTGAGACCATGAATTTCTGTTGTTTAAATACCACCCAGTCGGTGGTAAAATATACATAACATGAAATTTACCATCTAAATCACTTCTAAGTCTACAGCTCAGTGGCATTAAGGACATTCGCAAAGTCATACAACCATGCGATGCTAACATCCATCCCCAGAACTTTTTCATCTTCCCCAGTGGAAACTTTGTACCCATTAAATGCGAACTCTCCATTTTAATCTACTCTTAACCATGCCTGTTCTGAGCCATGATAACCTCTTCTCGCTTGATTTTAACCCAGACATAGTAGACTCATACAGGGACATGTAGGAACAAGCTAGTCAATAAATTAAATATGTCTGAAGGCATTTATGAGGGGCTGGCAAGTGCCCTTTTTAAAGGTAGGGGCTTGCTCTAGACCGTGATCCCAAGAAGCTCACAGCTTGCTAAGTCAACTCTCCTGCTTACAGACAAGATCAACTAGCAACTGTGATTCATCTATCCTTCCAGAAGGCTCAGAAGTCTCCAGGCAAACACGCTAATAAAATGAGTAATCACCTTTGCTTTAGCTGTGAGGAGGCAGCAACAGCTTAGCAGATTAAACAAAGGTAGGAGAGACGGGGACACGAATGCATTCTAGAATACGGTTCTGTCACAGGCTTCCAAAGAGATGCTCCTTAGTTACTCCCAATGCTAAATGGAGTTCAATGGAGCTAAAAGTGCAGGAAGCTTCCAGGACAAAAAAAAAAATGCAGAAATAAACTATATAAAGAAACTGAGAATCAACAGAGCTCAGACTCCAGGTCATATATGAACTTTGTAACTGGAAAGATACAGGTTTGATGAGAACCCGTCTGGAAAGAGATACGTACAAGTTTGCTCATCAATTATCAATCATTTAGCTGTGGTGAGAATTTGAAATCAGGGTCCTCCAAGCAAAAATTTATACACGCAACCTCCTCCCTTCTCTCTCCTGCTCTCAGAGAGATCTTATCAGACAGGCTGGAAGGTCCTCCTTGCCTTCCCTTCCTTGGACTGTTGGGTCAGGAAACATTGCTTACACCTAAGCTACAACCAGAAAAAGCAGTTGCTTGGGGTTTGCCCTAACACCAAAGTGCATCCCTCCAGAAAGGATTGTGAAAGCCAAAGTCCAGATAGCATTGCTACTGTACACTTAGAGTTGTGTCCTCAAAGGACATTACTGTCTCCTGTGAGTTCCAGGCATGAGCTTGAAGCTCCAACTCACAAATATGACGGGATTATCAAACAGCAGCTTCTGCAGAGAGTGGCACTTGCTAAATGTCACTCACAAGCTCTCCTCCAACCTAATTCTCAGCTAAACCTCCCATCTTCAGATTCGGATTCCTAGCAGGAGCTGACTTTAACTTAGCAAGATTTCAGGGTTCGAATGGCTTTAAATCAGAATGACCTCTGCCAAAATTTGCAATTGTTAAAGCAGCAGAGTTCGAATTGGTAATGGTTGAAAAGCTGCTAACTGAAAAGAAATAAGGCTGGATATAAAATATTTAACACACCTAATTACAGACTTATATCATTGCTTTACCCTATATATTTCTGTATCCATGGTAAAGATGAAAAGACTGAAAAAAAAAAAAAAACCCTTAACCAACCAGATAGACTAAGAAATAAATTCAAGAATGGAAGATTTTTAGATTTCAGATTTGGCCCATGTATTGGCATTCAAAACTCCTGAATATTTATTTTCTCTTGGGTTTACATCCATTTACTCACTGCCTCATAATTATAAGGACTCCATTGATTGTGTGTAGTGTTGTCCTTCAACTATTTATTTGTAATACATGTTGTTTCAACAACTTTGCTTATCTCGTGAATAATCCTTGTAGGTCATGGAATCTGAGCTCTAATTTTAAAACACGCAAGTACATGTTTTGGAATCAGATAGAATAGTGATTAATTCTGGGCAAGTTGGTTAACCTCTGGAATAATAACTAAAAATAGTTATACTTCATTGAGCACCTATACTGGGCCAAGGGCTGAACAGAGATCAACTCAGTTGATCCTTCGACAACCTTTTGATAAGTATGCTATTATTACTACCGGTTTGCTGGTTGGAGGGGTGAAGTAACTGGCTCATGGTCAAACAAAAACTAATAAGTAAGGAGTTGTTATCTAAACCCAAACAGTCCAAATATACTATTATACTTCTCTGAGTCTTAGTTATCTCAACTGTTAAATATGAGCAAAAATACTCAACTCGTAGGATTGTTGTAAAAGTTAAATGAGGTTACATGGGTAACCAATACCACAGAGGCTGACGTAAAGTAGGTACTCAATAAATATCAGGTTGCTAATATTGTATACCTTCCTAAGGTGCCCCAAATTGTCACTATGCATACCACCATTGAATAAACTCTACTTACTTGAACTTAATGTACGTATGCCAAATCACACTCTTAGATAGTGATGGTGGTAACCGAAATATACAGCAACAAAAAGAACAATTATAAAATACTGTTGCAGAGCTAAACACATTGGGAATAAAACATGTGTAGTGACGGCAAAACTTGTACTGTGCTATACGCACTTCTGCAGTACTTATTCTAAATGTCTGTGTGGTGGTCATGTATCTCCAGTCCTCATTCCTGCCTTCTCCTCCTAGAAAACTCCTATTCATCCTTCAAGGCCCTTCTCAAAAGTATCTTCCTCTGGGGAGCCTTCTCTTACATCCACAGCAGAAGGAGCTGCCTTCTCCTCTGCACTGCTATGGAGCTCCCCTAGATGGTACTCGAGAGTGAGGACTGCACTTAGGAAATATTTGATACCCAGGTCCAACATGGGGCTTGAGATATGGAAGGGACACAGTAACTGTTCATTTAATGAAGGAATACTTCGAATGTGCTGACTTAAAATTCCTAATAATCTGAATAGCTGAGGTACTGTAAAGCAGGGTTTAATATGTTTAAGTATTGCAAAGTCTAACGTTCATTTGACTTCGTACATTAGAATGAGCGATGCCACTTCCCAGGAAGGCTACAGTGAAGGGTCAGACTTGGGGTGATGAGCAAAGCATACTATGGACCCCCAAAGCAAATCCCTCCAGCAGGACTCCCCCAGCTCACGTGCCTAATTTCCATATTTACGTTCTTGGGTCTGGGCCCAATTCTTGTCTTCACAAAGCCCATTGTAGGGTTCAGTGTCCCACTGGGGCTACAACTTGTAGGCTCCTGCAGCTACCAATATCCTAGACATGAGCAAGACATGGGTGGAAAACACTAGTCTGAATAGTGAGGTTCAACTGAAGGGAACATCGGAGGCTTCGAGATTGGTTCTCCCTTTAACGCAAATGGAGTTTTACAAAATGCCACGTTAGACAGCACCCACCCCTGTAGCACATGGGATGCAGAATCCTAGCCGACATTGCTGTTCCCATCACTGCCTTGGTGTATGGAAAGAGGGCAGCTTCAGAGTGACTCTGGTCTGTCCCCTCACAGACACGCTGTGTGTGAGATGTAAGCAAGTTACTCAACTTATCTGACCATCTGTAAAATGGGATCATAATACATCTCGAGGCTGTTGTGAGGATTATAGAAAAGTACTACCTGTGAAGCACCTACCATAGGACACGGCACTGAATATGCACAATAAATACCTGCTCCCCGGCTCTTCTCGTGAGCCCAACACCAGCTTCCCCTGAAAAGTAATGACTCTCTCGTCTCAAGTTTTAAGATCACGGATCAGTGCCAGCTGACTGGCAGTCAATAGATCAGAAGCTCCACTGGCCTCAAGGGCCAGTAAACTAATCAAATGGTGGTGATGATGTTCTGGTCTGAACAGTCTGGGTTGGGAAATACTAGTTTCCTACATATTTATTCAAGAACGCAAAATGGCGGATCTGTGCGAGAACTTTAAAGTTCCTAAAATATCACAGCCGTGTAACACAACATGTGGACCATTAGAATTCTCCTCATGCATGATGGTGCTAATTTAAGATCAGAAATTGCCCTTCCTATTTTGCTTTGCAAAGCTTTGGCATTCTCAGCTAAGCCCTAGTTCCTCTTGGACTCAGCAAATGGATTTGTACTTGGCTGCCTGAGAAAAGGAACTGCAGATTCTCGCTAGATATTTCTTCACTCTTTTAGAAACACAGTCAAAAAGAGAAAGAAAGGATATGATAGCTTTGGAGTCTATTCTCACTCAACTAGCTCCCGTCTCTTAAATGAAAGCATGGGCAGGCCCAGACCCCTGTGCTCCTCAGGCATGTGGTCAAGTCTCCAGGCTGAATGAGACTTGGCGGCTCAGCCTCTTCTTGCCATTGGAAATTTTCTGCTCAAATTCCATTATTCATATTCATGCTGCTCTCTCTTAAGTAATGGCTTGAGGAAAAATGTGCCAGTAAAACTGAAATTGCTATGATGGGGAAAGAGCTACATGAAGAGAAACATACCTCCCAGTTCCCCAGTGAGGCTGAGTCTCGAATAACCCCCCGCAGTCAAGCAGCTGTGTTTCCCGGCACAAGGCCAGGTGCACGCCTGCCTCGAAGGCAGAAGCCACTTTCATTGTTGCAAAGGGAAGGCACCGTCCTTCCCCAGCATGGGGAGGATGGAGAGCCCTCGATCTGCTCTGTACAAATGAAACCTAAAAAAGTAACCCTTCAAAAAATCAGATTGGTTTGGAGGCTGGGAGGGGGTGGGAGGAGACCACATCCACATGGGGAAGTTCGCCAAGGACTTTCAGGGACAGGAATGTAGTTGCCCGCACGGTGGGACCATTGAAAGACTCGAAATGGTGGCAGTCCCATGGCCCCCCGTGAAGCAACAGAAACAACACATTTCCATTCTCACAAAGAGTATGTTTCAAGTTGCTTTTGGGATTCCGTACTGTTAGGGTCAATCTTTAATAAAACTGCAAAGCAAGCAAAGTTTATCTTCTAGCTTCACCTACCAGTGTCCCAATTTCTCTCCTTGTCACCCTCTTATTCTCTGATATGCCCCCCCTATGACACATTCATGCTCTCAGATGGCCATCAGGTCACCCCTGCTGCAGCTGCAGGCTGGCCATCAGGATCAGGATGGCCCTCTTCTGAGTTTCTATAGAAAGTGTGTGTGTGTGTGTGTGTGTGTGTGTGTGTGTGTGTGTGTGTGTGTGTGCGCGCGCGTGCAGACAGAGATCCTGCTACACACAAAGCTTTCTTATGTATATTGCCCCAGCCTGCAAGGTCCTAAAGGGAGAAGGCTCTATTTCCTTTCTTTTTATATCCCCTGACCTTAGGGTTGGTTTTCACACTTCGTTACTGAATACGTTTTTAAAGCAATTGAATAAATTGATTAAGATACCAGTGATAACACCTTCAGTATCTTTCTCTCAGACACATAAACATTGTAGAAGAGATTACAAAGGATCAGAAGATCTTTAGGATCCAAGGAGTGAGAGATCAGTCAGAGGGGGTGGGATACCTCCCCCCACACCCTCTAAGGCTCAGTAGTATTGGCAGATACCAACAACTCTTATGAGTAAGACAGTTCCTATCATAAAGATATTTGTCCTTCTACCAGTGAAGAAACAAGGTCCCTCTTCACCCATGCCCATAGTCCTTTCTTGTTACACATCACCGCCCCTCACCCCCATTAAAGAAGTATTCTCAACCTTCTTAAGCCTTTCCTCTCAGCCAGCTCTTGAGGTCTCTTTTGCAAACACCAGGCAAATGGAAAAAACGGTAAATATCAGATTTCAGAAAACTAGGAAGTTAAGACAGTAATTCCTTAACGTCAGAAATGACAAAACAACTCTTAGCCAAGAACCTCAGAGCGCCTTACAAACTAAGTACAGCATCGCCCCTGGACCCCTGTGGAGAAGAGGCTGTTCATCCTCCACTGTCAGAGGAAACTGAGGCTCCAGAGGAAACGACTTTCCCCAGGGGAAAAACATGGGGATGAAAAGACACCAGCCCTGAGAAGAAGGATGTATGCCAACCCACCCACCCGTGAGCCTCTTCATCTTCACCATTATTTTTTTTCAAGAAATGTGACTATGGCTAAAATATTTGAAGAGGTGGCTAAGAGTGGAGCATTCATCACAAAGCTCACGGCCCAATTTCCCTACGGCAAAGCCGGAGATGCTCCGGTCCTCCCAGAGAGAAACTGCAAAATCTTACTTTAAAGTAAGCCTCCAGGCCTCTTGGGATGCACCAGTGTAGTTTGCCTAGAGTTGAGGGGATGGGAGAAGGGGGGGGAGGGGATCGATTTACTCCAATTAAACTGCAATTTATCATACAAGAGGGAATATGTGCAATTTCATGCTGGGAATTTAAACTTTCCTCAGTCCAAGTAAGCCATCACCATGTATCAAAAATACCTGAATAAACTGAATGAAGCAGCACTGAGGCATTGAAGGAGAATGGTCTTGCATGTTTCCATCTTGTAGGATCTTGGGCAAGTTACTCCATTTCTTTTAAACTCAGTTTCCTCGTCTGTCAAATGGAAATAATGATAGCTACCTCACAGTGTCTTGGGTTCTAAAATGTGTGAAATATATGCAAAATGCCTAGCACAATGTCTGGCACAGAGGAACTCAATAAAAGGTATCTATTACTAGCAGTGAAATTGGTTTTGGACTCCACTGTAAATAACTGACACTTTAGGAATGTGAGATTTATTCACAGCAAGTTGGGAAGAGAAATAAAGTGAAAAAACTGGATTGTGATCTTTTACACTCAAACATTACTTCCTGATGTTGGCACAGGGTATGAGAAACAGGCCAAGTGAACAGAATAGAATGCTCAGAAATATGCCCATGGGCAAAAATGCCCATGTATATACGGAGATTTTACTTATCACAGAAGAGCACTGGAGATGAGTGGGAGAAGGACAGACAATTCAATGAAAAAAATTCGATTGCATATCTTCCTTCTTACCTATACAAACATAAGTCCCGGTAGATTTTATTAAACTCCACAGGGAAAATGATAAAACTTTAGAAGAAGTAAGAGTTATCTTTATGACCTCCAGGTAGAATTTCTTAAACACACAAATGTATAATCCATAGAGAAAAGATTCATAAGTTTGACTACATTAGAGTCAAGAATTTCTGCTCACTAAAAGCTATTATCTTAAGAAGAGTGAGAATATAAGCCACCAAATGTAGATATTACAACACTTACAACTGACAAAGGATTAAGTATTATGAGCTTATAACAAACTGCTAAAAATTAATAAGAAAAAGACAAACAGTTGATAGAAAAATGTGCGAAAGAACAGGAATTTTATAGAAGAGGAAACTCAAATGTCCAGTGAACAAAAGTGCCCTATTTCACAAACTGAGGCAGTAACAAAAATCATTTCATGCTTAGAGTTAGATTATCATTTCACAGTATCAGGTTGGCAATTATAAGTTTTCATGAAGATGCAGACAGGCCAGGTAATGCTTACCCATGGCATTAGAGGTTAGAGGTTAAATTAGTGCAACTTTGTTGAAAACATTTTGCATTACACATGTTGTGTTTACTCTAAGCCCCAACAATTCCATTCTTTGGTATAAACCCTTGAGAAACTCTCGAGCATGTGCACCAGAAAACACATTCAAGAATGTTCATGCACCACTGTCATCCTAGCAAAGATCCAGAAACAATCCAGATGCTCATCAACAGTCTAATGAATAAATAAATGACAGCATATTCATAATTAAACATTATATCCATGTGAAGGAATCTCAAAGATCCTGTCAAGTTAAAGAAGAAATTCAGAGAAGAATACATACAGGATAATTTCATCTCTATAACATTCAAAAACAGGCAAAAATAAATGTATTGCTTGGGGATAGTGACACAGTGCAACCACCAAGAAAAGCAATGGAACAATTAACGTAAAATGCAGGTTGGTACCTCCACGTGGGGTGGGAGAGGGTGCAGACAGGGAAGGGACCCAGGACTTCTAAGTGCTGTTGATATTCTGTTACCTATTCAGACTGAAGTGTACTTTGATGTTCATTTCATTCTTCTTTAGAATGGACATACATTTTTATATATTCTTCGTATGTATGACCTATCTCCTACGTTTTAATTAAAAAATAGGCAGTCTTTGCTTTAACCCATCCGTGATGCTAAAAGTCAGGACCTTGAGGACTTCAAATGGCGTGGACTAATAAAAAAGGGACGAGTACAAATATTCGGTGTCCTCCACGTCCTCCAGATAAAATAATAAGGCCTTGCCTGTGGCTTTGCAGTAAATGCAGTATCCCTGCCAAGTACTGCAATCCGTAGCTCAGTGACCCTTGATAGAGGCATGATGACCACGGTCCCTTCATCCATAGTGAAACCTGGCCCCAAATTCAGGCAGATTCAAATGGACAAACCAGTGAAATGGAGGCCTTTAGTATCTTTCAAAAAAAGCCTAATAAAGGCATAAAGGTTTTCTCTCTACCACAGTGAGTACATCCTGCATTGCGTCAACCTACTGACACTATTTGTAATGGCAAAGAAAGGTCACGAAGCCTAAATCTGCTTGGCAAGATTCCCCACCACAGTCTTCTAAAAAACACAAGCTTGATTAAATATCAGCTCCCGTCTTATTTCCAAGGAGGCCACGCAAAGGTTACGATGGGCTCAGGTGTGCTGAGCTCGGCTATTATTCTGTCCCTCATTTGCATTGCGTCTGCCCTCTGCATCACTCAGCACATCTACTTCAGGGTCTCACATTAATTCTCTATCTACCCTAGCAGCATGGGGATGGGGTAAACCGGGGTCTCCACTTTCTGTAAATGGGGAAACTAGAGTCAGACAAAGACAAAGCATTTTTAGTACTGGCAGACCTTGTTTTACTGCACTTTGCTTTATTGCACTTTGCAGGTACTGCGATTTTTACAAATTGTGTACATTTGCGGCAACCCTGCATCAAGCAAGTCTACAGGCGCCATTTGCTCACTTCATGTCTCTGAGTCACATTTTGATAATTCTCGTAATATTTCAAACTTTTTCATTATATCTGTTAGGGTGATCTGTAATCAGAGATCTTTGATGCTACTGTTACTACTCCCTGAAGGCTCAGATGATGGTGAGCATTTTTTAGCAATAACATATTTTTAAATTAAGGTACATACTTTTTTTTAGACATAATGCTAGTGCACACTTAATAGACTATAGTACAGTGTAAACATAACTTTTACATGTACTGGGAAACAAACAAAATTCGTGAAACTTGTTTTATTGCGATATTCACTTTATTGCGATGGTTCGGAACCAAACACTAGTATCTCCAAGGTCTGCCTATAATGAGATTAATCCTCTCCCTCCTTAAAGTAGTGACTCCGAGGAGGGTCAGCCTCTATAGACTTGGGCTTTGGGACAAGTTTACATGGAGCGGAAGAGATGATGAGAGCCCCACATCAACATGATGTGACCCTTCCAGGTTACCTGAAGGGCTGAGCCCATTGAGATGGCTTTAGGCCACATTTCCCTCTGTGTGATGCCCTAGTCTACTCTAGGATTTACCACAGCTGCCGAAACACTAACTTCCACCAAAGATATAATTCACTGGGAAGCTCTAATTTGCTAAAAAGTCAAGTGATTAAAAAACCATATGTCAAGAGGAAAATAAAGACTAATTTCATTTCTGTTTTGCTTTTCGAGGTACAAAGAATAAGCCCATTGTAGCTTCTCTGACCCCATATATTTCTTGAACTTTCTATGTCAGTTTCTGCTGCCTCAGTCTCTCCATTCTTCCCAGTTCCAGACCAAGGAATCTGCTGCACCCAGATCACATTTTGTGGGAGGCCCATCAGGGTCATATGTCAAAGGCACTGTCTAAATTCTGGGCTACCCCTTGCCCAATGTGCCGGGGTGAGAGGAGATGGGGAGGGGGTACAGCGTATAAAATAAGACTGCGGCAGGGGCTCTGGATGGACAGCCTTCCCTTACAAGAAGTTTGGGAGAGGGAGGTGGGCAGGAAATACAGAAATTTTAGTTTAACACACATTTTAAAGAATAAAATTTACTGCTTAGTGTCAAAATCTTCTGCAAATACTAAAATTACATAAATCCAACAGCATAAGCTTTTAAAAAGCTCTATTATCTCAAAAATAGTTTCAGAAAACAGGATGCAGCAGTCTAAACCTGTGTGAAATAAACATAATGAAAAAACAATCCTTTTGGAAGTGGTGAGGCATGATACAGTTCTCTTTGCCTAAGCACTTCGTTAAGAAAATTTTTTCCCAATGACTGTTTCTATCTTTTAAATTACTTAACAAGAAGTGTCTTTATGGCTATAAGATAAAATGCAAAAGTGAGTCACCTGGCATGACAGGACAACTACTGTAGTCATAACTCACATCCTGCTCCCACCAGAAGAAAAATAGAGCCAAGGACCCGGTGATGTACACAACATCATAAACACTTATTGGATGAGGATATTTCCTGTAAAGGCCTTTGGCCAAAGCAATAAAATTCTGGCCTGACCTGACAAGGCTACTCACAGGCAGGAACATGCAGACTGAAAAATAGGGGTTGGTGCTCAAGAGAAAGAACAGATCTTAGTCTCTTGCTCCAAGATGTGGGTGCAGCATGTCCTTTGACCTGCAGCAGGAACTCTCTGCTTCCCCACATCCTGTTTGTCATCTTCTCAGAAAGGCCTTCCTGCCCTTGCCTTGTCAGGCTTAAGCCATCCAGAAGCCACTTTTCTGATCCCCAAGCATTTGTCATCAGCCTCCATTTGCCCTCGGCTATCAGCAAGATCCATCTCCCTACATCATCTGTAACATTCAGAGGATCACAGACATACCAGCAAAACGGGTTAGTAGCTCTAGCTGCTCATTAACATAAAATGCTAATGTGGAGACCACATGACAGGAAGAGAGACCAAGTGCCTAATGCCAAAGGGGGATTAATGCATGAATTCCTGTCTATCTGCTCATTTACTTTCTTGAGAGTCATCACCATGAATTACAACCACTCTCCTCCCTGACTCGGTTCCCTCTTGGGCATCTCTCCATCACAGGAGCCTCCTTTCTTACAGCTTTGTCTTCATTACTGTCCCAGAGAGGAACAGCAAGGGAGAAGAAAGCTAATGCAACTTTGTCCTCCCAATTATCTTCCTGTCCTAAAATTAATAGTGGAAATACGTAGCCTGGATGCCCGCTTCCTTATTTCTGTGCCACGGCAGAGATAAGTGGTCAATCACAGAACTCTCTGTCTCTCTCTCTCTCTCTGAGCCTGAATACTCCATAGTTCTTCTTGCCACAGTGCTGCAGGCATCCTGGAACAACTGAACAGAAATATCCCACAAGACGAAACCTATTTGTCATCTCCCCCTTAACTCCACCAGCTACAGTTCTGCCAGATCCAGAGAACCCCAGCTCTCCATAGGCTCTTTTCAGATGCTATTTTTCTAAATTTTTTTCCTTAGAAAAGAGGATATAAAGAAGACTATGCAAATCATTCAGGCTTCCATTTTAAGAAATCATATTCAGAGAAAGAGTGAAGAATGTAGTGAAGGATACACCACTTCTAAGGTGCATGAGTGTCAAGCTGTTATAGACCACCAGGGGAGAAGGATCTCCTTATCATAGGCTTGAATAAGCTCCACCACCTGTACCTTCCACCCTTATTCCTACAGCTCCAATCATATCACTGCATCCAGCAGGGCAGGATTACAGCCCAGGAGTGAGGCTGACCAGTAGTGGATGAATGATGACACGAAGTAGAAGTATTTGTGTTGGGCTCTTGAGATCTAAAACACTGAGATCTTAGTGTCGATTCTTCTACAAACTAGTAACTGATGTTATCTCTCTGGTTTCCTCATCTCTAAAATGAGAGAGATAAACTGGATCAGGAACTAGTATGCACCAAGGGGCAAGCCCAACCCAATGCCTGTTTTTATAAATAAAGTTTTATTAAAACACAGGCACAGTCACTCATTCACGTATTAGCTAAGATTGCTGTCACACCACCAAGACAGAATAGAGTTGCTGCAACAGTAAACTTACGTCCCACAAAGCCCTAAATATTTTAGGCTCTGTGGGACATAATATTTCTGTTTGGTCCATTTTTATGGTTTCTATTTTTTTTTTTACTAAAGTTCTCATTTTATTTCATGCTTTGATTTCCTGATTTTGTTTGTTTGCCTTCTGTGTTTTCTTGCCTTCAGGTAGTAGTGGATAGGAGCAGGTGGGTTAAGAGAAGGCAGGCCAACCCCTGCACTATATCATAACTGCCAAGCTCAAATGCCTACATGAATCAGACAGGGAACATAAATTGGGGAAGTACACCAGGTTTAAGGAAATTATTGGAATCACTCATAAACTTGGGATCAACTATTCTCTGACTGGCTGTATTTGGGTTATTAGCAGACTTTATAGGGACAAGCACTTCAGAAATGGGTAGGAACAGCAGAACAAAGGTCTACGAATGGAGGAACATGCCAGGAGGACAGGGAGGAGCCCTTGGGAGCAAAGTGTGGGCGTGAGGACATTCAAATGAGGCTGGGAAGCAAGCTGGGACCATACTGGGAAGGGCCACAACTGCCCGACTGAACAAGGGGAAGTCTGGGTTGTTCGCATGATAAAGGGGTGTGCCAAGATCAATTTTAGGAGGGAATTATCTAAGGTATTGGGGAAAAGGGGCATTCTCTGGAGGATGACCTACTGCTCCCATTTGCCCAGTCTCCTGGGTGGTAGGACTTTCAGTGCTTAAACTGGGACAGTCTTGGGAAACCAGACATTTGTTCAGCCTTGTAGAAACAAGGAGATCTGTCCAGAAGCGATTCCTGTAGTCCAGACACAAGGTGACAAAACTCCTAAGCTAAGGAACCTGTAATCCACTCTGTTCTGATAGACAACTTCCTGCCAAAGTTTCCGTGGAAAGGAAAGGCCTCCTCTTCTCTGCTTATGCCTTGCTCCAGGTGCATTCTAACCATGACCTTTTAGCAGCAAAACCTTATCCTGAAGGACTACACTGATTTGTAGGCATATGGCTGGCCAGTGGAGAAGCTAATGGGTAGTGAGCTGTGGGGAGGAGGGAGGGCAAGCTGACGGCTGCTAATAATAATAAAGGCCCCCATGAAGAAATACTTGTTATGGCCCAGAACTTCACTTGATATTTATAAGAACCCAGTCAATATAAGTATTATTTTCACCCCATTTTTCAAGCGAGGTAGCTGAAGAGGTTGAGTATTGCCCAGTGTCACACAGCTATTAAGTGTGAGAGCCAGAATTTAAGGTGAGAGTCGCCCTAACCTCTACTCCTGCAGGACACCTTACCTCCCCAACTCCAGTCACCCCTTCATCTGTTCTTGTGGGGTCCTGGCCATAAGCACCAATGCCCACCTCCCGAGAACGGCATGAGCTGCTTTAGACAAGACACGTCAACGGCCAGAAAAGAGCCAATAGCCTGAAGGGAATTCGGAGGACAGTCACGTGTGTAATTAAGGTCTGAGAAGGATTGATCTGTCAGGAAAGATTGGAAGAATTCAGTATGTGTGGTTTGGCTAAGCTGAGGCCAAGGGAGGAGGCAGCTGTGCGTGGGGAGGAGAAAGAAAGCAAAGCCATCATAGAATGGGTGGGCTTTCTGCTCAGGACAGCACAAGGAAGCATGGCTGAGAGGACGGCAAGAAAGTGGAAGCACACAGGGAAGGCTCTAGAAGGATCTCCCATGGAACAAATTGTGCCCCAGAATTCAGAAGGGAACCTAGCTAGACACCCACCCTGTGTGATGTAATCCAGAAAGATCTACTTGGCAAGGTTGGTGAATGCATAAAAGCTCTGGTTTCCCTCTTTCCAAGTGGGATGCATTTCCTTAGCAAAGCACAAAATTCAAGGTCCTTCCATGTCTCTCCAGCCTTCGGATCATCCCCAAGTCTCTCATTTGTGACACTGAACTGCTGAATTCTACCCCAGAGTCAATTCTCAATTACACAAAAGACAACAGGCTTGAAGACGTGGAAGATTAACCCAAGTACCACTGTGCCGGTCCCTGAGTCAAGTGCTGTATAAACATTGTCTTTTATTTACCTGTCCAAGATCACATAAGTGGTTAGCCTGTCTCCAAGTTTTTTTTTTTTTTTTAAATTCCAGGCCCTGATCTCTACTAATTTGTTTCTTAGGTAATTTTATGAGTCCAGCACTGTGCTAAAATCTAGGCCTGTATGGGTGACCAAGGCAGGCTCAATCCCTGCCCTCACAAGATGCATAATCCAGTGAGGGAAACAGAGATTCATGTGATACTTACTCAAATCATTGATGTAAGATGGTGTGAAATATTATGAAGGAAAAGAATGTGGTGTGTATGAGACCACAAAACAAAAGGACAGCCCTGAGGTAAAAGAAAAGATTCCCTAAAGAAAGGGCAGTAAGACTGAGGCCTTAGGGAGGAGGTGAGGGAGTTGTGTACTGAAGAATTTTTACCCAAAGAGAGGTCTCGCCTTTGCCTCAGATACTGGGAGGTGATCTCTGGGCCCCCAGAATATGATGCTTGATAGGAGTGTCTTAGTTTGCCTGGGGGCTTTGGTCACTGGACAGTCTAACAGTACGATTTATGATGGGGGCTTTGGACCACATTGCATTAATTCTACCTCTGGAAGGCTTGGAGACTGAATGTCAGCCATGTGGGAGGTATACGAGTATACGATTGAACCTCAGTGAAAATTCTGGACACCAAAGGCTTGGGTGAGCTTTCCTGGTTGGCAATACTCCATGCAGGTTGCCAAACGCCTATACCAGGAAAGTAACATGTGTCCCAACTCCACAGAAAGGACAATGGAATATTATCCAACAATCCCACTTCTGAGTACATATCCAAAGGAAGTGAAATCAGGTTCCCATAGAGATATCTGCATCCCCATGTTCACTGCAGCATTATTCACAATGGCCAAGACAGTGGAGGCAACCTAAGTGTCCATCAATGGATGAATGGATAAAAAAGATGTGTTATATGTATATATACAATGGAATATTATTTGGCCCTGAGAAAGAAGGAAATCCTACCATTTGTGACAACTTGGAAGAATCTCGAGGGCACTATGCTATGTGAAATAAGTCAGACAGAGAAAGACAAATACTGTACGGTATCACTTATATGTGAAATCTAAAAAAAAGCCGAACTCATAGAAACAGAGAGTAGATTGGTGGTTACAAGGGTTTGGGAGGTGGGTGGAAAGGGGGAGATAATGATCAAAGGGTATAAGTTTCCAGTTATAAGATTAACAAGTTCTGGGGAACTAATGTTCAGCATGGTGACTATAGCTAATAATACTGTATTATATACTTGAATGTTACTGAGAGCATAGATCTTGAATTTACCACCACACACACACAAAATGTAATCATGTGACAGGATGGAAGTGTTAACTAATGCTATGTTGGTAATAATGTTGCACCTTATATACATGTATCAAAGCAACACATTGTACACGTTGAACTTACACAACGTTATATATCTATTATATCTCATTGAAGCTGGAAAAAAAGAAAGGACAATGGAAGCTCCACATCTAGTAACTTTCCTGGACTCTGCCCTAGTGCTTCTTCCCTTGGCTGGTTTTAGTCTGAATCCTTTCACTGTAATAAACTTTAACTATAAGTATAACAGCTTTCACTGAGTTCTGTGAGTCCTTCTAGAGAATTATTGAAACTAAAGGTGGTTTGGGGAACCCCTCAAACTAGGAATTGGTGGAATGGAATGGTCTCCTGTGGGAACTGTTCCCATCTCAGGTGCTGAAAGAGGAAAAGTCCCCTGGGCAGAGGGCAGGGCATTCTACTTTCAGCACTGGGCCAATTTGCTCTTAACAGCAAAATTGTTTTTTGTATAAACCCCCAAGCCTCACTCTTTTACTCAATTGACTGAATATTGGCTATTACAGAAAAACACTCAGTGCCTAGTAAATGCTGCTGGGGTTTTTTGTTTTTTGTTTTTTACATTATCTTCTTTCAAGACCTATGAATACAACTACACACTATGCGTAGTACTTATTTTCCTATAAGAAAACGTATCTTCCAATGTAATGGTAGGATTTAGAAATGCTAAATTTATAATGAATCAGAAAAGATCTACGGAGAGTAAAATTGATAATGAGATTCAAGAACGGGGAATTGAGCCAGTGCTTTTAAAAAGGCAAAGAGAAATTGCCTGGAGAAGGAACAGGCAGAACCCTGAATGACCGGGTACAGGTTGAAGGAACGCAGTGAGTCATGACTGCAGGACGTCAACTGACCCAAGGAAGCCAGTTAGGAAAGGCTTGAGAGAGGAGATAATTCCCAGGGCAGTTTTCCAAATGGATGTGGGAAAAAGAACTGAGAAACTGTGGCCTGCAAGTCCAGGTGCCTATGCGACAGACCTCACTGAAGTGGGAAAGCTTTGATTTTTACATAGTGCATCAGATGGTCTTTCTTCCAAAGTCCCTTCCTGCATCTTTCATCCTCTTCAGTCCGCTCTTTACATGCTGGTTTTCTCCAGAATTCTTCTTTCTTCCAACTTGCCTGAAGCCAGTTCTAGGGCAATGACAAATTCTGACCACCAGAGGCTGACCTGGCTGGCCTGCGGGTGGGTGTAAGGGGCAACTCGTAAGTGTTAAAAAATCAAACTCATATGTCATGCAGAGTCAAGCTGAATTCAGTGAGTGAGCTTCATAGTGAAATCTGCCCTGCATGGATTGTATTCTGCCTTGAACTTACACAAGGTAAGTTCGATCTGCCCTGCCCTCCTGTATTCACAGAGGCCTTCTCACTTTGTATTAAAGGAACTTTATTCAAAAATAGCATAACGGTGAAGAACATGAGCTTTGGAGTCAGACTCCAGATTCCAACTCTGCCATGGACCAGCTGTGTGACCTTGAGCAAGTTACTGACCTTCTCTGTGCTTTCAATGCATAATGGTGATAATAATAGGGCCTGCCTTATAGGGGTTTTGTGAGGCTTAAATTAGTTAACACATATGAACTTCTTAGAACAATGCTTAGCACATAATTGTTCAGTAAATGATTGAACAATTAGTACGCTCTATCCCAAGGCAACGCAATTAGAATTTCAGAGTATTGGCAATTTTTAAAAAGCTTCCTCCATATCCATGATTTTAATGTACATCCAGGGTGAGAAACATTGCTCTGGAGTTTATCCAACTGCTTCTCCAATATTAACGTGCAAAGGATACTGGGGCTTCTTGTCAAAATGCAGATCGTGATTCCGTAGGTCAGGGTGAGACCCCAGATTCTGCACTTCTAACAGGTGCCCTGGTGAGGCTGAGGCTGCTCGTCGGGGGACTGTGGACAGTGGGGCCAGGCAGCACACACATTATCTGGAGAAAAGCCCCAAGTGGGCACTTAGTAATAACTGCGACTTGGCTACTAGGTCCTTCGGTTGAGAAGCGTGCCTCTATCCAGGAACCACTGGACAGAAGGAGAAAGCACTGAAATCCATCATGCTCTTCTCCAGATGGTCAGGACTCTCCGGCAGGTCTGAGGTTGCACACGTGGGCAGTCAGTGAATTCAGCTGTGCTGAGCTGGGGAGTGGAGACAAGGGCTGGCACAGGCAGCATTTGCAGCCAGAAGGAAGGGGGATCTAAGACTTCAAAGTAAAAAGAAGTAGAAGAACAAAGTTGCAGCAGCAGATTTTTTTTCTTTCCTCAGTCCCTCTCCCCCCGACCTCTGAGCCCCATCATTCTGCTTTCTCTATGCAACTTAACTACTCTCGATACACATAATCATTCTACATATGATTCTATATGTAGAATCATACAGCATCTGTCCTTTTGTGACTGGCTTATTTCCTTTAGTGTCATGTCTCCAAATTTCATCCATGTTGTAGCGTGTGTCTGAATTTCCTTCATTTTTAAAGCGGAATAATATTCCATTCTACAGATATACCACACTGTTTATCCATTATTCTGTCAATGGACACGAGTTGCTTCCACCTTTTGGCTATTACAGATAAGCTGCTATGAACACAGGTGAACGACTAACTCCTTGAGACCTTGCTTTCAATTCTTCTGGGTATATGTTTAGAAACAGAATTGCCGGATCATATGGTAATTCTATTTTCAATTTTTTGAGGAGCTGCCATACTATTTTCCACAGTAGCTGCAGCATTTTGCACTCCCATCAACAGTGCACAAAGGTTCCAATTCCTCCACATTCTCACCAACGCTTGTTCTTTTCTGGGTTTCTTTCTTTCTTTTTTGATAGTAGCCACCCTAATGTATATGAGGTCATATCTCATTGTGGTTTTGATTTGCGTTTCCCTATTGATCAGTGATGTTGAGAGCAATAGGTTTAATAAAAATAGGTCATCTCACTCTCAGCATTTATAGACAGCATCTCATTATTTACTACTCATGGGTGGCAGTCTTAGTTTACAGTTAGATGGAAGACTGCTTGAATCATGTCGATTCCAGCTAAGCCAGAGTGGCTGTTCTGTCCACTGACACTATGGTGGGCACTCCCCATGTCCCCCCAGATCCCTTCCTCAATCACTGCTTAAAAACTCTGCCTGAGGACTTTTTGCCTGGCAGTGGGAGAATCCTCTTTCATCTCAAGAGCATATGGGAAGTGCCAAATCAGAAGTGATGGAGAATGAATGGCCCCAGAGCAGCCTGCAGCAAGTGGCAGATGGAGGGCTGGTGGATAAATACCCCAGCTGCCTCTCCCCAGTGCTGGGATAAGTCTGAGGCATTTCTCCACTTCTCCAAGAGTTTCCTGATTGAGTGACTCATGTCCACAGCGGAAATTAGTTTGATGATGCCTCCTATTCTGGCTTCCTTTCTTTCCCTGACCCACTTCCCTACTTCCCTACATGCATCTCCTTGGATCACATCCTAAATAAACAACCTGTGCTCAAATCCTGGCCTCAGGGGAACCCAAATCAATACTGATGATATTATCCTTCTTTCAGCCACCAACACTTGTTAATAGCACATACCTGTTCTTGGTTGGTGTGAAAAAAGTTAGGGAAAGATTTTTAGGTCTGTGAAAATACTCAAGAGACTCTGTGTTTTGTCTTTAACCTTTCTGCCAGGTTCTATTATTCACATTTTCCCCAGATATGCATGTGCCTCAAGGAGAGTCATATGTCCCATAAACTCACCTCAAATTATAAAATACTTCAAAATAGCATACTGCACATGGGAAATTTCTGAAAAAAAGCATTTTAAGTAATAGGGTTGGTACCTTTTCCCATTAAAAATACTTGAATCTCCAGCACAGTACAACATGTATTAGAACCCACATACATGTCAATCCAAGGAAACATCGTCATAGAGTTTAATGCTAGTAATAAGATAATACAGCTCATAATCGTGGCAATCTTCTGTACCAGATGTTTTCTCTATTGGTTCCCCTTGGTGGTTAGTTGCACCTTCATAAATATCTGGTTCATAACCCTTATACCGAGAGTGAGATTACAGAAAGCAACTGTTGTATGAAAAACATAAAAGTTTTTTCCTGAAGGGAATTATATACACGTTTCAAGTAGGAGAGTGAAAATTAAAATGAGCCAAGTTCAAAATGGAAATGAGGGGAAGGAGTTGAGAAATATCTTCTCCCAATACTGAGAGGTCATCAGTACCATCCTGGTGGGAAAGTAAACGTTTACCCAAGAGAAGCCAGGAGACTGCTCTAAGTTGCAGTGAAAACAGTAACTAGTTAATACTGAGAATGTAGTGAACAGCTGAACAAACTGAGATGCCATTAGAAAGATCCAATGTTCCATTTCAAGGTTATGGATGTCATAACAGCAGGCAGCAGTAATACCCAAGCAATTCTGAACTTCAGGATGTGGACAGAGGGGTACAGAGACTCCCCACCAGACATCTGCTCATTTTCTCCATGGAAAAGAACTAAGGGAGTCGGTTCTGATATTTTGATGTAGGTCCATAATAGGAACCCCATGCCCCTCTGAGGGAAATGCATATGCTACAAAAAAAAAAAAAGAAGAAGAAGAAATGTAGATGTAACAGCTTAGTAAATATTCAGTGAAGTCTTCTGTTTAAGGTGTAGTGGTTAAAATTTTTATTTTAAATTTCTCCAGCTCTTGAAAAGGGTAAAATGGCTTGTCCATCATTCAAAAGCTATGACTTTATACATCTGAAACTTTGGTGGGGGGCATGGTGAGGAGGGGGACGGGGGGACCAGGGAGAATATCTGATAACATTTAGCAAAATCAAGAGCCTATAAAAATTTGTTTTTAGCCTCCAAAAAGACTCTACTCCCGTGATTAGTATAGGAGCCAGGAAAATGCAAGAGCTGAAAAGCAGCAGTGTTGATAAAAGTCAAATACTTCTGCTATCTTAGGGATCTATTCACACTTATCAGCCATTAATACTGTTTATCAATTCTCTTTGATTCTCAGTTTCTGACTTCTGATACTTCTCTTTGATAACACATTTGCATTTGCATTTGTCACTAGAAACAAAATACACATTAATAAAGCTATTAATTTAAAGCCAAGGATGAATCAGAGACAATTAGAAGGGAAAAGCAACACCCCAGAAAGGGCTAGGCTTTGCATGAAGCTATGTCAACCAGTTTTAATGGACTGAATGTTTGTGTTCCTCCAAATTTTATATGTTGAAGCTTTAACCCCCAATGTGACAATATTTGGAAATAGGGACTTTATGGAAGTAATCAAGGTGAAATGAGGTCGTAACAGTGGGGCCCTAATCTGAGGGGATTGGTGTACTTATAAGAGGAGACACTAAGAACTCTCTTGCTCTCTTTGGCATGGGAGGACCCAGTGAGAAGGCTGACAACGAAGCCGTATACACAAGCCCCTGTGTACCTGTCCTTTGAAGTAAAAGGCTTTTGCTTTAGTCTCCCAGGCCTCCCTTGAGTCTCAAAAGGCTGACTCAAGAGTTAATGATTAGGAATGTGAAGACGAAGAAACAAAGAATAGCTGATGGGCTGGAGAACTGGTAACAATTTAGACTATAATTCTGCCACAGCACAGAATCACCGAACTCCCATTCCCCTGAAAGATAGAGATAAAGGCCTGACACACATTCCTAAGTTGTTTTTACAGGAAGCAGACCTCCACCAGATGAAAACTGCTGACCGCAAGAGCACAGACCCTAGACTACTTGAAACTTCACCTTGATGCCAACCAATCTGAGAAATGTGCATGAGCTGATCCCACACCCTACAGCCCTCTCTCACACTGCCTTTAAAACCCCTTCCCTGAAAGCCATCAGGGAGTTCGGATCTTTTGAGCATGAGCTGCCTGTTTGTTCTCCTTGCTTGGTGCCCTGCAATAAATGCTGTACCTTTCTTCACCATAACCTGGTGTCAGTAGATTGGCTTTACTGCATGTGGGCGAGCAGACCCAAGTTTGGTTTGGTAACACCATCTGCAAGCTCAGAAGAGAGTTCACACCAGAAATCCAACTGGACAGCACCTTGATCCTGAATGCCTGGCCTCCAGAACTGTGAGAAATAAATGTCTGTTGTCTAAGCCATGCAGTCTGTGGTATTTTGTTATGACAGCCCAATATACTGACTAATACATATATCAATACTAATCAAGGAGAATGTCCCCAACTGAGAAATCACTCTCCCCAAAAATGAGTCATGAAAAGAAAAAGAACATGATCACATGACACGTTCTACTTGGGCTGGTTTGAGGTTGCCAGTAGTGACATTTACACAATGCTTTTAAAAGATATCTTGAAATGCAAACGCTAAACCTCTTTCTTCTCCTTTTAATTCCACATCTTCCAGAGCCAGAACTACTAACCTACCTACTGTCCCTCCTGTTGAGGGTGAGAAAACACCTCTCTCACCAGCTACACTGTTCAGGTAACTGCAGAAGAAAACCAAAAGGGAAGAAACAAAAGTATTCCCTGCCCAGAGCGACATCTTTTGTGACAGGGATCATCAACTCCACTGAGGTTCTTTCAGAAAGGAGGAGAAAACAGTGGGAAAATTCCATGGACAGTTTTTGTTTAGCAACATTTATTTGCCTTCCCAAACTCCAGAGAAGATAAGGAATTAGTCTTAACAGAGCTTTAAGTTTAAACATACTCTCTGGGTGAGAAAGACATATTTGCCTTCATCTTAGAACCGACTCTAGTCCTGGTTCCTAGTCTTTACTGGGGTCCTGATTCCCAATTCCTCACTTCCTTTCTCCACAGGATTCATCACAAGGCATGTATTGAAAAGTCAGTGGCAAAACCTTTGTGTTGGAAAGTATCTAAGATACATCAGTTTCTCCTTACCTAATTGAAAGCCTTTGACATAAACAAACAAAAGGAAACTGATTTTCAGTGCTCTGAAGCTCAGTCTTTCAAACAAAGGAGACCTTGCTCAATGAAATTTCATTTTCTAATCATTTAGCCACAGTTAAATATAGTCATTTTTGAAGAGCATTTCAGAGTCTATTGATGGACAAACTGTACTATTGATTGGTACCAATTGTAAACTCTAAGTTTCTCATCCAAATCCTTTTAATTGGTCTTAAGTGACACTCTTTTAAATGACTTTGGGAAGAGAAGAGGGAGAAACATGCCAAGGATAACTCACACAAAGAAACTTTACATGCTGTCTTTGTTTCCCTTTCTCTGGCATAGATACTGACTACCGATTTTTTTTCCCCCCTTGAGGAAAAGTAGTGAGAATGTGAACAGCAGTCTGGATTTTTCTTGTTCTGTTACCATAATTAGAAAAGTCGGATAAAATTATGCAGGAGCAGATTGAGGGAGAAATATAGCTCGGCTTTCGTATGAAATAGCTACCTCTTTTATAAATTCAAAGGTTTTTCTCTCCCTGCAAATATCTTTCATCTCTGAGTAGTTACTGTGCCTCTTTTAAGTCTGTTTTCAGGTTGAAAGATAAGCACACTCTTTAAAAAGGTTCAAGCGTTGATGGGAAGCATGTTCATGACCATCGCTGCCATTGTTATGAAATACCGCCCTGATCGCTGGGAAGACACCACTCTGAGACAGGCAGAAAACCACCACCCCATAATTACACGGTACTGACAAAATCAGGTTGGGATTGAAGGAACCAGACACATCATTTTCACAAAAACTGAAAATGCAACCTATCAAATCACCCTTTGATTAATCATCTTATAAGACGTCCGTCTATAAGTCACAGCTGATACTGGGAAGAACTGTGAAAATTCAATGAGCAGAAGCCAACTTTTTTAATGTATCTGAAGAGCTATTCAAGAATTCAGTGGTATGTCCTTCTTTGACATTTTCCTTTCCTTCCATCCCCTTCTTCCTTGGTGGGGAAAATGCTTTATGCAAGCCTGCATTGAAACCACAGTCAATTCACAGATAAACATTTAGGGACAGAGAAGCTCTCAACGTGTGCTTCTCAGGCCACCTGAAACAGAATCATCTGGAGTGGTTTTTACAAACCACTCATTCATGGAGCCACACCAGATGTAGAGAATTAGTCTTGGAGGTTATGGCTCTGGAACTTGAATTTGGAACAGACTGCCACGCTGGTTCTTGGGTCATCTAAAGTTCTGAGAACCTCCAAGGTGGCCCAAGGTCTACCGTCACTAGGGATGCGCTGAGTGGGCATTTCAGACTCCAGCCACTCTGGTCCTTGTTCCCGACTCCCTGTCTAACTGGGGGGGACACCACTTTCACCACTCAAGCTACTCATGTCCTCCAGATCTCCTGTGACCATTCCCAATTCATCGGCTCACCACCATGGCCCCTCCCCATGAACACCTCCCCACCCGTCCCTGCTCACAAATCTGTAGTGGATCCTCATTACCTAATTCGAAGGAAACTCCTCAGCCTCAAATTCAGAGCTTGAAAGAAGATCCCTTTCTGGCCTGACTCCCTCGCCCTCCCTTGCCCGCTCCCCGTCCACCATCTGTGTAACCCCGCAGAACGACCGGTTACTCTTCCCGTGCGTCAGTGGCGGGGTGCACCACTGTTCCGCCTGCCTTCCTTTGTTCTTGCTCATTGCTTCTGGGCATCTGCTCTCCCAGACCCTCTTCTTCAACCTTACAAGCTGAATTCCAATGTGTCCTCAAGGGCCACCACCTCGGATGTCCCCCTGACCCCTAGCCACCTAAGATCTTTTCTTCCTTGAATCTCTGCAGCATTTTGTTGATACCTCTCCTGGGTTCTCACCTTATTTGGCCTGTTTCTTTCTCTATGCACACAATGTGTAGCTCCTTCAAGCTGTCTTGGTCAGCTTTTACTGCCCTCTAGCATCTAGCATGGGGTTTGAACACAGCAGACCAGCAGTAAATACTTACTGGGCTATTGAATAGACTTGCCCCTCACCTGCATGTGGCACCAAGGCCAGTGGCTTCTGGCTTTGCTCTTCCTCTGAGTTCCACCCGCACTGTCCATCTCCCACCCATGCGCCACCAGCTCAGCCCCTTTGTAGCTAAATGCCTGGAACACTGCCCGGCTTCCATCTTCTTCTCCCACCACCGGTCCCCGTCTTTAACCTTTTCTTGAACATCCGGTCCTGGAAAACAGCTCTCTCATTCTCTAGAGGCTGGACAAATTTAGATAAATTCACAAAGTGCTGGAACAAAGAAGGATGGCATTTATATGTGGGACACTAAGAAGGGTCCA
This sequence comes from Balaenoptera borealis, assembly GCF_965194805.1. Lineage (NCBI taxonomy): Eukaryota > Metazoa > Chordata > Mammalia > Artiodactyla > Balaenopteridae > Balaenoptera > Balaenoptera borealis. Next base: position 177,323,256 of record NC_138866.1, read on the forward strand.
CTTCCGATTCAAGTGGCTGAGTGTGAGAGCCCAGACCACGAGCCACTTTGCTTCTCAGGGGCCATTCTGCACACACTACACCTCTTTCTCCCAAAGGCTCCTTCCAGTGGATCACACTTAGTTTCTATTATTTCCTATATATTCCTACCAACAAGCATGGCCTTTTGTTACGACATCCCACCTCATCCACCCAAACCCAGGTCTCGCTCAGTTCCACTGGCTCATGGCAACCACACCCTGCTCCCCATCTCTTTGGGGAGAGCTTTTCCATTTCCCCTCCCACCCCTCAAAACCAAACCAACAGCCATCTGTCTCACAGAATCCCTGATGGCCCCCCACGCAAAGCAACCTCTTCCTTCTTTGCTTTGCTAAGTATGAATAGTTAAATTACACATTATAGCATTTAGATACTACTTTGTATTTGGCCTTTAATCATTTACATTTTATATGTCGATTTCTCAACCCAGACTGTAAGATCACTGAAGGCAGGGACCTTATAAACTTTTCTTGAATGGCACTCCTCAGTGTTTAAACACTTACTGGGACCCTATATATGTTAATGGATTAAATCCCAATCCAAGATATGTGCTTACTAAAATGTGTAAGAAAGTTCCATTGTGCTTTCTGTTAAAATTAATTTAATATGTGAAAAATGCAATAAACCATTTTCTCAGTGAAAGTAAAAGAAGAGAGAGGCGCAATCTGAGGAAGAGAGGAAATTTGAGTATAATACTTGGGATATAAAATTAAAAGGCCATTTGCCTTTGAGATGGAACAGATGTGTAATTGATATTCACTGCTCATTTGCCACTTGAATTTTGCAGACATTTAATGCAGTAATTGTTTATACAGTAAGATTCTAAATACCCTTTGGAGAATAGCCCACTTTTCCTATAGTCCCTGTATTCTGTACCAGCAGATAGGAATGGATCCTTTTTTTTTTTTTTTTTTTTTGGCTTCGCAAGGGCTTTCTCTAGTTGAGGCGAGCAGGAGCTCTCTTCATTGTGGTGCGTGGGCTTCTCATTGCAGTGGCTTCTCTTGCTGCAGAGCACAGGCTCTAGGCATGCAGGCTCAGTAGTTGCGGAACATGGGCCCTAGAGCGTGCAGGCTTCAGTAGTTGTGGTGCGTGGACTCAGTAGTTGTGGCATGAGGGCTCTAGGGCACATGGGCTTCAGTAGTTGTGGCACACGGGCTCAGTAGTTGTGACTTGTGGGCTCTAGAGTGCAGGCTCAGTAGTTGCGGCGCACGGGCTTTGATGCTCCGCGGCATGTGGGATCTTCCCAGACCAGGGATCAAACCCATGTCCCCTGCATTGGCAGGCAGATTCTCAACCACTGCGCCACCAGGGAAGTCCCAGGAATGGGTTCTTATAAACCTAGAGCTTTGAAAGTGTAATTTTGAAAAACAAATTTGCATGGTGCCTTTTTGAAGACAGTAATATGACCATATCCATAAATATTTTGAATGATATACCCTTGATTCAGCATTCCCCATCTAGGAATTTGTCCTACAGTATATTCAAGCCATCTGCAAAGATGGATGCACATGAATCTTCATTGTAGGGTTGTTTGTAATTATAGAATATTGAAGATAGCCTAATGTCCATCAATAATGGATTTTTTAAATAAATTATGAGTCATTCATACAACATAATATTACCAATATATATTCTTTAAAAAGAATGAGGTAGCACTAGAGGGACTGACAAGGAAAGATGTTGCATATGTAGAGACAACTTCTGGAAGGATACACAATAATCTAAAGGATTAAGGAACTAGGATGGGAGGTTTCCAGAGTGTAAAAAATATATATATACAACCAGCTACATATATCATGTAAAGGTATTTGTATTTTTAAAAACTAGCCAAAAACTTTAATTTGCAAAAAATGGTATTAGTAGTCAAAAGGATTTGGATCCAAGATTCAAATGGCTAAATATCTACCAAGAGTTTCAAAAATCATATTGCCTGTTTGTCTACATAATCATAATTAAAATTATAATATTTATTAAAAAGACAATCTTTCTTCCTTCCTCCCTTCCCATCCCTGGATTCTATTTTGTAACTGTCATCTCTCAAATTTGGATGGTGGCCTGAATAGTGTTTCAAAGGCTGTTGTCAGCAATGACAACAGAGATGAAATAGGTTTAGCTTTTGTACTAATAGCTCTTTCACATAAGCCATTGTCACAGAATGATGGTTATACTTTAAATATTTTGATGGTCCCCTAAAAACATCGTGTACCAAATAAAACACTCACCCAGTCTGTTCTATTTGCAAACCTATCTGGGTCCATGCTTATCTATGGCAGATCCTTTTGGTTCCCTACAAAACAGCCATTACCCTGAACCTTCATCTCTACTGGAAGAGCCTAGAAAAATCAGTGATTCTCTTTCCCAGCCTCCCTGACAGCTGGAGCGGTCTTGCGTGTTGTTCAAGGTTCTTTGTTGCAGACAACAAAATCCACTCTAATTAGTGTAAGCGGACAGGAAATTATTACAGGGTATTAGATAGTTTAAGGATATATGGGAAAACCAGATGATCAAGGTCATTCACCACCGAGCCAAGAGTGATGCCAAAGCATATCTCCAGACCCCAGAGTGTCACTCAGCCACCACTTCTGACATCAGAGACTGCACACCAGCACCTCCACAACAGCTGGTCCCAAAGAACCTAACACTCTGCCATCTTGCTTGCAAGAAAATCTGCAACAGCCAGTTCTACTCATTCACTTCGCTCCTCCAAGTCTGGTGCCAGAGAGCTAGCTTGGCGGAAGCCAGATCACATGCAGAACCCCAGCTGCAAGGGAGGTTGGGAAATGCGTGTTTTAGATCCCCAGCCAATAGTTTAAGAGGGCATTCTGGGGAAGGGTTATGAGAGGGGGGCTGAGTGAACCAATCTGCAACATGTCACATAAATGACTCTGTTCTGACCAAGGAAAATAAGGGGAACTCTGTTCTGACCAAGGAAAATAGGGGAGATTTTGGGAGAGATTTTCCTCCTTGATAGAAATTAAGAGACACAAGGAGAGCTCTCTTTACTGTTCCTCTTCTTTTTGCTTTTGGACACAGGAGTGGGGGACGTGATGGTTGGAGCTGCAGCCATCTTGGAACTGTGAGGGCAAGCATTGCCAACATCCCCCCAAACCCCTTACACTTTTAATCTTGCAGTCTCTCTGAGCCTCTCTCCTTGAGTCTATAACAATGCTTGTGATTTCCCCATCTCTGAAATACCTCGTTTCCTCCCACTCCTCAGGCTACCATCTCTTCTCCCCATCTCCTATATCCTCTCTGTGTTTACTCCTCACCTCCTATTTCCTCTTCATTCATTTGTAACCTGGCTTCTGATTTTACCACATTCATGAAGCATCTCGCCATAAGGTCACCACTGCCATCGTGACTGGCAAATCCAGTGTCTCAGTGTTTATTTTCCTTAGTCTCTGCTGCACTTTACAGCCTTGATCATCACACCTCGGTCTTTTCTGGAACCCTCCACTCTCTTGTCATCCAAGACAGCATATGCTCTTGGACCTCCTTCCACCTCCCTGACTTTCTTTCTTTGCCTCTTTTATGGGCTGTCCTTCCACTCCCCACCCTTTCAGTGCCTCACCCAGGGCTCACAGCTCCACCCGGTCTATACTCCCCGGGTGGTTTCATTCTCTCGTGTTGTTCTAACCATCCCCTGAATACTGACAACTCTGAATATGCATGTCTTGACCAGAACTCTTCCCCAACTTCACACACATACATCTGACCACAGCTAAACACCTCCCCTAGAATGTTTCACTGGCTCCTGAAATGAACCTGTCCAAAAAGAAGGTATCATTAGTCCTTTAAAATCGGTTCCTCCCTGTGATCTCCACCTGCCCCCTCACCCAACATAAAGACCTGAGGTCATCCTTGACTCTTCCCTCTGCCTAGCATATCCAATCAAGAGCTAGTCAACTGCTGATTTCACCTCATCATGTCTTTCTCGTGGTCCTACAGCAGTTTGCCACACTTCCTTAGCAGAGTGATCTATACACATGCAGATGGGATGATTTCATTCTCTTGCCTAAAAGTTTTCAAGTGTCTTCCATTCTCTATAAGTGATTACCCAAGCTCCTCAGCAGAGTATGGTCCTTCCTTACCTCTCGAGCCTCACCCTCGGCCTCTCCCTGCCTTGGACATTTGTGCCAGTGATTCTGAACTCCTTGCCTTCTCTGAAAGGTATCATGCAACTGTAAGATTCTTTACTTTCACCAATTCTTTTTAACTTGGCTTGAAACCCTTCGTCTACTTCATTTCATGGTCTGTACCTTCAAGCTCAGGTACTGCCTCTTCCTAGATGCCTTTACTCAGTCAACAAATGTTTACTGAGCACTTACTATGTGCCAGGCACTGAGCTAAGAGCTAAAGAAGCAAAAGTGAATGAGACAAAGGTCCTGCTCTCAAAAAACTTGCAGTCCACATACCGACCTCCCTCTTCTTCCAGCTTTCCCTGGTGGGTTCAGTGTCCTTTTCTGTGCTCTAGGCATAGATACTGTTGGTTGTCTCTGCAGCAAGCACACCCACCTTCTTCCCTCCCTTTTATGTGAGACGGGAAACTGACCCCATTCCCAGCTGCAGCAGGAAATACTGATACATCCAAGCCGAGCAGGGTGACTCCATGCCCCTTGGCTAGTGGCCGGTTCAGAATCCCAGGCTTCAGCCAATGGGTGCTTGACTTTCCCCTGGGGAGGGTGGGTGATCTGAGTAGGCACTCTCAAAAAGAAAGGAAGAATTTACTGTTCCTATTTTGAGGAGAGATGTGTCCTCTCTCCACCTGGGCTTGAACAGGTGCTGCCGGCAGCCACCTTGTGACCATGTGAGGGAAGCCAGCCTGCAGGCAGAGCCCACAGACCAGAGCAGAGCTAAGAGATCAAAGTGGGCGGGAGTGGGTGTGGGACCAGAGCCTGGCAACGGCTTTACCTTTGGACTTGATATATGAACTAAAGAATTTTCCGTTTTAAAGCTACTTGGAGCAGGCATTTATTTTATTTATTAACGGGAGTCATGACGAACCACCCACCTCTGTCTCCCACGGCAGTGGCCCATGAGTCCATTCCTCTCCTCCATCCCCACTGGCCCGGCATTAGTCCAGCTAGCTTGTCAACAGAATGACCTCCATATCTTCTTGCCCAGGCTCCCTCCCCTCAGGTCACTCCTCCTTTCTATCCATTCTCCATACTGCTTCCTGAGTGATAGCTCTGCATCTCAGCTCTGAGCACATTATCCCCTGCTTAAAATCATTAATGACTTGGTGTTAGTAAGTTTCAAGTTCAAACTCCTTACCATTTGTTCAGAAAACAGTTTGTGTGTGCCCCTAGCCAGGATTTTGGCCTCACCTCTGCCATTCCCTCTTGCTTTTCCCATACCCAAATGTCACATGGTTGCTGAAACGTACAACTTTCTCACTTGCATCTGTGTCTAATCTTCCCTATACCTGGAACTCCCACCACCATGATCCACCTCCCAACCCTGATCCTTCAAAACTCACCTGAAACACCAGCGCCCTTTAGAGGTTGCTGCTCTATGCTCCTGTGTTCTACAGCATGTTGACGATTTCTTTGTCATAACATTAACTCGCTGTGTTGGAATTATTTGTTTTTTGACCTTTCCAATGGAAACGCTAAACTTCTTGAGAGCAGGGACCAGGTGGTATTAATAAATCTATTCCCATATCCTAGTGCTTTACCACAATGTATGTCTGAGTGCTACCCCCTATAAATGTTTTTTTAAAAGAGAAGGGAGGAAGAGGGGAGGGTAAGGGAGGAGGGAGAAGGGAAGAGGAGGGAAGGGAAGAGGAGGGAAGGGAAGAGGAGGGAAGGGAAGCTTCAAATTTTCCTGCCCTTGGTGCTTCATGCCTTCCGAGTGTGTATTAAAAGGGCTGCCTGGCCCAGTAATCATGGGGAATGGAGAGGAAACAAACAGTTGTTGACATGGGTAATGTTCATGTCCCCGATTGTAGCAGCATATGGCAGTGGTTGTAATGGCCCAACATAAAGCATTCCTCGACAATATTAATGACCAGCTAGGTTAATGACCGAAGACTAAGCCTCAGGCCATGAACACATTCTCCCTGTCATTAATCCCTGGGAAATGACCTTAGCCGTGTTCATTACGGCTCAATTTTGCTCACACTCCTCAAGAGGGGAAAAAAAGCATTTCAGTCCTAACACCAAGCTATGTCCCGTCTTTTACCTTGACACATGGGCAATAAAGACACGAAACAAATCAGGAGTCCAAATAACAAGCATGTAAAGGAAGCAACACTATTGCTTTATTAGCTCCCAATCATCAGGGGGAACTAAACCCGGGAACCTTAGAGGTCACAGATCTGGCAGGTCAGGCCATTCTTCATGCCTCATACATTCTCTGGACATTCTTTGAAGGTATAACATAGAAGCACTAAACACATGTCACTCCCCAGATATTCAGAGTTCGGATGAAAACCTGAAAACTCTAATGCAACTCTTTGCTAATATGGAAAAAATAAAATAAAAATTGGCTTCTTCAGATATCAACCTACCATTCCATCAGTGAATATTTATGGAATGCTTCCACTGAGCAAAGTCCCATAGACAAGCTGTGAGTAATTCAACAAGTAAAAGACCCTCAAGGACCATGAAATTAGGTAATAAAGAATGAATACACACTGTGGTGGTTTTAAACACATCTTCAAATATGTTGACATGTTTGCATCAAGAGGTGAGGGCTAATCCTCTCCCTCTGAGTCTAGCCTTAGTGACTTGCTGGCAACCAGAAGCAAGTGTGCGTGACTGCTGAGGCTAGGTCACCACAGGTCACACAGCTCTGCCTTGTTAGCTCAGATACTCGGCTTTGGGCCCTAAGCTATCACGTAAGCAGTGCAATACCTTGAAGCAGCCATGCTGTGAGAAAGCCCAAGCCACAGGGAGAGGCCCTGGACGGGCACTGTGGTCAACAGACCCAGCTGTGGTCCAGCTGACAGCACACCACCGCCACGACATGTGCGTGGAGACACCTCCAGGAGATGCCAGTGTCCAGCTGTCCAGTGAGCCCAGATTCCGACCCTACCCAGCTGAGGCTCCGGACACTGTAGGGCAGAGATAACCATTCCCGCTGTCACCTGTTGGAACTCCTGACCCGTAGCATTAGTGAGCACAAAAAAACGGTTGTGTTAAGTCACGAAGTGTGGGATAGTTGCTACGCAGCAGTACTAACCGGAACGCACACACGCACACACAGGATAGATAACTCCAGCTGCTTTGTGAAGTTTAGTAATAGTTTGCTTATGTACATTCCTAGCTCAGCCGTGCACTACAGAAATCTGTAACCAACACTTAGCAAAAGAGCTCCTTGGCTGCTCCAGTGAGGCCACGTGGTGCATTTAACGTAAGGAAAATTAATTCCACAGTCAAGGTAACGTTGATCTGGTCCAAATGTGGCCTTGTGCACCAAGCTACTATGAACTCTTTCTAACCACAACTGTTGGAATTCCCCTTTCGCAGGCTTGGCCTCCTGTTCTTTTCTCCCCATGATCTTTCTTCAGGGTTCCTGAGTTTCTGGACTAACTTCCGGTTCTGGCCCTCTAAATCTAACCATGGGCCTAAAGGGACCAGCATCTCCAACTGCCCATCAAACATCTCTTCTGGGAAATCCTGTTATTACCTCAGCCCCTTCCACTCAGGATCCTACGTGAATTGCAGCCCATTCTCCTTCAAATTGTATTTCCCACCCCGAAGTCATTCCTATCTGTCACCACTCCCTGCGGCTCCAACAGCCAACACGCTGTCGTCCTGACTGATCCCTCCCTGGGCACGGTCCCCTGTCGTCAACCCGTCATATCGTTCTGATGCGTCTGTCTGCAGGATGCTCCTGAATTCATCCACTTTGCTCCTCGCTCATGGACACCGCTACGCTGCCTCTTCACCTCCCACCCGAATTTGTGCAAGTGACTCTGAACTGGTGTTCTCCCTTCCGTCTCCCCAGTGCAGCCTGCGTGCCACCTCCAGATTGGACTTCCCCACTGCCACACCCACTAAGTCAGTCCTCACTCAAGACCGGCTCCCCTCCAGGTGCTCACAGAAGCATCTGCAGCCTCTTCCTTCATCTGGACGCAGCTCGCTTCGCCAGCTTTCCTCCCCCTCCAACTCCTGCCCTTCATTTCGTCCCATACGCTCCCGACCAACCCCTCCTTCACATCCCCGCCTCTGCCCTCGTCCCCTCTCTACACTTGGCTGTTCATAATCATTTCCTCCTGAATCTCCCTTATCACTTTGTTCCTTTTGCTGGGAAGACACTTCCTCTCTTCCCCCTCCCATCAAAAATAAACACACCCCAATCCCACTCCTGGGTATTTAACCAAAGGAAATGAAACCAGGATCTCATAGAGATATCTGCACCCCCATGTTCACAGCAGCACTATTTACAATAGCCAAGACATGGAAACAACCTAAGTGCCCATCAACAGATGAATGGATAAAGAAGATGTGGAATATTATTTAGCCATAAAAAGGAAGGAAAGCCTGCCACTTGCAACAACATGGATGGACCTTGAAGGCATTGTGCTAAGTGAGATAAGTCAGACAGAGAAAGACATACTGTGTTATCTCACTTATATATGGAATCTAAAAAAGCAAAACTCATAGAAACAGAGAGTAGAATGGTGGTTACCTGGGGCTGGGGAGTGAGGGAAAAGGGAAGATGTTGGTTGAAGGGTACAAACTTCCAGTTAGGAGTTAAATAAATTCTAGGGATCTGATGTAAGGCATGGTGAATATAGTTAATAAGGTATTACACACTTGAAAGTAGCTAGGGAGTAGATTTTAGATATTCTCACCACAAAAGAAAAAAAAAAAAAAGAGTTGGTAATTATATGACATGATGGAGGTGTTAGCGAATGCTATGGTGGTAATCATTTTTCAATATATGACTGTATCAAATCAACATGTTGTACAGTTTAAACTTACACAGTGTTATATATCAATTATATCTCAATAAAACTGGGGGAAGTGCACCCTTTGAAATGGCTTGATGTCCTTTTATCCTGCAGACTGCCTTAGCTAGGTCTCTAAGCCTCCCTCCCGTCCCCCCTGCCCACACGACCACCACCACTCCTCTGAACTCCTTCCTGCACATTGTTGGTACCACACCCATTAATGCAGGGCCATTTCCTTTCATGCAATGGTACCTCGACGTTGTCTGTAATTCTATTTCTCTCATGAGATTAAAGCTCTGGGTAAGGGCCATGTGCTGGACTTACCTCAAATTCCTCCCAGAGCCTGGTACAGTGCAAAAGCTTGGAAATGCTCAAGCCAGACCTCAATCTACCCAGTCTACTGAGTGCAGTGCCAGGAGCTGAGGCTTGCTAAACTCCTTCCGGTCCTACAGCGTTTTCCCTGGCTAGAAAGCCCAGGCCATAGCTTTCAACCACGGTTTCCTGCTTACCAATCACCCTTCAGCCTAAATGCCACCTCCTCAGAGGAGGCTTCCTTGGTCCTCCACTCTAAAGCTAGAGTACTGTCTCCCCGTCATTGTTTTAAATTCCCGATAGGGCACTTATGACTCTTGGATATTTCTATTTATTTTCAATCTCTCACCCAGAGAATGTGAGCTCAAGCACAGCAGAAGCCCTATCCGGCTTGTTCCCTGTTGCATCCTTTACATTAAAACAGTGTCCTGAAGATAGTAGATGCTCAGTAAATATTTGTTGAATGAATGGATGGCACCTACTCTCTATTTTTGATGTGCTCACATTCTATTAAGGAAAACAGATATAAAAGTCAAATATCATACAGCAGTGTTACCAATAAGTGAGACAGACAAAAATATATGAATGAAATATACATGAATGAATGAAATAAAGGAGAAACTTAAAGAATGATAATCCAGATAGTGGAAACAGCACATCCAATAGTGCATGGGCTTGAGCCATCATGGCATTTGTGAGGGGTGAGGGGTAGGAATCGTTCAATGATAGAATAGGAATTTTGAGGGCTGGTGGAGGGAACAGTGGGACATGAGGCCAGGCAGGCGGGCAGAGGCCAGAGCCAGAAGTGACATGTGTTATATTAAAAAGCTTGAGCCTTATTCCATGTGTAATCAGGTGTAATCAGAGGATCTTAGGTCTAGAAAGTAGACCTTCATTTTATAACTATCACTCTGGAAAATGTACAGAAGACAGACATAGAAGGAAGAAGACCAGGCAGGTGGCTCTCCAGGTAGCCCAGGTGCATGAGATTATAGACTTGAATGATGGCACAGGCAAGGGAATGGGGAGGAGGGGCCAGATGAGGGAGAAGAGGAGGAAGCAGAAGCACCGGGACCCGGTGATAACTGGTCAAGGTGGATGAGGGAGAAGAAACAGTCGAAGGTGAATTCTGGGATGACAGGGAAAATGATGTTTTCACCAATGACGCTAAGACATGCAGACTAATGAGGAGAACGTAAGTCCTCTCTGGGGTGTGCTGAGTCTGAGGTACCTGTGGGATAAGCAGGAGGATAAATCGACAAGCATTTAGATTGGTAGTCATCAGGAGCTTGGGGCAAGCCTGAGCCACAAACATAATCAGAGAGTGGAGAGTGTAAGACGAAAGTTAAAATCACGGGTGTGCATGACGTTGCTTGGGGACAGGAAGTGCATCTACCGCTCAGGAAAATTAGGTCTCCAGGTCTAGATGGTGAGACTAAGATTTCAATATCCAAGGTTATAGAGAGCACTCATCACTGAGATGCAGGTCAATGTTACCTTGACATTGGAATTGTGTCTCACTCAGTATGTACCACATGGTCTTAGTGAAGCATGTTTCCAGGACCTTTGATTACGACCAGACTACATATCATATGTCCCAATTTCCTATTTTGGCAGAGAATTCAATGAGAAACTGCTACCTGCACCAGGAGCATACGCTCTCCACACCGCTATTAAACTTTGCAAAGCAGCCACACAGTTAATTTTGAGCAGAGATGCACTAATAGCTGCCTAGTCAAGTGTACCAGGCCTGGATGGCGTGCATTTTGCATTTGCCAGAGAGAACATATTGCAGCCCATATTTTAATCATCTCCTCTCAGAGGGTAAGAAAATTTTGTTAGTTATTCAAGATGGGAATGCAAATTTAGATTTGCTCACAACTGGAATGGTTCACCTGACCCTCGGAGCATCTGTTTTTCTAAAACCATTGGCTGATGGTCCAAAAGTGGTCACAGATCGTCCAGAGACTGGGTTGCAGAAAGAGGGAATTGGGCAACTTTTTATTTTAGGTTGACTCTGGCTCATGCAGGAAACCCAATGAGATGAGTTCAGGTGGATGGTCGTTTCATATCATTTTATGATAAAGCAAGCAACTGTTAATACAGTTGGCCCTCCATATCCATAGGTTCTGCATCTGCAAATTCAACCAACCACAGATCAAAAATATTCGGAAAAAGAATTCCAGAAAGTTCCAAAAAGTGGAACTTAAATTAGCCGTGTGCTGAGCACTGCTGAATCCACGCAAATGAAGTGACGTGTAGGCACACCCTGCTGTAGCCTCCACCTTCTCAGGCCCTCAGTCACTCCACAGCACTGCTGTGTGAACCATGTTTCACCTCCTGTCTTATTTGTTCATTGCTTGTGTTGTGTGCACCCTTTCTCTCTGTGAAAAGATGGCTCCTACAAAGCAGTTAAGTGGTCAAAGCCATCCCTCAAAGGCTGAGAGAGAGCATAAAGGGCTATTTCTTGATAGGAAAGTTAAAATCATAGATCTTTTGAAAAGTGTCGTGTCGCTTGCCAAAGGGCCAGAGTCGGTGAGTTCAAATCCAACATTAAAGCAATAAACCAGAAAGAACCTGAAGTTCATGGAAGTGTTTGTGCTGCTCCTCCAACAACAAACGGGGTCTCTCTGGTTGGTGATAAAGTGCTTGCAAGACTGAGAAAGCATTAAGTGTGTGGCTAGAGGACATGTCACAGAAGCATGTCCCTGTTGACGGCAAAATTATGTGTGAAAAAGCACTTAGCCTGTATGAGCACTACCGTGAGAGGGTCGAGAAGAGGAAGGAGTTTAGACCTAGTGAGAGGTGGCCATGTAGCTAAGTATAGTGCTACGGCCTCAAGAACATAAAGATCACGGGAGAATCCACATCGCCTGATGCCGAGGCAGCATCAGAGCTCCCAGAAGAGCTCAAGAAACTCACGGAAGAGAGAGGCTACCTTCCAGAACAAGCCTTCAGTTGTGATGATCCGGGCTTGCTCTGGAGGGAGATGCCCAGTCATATCTCCATCCCTGAGTGCCAGTGCCAAGCAAGCCCTGGGGCTCAAAGCCTGGAAAGATCTTCTTACTCTGGCGCCGTGTGATGACACAGCAGGTCACATGAGCAAATGAACAAACGATCCCCAGGCTCTTAAGAACAAAAATGAAAACTTCCCGCCCTTGTTCTGGCACCACAGCAAGAAGGCTTGGGTAATGGCCATCTTGTTCTTGGAATGATTCCACCAGCGCTTCATTCCTCAAGTGAAGAAATACCTTGAAAACAAGGAGCTGCCATTCACGGTCCTCCTTGTAAGTGACAATGCTCCCAGCCACCTCCAATCTCTCTACTTTGCCGCCAAGGATATGGAAGTGATGTTCCCATCCCCTACACTATATCACTGCTGCAGCCCCGTGATCAAGGCATCATCAAGTGCACCAAGGTGACTTACACCCCCTCACCTTCGGGAGGATTTGTGCTGCCCTTGATGCCAACCTGACAGCAGCATCACGGATTTGTGGCAGGACTTCACAATTCCAGAGGCTGTGGGTGCCATCAAGTGGAGACAGTCAATGCACGTTGGAAGCCTTTATGGAGTGAGGTAGTCAGTGATTTCAGGAGCTTCCCTGCTCTTGATAAAAAAGTCAGGAGCACCTTGAATGCTGCAAGGGAAATTGGTGGGAAAGAATTCTCTGACATGATTGAGGATGATGTTGAGGAATGTGTAGAAAAGCATAGAGAAACCCTTACCAACGCTGCAATTCTCCACAGATGATGATGAAGATGATGGTGATGCAGAAGATTATAGGAGGCAGAGCCATCAATTTGGACACTTGAAAATTTTGAGGCAGGCTTTCAACATGCACAAATGTTAAAGGATATGATTCTTGAGCACGATCCTTCCATGGAACGAGGCTTCTGTGTCACCAGAGGGATAACAACATGCCTACAACCACCACAAGATGTGTTTGCTGATGCAAAGAAAAAGAAGAACCAGCTTCCTGTAACAATGCTTCTAACTAAAGCATCTGCAACCTTGAAGCCTCAACCTTCGACGCTTGAAGATCCCGAGCCCTCAACCTCCACAGATCACTGACCTCCTCCAAAGCATCAGTTTCTACAGTCGGAACCCAGTTCTTCCTACGTATTGACAGATGATCCTTCTGACGTCCTGTGAGAAGCTTCAAGTTAGCCTGATGTCTCACCACTTACCTGGAGCCCACATGCCTTGTCACCTCATCACATCCGCACTGTAGGCGCCATACAGCAGCCATCGTCATCACCATTATCACCATCACCATCATCACACGAGGGTCACCAAGAGAGAAAACCCAGGGTTTTGGGGTGTGTGTGTGTGTGTGTGTGTGTGTGTGTGTGTGAGAGAGAGTGAGAGTGAGAGCGAGAGCGAGAGCGAGAGCGAGAGCGAGAGCGAGAGAGAGAGAGAGAGAGAGAGAGGGAGAGGGAGAGAATAAATTTATATTTTCTATTTAAATTTATATTTTTCTATTTATAATTATATTTGTACTTGTATTTTAAATATTCTGTGTTTTATTCTATGTATTTCTCTTTCAGGTCATTAAGTGAAAGCAGTCCCTAATAATATTACATTGTTGCTGACATGTACTACGTAGCTAGGTCTATGATGGTTGTGCCTGTACTGAACCTGTACAGACTTTTTTCTTGTCATTATTCCCTAAACAATATAGTATAACAACTCTTTACATAGCATTTACATTGTATTAGGTATTATAAGTAATCCAGGGATGATTTAAAGTGTATGGGAGGATGTGTGTAGGTTATATTAAAACACTATGCCATTTTATATGAGGAACTTGAGGACTTTGGTATCCACGGGGGTCCTGGAACCAACCTCCCAGGGATACTGAGGTACAACTGTACTTACTATGAATTGGCTTTGGTCCAGGAACAGTGCTAAGTACTTTACATGCACATCTCATTGAATTATTCCAAATCTTATGTAGTAGCTATTATTACCCCACTTTAGAGATGGCAGGACTAGTTCAACCTGACATAAACTATTTAGACAACTGGGCTTTCCCATTTATCTTTATTTTGAGGGAAACGGAACCTATGATTTAGGGTTCACTGATGCTTTACCTCCCTGACTAGTTCTGTAGGAGCCCCATAATGGTAAACTAGGTGCAATGACCACTGTAAGGGACTTCTATTGTTTTTGCCTTGCTATATCCCTTCCCCTCTTCTGGAGGTTCTTTTCCTTTTGGAACCTGCCCTTCCCATTCCATGTGATTCAGATGGAGTTATCACAGCCAATTGACCCATCTCCTTCCTCACCTCAGGTCCAGAAACAAAAGCCAACCTGCTTAGTCAAAGAACCCACCCCTGGACCCAGTGATTTGCCTGGGACAAGGCTATTATCCAACAGGGCCAAACAGATGGAAAGAAAGGAACTTGTAAGGAAAGTCTTGCTCATTTATCTGGGTTCATTAACTCTAAGGACAAGTAACCCCAGAGCTGCTGGGGGAAGAATCTGTCAGAGCCTGAAGGTGACAGAGAGCAAACTAGAATCAAGACACCGGGAGAGGCAGAGAAACAGGGTCTTGATGCAGTCACTCAAAGTCCTCAATCCAGCTTTTTCTGGAGCTGTGTCATTTCTTGGACTTCCCAATTACATCGGTCAATACCTTTCTCTCTTCACTAATGCTAGTTTGAGTAGGTCTCTGTCTCAACCAGAGAGACAGATTTGACATAAAATGAAATAAAAATATATTTAGCAAAAAAAAATGATCTAAGAGAGGTGATGTGACTGTCATTGATTTCAAATTTCACCCTCTGAGACGAATAAATTTATACATTAAACACTAATGACAAAAATTGCTGATATCAAGATTTCAGATTTACCCATAGAAAATTGCACCTTAGAAACTAGATAATTGCGTGTAAGAAGGATTTTAGCTACTGCCTTAGTTGTAACAATGACATGAGATTTCCCAGAGACTTCTGAATAATTATTCTACTTTAACTAAACCAGAAAGATAAATGATACTAAGAACCAGTCACACCTGTAGACCAGAACATCCAGGGTCCCTGTCCCAAGCCCCATGTTTAGATGGTCCCACACCGTGTACAATATTTTAGATGGTTACACTCTGTAATATTCTCTGAATTTCCACAAAGGTTGTCAATATCACATTTTCAAACTTATGAGTTAGCCATCATGGAAACCTGGGTAATATCTCAATTTCACCTTGGGCAAATCATTTAACTTCTCTGAGTCTCAGCTTCATTATATAAAAGAAAGAGTACCTGTCCCACTCGGCTTGCAGAGGACATCTGGTAAGACAACAGATGCAAAAGCACTTTGAAAAGACATAAGGATTATTATTATTAACTCAAGAGCAAGATTCCTCAAGACAGAACTCAATTTTATTCTATGCCCTTTGCCAATGGGGATCTGGAGAAAAATCTGTGGTCTTATCAGAAATTCTGAATACAGATCTGTCACTTGTCGAATTTAGATGAAAATTAGGTTATAGTAATAGAACTAGAACCTTGGTCACACCCCAGTCTGCCCTTCTGACCATGTAACTCTGTGTTACCTACAGCCACTCTATCTAAACCAGATGACTTTTCCATCTCGCAAACACAATCTAGACTTGGTTGTAATTCAATCACTCTCCTCACCTCAAATCTGCTCCCTTAACACATCCATTCCTCAACATATTGCCTAACTTTGCCAGCTCCTCCATTCTAACAATCAGTGCACACCAGGACTTCTGAACTCAGCACACCCCAGGGCTCGCTTGGTGATGGTATACACTGTATTATTATAGTTCTTCTGTGATTCTCTGAAGCTGTCCTGTGAATTCCTAACATAGTCTCCATGTGTCTCTATCTTGTTTCTCCAATTAGACTGTAAGTCCACTAAAGCCAGTGACCCCCTTATATTCTTCTTGTACAGAGTAGATACTCAGCAAATATTTGTTGGATAATTAAAAAGGAAAGTGTCCAAATGAGGAAAATGGCTGACGACAGAAGAATCTATAATGAAATGAAATGAAATGAGAGAGATGAAGTTACAGGACAGCAGGTTATCAACTGGAATCTATTCAAAACAGATCAAGGAGTGACTCTATTAGAGAAAATCCCAGAAATATGAAATCAATTTTTCTTGGAATGGAAAGAACCTTCAGGATAGTCTAATTCACACCCTTCATTCATTGTGAATAACCACCTACTAATTTCTCTGAATTATGAATTAGAGTTTTTACATATTTAATTGTCCTATTGTAAAACATGACTCTTGGCAATTTCTTAGAAACAGAGTCCAAGAGAATGGGACCTTGAAAACATGGCAAGTCTTTTATGGATATAAAAATACTTCATTTGGCTAGAGTCAAACCACATGTCTTGAGCCATACTTGTGGTATCAATTTTTGATTTTACATTTCTACATGGAAAGAATAATGATAATCAAGAAGACAAGGTTACCCACGTAGAAACATGGAAAATGCAGAAGGGCTCCGAGGTAAGGCCCCCCTGAGGGCCTGATCCAAAGTGTTAGAAGATCCTGGTAGCCAAGTTCTCAAGCTGTGATACAGTGTCAGAGCACTGGCTTGAGAGTCTGAGGACCCCAATTTTGAGACTTTGCATATCAAATTCTGATGTGTGATCACTGACAGTTTCCCTAATTCTGATTATCAATTTTTTTGTCTTAAAAATAGGATTGTTGAAGGGATTAAGTGAGATAATGTATATAAAGAAATTTTGTTTGTAGAAAAGCATAATGTGCACTATTACCTAGCCAGCTAATTTACATTTAAAACCATTTAAATCAGCGTCAGAGCTTTCAGAATCCAAGAGGCAAAATGTCATAATACCACCTCGGTATGCCCTTGGTTATGAATCTCTATCCTGTCACTCAGAAATAATCAACGAATCCCTGGCTCTAGTACGTTCCAGCCCTTGCAGTGTCCCCCAAACTCACATGACTTCAGAAAATGACACACAGCCAAGAGCTCCCTGCTCTACAATTAGTCACATCAGGCTGAAGGCTCCCAACAGCGTGGTGAATGCAGCATTATCTTTTCTTGCTTCCCAAGATTTCTGCAAAGATGGGCTTTTCCACACCACGGGAGGCTGTCTCCACCACCGGCACCCATCCTCTCCAAGACCACCCTTCTTTGGTTGTTTGAGGGGTTCCATATTACACGGCTGCGCATCACCCCCACGGCAGCTCCCCACTGAAAGCATCAGTGAAACCCCCCACCATGAAGAGTCAGAGCATGCTCACAGCCCAGGACCCCTCCCAGATGCCCCAAAGCAGCACCACGGTGCAAAGGCACCTTAGGTATTTCTCAGAAGTCACCTGCTCTTGTTCTGTAGTACAAATGAAGCTCCCGTGGGGTAGGACTCCTGATAGCAGAGTGTGAATGAACCCTAATGATCACCCATTCCAGCAAATACTATGAAACATACTTGCCCTGGCTTAAAAGCCTCATGGATGGAAACACATTTCCAAAAGCACCACTGTTCACGTGCTAAGGATGCAAATAAGACACAATGCCGAATAAAGCATTAGGAGCTCTGTTCTAGATATCATCCCTAGAGGTCTCAAATCATGCTTAACAGAGCTGAAGAGGACCCTAGTGATGAGTATGACCCCCTCAGTTAGCAAATGGCTAAGGAACAGAGAGAGGATGTGACATACCCAGGATCACCCAGTGAGTGGCAGAGCTGGGAACAGGACACAGGGCTCTCCCACTCTCGACTCTGCTGCCATTTCCACAACCAAGTAAACATCTTCTGCCCTGAGCCATTCAGAGTCTACACTGAGTACAGCCCCTGGCTGTCCCCTTATCCAGAAGCAAGGGACACGGCTGTATCCCCCTGCCTGGCCTTCCCTGCAGGCCAGCGACTCCATGGCACAGAACCAGAATTGCCATCAGGAAACCTGATACTGACCTTCCCCCAAACTGGGTATTTTTTCGGGCTCCCGCTCTTGGTCTTACACCATGCTGCTTCCCTCAGTCAGCGAGCGCTCCATAAATACTGAGAACTGATTGGCTGATTGATTAGCTAATAAGTAATAATGTTTACAGCTTCCTTCCTGAACTCACAGCCAAAGCAACTCTGTTAAATGGCCTCTTTTCCTCCTTTCTTTCCTCCTGGACTTGCTTATAAATTTTGAGACTCATCATGTAGTTGATCAGGGACGCAATTACTTTAAGTTTTACCCTTTAAAAATGAAAAAAGCAATGAAGTCCATAGCAGAAAATTCCCGCAAACCACATGTGAACCAGAAAACATGCATTGACCCCGATTACACACAATGCTCCAGGGTTCTCTAATCTAATGGTCCATCACAGTGTCAAGAGCTATCTCCCCCTGCTTCCGAGCAAGACGTGCACACAATCCTTTAATCTGGGCAGGAGGTGAGCGCTGGGGAGAGATCTGAGGGCAGAGGCCGCTGACAAACAGAGGATAAAGTCTGGGCTGCAGAGACCTCCAGGATGGCAACCATGATATTTGGGAGCCCCGGGAACAGTAGAACGTGGGTGTGTATGTGGCAGGAGCAGCTGGGCCAGGCTGTTGAGCTGCTTGGGCACCGAGGATGCATCCTTAGGGATCCCAGTAAAACAGACACAAATCCGAGTGCTCAGAAGCATGGGGGAGAATTCAGAGCAGAAATCTGGAGGCAAGCAGGCCATTTTTCAAGAACAAGTTTCTTCTCTGCCTTAGCATAATGCAGGATTTATTTCTGTATTATTAAACGGTATTAGATAATATACACGTGCATACCTGCACGTGAGTGTACACATCTCTATTTCTTTTCCGCACATAACCCAGACTCCCAGTTTCCCGGGAGTCCCCTGGTCCTCGCAGTTACTGCCACTTCCGTGCCTGCCACAGTCACCGATACTCAGAACCCCTACCATCCACTTATGTGGCCACAGGCAGACAATGGAGGCTAAAGCATCACCAGACAATAGAATTCGTGAGGGACGGAAGATGTATAAAGGGTAATTTCCCCAGAAAACAAATTTCATTCTTTCCCATCCTTCTCTCCCAGTGACATCGGAAGTCAGCAGAGACCCGTGAGATCTCAATCACTGCAAATACCTCTGTGGCCGAAACCACACCCGGGGTAACACAGAACCAAGGTATATCTGTCTCTTAGCTTGACCTGGCTCACCACCCAGGAGACAGGCTCCCAGCTGGCTCCTCTTCCCAGTGAACTTAATAAACTCCCCAGGTCTCAAAAAGCAGCATCTCCCCTTCTCAGTGGGAAAACAGAGATCAATATACACAGCAGAGGTACTTATGCTTTGTGTGTAAAATCTCCCGGGCCACTGTGACACCCACTCACACACCAAGCTGACACAGGCAGCTTCCGTCAGCATCTCTGAGGGCATGTGGGCTACTCGGTGAGGAGGAGGGTATAGCAACAGGACAGCAAAAGCAAACCCTGAACCTAGGGCCAAGCAAAAGGTCGACTGGGTTAAAACAAGGTGATGCCACTGACCTTGTTTGCTTAAACATACTAAGAGAGGAGGCCTTCTTAACATGAGGGAAACCACAGAGCAGCTGAAAGTAGGTCAGTGATCCCTATGAGGCCTGCCAGGGTCTCCCAGCAATGTGGTTGGGGGGTAAGCATTCTCCAGCTCTGCAGCCCAAGTGCCACAAAAGGCCACAGCCAACCGCCTGGGCTGCTTCTATGGGGAAACCTAAGCAGACACACGGGTACCTAGAAAGGAGAGCCTATTCGATCGCCCTGCGGGCAAAAACATTCCACAGTTGCCACAGAAGATGTAAACAAACATGATTACCCCGATTTAGATACAAAAGGCGCGGGTGGGGCAGGGGGGTAAGGATGCAGAGAGCCAGGGGGAGGCGTTGGTGGGAATCTATTTCCAGGGGCTCTCAGCACCTGTCTGCCAGCACATCTCTCAAAATAGCATTAAGCAACAAGTTTCTAAAATGGCAAATCTAACGCTTCTTTTCCCTGGGAATGCTTTGTCATGGCTGAGACTCTTACCCCAGAAATCATCTCAGAAGAGCATGTGGGATAAAGCAGAGCGAGTCTGAACGTGTCTGCAGCCACCGAAGCAGCAGCAGCAGACCACGGTGTGCGGAGTGTGATGCGGGGAGGCTGGAGCTGGGCGCTGCCTGGGCTCCGCCTCCCAAGCACTCACCATCAGCAGGCTGAGCGCGGAGTCTGGCACCAGCTGCACTGCCATGGTCTCCGGTTCCCACGCACAAACCTCCTGCACAGTCAGTCCGCCTGGGCCCTGGGTGATTGGAAAGCAGCCACAGAAACCTGCAGCAAAAACAGCCAGAAATCCAGACTCAGGATGCAAAGGGCTCGGGATGCGAGCGGCCACATGTCACATGGGGCGGCAGGGGAGGTCAGGGGGATGCTGGCAAGAAGGGGTGGGAACAGTGCTTAGGGAGAGAGGGAAAAAAAGGAAAAATAGGAAGCTGCAGGTTATTTAAAGGTGAGTCCTGCCTAGCTTCCCTAAGCTGTACGAGCACAGAAGCCACATCATATACAAACATAAAAGCTTAGAGAACATAGGATGCTTAACTGATACCTTAGCCTAGGCAGCAGCTCTTCTTTTAACTGACAATTAAAATAAATCATTTCCTATTGGAGATAAATCAATCAGCCCGAATAATACCCCCCCTACCCCCCCCACCCCGTTTTCTCTGCATCTCTCAGCAATTCTGCTGCATAAACACGCTGGATGTCAACCTACCGCTCGCAAGCTGGTCAGTATCTTCTTTCCTGCAGAAAGGTGTGTTCCTTTTGCAAAATCAAGTATCTGGGAGCAAGAGAGTGAAGCCTGACCAGGAGCATCAGGCAGTCACTGGAGATCGGCAGATGCCCTCATCACTACCAAGCAGGAAGTCAGTTATGAACTGACCCCTTCCACCATCCCCAAATCTACTTTTCCTCCCTAAGTAGAAGGGCAAGCCGAGTTCCCCGTGGGGCTAACATACTTCCAAGGACCATGTAATTACACTGCCTGTTCTGTGAGCGTTCTGATCTCCCTGCCTGCACCACATGTACACGGCAGACAGACACCCTCTACCTCTCTCTCCCTCCCTCCCTCCCGCCCTGCTCCCTCCCTTCCCTTCCCTCCCATCTCTCCACCAGGCTGCCTGTTAGGAATTTTGAAGGAGACTCTCTAGCTTAGGGAGGCTAATTTGTAGCAAGGGACACTGCTTAAGACAAGAAAAAAAGGAAATTAGCTTTGAAAATCACATCATGCAGCATTTTCCTGGGAAGATGTCAAAGGAAAAAAAAAAAAGGAAGTCTGCCCAGTCTTGTTATATAATGACTGGCTCCAAAGGCTTCCCAGAATCAGAGATTTAAGAAAATTAAAGCATCTTTTTTTATGAGCACTGCCAAGCTTATATCTTATTATGGAGTCCACTTTTTCAACTAAAAATAGCAATTACTAATACTTCTGGCAACAGTTTCTCATGTCCTTTTCCGATTTCTCCCTTTACTCACCTGCTGTAATGACTCCAAAAACTCCTTAGAATTAACTACACAGTATGAAGTATAGGAACATGGAAAACAATTTTCTAAATAAAAACTGGGGGGAAGAAATTAATAACTTTTAAAAGTTCCTATGGATGGGTATAGCTGTTGCCCCTATATAATTTATACTTTTAAAAGCGATTTATTTGATCATCACAGTGCTTGGCATAAAGTAAGTGCTCAAAAATATTAATTGAGTGAATGAAAAGTTTCTTCTCTCATTGTTTATCCTATGGTGGCCCAATGGGTCAAAACTCCCTTCCATGTTGTTGGATTGGACTTTAATGCCCTTGACCTCAGGAACTTCTGAGAATCACTCCCCACTGTCAGGTGCTTGGAAATTCACAGCATGATCTGAGTCACGTGAGTGTGGCTTTGCACCAAGCTGTCAGAACATTCTAGATGTGCTGGTGGGTTTCATAAAAAAATTCAAAATTAACCATAATAATAGTAATGATTTAAGGAACATATCTACAGGGTTATCTTAACCTCGTGGATAGGTTGCTAAGTGTATTCAACTGATCTTTGCTGAGTGCCTACTGTGTGCTGTGTTCTATGACAGGCTTTGTAGAAGGTGCAAAACTCAGTCATAATCTCTCTCCTCAAGGAGCTTTTTATCTGGTAGATGTGATGATACCCAAGAATCATTTATGGTACAAGACGTTATGTGATAAATGCTATAAAGTGACCTAAAAACCATTCAGGCAGCACAGAGCAGAGAGAGTTTACTTTCAGCTTTAAGAACGTCATTGTTTTTGAGCTGCAATTTAAGGAATAAGCAGAACCTCTTTTTTATGACTTCTGGTTTATGATTCCTCATGGACTAAGTACTTGGAAAATATAGAAAGCATAAGGAAAAAGTGAATATCGGTGCTGTTGCAACTGGCGGATGTGGGCAGAGGGAGGGTGTACCCCGAAGCGGGCCCAGCCCAAGAAGTTCTGGATGTTGAGAAGTCTAAAACACACTAGGGTGAGAGATTTCATGTCAGCCACCAATGTTGGACCTTGGCACACCTGCCTTCCTCTCTCTGTACTTTGCTTGTAAAGCCTCATCCTGAATCTTTGCCCTAGAAGAAAGAATCTGGAGAACAGAGCCTATAGCAGATCTCACACATGAAGACATTATTGGGAGGTGTCATCTCAGGGCAGCGAGAGTGAAGGAGGTGGGAGGGGATGAGAGTGGGTACCAGGTGGTACCTACGCAGCTGGTCACAGTACAGACGCTCGGTGGGGAGGAAGGGTGTCCAGACAGGCAGGGAACTTTATTCCCTGGGATAGTACATCAAGGAGAGGAAGTGGGGGGCGGGGGGGGGGGGTCACCAGCCTGTTCCTGCCCATCAGCTGACTCTGGTTGGCCAAAGGGACTCCACAGGTCATGAGCTCCCTTACATCTCAGAGTGACCTGACCAGCTCCTCCAGGTAGCTGTGAACAGAAAGGCATGGCATCTGAGCCCAGAAACAGAGGGACACCCGCAGCCTTTGTGGGTCAGTCAGATGGGACGCGGGCACTGGAAGTGCTGAAGGTCCTTCCTCAGTGCGTGTGATGGGAGCTGGCCCGCAGCCTGGCCCACGCGCTGAAGGAGGCTGGGCTGGCCGGCAGTGCCAGGAGGAGGGAAGGGACGGTGACGGCGCAGCTGGGCTCCCCACTGAGCACACAGCTAAATCCCGGAGGCCACGGCAGCGCCAAGCAAGGCTGGGAGCCACATCAACCGAGTCCCGTGAAAGTGTGTATGTTTACAAAACTTTCAGTGTCAGAAGTCATATCCTCCATGCAATATTCCCTCATTTTTCCATTTGGGCATTCAAGTTTGCTTTGCCTGTACAACTTTTAAGTTACTGTTTTTGATGACAATCATTCACTTTCTTTTATTATCCTCCTACTAGGAGTATAATAACATGAACGACCAAACGTCACGGACAACCAGATGTCAGAACTAGGTACCACTCCTCTCTGTGAAATCCTATAGCTCTGAGCATCAAGCTCAGAGCAGCAGGTGCTCAGTAATATTCAACTGGGCACCAGTGGAGACGCTAAAATGTTAAATACAAGAAGAAAGGGGCAAAGACAGCACCCGGGAAGGGCTGGGTACAACATGGGGAGTTTGTGAGGAAAACTAGCAGTCTGACAGAGGAGGAGGGAGAGCACCCCAGAATTCCAGTGACAATGGTCCCTCAACAAAGATGCCCAGAGCTCTTAGTAGAGCTATGGACCTAGAAATCAAAGTGGAAGGATTGTGGGGCAATCTGTAAGGAAGAGGAGTCAATTAGTGTAAAACAGACACTTAACAAACAAACAGACAAACAAACAAACAAATAGTGAGATATGAGCTATCTAGGTCTTTTCAAAACCTTGTCCAAGAGCAATCAAGATCACAGAACTAGGACATGTGGAGAACAGTAATCCTGTCCTCTAAGTAACTAGTTCCGTCCTTGGCTAATGTTACATCCCACGAAAGCTACATAATTCCTTTCCGTGTAGCTCCTCCTAAAAGCTCCTCAGTTGAAGGACAGTTCAATGTCATACCCACGAAAAGCTGTTGCAAAAAAAAAAAAAAAAATAGCCAATAAAAACCTCTTCTGTATTTAGTATGAAACTGTTGGGTAGACTCTGATGTTTGGGTCACTCACTGCTGCCTGTATAAATTGCCCCATGTGAGAAATTTCTCTTGGAATTTAGTACAAGGAAAATGTCTGTCCCTCCTGAGGCAGCCTGTGTAACCAATGGCTTCAGCCTCAGAATCCCGGCTGTGCCATTTTACTCTTGGAAATCAGAAAGCTATCCTGTCATTTGCTCTGTGACCCCAAGTGGGTAGCAGGAGGGTAAGGTGAAAATCAAATCAAATATTACTATACCTTAGGTTAAGCAGCACATAGTAGGCATTCAATAACTGTTAGCTCCCCTTAAGTCTCCTTTACATTCGGATAATGAAAATAATGGAACTAATCACAGTTGGCACATTTGGCTGCCAGAATACCCAAAGCTTAATTTTACTTTCAATTAGAGCAGATATTATCATAGTTGACATTATCACTTCCTTGGTTTTTCTCAGCCTTGTTTTTCCTTTTAATTCATAATGTATTACTCTTATTTAGTAGGCTTTGTCAGTAAGCCATCTGAAATTCTTTTTTGGAATCAATCATTCTTTAACGTATAAGATGCTCTCAAATAAATTTGGCACACGGTGGAATAT
Organism: Balaenoptera borealis; assembly: GCF_965194805.1. NCBI lineage: Eukaryota > Metazoa > Chordata > Mammalia > Artiodactyla > Balaenopteridae > Balaenoptera > Balaenoptera borealis. The sequence continues at coordinate 177,348,203 of NC_138866.1, forward strand.
TTTGCAGCTACTAAAAGGGCAATTATGAAAACTATTTAGAAATAGGGAAACTGTCTGTCTGAGATATAATGTTTATATGACCATAAAATGATACATATAGTCTAACTGCAACCATGTAAATAGTTGTATTTTAAGAGGATATGAATGAACTTCTGCTTCCAGCCAAGATGGAGTAACAGGCAACAAGTTTACCGTCCCACCTAAAACAAAGAAAATAACTGACAAACTATATGAACCAATACTTTTCAAGATACTGGGCGCAGGACAACAAAGGGCAATGATCCACAATACACCTTCTAATTGTCCCAAATTACTGAATTAAGAGTGTTTCCAGGCCACAGAACAGAGAGGGGATCCCAAGTGGAATCAAGCAGATTCCCCAAATTTAGGAGACAAAGCTAAGAGTCAGGGGACACCAGGATAGACAGAGTTCACAGGGCAGAGTACTGGAGATGAGAGAGGTACAGAGAGAGAGAACTTCAGAGATCTATAAAAGGGTCCCTTTGAGTATTCAGCTGAATACTGATCACTGAGAGGAAACTATCAGAAACTGGGGAAGGAACCACCTAAAAGGATTAGAAAGATTGGTGACCAGGGCTCACACAGGGCCAGGAGTAGTACCTGTTCACACATGCAGCCAGGAAAGCCTCATAATTCATGGTGCATTAGGTAGGACACTCAGAAAGTTCTTGCCTCAGTAGTGATGAATAATTGGCCATAGATTGATCACTCCCCTGAGTCTGCCTAGCAAATCTGAACAGCAAGACATGAAAGCATCAAACTACTTCCAAGTAAGTTAACTGTGTTCCAAAACAAAGCTAAAGAGCATCTATAGAAATACAAAAATATTCAGCACCCAAAAAGGTAAAATTTACAATGTCTGGCATCTAATAAAAATTACCAGGTATGGAAAGAAGTAGGAAAGTATGACCATTTAATAACAGACAAATCAATCAAAATCATCCAGAACTAACACAGATGTTAGAGTTAGCAGAAAAGAACATTAAAAGAGTTATTATAATTTTATTAAATATGTTCAAAGAGTTAAGTAGAGACATGGAAGATATAAAAAAGAACCAATTTGAACTTTCAGAGATTAAAAACTATTCTAATTGAAAGACAGAGATTAAAAAAATTTTTTTAAACAAAACAGAATGAGCATCTGTGAGTTGTGGGGTACCTTCAAGCAGCCTAATATATGTGTAATTTGTACCCCTGAAGAAAGGGAGACACAGAAAATATATTTGAAGAAATAACGGCCAGAACTTCCCCATATTATATGCTGAACAAACCCTAAGCATAAGGAACAAGAAGAAAACTGCACCAAGGAACATCATAATCAAATTGCACAATATCAGTGATAAGGAAACTATTTTGAAAGCAACCAGAGGGAAACAATCATATATTACACACAGAAGAACAAATGTAAAGGTAACATTAGATTTCTTATCAGAAATATTGATAACATAAGCGAGAAGACAGTGGAGCAACATCCTTTAAAAAATTTAAAGGAAAAACCATCATTCTAGGATTCTTTAATCCAACAAAAGTAACTTAAAAAAACAAAAGCAAAATATAGACTTTTTCAGAAATACAAAGTAGATAAAAGGCAAACAGATTGGAAAGAAAGAAGTAAAACTTCCCACCCCCCCACAAAAAAAATTCAGGCCCAGATGGCTTCACTGATTATAGCAAATATTTAAGGAAGAAATAACAATTCTACATAAATTCTTTGAGAACATGGAAGAGGAGGAAATATTTCTGAACTCATTTTATAAGGCCTGCATTACCTTGATGTCAAAATCAGACAAAGACAATATAAGAAAGGAAAACTAAAAATTAATTATCCCTCATGAACAAGGATGCAAACATTCTAAACAAAATTATAGAAAATAGAACTTAACAATATATTAAAAAGATAATACATCATGACCAGCGAAGGCTTATCCCAAGAATACAAAGTTGATTTAACATTCTGAAAGCAACCAGTATAATTCATCATAGTAAAAAACTAAAAAAGAAAAACCATAAAGTCAGCTCAACAGATGTATAAAAAAGCAATCAACAAAAATTCAAAATCTATTCCTGATTTTTTAAAAAATTCAGGAATAGAAGGGAACTTTCTCAACCTGACAAAGAGCATCTACAACAAATTATAGCTATTATCATATTTAGTGAGAATGACCAAATGCTTTCCCCCTAAGATCAAAAACAGGGCAGGGTTGTCTACTCTCTGGACTTCTCTTCAACATCAAACTAGAGATACCAGACAGCGCAATAAGACCAGAAAAGGAAATAAAACATATTTCGTTTGGAAAAGAAAAAATAAAATGGTCTTTAGTCGCAAACAACTTGATCTCTCATGTAGAAAATCCTATGGAATTTACACACACACACACAAAAAAAACCTACTAGAATTAAAAAGCAAGTTTAGCAAAGCTGAAGGATACAAGATATATTCAAAAATCAACTGTATTTCTATACACCAACTATGAACAATAGGAAATTTAAATTAAAAATAGAATTTATAATTGCATCAGACAACATGACATACTTAGGGATAAATCTGACAAAGATGTGAAACGTCTTTACACTGAAAACTATAAAACATTACTAAATGTAATTAAAGACAATAAATGGAGAGATATACTGGACTCATGGATCGGAAAATTTAATGTATAGTGAGAGAAAGCAGATCACTAGTTGCCTGGGGAATAGGGATGGGGTGGGAAGGAGTGGACGCCTAACAAGGGGTAGGCAGGAGGGAGGGATTACCATGGGGCACGAGGAACTTTGGAGGGTGATGAGTATGTCATTATCTTCATTAGGGTGGTGGTTTCATGGATGTAGAAATGTGTCAGAACTTTTCAAACTGTGTACTTCAAATATCTGCAGGTTACTGCATGTTAATTTTACCTCAATAAAGTTGTTTTTTAAGGAACGTGATGATATGATAATTACCCCCAGAATTAAGTTAGTTCTTTTAGAATGGTATGATTGATTTTTTTCCTGTTTAAAACTTTTCAAATTGTTATATTTTCAATACGTAAAATAATGATGTTTTTAGAAATCATTTAATACCTAAATAAGAAGGAAGGCACAGATTGAGGAGCTAGTAGGGTCAATAGAAGACACTGCTGTTTGTTTGTGGCAATGGAAAGCAGAAGAGCTCCGGCTGTGTTTTAAGGCACATAAAAAGAAGCCAGCAAGACGAAAAGACAAAGGGCGCTATAAATCCCAAAGGAATCAAGGGAGAATGGATCCCAGACAGAGGCATTACTTTTCACCGGAAAGAGGGCTGCATCTTCCCATGAGATGAAGAGAAAGGTGGAAATGCACAGAAATGTTGAGAAAATGTGAAGGAGGAGTGGAAACAGATATTTTAATCTGCTGAGGAGGGCTTGAAGCACCTTCACTCCATGGTCTTGATCTCAGTAGACAGTCCTCATGTTTCTGCTTCACCAGGATAAAATGCCCTGGGAGATGCTGGTCCCTGGATGGTTCACACCTCCTCTCTCCCCACCCTGCCCCCCATGCCAGGCCCCTCACTCGGAGCTGTTGCCTAACATGAATGCACAGGGTTCGAGAGTGGATGATCACCCCCTACAAGGCCTACATGAGGGCATGCTTCCCTTGGACAGTCTCTATAATGTTTTTCAGAGACCCCAGCCCAGAACCTACCCTGTCCTGCTGTAGCCCAGACCCAGACTCAAACACCAGGTCTCTACCTGCTCCTCTGAAGTACAACTGCGAATGGTAGCCCCACCCCTGGCCTCCGTGGGCCATCCAGGGGGGTTACAAATGCCTCTCACCAGCAAACACAGTCCTTCTTAGCTCTCAACCAGAGCAAGAAGCCCAGTGGCATCCGATATTGTGCCAAGATGTACGCACAGCCTTCATCTGCCACATCCGTGCTGGGCTGGCTGGATCCACGTAGCTGGCTCTGCCTTTGTCCTATGCCCAGCATTCCAGTTCCACAAGAGACTCCAGCTCTGTCCCCAACCCTAGGTCATGTGTCTTCCATGCAGCACAGAGGCCTGGGTCAACTCCCCCAGCCCCACCTACTCCAGGACTCCCCTCCCCAAGGGCCCACAGAATGAAGGTGCCGACAGTCTTGGTGTTTTGCCACCCCAGTTCCAAAATGCAATGAGCAATACTGCTTAAGGAAGACAAAGCGTAGGAAATGGGCAAATCAATACATTTCTTGTAACACCCGAATACCTCCAATTAATGCATTGCTATACGTAGATGTTCACGTTAATTCTTTAATGTTGATTTTTTAAAACGTTACACAAATTACATCCCAAATTCTTTCATCTAGACTCAACTACCTTTCTTGATAACATCTCTCACCTTTAACCATAGGTAAACATTCTGTGATATTTGGATCATTATCAAAATTTTGTCCTTTGCTATTTCTCCCTATAATCCTTATCTGATAATTATTTTTCTAATTCCCCACCTTAAGCTCATAATAAACAGCCTTGCATCATATTATTAAACTATAGATTACTTCACTATTCTCAAGTGTTGAACATTTATTTGGTTTCTAGATATTGTTGTAACTATCCCAGGTAATACCATTATAATTCACCTTTGTACATATAACATTTGTTTTCCTTTCGATTATTTTCATACAAAAGCTTCCCCATACTAAGATTCCTAGAATAAAGCTAAAAATATTTTCATGTTGCCTAAAATATTGCCCTGTTGAAGAACTGAATCAATTTATAGTGTCATCTCTACTGCACGTGGCACCTTCAGAATTCATCAGCACTTCCTCTGATGTTGACTTATTTAATAGGTGTGTAATTTACTCTGGAACTAGTTTAATTTCTATTTACTTTCTTATAAATGAGGTTAAGAAGTTTTTCTTTTGTGTGACTTATTTGCTTACACAATATTTGTAAATAGATGTAGACATATATGCTTGTCTGTGGGAGATCTGGTGGTAGTTTTAGACATTTTATAAGCTCTTTATATATTTTACCTATTAAATTTCTATCTGTTGCATAAATATATCTGTAAAACATCAGAAACCTTAAAGAACATTTAATAACACTGCCCATGTGACACTTGGACTTCCTGCAAGTACTTAAAAATATTTTCTGGGGGCTTCCCTGGTGGCGCAGTGGTTGAGAGTCTGCCTGCTGATGCAGGGGACGCAGGTTCGGGCCCTGGTCTGGGAGGATCCCACATGCCGCGGAGCAACTAGGCCCGTGAGCCACAACTAGTGAGCCTGCGCGTCTGGAGCCTGTGCTCCGCAACAAGAGAGGCCACGACAGTGAGAGGCCCGCGCACCGTGATGAAGAGTGGCCCCCACTTGCCGCAACTGGAGAAAGCCCTCGCACAGAAACGAAGACCCAACACAGCCATAAAATAAATAAATAAATAAATAAATAAATAAATTTATTAAAAAATATATATATATATTTTTTCTTTATTTTGCTGCTATTTTATCTGTTTTATTTTAATTGTACAGATGTTTGAATTTTATTTTAAAAGCTTTGCCCATTTTTTCTTCATAACTTCTCTAATAATCTAAAATGGTTTTTGTCTTTGCTTAAATAAACTCTTTGCATATGACTTAATTTTCTATTTTAATTCTTTGAGGTAAATTTGTTTTTTGCCACATTGAAATCAAATTATTCTAGAAGTATGTATAAAATAACTATGCTCTGTATAATTCTATTATACTCACTTGCCATATATTATCTTTTCATACATACTAAAAAATATTTATGCAAGCCCTATTTTATTTCAACGGTCTATATTTTTCCTTCTAATCCAGGGTTACACTGGTTCAGTTGTTGTTTTTTAAACAGTCTATTTCATAATTATTAGTTCTTCATTAAAACTTTCATGTTTTTGTCTGTCTTTCCAAGTATACTATAGAACCAATTATTTTGAATTCTTTAACAAAACACCAGTGACATCACTGGTATTTCAACTGAAGTTGTCTTAAAACTACAAATTAAACAGAAAATAATTGCTGCTCCCATTCGACCTTCTTATCCAGAAAAAGGACATATTTCTCTATGTATTCAGTCATTTTTTTCACCATGAAAATTTTGTAGATTTTTTGATATGTGTTATATACCGTCATACAAGTGTAATTAACACATAATCCAATTTTGTGGCTATCATAAATTGGAAGTCTTTTCTTAGTATGTTTTTTAGCTGGATAATAAAGGCACTTGAGTATAGGACTTATTCGTGTGATCCTATCTTCTGACCAGCAGTTTTTCTCCACTGTTCTATTATCTCTAATAGCTTTGCTTGATTACTTTACCTCTTCTAGGTATATAATCATACTTTTCTAATGGACTTCCTTTTAAAGCTCATTTCTTTTTTGTACGTTATTATGTGGACAAGAAAATAGAAATCTCTATAAAATAGTCATTATGAAGGCCACTCCATCCTGCCTACTGCCAATGCTGAAAAGAAACTCACATCCACCTTTACCTGTCTGCAAAACTTGCTGACTCTACCTGCAAAACTCCTCCAGAATCCCACTCCTCCCTACCATTTCCACTCCTCCGTGTCAGCAACCCGGCTCTCTCACAGGCATTATTGCAATGGCCTCCTTAGCACAATCCAAAAGCGCAGCTAGAATAATTTTTGAGCACTTAGGTCAGATATTGTCACACTTCTGCTCAAAAATCTTCCAAAGTGCTGAGAGTTCCTTGCAAAGCCCCAAATGGTCTACCTCCTCCCTCTGTGCAACTTAAGACTCTGTTCCTCATTAGCTTCTTTCCAGCTACAGAGACTCCACTGTTGCTTGAACATATCAGAGATGTCCCTGCCTCAGAGCCTTTGCACCTGCTACTGTGGATGCCTGGAAAGTTCCTCCCCGGGTACGGGGAGAGCTCTTCCTGGTACCTCCTCCAGGTGTTTGCTCGAGTGCTAGATTCTCGGGGACGCCTCTCCTGACTCCCCTACTTGAAATTACAGCCTCTTCCCCTGGGCTTCCTAAGCCTTCCCTGCTTTATTTTTCTCCACTGCACTTCTCACCATGTGACATTGCATATATGTATTTATTTCTCATCTCCCTACCTGTCTCCCTCCCATACACTCCTAAACTAAAATGTAAGCTTTAGAGAGCAAGCCTGTTTTGCTCCTTACTGTATCCTGAGCATTAGAAAGTAGGTGCTCAGTACATAATTGCATTGAATTGTATTGTATTGGATGAAATTGTTTTGTAGCAGGTTGAGGGTGGATAACTCTGAATATATGTAAATTCAGCATGATTTTTACCTATGATATTAAGTAGAACTTTTTATCATGTTAAAGAACAATATTTTGTTCCTTCTTTTCATAGGTTTGAGAACTGTGCTCAATTTTATTAAACATCTCATCAGGCAGGTGTAATTTTATATACTATGTCATCCTAGAGTGTTAATGTATTTCACTAAACATTTCTCCCTTAAATGGTCAAATAAAATTAATCTCCAGAGATATTCCTAAAAGTACTGGATATATTGTTCAACTGGGCATTTTGCCTTCTCATGGATACAGACCACTAGCTGATCCACTACAGAGCAAAAAAGGGGAAATTCTGGGACTTCCCTCGTGGCGCAGTGGTTAAGAATCCGCCTGCCAATGCAGGGGACACGGGTTCAAGCCCTGGTCCAGGAAGATCCCACATGCCGCGGAGCAACTAAGTCCGTGAGCCACAACTACTGAGGCCGTGCGCCACAACTACTGAGGCCACACGCCACAACTACTGAGCCCACGTGCCACAACTACTGAAGCCCATGAGCCTGGAGTCCATGCTCTGTAACAAGAGAAGCCACCGCAATGAGAAGCCTGCGCACCACAACAAAGAGTAGCCCCCACTCGCCACAACTAGAGAAAGCCCGTGCACAGCAACGAAGACCCAACGCAGCCAAAAAAAATAAATAAATTTATTAAAAAAAAAAAAAAAAAAGAGGAAATTCTAATGATTTGGTCAGCATGAAACTAAGCAAGATGAAGAGAAAATGCTTCACAGACATATTTCAAATTGACCCCTGTGAATATGCCGTCTTTGTTTGTGTATATAATATTGATGAATGACTGCGTCTGGGTTAGTTGACGGGAGTTCCAGTTATCAACAATTACTTTTATGCAGACAATGTTTCATAGTCATATTACATAGCCCACGAGTTATAATTTCTTTTAACCTCCTTAATGACCTAACTCATTCACCAACGTCTAGCCGTTTCCCTGATCCTTACTGTTTCCTACAAATAAAAGGTCCACAGGTAAGAAGAAGTAAAAGATAGGTTTTAATTCTAACATATCTATCTGTGATACCAGCACAGAGAAGTATTCAAATATTTTAATGAATAAATTACAATTAACCTTTGTCTTTCAATAGTAAAAAGTCTGGTGTTTACTACAGTATAGGATTCAGAATACTTAAAAGCAATTTTTGTGTTTTATTCATACTTGCAAATATTTAAAAATCAAATGAAATTTTAACTTGATCAGAAATTCAATTGTTTGGTCAATTATAGGTAGTTTTGATTCATTTCATATCCATGGAATCTCTCACTGCCCAAAATTAACATTATGGGTATAATTTCTTCCAGTTAAAAGCTGTGTCCTAACAGGTGGCACATGAAGAAATTTCTTCATCATCTCTTAAATATGCAGTGGGAATTTGCCTATTAAAAGAGTGTTCTACCTGAAAAACACTACACCTCAGCCAGGTGATCAAGGTCAATGTCAACAGTGATGAGCTATGCTGATAGTATGTACCCTTGATACAATGTGATGAAAGTGGTAGATTATTTCTACTTATATCTTTCTCCCCAGAACCCCTAACTCCAGTCTACCCATGAGAAAAGCACCAAACAAACCCCAATTGAGGGACATTTTACAAGATACCAAACCAGTGTGCCTTAAAAATGTTAAAGCCATCAAAAATAAGAAAAGTCTAAAAAAACTGTCAAGAGCCAAGGGGACCCTAAGGAGACATGACAACTAAGTAAAATGTGCTATCCTGGATGGGAGCCTAAAACAGAAAAGGGACATTTGGTAAAAACTAAGAAAATCTGAATGAGGTACAGACTTTATCTTGTTATTGATATGATAATTATATATCAATATTGATTCATTAATTTTGGCAAATGTACCATACATATACATTATAAGACATTAATAATAGAAGAAACTGTGTGTGGAATATAAAGAGAATTTTCTGTGCTATCTGCTCAATTTTTCTACAAATATAACTCTGGTCTAAAATTTTTTTAAGTTTATTTAAAAAAAACAGAACTGTGAACATGGCTGAAATTTGGCCAAAAATATTAATTATTATGTGATTTATTTTCATAATTGATGATGAAAAAAGTTCCAAAGCTATATGTGAAAATTCAAGATAAGTGGTAATATGGATTCAGGTATACTTTTCCTATAATTTTGTGATGATGTCAAAGTAATTTTTGGCTTGAACTATCTAGATGATTGTCTTAATATTCCCTGCTGCTTATATTTGTGAAAGTAGCCTATCTTTACAAAAATCCAAACAAATAAGATAGCAACACTGCTTCTAACTGACAAATGGAATGTTAGATAAAGAACAGATATGGATGGATCCCACTTTGTAAAAGTTGAGTGCTATGATAAAAACTTTTTCAAAACTAATAATCTCTTTGTAAAGTATACTACCAGTGGATTCTTCAAATCTTGATTTCTATGCACTATATTTATTTAAAGGAATGCATACTTCTACAAACAGCAAACTGTGCTATCCAGTTGTGTCAAACCAAAGATCACCCTAGAACACAGGTGTCAGCCAGCCAAGCAACAACCACAAAGATCAGAGAGTTTCAGCCCTAATTGTACAACTGAAATCAGAGCATCAGGCAGAAGGAAAAATTCCTGCAACTAGACAATAAATGATAAATTCATTGTCATCCCATAGGAACCAACAGGATTGGGCCCTATCAGGTCAACAAGTTGAAGACATACAACCCACAACGTGAAGTCATCAATCTTTACTCCTCACTCTGAGCTAATGTCAAGATGGAAAAGTCAAGCAAAGAGCTGGGAGCAAAGAAAATTTGGGGTTTATAAACTCAGCATTGCTGTGAATTTGAGTAGACAAATCCCTGCATGGCGATTCTCTGTGAATGTATCTTTCAGGGTTGACTTCCAACTTTTCCCTCACAGGAGACTGGAGACCAAACACTCCCTAGCGATGTGTTTTAATACAAGAGAGAGAGCAAAGGGGTTTGGGAATGAATCTCAGGAATTATTTCCAAAGGTGTAGCTTCTATGACCATGAGCAAATCCACCACTAACATGCTATTTTTAAAAAATGGTTTTATACTTTAAATATTTACTAATGTAAAAAAGAGAACAATATTAGCATTTCATAGGAATGTACTAAATATTTCTAATCACATTCTCAGGAAGAAGTCTCCTTAAGAATACTAAAGATATTAAAGGATAAACTAGTTAAATTCACCATATGCAATATAGGAAAGTTTTCCATTCCAGAGTACTTTTAAAAACAAAATTATACAAATCATGTAATATAGAAACCAGAGGGAAATTAACCTAAAAATATAAATAATGTAAGAGAGAAAATGTAATGTCTCTGCTAAATATTATTACACTATCTTATGAAATAGTTGCCATTAAGTACTTTATTTCCATGTTTATCACTTGTTCTTTCATCACATTAATTCCTGTCTTAGTAATTATTTCTCCCAGGGCTGCATAGGGGCAGGGCCAGCATTAACATGTAATTTAAATATTGTTTCCACTTTAGAATCAAACCAGATGCTGGCAGCCAGCACCTCATTCTTTCTCTTCGTTGCTAACAGGAGGGACCTAGGAGCCCCTGCGCTGGGCCCAACACAAGAACAAAAGACAGTTGAGGCTAGAATGAGAAAGCCATAGAGATATCTTCATTCCTTACTTTTGATAGAATAAGAGCTAAAAAAGAATTAATTACACAATGTACAGAGGTAAGCCTCCCTCCCCTTCTGAGGTTTCCCAAATGGAAACAGAAATACATCCTAATTAGTCCCTGAAAAAAAATTCTTAGAATGTTCAACATAAAATAATTAATACCAAATGCCCAAAAAGTCAATAAGTAGATGGTAAATTTCCGACTCCTCCAGCCACATATTGTGAAATGGTCTCAACCATGCAGTTATGTTAAATATTAATGCTCCTATACACCATGTGTTCACATAGAATGAGAGAATATATATAAATGTTTGGGAAGTCTACCTTAATTACTAGAGTTTTGTCCATTTCATCTGTAGCTGCCGTTGGGACTAGGTGTTGATTATGTGGCTGGAATGTGATTAAGACAAAGACTAATTATACATAACATCTATCCGTCTCTCTCATTTTACATCAAAGTGACCAGACAGGTCTCCTGATGTCCCAGTTATCTGCTCATTAGGGCCCTATAATGCCATTCCCAGGCTGGCACAATTTCTAAAAGAGTTTTGTAAGGAGGATTAGCCCTTCTTTTAAAACCTGCAAAAGGGCGCCAAGTCCCCAAAATCCATTCCAAGGAGTTCATTTACATACTAGGTCATAGGACTGCTTCTTCCCAGGACCACTAGGGCCCCTCTGCGTGGGAAGAGAACCTAAGAGCTCTGGGCAAAGGCATCTGCCAGTTAGGTGGTGTACTGGCTCTCTGCCCAGGACAAATCCCTTGTTACGACCTTGAATGGAAGGCACGCATCAGTACTGCTGAGTCATCAGTCCTGGCCGGTAGTGTGGAAACTCAGGCAGCATCCTTTTTGCTGCTGCAGCAACCGGTGCTGTACTTCAGACTCCTTCCTATCCAAACCCAACTCCTTAACACAAGTATAAAAAGAAACACTGGTCTGAAGGTCTAGAGCACGAAGGACCAGAACAAGTGATGGCCTGGTAGACTTTGGTCAATGAGCTTATTAGAAGTGTATATAATTGATTTTTCCTTTCTGATTCACCCCTTTTTGTTGGCATGGATTCCTGTAGGGACAGGGAAATTCTAGGGGCATATACAGTGGGCAGGAGGTGAAAGTCGTTGGAGTATCTGAAAAGCGGTTGGGACCAATGAGATGAAATGAAATCAATCTGGGATGCTGCTCAACTTTCCCAGGTCCTTAGGTAGTTGGTGCATTGACATCTTATTGAATAAAACGGGGACAAGTCTAAGAGGCGGGGCAGCAAGAAGTGCACTCAGACAGAATTCAAAAAGTTTCTAAAAGGAAGGAGCGGGGACCTAGAACAAGAGGGAGGCATTACAGCAAACTCCAACTCAACAAGTCAGACTGCCTGCTGACACCTCTACTTCTGGACTCAGAGGCTCAAAATACATAGTGAGAGTCCATAAAAATCCACCTGGAAGGCCAGCGTTCAAATGTCAGGGGATGTGTTCCTAGCGAGTTTGAATTCCATTAGTGATTTTGTAGACAGGGCCAATCCTAAGCAAAGTCTGCTCGAGTCTGTGTCCCCAGTGCTCTAGTGACTCTCTGGTCCTGGGACTCCATTGTTCCCCAAGTCCCCACGCAGGCTTAAGGACCATCAGCTTCAGGACCCCTGAAGACCTCTTTCCATGGGAACCCCACACTCCTTCCCCAAGCTCCCTCCTTCACCACTGTGTTTATATCCTCTTGGAGCACATTTCCTGTTTTACCACATATGGTTATCTATTATCATGCCTCGGGAGCCCACCAACCTAAATATCCTTTGGCAGAACCAAGTCTTCAGCATCTTTATGTTCTTCTGCAGTTCCCTAAAGATGGTGATGCTCAATAAAGGTTTGCAAAGTTAATTTAAATCATGAAAATATGGCCAACATATCATACAAACGAATTGTCTCTAATAGAATTCCAATCTGTGTGACACCTGAGTATAGTAAAGAAAAACTTTTTGTACCTAGAAGTCTTTTCCTGCGGGACTCATCAACTTCTGCAGACACGCGTAAATTTGTAAGCATTCTTTGATGGGTACTTGAGGGACGTAAACCACCAAGAAACTGAAATCACTCTTTGCTCCCTGGAACATAAAATATAAACAATAAAGGATTTTCTCTTTTACATTGAAATTTGATATTTTATGATTCATAATCATAAATCACAGTACAGTATTCTTTGTCTTCTCCCAACAGTAACTTGAATTTTCAGTAATTCATAAAAATTTTCATCTTCTAGACTACCAAAATTATTACTAATTGTTTATTTTTAGATAGTTAAGTTTTTTTAGACAATAAGCCCTTGTAGATCAACTTTGCTAACCTTTATTTTTTTAATAGATCTTTATTGGAGTATAATTGCTTCACAATACCGTGTTAGTTTCTGTTGCACAACAAAGTGAATCAGCCATATGCATACACATGTCCCCATATCCCCTCCCTCTTGAGCCTCCTTCCAAACCTCCCTAACCCATCCCTCTAGGTCATCGCAAAGCACTGAGCTGATCTCCCAGTGATATGCTGCTGCTTCCCACCAGCCAACTATTTTACATTTGGCAGTGTATATATGTCCATGCTACTCTCACTTTGCCCCAGCTTTGCCCTCCCACCCCATGTCATCAAGTCCATTCTCTATGTCTACCTCTTTATTCCTGCCCTGAAACTAGGTTCATCAGTACCTTTTTTTTTTGATTCCATATATATGCATTAGCATACGGTATTTGTTTTTCTCTTTCTGACTTACTTCACTCTGTATGACAGACTCTAGGTCCAACCACCTCACTACAAATAACTCAATTTCATTTCTTTTTATGGCCGAGTAGTATTCCCCTGTATCTACATACCACATCTTCTTTACCCATTTGTCTGTCAATGGGCTTTTAGGTTGCTTCCATGATGGGGCTATTGTAAACAGTGCTGCAATGAACATTGTGGTGTATGTCTCTTTTTGATTTATGGTTTTCTCAGGGTATATGCCCAGTAGTGGGATTGCTGGGTCATATGGTAGTTCTATTTTTAGTTTTTTAAGGAACCTCCATACTGTTTTCCATAGTGGTTGTATCAATTTACATTCCCACCAACAGTGTAGGAGGGTTCCCTTTTCACCACACCCTTTCCAACATTTATTGTTTCTAGCTTTTTTGATGATGGCCATTCTGACTGGTGTAAGGTGATACCTCATCGTAGTTTTGATTCGCATTTCTCTAATAATTAGTGATGTTGAGCATCTTTTCATGTGCCTGTTGGCCATCTGTATATCTTCCTTGGTGAAATGTCTATTTAGGTCTTCTGCCCATTTTTGAACTGGATTGTTTGTTTTTTTGATATTGAGCTCCATGAGCTTTTTGTATATTTTGGAGATTAATCTGGAGATTAATCCTTTGTCTGTTGTTTCATTTGCAAATATTTTCTCCCATTCTGAGGGTTGTCTTTTTGTCTTGTTTATGGTTTCTTTTGCTGTGCAAAAGCTTTTAAGTCCCATTTGTTCATTTTTGTTTTTATTTCTGTTACTCTAGGAGGTGGGTCAAAAAAGATCTTTCTGTGGTTTATGTCAAAGAGTGTTTTTCCTATGTTTTCCTCTAAAAGTTTTATAGTGTCTGGTCTTACATTTAAGTCTTTAATCCATTTGGAGTTTATTTTTGTGTATGGGGTTAGGGAGTGTTCTAATTTCATTCTCTTACATGTAGCTGTCCAGTTTTCCCAGCACCATTTATTGAAAAGGCTGTCTCTTCTCCATTGTATGTTCTTGCCTCCTCTGTCATAAATTAGGTGCCCATATGTGCGGGGTTTACCTCTGGGCATTCTATCCTGTACCATTGATCTGTATTTCTGTTTTTGTGCCAGTACCATACTGTCTTGATTACTGTAGCTTTGTGGTATAGTTTGAAGTCAGGGAGCCTAATTCCTCCAACTCCATTTTTCTTTCTCAAGATTGCTTTGGCTATTCGGGGTCTTTTGTGTTTCCATATGAATTGTAAGATTTTTTGTTCTAATTCTGAGAAGGATGCCACTATTACTTTGATAGGGATTGCACTGAACCTGTAGATTGCTTTGGGTAGTATAGTCATTGTCACAATATTGATTCTTCCAATCCAATAACCTGGTATATTTCTCCATCTGTTTATGTCATCTTTGATTTCTTTCATCAGTGTTGTATAGTTTTCTGAGTACAAGTCTTTTGCCTCCTTTGGCAGGTTGATTCCTAGGTATTTTATTCTTTTTGTTGCAGTGGTAAATGGGAGTGTTTCCTTAATTTCTCTTTCTGATTTTTCATTGTTGGTGTATAGGAAAGCAACAGACTTCTGTGCATTAACTTTGCATCCTGCAACCTTACCAAATTCACTGATTAGTTCTAGTAGCTTTCTGGTGGCATCTTTAGGATTTTCTATATATATTATCATGTCATCGGCAAATAGTGACAGTTTTATTTCTTCTTTTCCAATTTGTCTTCTTTTTATTTCTTTTTCTTCTCTGATTGCTGTGGCTAGGACTTCCAAAACTATGCTGAATAAGAGTGGTGAGAGTGGACATCCTTGTCTTGTTCCTGATCCTAGTGGAAATGCTTTCAGTTTTTCACCATTGAATATGATGCTTGTGGTGGCTTTGTCATATGTGGCCTTTATTATGTTGAGGTAGGTTCCCTCTATGCCCATTTTCTGGAGAGTTTTTATCACAAATGGGTGTTGAATTTTGTCAAAAGCTTTTTCTGCATCTATTGAGATGATCATATGGTTTTTATTCCTTAATTTGTTAATGTGGTGCATCACATTGATTGATTTGCGTACATTGAAGAATCCTTGCATCCCTGGGATAAATCCCACTTGACCATGGTGTATGATCCTTTTAATGTGCTGTTGGATTCTGTTTGCTAGTATTTTGTTCAGGATTTTTCCATCTATGTTCATCAGTGATATTAGTCTATAATTTTCTTTTTTTGTGGTATCTTTTTCTGGTTTTGCTATCAGGGTGATGGTGGCTTCGTATAATGAATTTGGAAGTGTTTCTCCCACTGCAATTTTTTGGAAGAGTTTGAGAATGATCAGTGTCAGCTGTTCTCTAAATGTTTGATAGAATTCACCTGTGAAGCCATCTGGTCCTGGACTTCTGTTTGTTGGAAGATTTTTAATTACGGTTTCAATTTCATTACTTGTGATACGTCTGTTTATATTTTCTAATTCTTCCTGGTTCAGTCTTGAAAAATTGTGCCTTTCCAAGAATTTGTCCATTTCTTCATGGTTGTCCATTTTATTGGCATATAGTTGTTTGTAGTAGTCTTTTATAATCCTTTGTATTTCTGCAGTGCCCGTTGTGATTTCTCATTTTTCATTTCTAATTTTATTGATTTGCGTCCTCTACCTTTTTTTATTGATGAGTCTGGCTAAGGGTTTATCAATTTTGTTTATCTTCTCAAAGAACCAGCTTTTAGTTTTATTGATCTTTACTACTGTTTTCTTTGTTTCTATTTATTTCTGCTCTGATCTTTATGACTTTTATCCTACTGACTTTGGGTTTTCTTTGTTCTTCTTTCTCTAGTTGTTTTAAGTGTAGGGTTAGATTGTTTATTTGAGACTTCTCTTGTTTCTTGAGGTGACTGAATTGCTATAAACTTCCCTCTTAGAACTGCTTTTGCTGTGTCTCAGGTTTTGGGTCTTCGTGTTTTCATTGTCATTTGTTTCTATGTATTTTTAAATTTCTTCTTTGATTTCTTCAGTGATCTCTTGGTTATTTCGTAGCACACTGTTTAGCCTCCATGTATTTGTGGTTTTTACAGTTTTTTCCTGTAATTGATTTCCAATCTCATAGCATTGTGGTCAGAAAAGATGCTTGATATGATTTCAGTTTTCTTAAATTTTCTGAGGCTTGATTTGTGACCCAAGATGTGATCTATCCTGGAGAATGTTCCATGTGCACTTGAGAAGAAACTGTATTCTGACACTTTTGGGTGGAATAGGCTATAAATATCAATTAGATCTATCTGATATATTGAGTCATTTAAAGCTTGTGTTTCCTTATTTATTTTCTGTTTGGATGATCTGTCCATGGTGAAAGTGGGGTGTTAAAGTCCCCTACTATTATCGTGTTACTGTCGATTTCTCCTTTCATCATTGTTAGCATTTGCCTTATGTACTGAGGTGCTCCTATGTTGGGTGCATAAACATTTATAATTGTTATACCTTCTTCTTGGATTGATCCTTTGATCATTATGTAGTGTCCCTCCTTATCTCTTGTAACATTCTTTATTTTAAAGTCTATTTTATCTGATGAGTATTGGTACTCCAGCTTTCTTCTGATTTCCATTTGCATGGAATATCTTTTTCCATCCCTTCACTTTCAGTCCATATGTGTCCCTAGGTCTGAAGTGGGTCTCTTGTAGACAGCATAGATTTGGGTCTTTTTTGTATCCATTCAGCCAGTGTGTGTCTTTTGGTTGGGGCATTTAATCCATTTACATTCAAGGTTATTATCATTATGTATGTTCCTATTACCATTTTCTTAATTGTTTTGGGTTTGTTTTTGTGGGTCTTTTTCTTCTCCCGTGTTTCCCACTTAGTTTCTTTAGCATTTGTTGTAAAGCTGGTTTGGTGGTGCTGAATTCTCTTAGCTTTTGTTTGTCTGAAAAGCTTTTGAGTTCTCCATCAAATCTGAATGAGATCCTTGCTGGGTAGAGTAACCTTGGTTGCAGGTTTTTCTTCTTTCATCACTTTAAGTATATCTGCCACTCCCTTCTGGCCTGCAGTTTCCATTGAAAAATCAGCTGATAATCTTATGGGGATTCCTTTGTATGTTATTTTTTGTTTTTCCCTTGCTGCTTTTAATATTTTTTCTTTGAATTTAATTTTTGTTAGTTTGATTAATATGTGTCTTGGTGTGTTTCCCCTAGGGTTTATCCTGTATGGGACTCTCTGTGCTTCCTGGACTTGGGTGACTATTTCCTTTCCCGTGTTAGGGAAGTTTTCCACTGTAATCTCTTCAAATATTTTCTCAGACCCTTTCTTTTTCTCTTCTTCTTCTGGGACCCCTATAATTCAAATGTTGGTATGTTTAGTGTTGTCCCAGAGGTCTCTGAGATTGTCTTCTTTTCATTCTTTTTTCTTTATTCTGCTCCTTAGCAGTTATTTCCACCATTTTGTCTTCCAGCTCACCTATTCGTTCTTCTGCCTCCGTTATTCTGTTATTGATTCCTTCTAGTGTATTTTTCATTTCAGTTATTGTGTTGTTCATCTCTGTTTGTGTGTTTTTTAGTTCCTCCAGATCTTTGTTAAACACTTCTTGTATTTTCTCAGTCCGTGGTTCCATTCTATTTCCGAGATTCTGGATCATCTATACTATCATTACTCTGAATTCTTTTTCAGGTAGATTGCCTATTTCGTCTTCATTTATTTGGTCTTGTAGGTTTTTACCTTGCTCCTTCATCTGTGACATATTCTTTTGCCATCTCATTTTTTTTTTTTTATGAGTGGGATTGAGTTCCTGTTTTACTGGTTGTTTAGCCTGAGGCTTGTAACACTGGAGTTTGTAGGCTATTGGGTAGAGCTTGGTCTTGGTGCTGAGATGAGGAACTCTGTGGGACCTCACTTCCATGAATATTCCCTGGGGTCTGAGGTTCTCTGTTAGTCCAGTGGTTCAGACTTGGAGCTCCCACCACAGGAGCCTCTGCCTGACCCCGGGCTCGTGAATCAAGACCCCGCAAGCCGCGTGGGGTGGGAAAAAGAAAAAAGAGAACAAAGTAAAAAATAAAATTAGACTAGGAAACTAACAGATATGTTAGAAAGAATATAAAAATAAAAATATAGATGAATCAACAACCAGAAGGTACATCAGTACCACAACAGTAAGAAAGAGGAGGGAAAGAAAGAAAGAAAAAAGGGTGTGGGGGGGGGGGGAAGGTCTTGGCTGTGGAGGGCGGGGCCTAAGCAAGGGTGAGGTTTGGGCAGTGGGTGGGGCCAATGCTCAGGACCCATAGGGCTGGAAAAAGCCCTGGGGGCTCTGGGGGTGGGGCTTAGGCTCAAGGAACAGAAGAGGCCCAGGCGTG
Organism: Balaenoptera borealis; assembly: GCF_965194805.1. Lineage (NCBI taxonomy): Eukaryota > Metazoa > Chordata > Mammalia > Artiodactyla > Balaenopteridae > Balaenoptera > Balaenoptera borealis. The sequence continues at coordinate 177,367,150 of NC_138866.1, forward strand.
CCCCCCACCCCTGTTCTCAGAGGGCAGGGGACCTCACCTGGGAGACCAGCAGGCTCCCCGTGCCCAACTGGGCAGGGCAAACGCCCTCTGCTCCTCTCCTGCTCCTCCCGCAGGGCCCCCTGCCTGCCTCTCCTGATCTCCCCAGCCTCCCTCCTATGCCCTCAAGGACCCACGTGGCCTAGAGGGGGGTTTGGAGGGCGGGGGAACTGGCTTGGGAGCTCAGCAGGCTCCCCGGCCCACGTGGGCCAGGGGATCGCCCTCCACTCCTCTCCCGCTCTTCCCGGAGTGTCCCTCCCACCTGCCTCTCCTGATCTCCCCAGCCTCAGGGGCACCGATCTTGTCTGGCCTCCACTTCTCCTCCCCCCTCGGTCCCCCTACGTCCTACTGGTTCACTCTGGGGTTCCTCTCCTCTCCCTGGGGGTCAGAGTCCCCCACCAGCAGCCGGCAGGCGCCCTAGCTGTTGGGAGACGCTAACTCCACGTCTTCCCACACCGCCATCTTGACTCTGCCCCTACTTTGCTTACATTTAGCATTGTGCCCTTTTGTACTCTCATGACTCCCATGTCAGTACAGAGTCTTAATCTGTTATCATTAAGTTATTATAGATGGTTTTAATTCATTTTCTTCAAGAAGCAAATTAGAGAAAATTATTTCTATTTGTCTAAACTTCAATAAATGCAAATTGACATATTCAAGGGAAAGAAGAGTTTTTCCCCCATTTGCTTCTTCTGCTTTATATATAAATGGGTTCTTGTTCATAATTAAGTTTTAATACATGAACAAAGTCTCTGCTTATAGAAGCACAGAGATGATGGATGGATGGGTAGAGAGACAGATTAGAGACAGACATAAATACATACAAGCATAAGAGAGTGAACATGTATTTGAATTTATATTATACGTTCATATTATATAAAGGCAAAATTCCAATCAATTTTGGAAATTTTCTTACAGGTGGTGAGATATGACTTAGACATGGAAAAGAATGGAAGGACAGAAGGTTTACCAGAGGGAGATTACCCACCAAAGATAGAGGCTTACAGGAAGGGTTGTGGAGGGAACAGTGATGAGCCTTAATGCATGAGTGAGTGATGACAAAGGGATACAGTGAGGGAAGTCAGGGCGAAACAGTGAGTTTTAGTCTTAATTATGTTGACTAAGATCATTAAAGATCAGTGCCAGTAAATCAGCAGGGATTCATTTATTGTAGGTATTATTTCATTCATTTTTCCAGCAGTTTCAGAAGAAATACTGTTTATATACAATGGCATATACTCAATTATGGATAAATATAATTTACTTGCAAACACAGAAATCCCTTATAGTTTAGTAGTAAATTATATTCATGAGAATTATATTTGAGGAGATAGAAAGAGAGAAGATCCCCCAGATACTCACATTGTAGGTTTAGATTCATTCTGTCAAAAGATATAGAAAGTAATATTACAGGATAAGCTATTTGAGAAATGAACTTTTTTTTTGTATTGTTTGGTTTTGGTTTTGTACTGAAGTTTTCTCACAACAAAATAATGTATTTTCCCAGCACTCCACCATTTAAGAAGATAGTCCAAGGCCTTTGAACTCTAGAAATCAAAACTTATCTTGCCTGGGAGGAGTTAGATTTTATTTTTAAAACTGTGGGCTACCAAGGTAAGAGAGGTCACTTGTCCAAAGGAGGAGAGTGCTGAGGATTGGAAGAGAGGGAACAGGCCCAACCCAGTCTTGACTCCTCAGGAATGAAGGAGGCGAACAGGGCGTGCAGGGACAGTTCTTTGTACAAGTGGTGGGGACATGCCCTCTGTCCCCAGGCAGCTCCTTGGAGACAGAATGACAGGCTGGACACTAAGCCTGCAGCTCTCCAAGCCGTGACAAGGGTCCCTTCTGGCCAAGCCTGTGGTTGGGAGAAGACCTTAGCAAAGAGCTCCGTGCAGCTCTCCCAGTGCAGCTGGGAGATCAGGGACCAGGGCAGCAAAGGTACCAGTGTAGCAGGCATTGCCATGGCAACAACTGTGTAGCTGTAAGGATGCTTTGGTTGTAAGCAAAAAAAGCAATGGCAGTGATTAAGAAGGGCGTCTCACAGAACCAAAGAGAAAACTGAAAACCGAGGTCTCCAAAAGGACAGAAATCAGGGAAGTTCAGGGTATCAAGGTAACCAGTGATGTCCACTCTCCTCGGGGTTCCACTGTTGGGATGCTTTGGCTTCAACTATTTTCTGTCCAGGTATCCAGTACTCAGCTTCAATTCAAACTTTCAAAATCACACTCAATTCAAAATTGAGGGTGATTGGCTTGGTGGGGTGGTTGCCCACCCCCTTGGCCAAGGAAGGGCAGGGCACTTCGCTCACAATCTCCTCAAGCAGTATACATACAACTAAGGGGGAGTGATTTCCCACATGAACACGAGAGGCTGTTTGCTAAAACAAAGGAACAAACTGGCAAAAACACAGGTGTCTGCTACAGAAAGGGGCCCCTGTGAGCTAAGGAAAAGGCCCTTCCAATTTTTCCCACAGTCACATAAGAGTCACATAAGAGCCAGGATATTTTATCACCCAGTGTCATACAGGGGTGCTTCCTAGTGATTGGTATTCACTTGTGATCTATGATAATAATGCCATCTTGAGCCATTTTTATCTCAGTTTAGAAAAATTAAGCAATGAGACATTTCTTGTGCCCAAGCGTAGTGGGGGGAACTCATTCTAGTACGTTCCAGTGTAGTTGTTGGTGATTTTCTACTTGTTTTTCCACTTCCACTTTGTACCCTTCACTGAACCCCGGGAGGCTGACCTATGTAGGCCGTATGTGAGCTCCTTGCCCTGTGGTTTCTGGCTGGGTTGGCTCAATGAGGGGAAGAGGTTGGAGGGCAGGAAGAATCTGAGGTTAGGGTGTCTTCCCCCAGCCCCTCCCTGCTGGGTGCCACGGAGTGGCTGCTTCTCTGAACTGAAGGTCACAGCTCCAGTCAGGCAGCCTCTCCTTACAATCCCTCTCCCCAGAGTTCTCAGCATTGTTCCCTCCTCTTGCCCCTTCATCTCACCAAAAGATGCTTAACAGCTCCTTGTTGGTACCCCTATACCACTCGCCTCCACTTTATAAAAATCGCTTTAATTAACTCACCAGTGAGAGGAGTCCATCTGTTTCCTGCCTGGACCCTGCCTGATACACACAGTAAAAATGAATTCAAGTCGAGGAATCAAGGAAGCGATAGCCAGCTTGACTCAACCAATCACATCCCGCTGTCAAGTACAAGAGCCAGCCTCTCCTTTGCCCAAGATTAAGAATGATCTGAGCAGCTGCAGCAGCAAATTTATGTCTGTCAAAGAGCTTAGGCAAGATCAGAGAGCAGCTTTCAGTGCAGCTTGCTTTTCAGGAGAACGTGGAGCCAACCGTCACGGGAGCCCATGAAAACCCCCGCTCTTTACCTCCCACCAAAGCAATACAAGTGCAACCAGCTCTACTGTCATTCTCACACTTGAAGAAGGGGCAAGATGGCGCCTGGGTTTGGGCACCGTGGCAACGTCACACTCTTCCTCACCAGATCACACAGGTGCCACTGCCAGAGCCTTATCCACACGCCACTGGCTACTGTGGGCTGTGCCAGGGCAATCTCGGAGGGCTTGTGCCCCGGTTGCCATAGTGGAAGAGTGGCTAGACCACACACATTACATATGTGTGAGTGTGCACTGGTGCCAGCTAGCAGCATGTGTTGTTGATCCTATTTCGAAAGCACCCGACAGTCAGCTGCACCAGGGGAGAGAAGAATGTACTGCCGATCAGAGGTAGACTAAGAGGCAGGATGCCACGTGGTGCTATCATTAGACAGAGCTGCAGCCTGTCCCAGGAATAGAACTGCGAGAACAAAAGTGATAGCAAAGGGAGGAGGGGCTTAGAGGTTTCGAGAATCACCTTCTGCCTCAAACATGTTGGAAAGGCACACGAACCAACCATCTGGTAGTTTTTCCTATGGACTGGGAAATAGATGCTGTGAATTGTCAGAGCTTTTGAAACCGGTACTAATGTTACCTTCACGAAGGAAAGGGCAGGAAAGAGTTAAATCTCAAAACCCAAGACGACTAGGGGTCAAGGAGTAAGACATAGGTAGAAATGAACAGCATGCCAAAAGAAGACACTGTGGAGAAGTTCAGAGATGGGGAAGACCCTCTAAACTGACCTGGAGGACTTTCTCTTCCTGACACAAGCCAAGCAGTAAAGAAACACCCTTCCACCCCGTGTTCGATGCTACGAGCTGGCTCACTCAACACCCATTCCTGCTGCTCCGTGTGCCTTCTTGCATTACAGAGACTCAAATGTCAAAAACTGTATTTCTCAGACTCTCCTGCATCCAAGCAAAGGGGGCTTGGACTTCGAGATATCTTTTGGGGCAGGGGGGAGGGAGACACAATTCAACCACAGCAGTCTTCTTTTTCCTTTGGAAAGGAGGATTGAAGTTCACTCCAGATTCTTGCTGTGGTGATGGCTGTGTAGTTTGGTGGTTGCTGAGTTAATTGAAAAATATTTCAACTTTCACTCAATAGAATGTGTCTAGCCTTCTCAATTTATCCTTTTGTTGCCTTTGAAACATCTCAGAGCTTCAGTAACCGCTATGGTATACAAGAACTCTGCAAGGCAAACTAAAAATACACTACACAGAGAAAATAAAGAAAAAGCAAATGAATCAAGGGGTATGCTATGTACATGGACTGTAGGACGTGATATTATAATTAAATGTTCTCCTAATATATCTATAAGTTTAATGCAATCCCAATCGAAATCCCAGAATTTTTTTTTTTAAGAAATTGACAAGCTGATCCTAAAATTCATAAGAAAACACAAAAGGCCAGGAAGAGCAAAGGCAGATAGCTGGCAAAACATTATTTCTGGGTGTGTCTGTAAGGGTGTTTCCAGAAGAGATGAGCATTTGAATTGGTGGACTGAGGAAAGACCACCCTCCCCAGCGTGCCTCCTGGGTGGGCATCATCCAATCTATTGAGTGTTTGAATAGAACAAAAAGGTGAAGGAAGGGCAAAGTCACTGATCCTCTCTCTCTCTCTCCCTTTCTTTTCTCGAGCTGGGACATCTATCTCCTCCTGCCCCCGGACATCAGAGCTCCTGGTTCTCAGGCTTTCAGACTCGCACTGAATTATGCCACTGGCTTTCCTGGATCTCCAGCTTACAGATGGCAGATCGTGGAAGCTCTCAGCCTCCATAATCATACGAGACAATTCCTATAATAAATCTCCTCCTATATATCTATATCTGTATATCCATACATCTCTCTCTCTCTACCTACCTATCTATCTATGGGGTGGGAGCAGCGGGGAGAGAGAGATACAGATACACACTATTGGTTCTGTTAGGTGAGGTCCTTTAATAGGACACATTCCCCAGGTTGTAGGATTGTAGACGGGGGCAAGTCCTGAAGTTGGGGTAGGTATCTATTAGTATGGGTCCGTAAAAGGTGGCGAGTTAGTTCTAAGGCTGGGAGGTAAGAGCCCAGAGGAGGCGGTTTCACGGTAGAAAAGGGAACAAGAAGAGCTGGGCGTCCGTATATGAGTTCAAAGGGACTGAGGCACGAGGGGCCTTCAGAGCAGTCTGGAGTCGGAAAAGGGCACAGGGAAGGAGTTCTACCAGCTCTGACTGAGTTCAAAGGCAAACATGGTAAGTTGTCTTTTTAAGAGAAGAGTGAGCCTTTTCTATTTTACCTGCAATTGCGGATGTCAGGCTGTATGTAGTTTGTATTTAACGTCTAAAGCTTGAGACACCTGTTGGGTAATTTGAGAGGTAAAAGCTGGGTGGTATTTTTGTCTGAAGACTCCCAGGGAGATCCCTCTTCATTCATGGGTGCACAGTAAGAAGGGCTTATCTAAGTTTGGGAGGGCCAGGGCAGGGGCAGAGGTGAGGGCTGTCTGGAGAGAGGTAAAGGCTGACTGGAGAGAGGCGTTCCATTCCAGGGGTTCGTTTTTGGGTCCTTAGAGGGCCACATAAAGAGGTTTTGCTGTAAGGCCATAGTGGGGATCCAGATGCAAAAGCAACCAGTGAGGCCCAGCAAGGCCCTTAATTCCTTTCTGTTATGGGGCAGAAGGAGAAAGGCTGTAAGCTCTTTGTGCTGAGTAGTGATTGTTCATTGTCCTGGGGACAAGAGAAATCCTAGACATTTGGCTGTGACCTGATTAATTTGTGCTTTGGAAGGAGAGACTCAGTAGCCTCGTAGAGCCAAGTCGGTGAGGGGGGCTACGGTTTTGGGAGGGGAGGCGCTGTGGTCTGGGCTGCCGGGAGGAGGTCATCAGCCTATTGAAGAAGAGTGCTGCCCGGAGGTGACAGGGTGGATAAATCAGAGGCTAGGGCTTGACCCAAGAGGTGCGGCTATCCCTAACTTGCTGGGGGAGGGAGGTCCTGGTGAGTTGTTGAGAGTGGTGGGTGTTAGGGTCCATCCACATAAGAGCAAATATGCCTTGAGAATCTTGGGAGAGAAGGATAGTGGGGAAAGCATCTTTTAGATCGAGGACTATGAAGACCTGAGTGTTAGGAGGAATTGAACTGAGGGTGGTACAGGGATTTGGGATTCCAGGGTGGAGAGGGACCACAGCCTCATTAATTATGCGCAGGTCCTGTACTAGACGCTAGGGGCTATCTGCCTTCTTAACAGGTAGAATAGCGGGGCTTCCCTGGTGGCGCAGTTGTTAAAAATCCGCCTGCCAATGCAGGGGACACGGATTCGAGCTCTGTTCCGGGAAGATCCCACATGCTGCAGAGCAACTAAGCCCGTGCGCCACAACTACTGAGCCTGTGCTCTAGAGTCCGCGAGCCACAACTACTGAAGCCCATGAGCCACAACTACTGAAGCCCGCGAGCCACAACTACTGAAGCCCGCGTGCCACAACTACTGAAGCCGGCGTGCCTAGAGCCTGTGCTCCGCAACAAGAGAAGCCACCGCAGTGAGAAGCCAGCGCACCACAACAAAGAGTAGCCCCCACTCGCTGCAACTAGAGAAAGCCCGCGCACAGCAACGAAGACCCAACACAGCCAAAAAATAGATACATAAATAAATAAAATACTTTAAAAAAACAAAACAGGTAGAATCGGGGTGTATAAGGGAGATTGTGGGTCTAAGGAGGCCAGCGTTCAGAAATTTATCAATGAGGGGTTTGAGTCCCCTAAGATCTTCCAGTTTTATAGGATACTGAGAGCGGCGGGGGAAGTGAGAGGGGTCCCTCATGGTGACAGCGACAGGAGTTTGGTGAGAGGCCCTCCTGGGGGTGTTAATGTCCCATACAATTGAGGGAACGTGTTTAAGTATTTCTGGTGGGAGAGGGGAGGGCTGAGCATCAGAGGGAGTCTCCTAAGATTCCAAGGAAGGAGGCTTGTGGCTGGAGAATAGGCTGAGTCCCTAGTTGGGTCATAAGGTCCCTGCCTAGGAGGAGGTTGGGAAAATTGGGAAGGACGAGGAAGGAGTGTGAAAAGATCTGATCTCCCAGTGAGCATGGTAAGTCAAAAGTTTGGAGCGTAAGTTGAGGTTTACCTTCTACTCCGATGATGGTGATAGGGAATCAAGGGACCCGAAAACTCGGGAAGAGCAGAGTTAGTGGCTCCAGTATCAATTAAGAAATTGGTTTTCTTACCTGCTATGGATAGAGTTACCCGAGGCTCGGCCAAGTCTATTTTATATCATGGAGCCAGGTCCAGCGTTGAGGCCTGTCAGTCCAAAGACTGTAGAAGTCCCTGAAGATCCATGGGGATGGGGGAGGTCCTCGCAGGAGGGTTCCCCAGTTCCAGAAGGAGACTTTGTCCCCTCTTATCAAGGAGAGGGCAATCCCACTTCCAGCGCCCCATTAGTTTACAAAGTGGGCACGGTCCCAGGGGTAACCTTTTCCTGGGGTGTTCTCGACTCCAGTGCCCCGACTGTTTGTAGCTGAAGCAGGAGCCAGCATTGGGGCCCAATGGCTGCTTTTCTTGTTGGTTGGCAGGCCTCGGATAAGTCTTAACCTGAAGGGTAAGGGTGCCTCCAATCACAGAGACAATCATTTGGAAAGATTGTTTCTACTCTCGAGACCACTGTTGGTCTCATTCCCTCTTTTCCTCTCTTCCCCCGATTCACTCTGGAGTCAGGTGTCATGTGAGGCCAAATTCCAACCCAGGTAGTGACAGACCCGACATCGGGTTTTCTGCCACCTAGATGCTGCCACTATTCTCCCAAGAGAAAGCCCCGTCAAAGGTAATAAATTACGGTTTGGTGGATGTCTTGGTGGGCGATGAGGAAGGTCGAGCCCGAGGTGGAGGCGAAAGGACTTTGGTTAGTGAAGACGCTGCCCGTACGGGCCACCAAAATGTTAGGTGAGCCGACGCAGGTTGTGAAAGAATTCACAGAAATATTAGCAAGGGAAGAAAAGAAAGTTTTTGTTCCCTTTCCAAGAGAGGAAAGGGGCCAGACACAGAGAGTGGCGTTGGCACCGAAGGTGGGGGGGTGGTTTGAGTCTTTTATGGGGCTTCAAAGGGCAAGGTGCAGGAAAAGGGGGTGGGTGTATGTCTATTCTGGCCCACAGCAATACCAGGGCTGGCTGCGTCTCTATAGGATATGGTATTTTGGAGAATAGACTTGCCATCTCCAGTAATTTTCCAGTTCTTGGGTGTCTGAAAGAGACTTAATAGGGGCCCTTGACAGGTGTTACTCCATTTTGAATCATGGTGGATGGGTTTACAGGTTCCATTTCTCTGCAGAAGCCTAGTACATCTAGGCAGCCACTAAGAAACGCTCGCTGGCTGCCCTGCTTTAGCCAACAGGTGGTTCCTCTGCTCTTCTGTCAGGTCCCACCCAGGCTGTGGCAGGTCACAGGCACAGCTGCAGACAGCACTCTCCCCACCACAGTGACTGTCACGGCGCTACTGCTTCTGGTCCCACCACTGCCAGACCTGGAGAGCTGCCATATCCCAGACTACGTCGGAGAAGTTCACAAGCACGCCCCCTGGAGAAATTATGGTACAAGCCTACACTCCCAAACTTTCTCATCTCAGGACCCCTTTGTACACTTTAAAAATAATTGAGGGACTTCTTTGGTGGCACAGCGGTTAAGAATCCACCTGCCAGTGCAGGGGACACGGGTTCGAGCCCTGGTCCGGGAAGATCCCACATGCCGCGGAGCAACTGGGGCCGTGCGCCACAACTACTGAGCCCATGCGCCACAACTACTGAAGCCTGTGTGCCTAGAGCCCATGCTCCACAACAAGAGAAGCCACCGCAATGAGAAGCCCACACACCACAACGAGGAGTAGCCCCTGCTCGCCACTAGAGAAAGCCCACACACAGCAACGAAGACCCAACGCAGCCATAATTAATTAATTGAGGGCCCAAGGGAGTTTTCATTTGTGTGGATTTTATCTATTCATATTTTCCATGATAGAACTTAAAACTGAGATTTTTAAAATAGCCACTTATTAATTTATTTAAAATAATAACATTTCCATCACCCAAATGATTCTGTGTTTCAACCCAAAAACATAATAACAGTTCCTGGATTGTTGCAAAGACTCACTAGGAAATTCGTGTGAAATGCCTTCTACTTAGCCACGCCAGATATTGCTATTATTATACCCATCCGTCGTGTAGATGAGGAGATAGGGTAGAGAGGTTAAACGATTTGCCCAGGGTCACAATGATAGAAAGTGACAGGCAGGCTTTGAACCCAAGTCTTAACCACAAGACACATTAGGTGTTTTCAGCCCCTGCTCTTTTTCTGTATCATCAGGTGCAAATATGAAGTCAAGAGAAAGTAGCCGAGTAGGATGCGCTTTAGAGAGCACCCTTGTGGAAGGGAGATTGCTAGCACCTCCAGTAATGTTAAGAGAACATGACAAATACACTATTGTTACATTTTAAGATCCACTCCCCCAACCCCCCCCCCCCCCCCCGGCAAAGGCTACAATTACACTTAAATATTTACACTTAAATCTTAGTGTGCTAAACTGTAAAAGATCTTAGACATGGTAGTAACACCACACTACAGAGACCCTTGGGAACCGCCGTATACATCAGAGTCACCCACACGTGGCTTCCAAATGAGATGCTTAAAAACCGTTATGCACCCTTTCTACTTCCCTGCTTCTCCTTCAACACCCAGTACCTTTCCCCTGGGGCTACCAAGAGCCTAGCAGAGCCCGCAGAGGCCACAGCGGGGCCAGTGTGGACCTCGCACGCTGGGAGCACAACACATGGGAACGCTTGTCCTCTCCACGGCAACAAAGGGTGGCCTCTCACACCCACGGTCTGGCCCCCCCGTCCCCAGGCTCCTTCTCCCCCTCTCTCCTGGTTCCCCTCCCACCTTCCTGGCCTTTCGTGGACACTCACAGAGTTTTAACTTTGTATCTTCGGACCCCAAGTCTCTATCTGCTGCCTCAACCTCCCCATGAGCTTTGGACACGCGCACCCAACAGACACACACCCAAAAGACATTTTTCCCCTGGCTGTCCCACTCGACCCCGGCTGTGCCCAGAATAGGTCTCTCACAGACCACTCAGTGAAGTGCGAGACAGCTACCTCTTCCGTACCTTTCGAACCATTCCAGGTGCATGAGGCCACCTTCTAGCTCGGGATGCCTTCCCGCTCCGTACCTTTCGAACCATTCCAGGTGCATGAGGCCACCTTCTAGCTCGGGACGCCTTCCCGCCCGTGCACGAGCACGGTACTCTCCTCACTCTCCAGCCCCACCCCGCCTCCAATCGTTTCTTTATTTAATGAATTCCTTACGAGTCCCCACTATATGCCAGGCGCAAGGCTCAGTGGACAAAGGCTTACAATCTTGTCCACGTTCAAGTCGCCATCCATGTTGCAAGTGGCGATTTCTAGTCTAAGCCCTCTCCTCTTTGAAGTAGTACATAGGACACTGGTTAAGGGGGTGGGCTTTGGAGAAAGACCTGTGTATAAATCCCTGCTGTTCTAGACACTGGGGGTACAAGCTGTGGAAAGTCAACTTATACATTGGTTTCCTTTTTTGTAAAATGGAGAACAGTTAATTCCTAACTCACAAGGTTAGGAATTCCAGAATTAAGACTGTAAAGCACTTAGCATATTCTATAAATATAGCACGTAATAAGTACTCATTAAATGGCTATTATCATTATTACTAATGGCCCCTTAAAACCCTTAAACAACACGTCATCACCAACAGAAAGTATTCTAAGCTCCCGAGAATGGCATTCGAGTTTCCCCCCTCGTGTCTCCAGCCCTGTCACCTCATTCTACGTCTGCCGTTAATTCAAGCCCCACCCAACTGCGTGGCTCTGTATACACCACTCGCGCTTCCTGGAGTCCTCCTCTCACCTTTTTCTTTCATGTTCCTCTTCCAGGAAGCCTTTCCCCCTGCCCTAGGCGCTCTTCCTGTGTGACATGGACCCTGTACACACAGGTCCAGCTGCAACGTGGTGGAAAGATGAACACACAGCCCGCCTAGACTGTCCAGTTGGTAAAGAGGTACTGTTGTATGACCACCAAGTACCCCCGCCTGACCCTCCTGAGGTCCCTCTCCCCGCATGGCCTCCTCAACTGGAGTGGGGCTGGACAGTGGCAAGGGAGATGACCAGCCTGGTGACAATGATGGCATCCTGGTAGGGGCCCCTATGGCCCGAGGAGACAGCCCCCCACTGGCATCCAGGGCTCCATCAGCATCGCCTTCCCCTGTCCGACCTGGGAACGGGAGCTTCCTCAGGATACCTGACAGGCTGATACACATTTGGACCCCCATGCCCCCATCCAGGGCTGCCCACGCTCGCGCTCTCCGATCACTTAGCGTGTCACACTGAAGTTGCCTGGTTGCCCTCCGCCTGTAACCACAGGTGAGGCCAGGAGAAGGAAACGCTAATTCACCTTCACAGCCCGGCACCAAGCCCAGGTGGGTGCATCGGCAGCCATGGTCGAAATGCACAGTTATCTGCAGATTAGCCAAGCTCTCGTCCTCAATTCAGGTAAGGCGTTGGCTGTAGAGAGCCCAGAGGCAGATGAGGGACTTGGACGCTCAGCTGTGAGCTTCTCCCACGTCCCCTTCTGAAGCCCCAAGACCCGTCCAGCAGGGCTGACAGCTGCTTCCAGTCAACTGAGCCTTCAGGAGGTGCCAGCCCTGCAGGCAGGCCGCTGTCCCGAACAGGCCCAGCACGTCACAGATCCTGAAGAGTAATAGAAGCCATCCTCTGGGACTGAGCAGCCTCTATCCCATCCAATTGAAACGACACTGTCTCCAGGCTCGCGGGCACTCCAGTTTAATAACTCAGCCTACCATCTTAGGCATAGATGGAGTTATCTGCCATTTTCAAATTAGCCTCCAGTGCTCACCGTTAAGTCATCAAATCCTTCCCTGCCAAAACTCATATACCTTGATGCTGGAAGACTCCTTGTTTGATTATGTCCGGTAAACAGTTGATTTTCCCCGAAGTCGGCAGTCAGCCAATGACCTGCCCTCCGGCCTAGGTGATCAGCTGCGCTATTTCCTCACTCATGATGCTATTCGGAGCGCCCCGTCACCTGCCGAGGCCCCTATTCCCCTGCCAGGTCTGATGTCGGCAACATGTGACTGTCAGTGGAACACTGGGGGAAAGTGTTATAGCAAGTTGTTTGCTATTCTCCTGGGTTCTGCTGTAGCACAGCAGAGGGCAAAGGGCTTTGGTGCCAGGCCGACCAGAGTTCAAATGCCAGCCCCACTGTATATCATCTGTGTGACCTCAGGCAAGTTACTTATCCTCTCTGAATTCCAGTTTCTGCTTCTACAGAAATTGGGCTAACCATCCTCATCACTGGTGTGAGGATTACATGAGATAACATATATATAAAGTGCCTGGTACTTAAGAGGCTTTAGATAAATGCTAGTTCCCTTTCCATTCCTTTCCCTCAGCTAGAGTGGTATTAACTGGTATCATTAACACTGTATTTTGTGAACCTCTAAGAAAATTAGAGCTGGAAGAAAAGTTACTTGAGGGACTCTGGTGCAAGCTGCTTCGTTCACAAACGAAGATGAGGTCGAGATGAACCCCGTCTGAAAACATGGAAGAATTTACGGCTGTGCCACCTCTCCCCCTCCCTCTGGACCACACAGTGTCCTAGCACCCCAGTACAGCTGGAAACCCTTCCCATCCGCCAGAGAGAGATTCTGCTTGGGGCCTCAGCACTGGCACATATGGTTGCACAGGCCGTGCACTGCACAATTAAGGGAGTGCATTCATAACAAAAAAATGAAGTGGTACCCCCTGGGATTTTGAAACATGGATCCCTGGACTTCACTACTTTCTCTTCTTAGGTGGAGCCAACGAGGGGGATAGACACTTCACACCTGGCTGCCCATGTGGAGCCCAGGATGCTGCAGAGAGCTGGCTGGGATGCCATCCTCAGAAAATGAAGCAGAGATTCAGCAGCTTCTGACAGCTACCCAGCTTGGAAAGGGGGCCAGACTGTAACCACTCAATTGGTAAACAGTTATGAAAACTCTACTCTGAGGTCTATGATAGACTGTTGCAAGGATGGGCCCTAATTTGTTCACACACCCTGTCTCCATGGCTTCTGGTATCCCTTCCTCCACTGCCTCTGGGCTTGGCCATGTGACTTCCTTTGCACAACAGGACAGTAGGAAGGTCTTGTAGAATGCTTATGTCTCTATGGTGCTCTTGGATCCTGGAGCCAATCTGTTAACACACTCAAGCTACCTTGCTAGAGCATTTGAGGCCATGCGGAAAGAGGCCCCAGCACCCAGCCATCCAAGGCGGGCCTGTGACAGACCAGCCCTCCCCTAGTTGGCCCTCCAGCTGACCACAGACACATGAGCGAGCCCAGCTGAGACCAGAACTGTCCAGCTAAGCCCAGCCCAAGTTGCCAACCTACAAAATGATGAGCTACATAAATGATTATTATTTCAAGTCAGTAAGTCTTAAGGTAGTTTGTTACGCAGCAAAAGCTGATACAGGTGCATGCTAGACTTGGCAAAGGATTCCTGAAAAGAAGGAGAAAGAAACTAGAGAGCCCATAATCTAGTTGAGAAGAAAGACTTTTGCCTATAAAGAAACCCAGTGAGTTACAGCTAGGAGTCAAATGAGAGCCAAGTTCTCAGGGAGGAAGAAACTTTAACCCTCCTTGAGAGACATCACTTAATCAACCCAGCAAACACTTGTCATGTGCTCCACGGGGCCAGGTGCTACGCCGTGCACGCTCCATGTATGGCACTCTCCTATCTCTGCATCTCCTAAGGCAGGGCTGGGTTTTTGTCCCCACTTGCAGATGAGGTTAGGGAACTTGCCCAAATCTACACAGGTAGAAAGTGGCCGAGCCAGAATTTGAATCCAGGCAGTCTCACTGCAGAACACAGCCTGCATCAAATAGTTTTCCTAAATTCACAGGCAATATATGCAAAATCCAACATGCAAATTCTAGGGCCATCTTGTGCCCCGCCTGTCAGCTGTGAGATACAACCCCATAGGAGCAGCCCTGTAATTCCACATTGAATACTTTATACTCACCTCATTCTTCCTGCCAATGAGAGCAGATGCTCGAAGGAATAATTTTTCCCATTTATTGCACAAGTTTTGGGGGTGGCAGGTAAGGAGAGGCACAGAATGGGAGCTCAGTGTCTGGTGGTGATGACTGGGGGGAAAGGACGTCCCTCCCCTCCTGTGAGGCTTCTGTCATCCAGGGGAGCCAGATGGAAAGAGGAAGATGGGAACATAAATGCAAGAGGGAAGGGGCAAGCACTAGGATGCGTACATGTTAGCACTTAGATTAAAATGGACAAGGAAATAATACCAGACTCTTTCCTTTATAAACCTCTGAACTAACAAAACTCTTTTCATGCATATTAACTTTAATCTGTGAACATGAGTAGATCTGGATTCTACTGTGTCCATGCTTTGCAGAAAAGACAATTTCACCTCTTTGTACTTATTAATAGAAAGGGTGAATCTAATTTACTCATATGACTTTTGGGAGTTTGGGGTATGTTGATGAGACTTTGAAATGTGCTTAAAGATTCTCAAGAATGGGAGACCCTAAATGTACTAGGAGTTAGTATATATCGGGCAGTTACCAAGCACCAGGCACTGTGCTAATTGCTCGTCCTGCATTTTATCAGTTGATCCTCTTAACAAGGCTATGAAGGAAGGATTATCTGTTTCCTCATTTTAAAGAGGAGGAAACTGGGATTTATTGAGAACAAGTAATTTATCTGAAGTCACACAGCTGGTAAGTGACAGAGGCAGGATTTGAATGCTGGCAATTTGGTGTCACAGCCCACCCTTTTAGCCACTCTGCAATACTGACTTAACTTAAACATGTGATATCAAGCTAGAAGGGCATGGGTTTTCAATGATTCAAAAAACATTTGCTGAACGGGTAGAAAGAATAAAGAGATGTTCACTCAAAGACATTGTGCAGACCAAAAATATTCGCAGGCTGAACTTAGGGTTCCTAGCTTGAGATAAAGCTATTAAAGGGAAGTTGGATATATTGGAAACATGATCCTAAACTACTGAGGAATATTATGTAGTAGAAATTTAAAACCCAGGTTAATTAGTATTGGATTTAGCTACAAGTAAAAGAAAACTTTTATAGTGGCTTAAACTAGGTCACAAATTTATTTCTCTCTTATATAAATGTAGGTACTTAAGTCTCAGTGCTCTACTCATCTCTACAAGTGTCTTCCATTGGGGCCAAAATGGCTGCTCTAGCTCTAGCCATCACATCTGCATTCCAGGAGGAAGGGGAAAAGGAAAAAAGGCACACTCCTTCCTTTGAAAGGCACTTCCTGGAAGTTGCACATATCACTTCCATTTACATCCCATTGGCCAGGACTTAGTCACATGGCCATACCCATTCACAAAGGAGGCTGGGTAATGTAGTCTCGATTCCAAGAGCTCATATGCCAACCACAAATGGCAGATTGGATAAAGGGAGGAAGGGTGTTGGTAGTACAACAAGCACCATCTGTCACAGGATGACAAATAAGGACCTTTAAGATTAGGTCACTTCTCTCCTGCCTTTGACCTCCCATTAATCCCCTGTCGACACACCCCCCCTCCATTTCAGCTGTGTTGAACTACCTGCATTTCCCCAAGCACACCAAACCTCCACACTCAGTCCTCTTCTCTCTGCTGGGCTGAGCCTCTCCGTTTCTCTTTCCAGCTCCTCACCTCCCACCTCCATCTCCAGCCCCATCCCCTGTGGGAGCTCCATGACCCTCTCCTTCCCCTCCCAACACCACAGCATCCTGTACTTTCCTCTCACCTGGCCCTCAGTGCAATGTGTTATCACCAGCTGTTTACTCACCTGCCCCCCTCCACTAGGCTGCAAGTGCCTCCAGGCAGGTCCTGGGTCTTAGTCCCTCCCCCTGGAGCCCCCTCTCAACCCCTGCCTTTCCCTGGCTGGTGTTCAAAAATTACATGATTATCAAAACTCTTTGCACTTCCCTGCACCACTGTCAGAAGTCAAGCGACGAGGCACTGGGACCTGGACATGGTCCAGTGTGTCTGTCTTTATTTAAAAAAAGAAAAATTGCGGGGATAAAACATTTGAGTGACTCTAATATCAAAACTCTAATAAAGAAATACACTGAGGGGACGTCCCTGGCGGTCCAGTGGTTAAGACTCCACGCTCCCAATGCAGGGAGCACACGTTCGATCCCTGGTGGGGGAACTAAGATCCCACATGCTGCACAGCGAGGCCAAAAAAAAAAGAAAAATACACTGAAGGCTCCTGCATCGTGTCTTCATCCACTCCATTCCTCTTGCCCTGAAGGAATCATTTCCATCAATTTCTTTTCCTTTCCAGTGTTTCTTTATGATATGTAAGCAAATATAAATATATGTTACTTTCCTCCATTTCTTATGCAGAAGTTAATGCTGTTTGGCTTCTTTCTCTCTTCCACCGAATCACATATCCTAGAAACCTTACCATGTCGATAAAAAGCACATCCTAATCCCTCTTTACATGGCATAGGGTCCCACTGTGAAGGTGTGGCATTGTTTTTTTTAAACGAGTTTTCTCTTAGTCTTTACAAACAATGCTGAGATGTTATTTCATACGCAGGGAAGTGAACTTATAAATTCCAAAAGTAGGAATTCTGCATGAAAAGGCCAATGCATTTGTCATTTTGTACCTATTATGGCATGGCATTCCTAAACTTAAAACAAAACCTAAAAAAGCCAAGTCTGAAGAAGGGTATCTTTTGCACACTGAAAAACAGAATCATCTTTTCAAAATAACTCACAATAAAAATTTTAAAAGAGCAACAAAGAATCATCTTTTCTAAGGAAATAGATCATGAAAATAGGGCAAATGATCTCAGTATCACCGGAATGTTTTGTCACGTTCACAGTGAACCAGGGGAAGCACCAGGTGTGAAAAATCACTCTGGCTTAGCTCTTTTTACAAACACAGTGCATCTGAACCCAGTGATTTTCTTGGCATTTAGAGAAAGGCCACTTCTGCCGGGGGTTTGTGCTACTAAAAAGCTTCTGATGGAGCTGTAGACAAATGACAAATTCCCCGCACTGGAGGCACCCTCCTGGAAGCAAGCAGCGTGGCCGCACACGCCACTCTGGGAGCTTTGAAAACATCACAGCACATCAAATTGCCCGGCCATCTGTGCTTTCCTGTCCACGGGTGGGGAGGGGCAGGAGCTGCCTTTCTGGACAGCAAACGTGCCAGGGCCGGGCCGTGGCCATGTCCATCTGCATCCGTCTAACAGATGGCCTTCCAAGAACTCAGGGTTCCTGCCTCCTGTCTGAATAAATACAGAAATCACAGCTCAAACATTCCCCCCCCCCCCCGACACACACACAAAAGCTGGTCTTCAGGGAGGTTATACATTTAGCAGCATGTCCAAGGTCACAGAGACCAGACCTGAACAGGCGTAGAGGACGAGGAAGAGGTGAGAAGCGTCGGTGCCTTCAGCCCCGCCACCAACAAGCCTTCAACCTGTCCTGCTTGAGCAGGAGGTGATGAGGTGCCGCGCCCCAGCACAATTTGCGGCTGGGCCAGGACACGCGCGGCAGTGGGGACACACGGTCCAAGCCCTGGGGCCTGGGACAGCAGGGTGAGTGGACGCCCCCTCCAGTGGGCTTATCAGTGATTCTGGAGTCACATGTGTCTGCCAGGGAGATTTGGGGCAAACTCCACAACAGACCAAGTTATGGAGAAAGTAGCTCTTGTCTTCAGGGTCCCTGAATCATCCCTTGTACAGACCTCCCTTTGCAGGGTCCCCACTGTCATCTCCCACCTGGGCTGTGGCCAGAGCCTCCCAGCTGACCTATGGTTTACGCTTCCATCTATCCTGAACACGGTGGCCAGAGTGATACTTTTGCTGTAAGTGTGACCATCCAGCTCCCCAGCTTAAAAGCCTGCGATGGTGCCCGCTGCTTTCAGAGCGGAGGGCTGTGCATGAGCTGCTACCCTCCAGCCTCTAACCCCCTCCCCTCCACTCTCCCCACCTCCTCCACTCCAGCCACTGGGCCTCCTTGCTGCTCCTCAGTCACCGTCAGAATCCTACCTCCCGACTTCTGCCCTTGCTGTTCCTTCTACCTGGAATACCTCCCAGCCCCCAGAACTGCATAACCTCCCTCCTTCCTGGTGGCCTTCCCTGACCATCCTACTTAAAAGGGCATCATTAATCCCCCTCCCACTGGAATTCCTTGCCGCCCTCTGCTTTATCTTCCTCCAAAGTACTTATCACCAACTACATACACGATTCATTTTACTCATTTATTTCTCCATTATTTCCCCCCGCCCCATGCTAGAATATAAGCTCTGTGAGACTGAGGGCTTCGATCTGTTTTGTTTACCATCATATCCCCACATCTAAACAGTGCCTGACACACAATACTCCCTCAAATATTTGTCAGATGAATAAATACAGGAAAGAGGAGATGCATTCCCCCTAAGTGACCTCGTCTCCCTGGGCACAGAAGAAAAGAAGATTGTCTAGAAACTGCCCCCTCCCTGTCCAGCACTTTTAGAAATGCCCATGATGAGATACCACCTCACACCTCTCAGAATAGTTATCCTCAAAAAGACCACAAACAACGAGTGCTGGAGAGGGTGTGGAGAAAAGGGAACCCTCCCGCACTGTTGGTGGGAATGGAAATTACTGCAGCAACTATAGACAACAGTATGGACATTCCTCAGAACACTAAACATAGATCTGGCAACTCCACTCCTGGGTATATATCCGAAAACAAAAAACCAAAAATGGTAATTCAAAAAGATACATGCACCCCAGTGTCCACAGAAGCATTATTTGCAAGAGCCAAGACATGGAAGCAACCTAAGGGTCCATCAACAGATGAGTGGATAAAGAAGATGATACACACACTCGCATACATATACAATGGAATACTACCCAGCCATAAAAAAGAATACAATTTTGCCATTTGCAACAACATGGACGGACCTGGAGGGTATTATGCTTAGTCAAATAAGTCTGAGGGAGAAAGACAAATACTGTAATACGTTATCACATATACAGAATCAAACAAATGAATGAATATAACAAACAGAAACAGACTCACAGATATAGAGAACAAACCAGTGGTTGCCAATGGGGAGAGGGAAGGGGGGAGGGGCAAGATAGGGGTGCAGGATTAAGAGGTACTAACTACTATGTATAAAATAAATAAGCTACAAGGATATAGTGTATAATTCAGGCATTATAGCCAATATATTATAATAACTTTAAATGGAGTATAATCTACCAAAATATTGAGTCACTGTTCTGTACACCTGGAACTAATAGTGTAAGGCAACTATACTTCAATATAAACACATTAAGTAACTGATCTGCTGGTCTTTAACAGAAAGGGTGTTTTATGCCACGGTGAGGGGGATCATTTTGGGCAGAGAGCTTCCCCGGACGTCCAGGGCCCACCTACACCATCTGGTCCCAGCCAGCCTCGGGCAGTGACAGCATGAAAGAGTCCCCAGGGGTCTCCGCCGGGTCAGCACAGCGAGCATGGGGCTCCGAGAGCTGTAGCAGTTATGGAGATGAACCACGCGCCGGAGGTGGGCTCGGACCCCTCGGACTGGGCATCCTGAGGCGCGTCGGCCAAGGGCGACCTGAGCGCCTGGCCACCACGGCTCGAGGGCTGTGACCGTCCTGAACAAAGAGCAGAGGACGCTGTCCCTCTTCCACCAAAGCCGTCCTGCTCTGGTTAGTCTGTACTGGACATCAAGGCCAAAGGACGGCCACGTTCAAATATTTCATTCCTATAGGGACCTAATGGCTGATACTTTAATTTTATCACAAGATTAAAAAAAAGATATATATAATGAAATATATTTTAAAATTTTATATAAAATATATTTAGACATATATTTATATACACACAAAGATATGTGTGTGTATATATTTTATATATATATATATACGTAGAGAGAGAGAGAGAGAGAGAGAGAGAGAGAGTCCTTGCACACACACATATAGATAACTGTTTTATTTTGCATCTTTGAGGCTGATCCCTGCGTGGTCTTTCTAGAAAGTAGAAGGCCATAAGGTAATAAACTCTCTCTCTAGCCCTAGGTACATTTTCTCTTCAGGGCATATGGCTGTAGGAAAGAGAAGGAGGTAAGGGAGCAGATGACAAGGGCCGTTAACATGACTGGGAAGCCCCTAAGAGGACATGGGTAAAGGAAGTACCAACAAGCAGTTTTCAGGGTCCCCGGCTGGAGTAGGAAGAACGCAAGGCTGGGGGTCCAAAGCCCCAGTCCTTGTTCCTCCCACGGCGGCCCTGAGACCCGGGGAGGTCACACCCTCTGTGCTCTCGTTTCTTCTCAACACTTCCATGTCTCATCAAGGCCAAAGCAGCCTGTACTCCCAGGTAGTCAGGAACATGGAAAGAGGCCACTGCAAGAAGGCGGCTATATGAGTTCTGACGGTGATTACGCGAGTTCCTATAGTATTCCTAATCAAAGTTGCCTGAAGCCTAGACCACCAGTGCTTTCAACTTTCCTTTTATGGAGACTTCCGTGGTTTGAGCCAAATGAATAGTCAGATCTGGACTGGTTTTTTTTTTTGGCTGCGTTGGGTCTTCGTTGCTGCTCACGGGCTTTCTCTAGTTGCAGCGAGCGGGGGCTACTCTTCATTGTGGTGCACGGGCTTCTCATTGCAGTGGCTTCTCTTGTTGTGGAGCACGGGCTCTAGGCACGTGGCTTCAGTAGTTATGGCGCGCAGGCTCTAGAGCGCAGGCTCAGTAGTTGTGGCACGCGGGCTTAGTTGCTCTGCGGCATGTGGGATCTTCCCGGACCAGGGCCCGAACCCATGTCCCCTGCATTGGCAGGTGGATTCTTAACCACTGTGCCACCAGAGAAGTCCCCTGGACTGTTTTTTCTGGAGGAACATGTGGCAGTGAGTCTCTGGAACCCACTCTGAAGTCAGATTTTGCTGTTTCTGCTCTGACACTTGTTTAAAGAAAGGATGGATTTGAGGATAAAAGCCTGCGGCTGTTTCCTGACAATATAGACAACTAGCCATCCTCAGCTCTTACCACAATCACTGTTACTTAACTGTTTATATCAACCTGATCTGGGGCCCAGGGAGACTGGAGGGCCCTTATCAAGTTGAGATGTAATAAAAGTTCTCAGTTCAGCCATCTCCTGCTATCTTAAAACAGTGGTGCCATAGCTCAAGTGTGTTACTAAGTCAAGGTCACCAGCTGCCCCGGGTTGTTCATCCTCTGCTCTCAGTTCCCCTGACTTGTTGGGTCAGCAGCATTTGACCTGCCTCCTTCCAGAAGTCTCTCCTTCTCCCCTTTCTGTGTGTCACGTGCCCTGGATTTCCCTTCTACCTGACCTGCCGCTCCTACGCCATTTCCTTGGCTGGAACCTCCTTCCCAGCCTCTGCGTGCGAGCTTGTCCTGTCTTACAGTCTGAATGAAACCATCTATATATGGGTGACTCTCAAATTTCCATCCCACGCCTGGCTTCTGGGCAACGGACTCAGAGCCCAGCTCTGCCTTCTGGATGTCCCCATCTGGATGGCCAAGGGGTATCTCAGACTCCAGGTGTCCAGCATGGCGTATTGGCCTTACCTGGATGCTTTATCGTAGTAAATGATGCCCATTCTCCACCCAAAGTGCTCGAGTCCAACTGCAGAGGTGTTTCTGGATCCCTCTTTCCCTCAAACCACACACTGGATCACACACCAAGCCCATCAACTTTGCCTCAAGAATACTTCCCAGCCTCGCCCTATGCTCCCTGTGTTTACAGCTACCTAATGCAAGCCACCCTCGTGCCTGCTCTGAAAGCTGCTTCGGCCTCCCAGCTGGGCTGCCTGCTTTCACTCCTACCCTTCTCCACTTCCTCCTCCCTTCAGTGGCGGGGTGACGTTCCCGCAGGGCAAACCAGTCTCTCCTCCACTTACCCCCTTCTGCAGCCCCCAGCTGCTCTGAGAATAAAGTGAACATTCATGACCACATGAAGGGCTCTGCGATCTGCAGCCCACCTACTCACTGCCCCCGCCCCCAGTTTATCCTCCCCTTCTGCTCTGCTCCAGCACAAGCCCATCCTCCACCCAGGCTCTCTGGATTTCCAGAGTCCCCCGTCAGGGCACCACTTGCTCTCCACCAGCTGACTGCAGCTCACCCTCCGGCCTCAGCCTCGCCTGCCCTGACCACCCTGACTTACACACTCCATCCTGTTGCCATGTTAACGTAACGGAGCAGGGCCCTACGGGGCTTTCTCAGGACAGACCACGCCCCCCAACCACGTCCTCCCCCTGCCTCTTGTCTGAAGGAGAACTTCAGCCAAAGAACGAATTTAAGCAGAGAAATGAGAAAATGCAGAAACAAAGGAAAACAGTCCAACAAGACAAAACAATAATAGCTTAGCCGTTAAAGTCAAGGACCTGTAGTTCCTCCTCAAGGGCTGCGGATAATATTCTGAGCCACATCCTTTGAGCTGTTCTGTAGATCCTGAAACCCTCACCAGGTGGAAGAAGTTCACCACATGATGAGCAGACTGCAGCTGAGACACAAGCTGCCACAGTTCCAAGAACTGCCCTCAAGGAAATGGGAACAAATGTACCCTGGAACTGAAGACTAACTGTACTTGAAACGATCAAGATGATGCTGGTCAGACCACCAATGAGCAGTATCGAGACGATGGTCAGAGCTGCCTGTGCTGTTCTGCACGGACCCCCCTCCCCACATACCCTTGAAACTCCCCGTTAAAAGCTCTTGCCCCCTGGCCCACAAGGGGGAGCTGGTTCTTTGGGACATGAGTCTGCCTCCTCCCCAGCATTGCCGGTTCCTCAATAAAGCTATCTTTCCTTTTACCCAACTCTTATCTCTCAGTATCGGATTCCTGAGCCACAAGCACCCCAACCTGAGTTCAGCCACAGGAATTCCCTCTCTTCACTGCACTGAACCACCATCTGATTATCTTGCTTGTTTGTTACTTGTAAATTGCCTGCCTCCCCCACTAAGCTCAGCTCCATCAGAAGGGGTCTTGCTTCCTTCATTCACTAGGCTCTATCCCCGGCGCCTAGTACAGTTCCTGGCACATAGTAGGTCCTCAGTTAATACTTGCTGGATCAGCAATGTCACCTTTAAAAAAGCCAGGTCTTCCTTTGTTCTTCATCCTCACACTATATCACGGGCATGTCTTCCAGCAAATTCCTCCAATATCTCATCAAATGATGCTTCTTACTCATGTGGTGAAGATAAATGCTACGGCTTACTCTTGAATGTATATTATAATAGAGCTGTTAGCAGTTATTAATTACACACCACTGAACACCCCTCATGGCCCCAGGCAGCCTAACGGAGAGCATCAGTCACACCCTGACGGGCAGGGCCACTTTGCAGTGAAGCAGAAATGTGAAATGAGGGTGAAATAACCCATCCGGTCCACCTACCAAGTCACAGGCACAAGCCCCCAAAAAACAGAGAGCAACCCTAAAATGGTCTCTCCCATGTGCCCGAACCAGCTGTGACCTGGGTAGTGGTGAGTGTCTTCTAGGGGCTCCCTAGGGTCATGGCATTTGCTCCCAAACTTTACAGAGTTTGGGTCTCTTCCTCCTCTGGGCTCCTGTCCTCAGTGAGGCCCTGGTTACCGCACAAGAGTCTCTAGTGGTCGCTCCCAGCCATCCTCCAGGCTTTCTTGGGATGTGATTTTCTGCTCCCCTTCAACCCTCCCCCAGCTGCCTCAGTTCGGGCTCTCCCAGGGGATGGACTGTCCACATCGCCTCCTAACCCTCCTAACTGGCCTCCCTGCCTCTGGTACTTCATCTGCGTGCATCCAGATGTCCTTCCTAAAGGGTAAATGGGACGCCCTCACTCACCTCTGTTCACATGCATTGAGTGAAGTACCGTGCATATGAAAGGGGGACCAGAGACATCCCGTCTTCAAGGAGGGCAGCTCAGGGAGTCTTAATGGCTTCCCCACAATTGCTGGCTCTTCAGTCACACAAACACTTTCACCAGCAGCTCCTGCTTATTTATCCAGGCTGGTTGCCAGCCAATTTCCTACCTGAATCTCCCACCCAGGCACATGGGACATTTGCGCTTTCTGTTCCCTCCCACACTGCCCCCTTTTCATCCATAAAGCCTCAGCCCAAACTTCATCTCCTAATTGTACCGACTTTCTAATCCAGACTAAGTTCCCTTCCTTTTCTGACGTCTAGTTATTCCTGGGTATCATGTTACTAAAGTTCTTTTCCCGTTGCTGTCATTGTGCATTTTATTTGAATCGTTTATTTTCTGTCTCTCCTACTGGGTTATGCTCCTTGAGGACAAGTCTACATGCGATTCACCTTCTACCTATAAGCCTTGCATGGTGCCTGGCACTCGGTAAGCAATAAAAATTGTATTCAGTAAATAAGTGGCTGCTCTGTGAAATGACTCAGAATTGGTTTCCTTGCTCTGGCGCCCAGCTGGAGCTCTTCAATTACCTAAAGCACGTGCCCGAGAGAGGTCCCGGCTCCTGCCCACGGTGGGTAACACCGTTGCTCGAGCCATCTCCTTCCAGTTCGCTTCTCCTAGATCTGTCTTCAAGATACAGGGCACCAGCTGCTCATTCTGGGCACACCGATTCCAAAGCAGGTGGATCTTGTTAATGTAATGTTACTGTAACGCCGAGAAAAGCCCCTGCATTTTAAATAAACCATACTGCACCTGCGTTTGCATCTTCATGCATGAACCTTCTATGTGGATAAGCCCCGGGAGCCTCCCTTCCTTGCATCTCCTGGGCTCTCTTGAGCCCCTGCAGCTGGGTTCTGGCGCCACCATCCCGGGGAGTCGCTTTACCTTTGAAAGTTGCGACCACCATCAGCCACCAGGCCAGGATTTGGAAGGAAAAGGGAAAGACAGGCTAGAAGTGCTTTGCATAAGAGAGCGCGGCGTATTTGGGGATACTGTGTTGAGCAGAGCAGTGGAAGCCTCAGAACAGGAGAGAAGAGGAAAGCTCGGAGACGCAGAAACCCAAGGAGAGCAGAGAAGCCTAAGAAAAGGGTAGTAAGCAAGACTTGCCAGTGGACAATTTCCTTGAGGCAGGAAACGATTTTTAAGACAGTCATCTTGGTAGTGCAATCTGGCAGCGTCATCTTCATGGTCCTGTAATCCCACACCATGACCCCTAACACACAGACACGCATCAGCAGCCAATGTGAGTGGAACTTATGGGATGGAGAGACACAGGACCACAGCAGGGCGATCCTGGTTGGCAAAAAAAAAAACAGGAGCCCCAGGAACAAGGGCAAGGAGCGGCGAAGCCAGCTTCCTTCTGAGAATCTCGGAAAAACCACTTTTGTTAATAAGCAAAAAGACACAGCCATTAGAAACCTTATTCTCTAAAATTATAAGCTTCCAGAAACTTTCCTGTTCGAAATCATTTCCATAAGAATGGAACCCCTCTCTCCTACCTGGGAGATCTCAGCCATCTTGGACGCAGACGAAGCAGCCCGGATTTCCAACCCAGGTGCAGAGCCTCAAATAAGGGGCTTTGGATACAACCGCCCACGTTTCTCTTAACCCTGTCATTTCCAAGGAAACTTGAGTCTGCCCCTTAGCCCAGGCTGATGTTGATTCCTTTACATACAGCTCTACTTTGCTTCAAACCCCTCACATTGATTTATTTGAATTTGAGCTAAATCCCACCATCTCCCCAAGTCCTGTGATAACCTCATCACCTCCTTTGTGTGATAAGACACTCTGTTTCCCCTGGAATGCTCTCCCCCGTTGTAACAAGTCAATAAGCCTCACAACAGATTACACGTGTATCCCTGGAGATCTCCACTTTATTTCAGACGTTCCAAGGAAAGTGATCCCTAAAAAGAATCTTGTGGAAGGTGAAGAATTCCATCAGTACCAGAGAAAGGAAAGGATGGCTCCAAAAGATGTAAGACTTAGGGTTCTCTGGGTTTTATATATATGTACATAATAAAGAAATGTAGCGTAGTAGGGAATAACTTGGATTTTTGAAGTCAAACAGTCCTGGGTGAAATTCTAGTTCCAGTAAGTTCTGCTTACTAGCTGGGTGTTACTCAACCAGTCTAAGTTTTTGTGATCTTTATTCTCGGCTGTTGGGAGGATTTGATGTGATAATGCATGAGAAATGCTTATTACAGTGACTGTCATATATTAACTGCTCAATAATGTTAACTACCCCTATGTGCAAACTAGGAATGAATAGGAAACGGAAAGAATCACAAAAAAATAAAAACACCAGCTCTGCTGAGGTTGTGGGACCTGGGTGATTTCCCTTTATATTTTATATTGTTTTCCTTTCATTGTTCCATTTTCCTTTTCTCCTGGGTGCTCAGCTAGATAGACCACAGGCCTGCTTCTCCTGCAGATTTCCCCGGCTCAGTTAATTACTGGCAACTGTTATTCCAGTTGCCAAAGAACCTGGAGTCATCCTGGATCCTTTCTCTCCCGCCTCCCAACTAAATGAGTAAATCCTGTTGGCTCTTCCTTCAAAAAACCCCACCACTTGTCATCACCTTCACCTCTGCAACCTGATCCCCTCAACCATTAAGACTTGTCCTGGGGGGCTTCCCTGGTGGCGCAGTGGTTGAGAATCTGCCTGCCAATGCAGGGGACACGGGTTCGAGCCCTGGTCTGGGAAGATCCCACATGCCGCGGAGCAACTAAGCCCGTGAGCCACAACTACTGAGCCTGCGCGTCTGGAGCCTGTGCCCCGCAACGAGAGGCCGCGATAGTGAAAGGCCCACGCACCGCGATGAAGAGTGGCCCCCGCTTTCCGCAACTAGAGAAAGCCCTCGCACAGAAACGAAGACCCAACACAGCCAAAAAAAAAAAAAAAAAAAAGACTTGTCCTGGTTACAGGAATAAAGACGTAGACGTAGAGAATGGACTTGAGGACATGGGGAGGGGGAGGGGGAGGGGGAAGGGGAAGCTGGGACGAAGTGACAGAGTTGCATGGACATATATACACTACCAAATGTAAAATAGATAGCTAGTGGGAAGCAGCCGCATAGCACAGGGAGATCAGCTCGGTGCTTTGTGACCATCTAGAGGGGTAGGATAGGGAGGGTGGGAGGGAGACGCAAGAGGGAGGGGATATGGGGATATATGCATACATATAGCTGATTCACTTTGTTATACAGCAGAAACTAACACACCATTATAGAGCAATTATACTCTAATAAAGATGTTAAAAAAAAAAAAAGACTTGTCTTGGTTATAGAACCTGCATCCTAACTGGTTTTCCTGCTTCCCCTGCCCATAACTCCCCTACCATGCACGTTCCACTGACAGCCAGGAAGAGCCTTTTAACATGTAAATCCCACTGGACCCTTCCTCTGCTCAAAACCCTCCGATGACGATGATGCGCCCAAGCCACCGAGTCTTCAGAGTAGTTTACAAGGTCCCATGCAAGCTGGTCCCGGCTACCTCTCTGACTTTTCCTCTCACCCTCTCCTCTTTACGTGGTTCTGCACCAGCCACACTAGCTTCTTGGCTATTCCCTGAAATGCCAAGGGTGCTCTCGCCTCAGGGTCTTTGCACGTGCTGTTCCCTCTGTTTAGCACACTTTTCCTCCGTATTTCCATGTGGCTCACTCCCTCACTTCCTCAACATCTATGCCCAAGTGCCACCTTCTCAGAGACGCCTCCCTGACTGTGTGCATGCGTGTGCACGTATGCGCACACACATGCACACACACATAAAGGGCAAATGCTTCCACTCCCACCTCACCCTACCTCCCACACTCTACCCTGTTTTCCCCACAGCAGCTATTGCCATTGGACACACAACATATTTACCTTTCTATTTGTTTATTTCGTATCCCTGCCACTTGATCGGGGACTTATTTTGTTGTGTTCACTGCTGTATCTCCAGCATGTAGAACGAAGGTATCATAAATTGGATGTTCAATTAATATTTTTTTTAATGAACTGTCTGAATGAGATGGAAGGTTTTCATGGGTGTTAATACATGTTCATGTACTCCTGAGCAATAGAGACAATAGCATTATTCCTTTTCATCACGTGAAACAAACAGCAGAAAAAGAGTGAGTGATTTTCTCCCAGCCGTATCAGGGCCTAGGGCTTTCTACTTAGAGTGTCTGCACAGAAAAACAGTGGGCTTTGAAGAATCCCCAAAGGTCATGGGCTGGCATGTCTGTGTTCACGCACACACGCACACACGCACACACGCACACACACCCTGCGTACTGTAGGGCAGAAGAAAACCTCCCCAGAGGAGGTAGCAGCCTATCTCCAGGCCATGGTGAACAGCAGCTGCAATCACGGCAATTTGAAGACCTCTAAATCGGCTGCTCTACAATCCCACAAAGCCAGGCTTAGTGTGTTCATGTGAGGGCTCTCAAAGAGGGGGCTCAGATCAGCGGCAGCAGCAACCCCTGGGAACCTGTGGGGAAAGCGTATTCTTGAGCCGACCCCAGACCTACTGAGTCAGAAGTCTGGGGAGATTGGGCCCAGCATTCTGTAGCTGAACAGGCCCTCCAGGTGATTCTAATGCACTCAAGTTTGAGAACCACTGCCTTAGTGGGTAAACAAGAACATACAGGAAGAACAAAATATGAAAAACTGGTAAAATTGTCAAGTGCTCTGTTAAGTCTAATATCGAGTTCTGACTTGAATGTATTGGGCTGTATAAAAGCAATAACCTCAGGGGTGAGGGAACTGGTTCCCAGGACAGCAGAAACCCTACCACTTCCCCATCACTGATCTCTTACTCAGATTCTGCTGTTCCCGTTGGGCTGGTGTGAGGCGAATTAGCAACGTCACCAGCTCCCCGAGGAACAGGTGTCTCTGCCGTAATCACAGCAACCGAGATCAGTGCCTGTACTAACTGGGTTTCCCTCGTCAGGCCCTTTAAGACTCACAGAACTAGGGGAAGGGATAAATTAGGAGTTTGGGATTAACACATGCACACTACTATATATAAAATAGATAAACAAGGACCTACAGTATAGCACAGGGAACTATATTCAATATCTTGTAATAACCTATAATGGAAAATAATCTGAAAAAGAGTATATATAGCATGTATGTTTTATATGTATAACATATATGGCATATATGTTATATATAACATATATGTTTTATATATAGCATGTTTTATATATAACATATGTATTATATAACATATATAACATGCATGTTTTATATATAACATGTTTATATATAACATGTATAACATGTATGTTTTATATATAACATATAACGTGTATGTTTTATATATAACATATACAACGTGTACTTTATATATAACATATATATTATATATAACACATATATAAACACATATGTTTTATATATATAACATATATGTGTTTCTATATATATATCATATACATATATGTATGTAACTGAATAACTTTGCTGTATATCTGAAACACTGTAAATCAACTATACTTGAATTTAAAAAAAAAAACCGCAGGACTAAGCGGGCCCTGGAGAGTGAATCACCTTTCACAGGCTCAGAGCTGTCTGTGCCAGCCCCCCCCACCTCAGCCCCAGTTTATGGAAAATATGGGACACTATGGGAGCAGCATAGACATATAGGACGTTGCTGAAGTTTATGGGAGGAAAAATAGAACCCAAGCCTTCCGCCCTAATTATTACACTACATTTTTAGCTCACAGTGAACAAAGACTCTTGTGGTTAGTGATGTCATCTGTATCCACCCACCATGCTTCTGGACTCAGCAACCAGAGTTGCTGGAGAATATCACACAATCCCTCAGAAAAAGGCACAGGTTCTTCCTAAAATGTCACTCCCTGCTTGAGTGCCACGATGCCTTGCCACAGCACTGAGAATAAAATCCTAACCCCATCAACAACAACGACCAAAACCAAACAACCCAATTTAAAAATGGGCATAGAATTTAAATAGACATTTCTCCAAAGAAGATTTACAAATGGCCAATAAGCACATGAAAAGAGGCTCAGTATCACTAATCGTTAGAGGGATGCAAATCAAATCCATAGTGAGATACCACTTCACACCCGTTACTATGGTTATTATTAAAAAAAAATTATGGGTGTTGGGGAGAATGTAGAGAAACTGTACCCTTTACACATTGCTGCTGGGAATGTAAAATGGTGCAGCCATGGCGGAAAACATTATGGCGGTTCCTCAAAGTTAAATGTAGATTTACCATATTAGCTGGCAATTCTTCTTCTTGGTATGTACCCTAAAGAATTGAAAGCAGGGACTCAAACAGATATTTGTACACCAGGGTTCAAAGCAGCATCATTCACAATAGCTGAAAGGTGGAAACAAACCAAAAGTCCATTGATGGAAAATGAATGGATAAACAAAATGTGCTGGGAAAAACTGGACAGCTACATGTAAAAGAATGAAACTAGAACACTACCTAACACCATACACAAAAATAAACTCCAAATGGATTAAAGACTTAAATGTAAGACCAGACACTATAAAACTCTTAGAGGAAAACATAGGAAAAACACTCTTTGACATAAACCACAGCAAGATCGTTTTTGACCCACCACCTAGAGAAATGGAAATAAAAACAAAAATACAACAAATGGGACTTAATTAAACTTAAAAGCTTTTGCACAGCAAAGGAAACCATAAACAAGGCAAAAAAGACAACCCTCAGAATGGGAGAAAATATTTGCAAATGAAACAACAGACAAAGCACTAATCTGAAATATACAAAAAGCTCATGGAGCTCAATATCAAAAAAACAAACAATCCAGTTCAAAAATGGGCAGAAGACCTAAATAGACATTTCACCAAGGAAGACATACAGATGGTCAAGAGGCACATGAAAAGATGCTCAACATCACTAATTATTAGAGAAATGCAAATCAAAACTACGATGAGGTATCACCTCATGCCAGTCAGAATGGCCATTATCAAAAAAGTTAGAAACAATAAATGCTGGAAAGGATGTGGTGAAAAGGGAAACCTCCTGCACTGTTGGTGGGAATGTAAGTTGATACAACCACTATGGAAAACAGTATGGAGGTTCCTTAAAAAACTAAAAATAGAGCTACCATATGACCCAGCAATCCCACTACTGGGCATATACCCTGAGAAAACCATAATTCAAAAAGAGTCATGTACCACAATGTTCATTGCAGCACTATTTACAATAGCCAGGACATGGAAGCAACCTAAGTGTCCATTGACAGATGAATAGATAAAGAAGTGGCACATATATACAAAGGAATATTACTCAGCCATAAAAAGAAATGAAATTGAGTTATTTGTAGTGAGGTGGATGGACCTAGAGTCTGTCATACAGAGTGAAGAAAGAAAGAGAAAAACAAATACCATATGCTAACACATATATATGGAATCTAAAAAAAAAAAAAGGTACTGATGAACCTAGTTGCAGGGCAGGAATAAAGAGGTAGGCATAGAAAATGGACTTGAGGACACGGGGAGGGGGAAGGGTAAGCTGGGGTGAAGTGAGAGAGTGGCATGGACATATATACACTACCGAATGTAAAATAGTTGGCTGGTGGGAAGCAGCCGCATAGCACAGGGAGATCAGCTCGGTCCTTTGCGACGACCTAGAGGGGTGGGATAGGGAGGAGGGGAGGGAGACGCAAGAGGGAGGGCATATGGGGACATATGTATGCATATGGCTGATTCGCTTTGTTGTGCAACAGAAACTAACACAGTATTGGGAAGCAATTATACTCCAATAAAGATCTATTTTTTTAAAATGTGCTATATGCAATGGAATATTATTTAGTCTTTAAAGAAAAGAATGAAATTCTGATATGTGCTACAACATGGATGAACCCTGAAGACATTAGGCTAAGTACAATAAGCCAGACACAAAAGGACAAATACTGTATGACTGCTCTTACACACGGTTCCTAAAGTAGTCAAATTCACAGAGACAGAAAGTAAACTAGTGTTTGCCAAAGGCTGGGGGGAGGGGGAATTGGGTACAGAGTATCACTTTGGGATGATGAAAAAGTTCTGGAAATGGAGAGTGGTGATGGTTGCAGAACAATGTGAATGTACTGAATGCCACTGAACTATATACTTACAAATGGTTAAAATGGTAAATTTGACCACAACAAAAAAAATTAAAACCCCAAACCCCTCTCCTAATCAGACCCCTACCCATTTCTTCACCACTCTCTGTTTGCTCCAGCCCCGCTCACCATGCTTCAGCCACTCTATTCTTATTTCAGTTCATCAAATGTGCCAAGCTCTTTCTTGCCTCAGAGACTTGCGTGTATCTTTTCCTCTGTCAGGAATATTCTTCCCTCTATTCTTTGCAGAGATAAATCCTTTGAATCTATGGCGGAAACGAACCAGATGGTCACCCACCTGTTTCCCCTTCCTCCTGGGAACACAGTTGTACCTTACTTCCCAGCCTCCCTTGCAGTCAGATACGTCAAGTGATGGTGAACAAAAATAACATGCATCACTCACAGGCTTGCTACCCTCCGCTGAAAAACCCATGATGCAGAAGAGCACGGTGACTGTGAAATTTACATAGTGAATAGTGAGGAGCCACAACACGGAAGGGGCCAGGCTCCCTGAATCACTGTCCGGAAAAGAGCCACCTGCTGATCAGGAATATTCATTTTGCATTTCATGTGAGTGAGAAAAGAACTTGTCTGTGAGCCATTATATATTTCGGGGTGCCCCAGTTATGCTTATAAAACACTAGTCTCACTCTAACACAGATCTCCGATCGGGGTGTCCTCCCTCCCACCAATGTCAGAAAGCTTTCCCCCCACTCCCTCATTCACTGTGTCACCATGTTTTTTCTTATCCCCTTTTCATAGTTTGTAACTTATTTATTCATTTTAACATACTGATTTTGGTATGTCTCTCCCACGAGATAGTAACCTTCTCTGATTTGCAAACCATGTGTCTTGGTTGTCTCTATATTTCCCAGTGCCTAATACAAGCTTAATAAACACATCCTGCATGAACGAGCAAAGGTCTAAATTTCGGCCTAGGTATCAGTGGCATCTGTCCATTCTGTTAGACTGTCCTCCACACTCATGCTATTTTACAGAATGTGTCTTCATCCGTCCTCTCCTTGATTGTCTCAGAGCTTTCTGAAACTTCCACACAGTTATGTCAAGCCCTTTAACACAGGGTCTTCTAATGCTGCAACTGATGCTGTAACAGCCTCTGTCCCCCACAGAAGGAGTTTCTCCAGGGTGTGTCTGCGTTCCTAGACTCTAGAATATAGCAGGCAGTCAAGTAAATTGAGGGACCAAGTGACTCTGTCAAGAGAAAGATATGACACTGATCCCATCCCAAGCCAGAGGCAGAGAGCAGGATACACCATTTGCAAAGTTTGGCATGTTCCTGCTTAGACAAGTGTCATGAGTCACCACCCCCCGGGGCTGGAGTAGGATCTGCAAAGAGCCAGGACCGGGGAGGAAGGGGATGTGAGCTCAGAGCCCCGAGAGTCCTCAGCTCGCCACGAACCCTCAGCAGGTCACTCTACCTCAAGCGGACTCAAATCTCTTATCTATAAAATAGGGATTTGGGCTAAACAATAGTGAAAGACTTTTAATTTTTAAATGGCATTACAATCATCCCCTGGTATCTGCAGGGGATCGGTTCCAGGGCCCCCATGGATACCAAACTCAACGGATGCTCAAGTCTCATATAAAATGGTGTGTACAGTTTGCACTCTGTACCTGCAGGTTTCACATCTGCAGATTTGATCCTCGGTTGGTTGAATCTGCCGAGGCGAAACCCTGGGATACAGCGGGCTGACTGTATATAAACCCAAGAGGAAATGGAGAACAATGCCCTCCCTCCGCTGATTCAGAAACCGCTAACCACACCTGGCAACGCAGGGCTTGAAATGTGACTGGTCCCGATTGAAATGTGCTATCAATATGAAAGGCACACTGGATTTCAAAGACTTAGTACAAAAAAATGTAAATATCAGTAATTTCTATATTGATTACATGTAGATATGATACTATTTTAGATAAAGTTAAATATACTATTAAAATTAACTTTATCCATTTCTTTTTTACTTTTTTTAATGTGGTTACCAGTAATGTAAAAACTAACACAGAGCATTGTGTGACATCATCAGTACTGTAATCCAGCTACGTAACCAAACTACAATGCATAAATCATTGCTCCTACATCCTCTTCTGAGTTCTCCAAATTGTCAAATAAATCCAAAAATGGTTCCCTAAAGTGGAATTATCTGTAATGAAACTTTATTATAAATGTGTGCCCATGTAGACATGCAATTTTGTTTTGTAACCAGTTTGCTTTAGCTTGAAACTATTAGTAAGAAAGAAGGCAGATGCAGCAATGTAAAACCTATAAGGCTGAAGCGCTCTTAACAGAGACAATGAAAGACACAGAAGAAAGGGTATGTTTTC
The DNA here is from genome assembly GCF_965194805.1 of Balaenoptera borealis. NCBI lineage: Eukaryota > Metazoa > Chordata > Mammalia > Artiodactyla > Balaenopteridae > Balaenoptera > Balaenoptera borealis. The sequence continues at coordinate 177,401,947 of NC_138866.1, forward strand.
TAGATATGGGGTGGCCCTGCGTGCTCCCCTAAGCCTCAGACGTAATATCTGTGTTACTGGCAAAGCAAAAAGAATACCTTTTCTTTGTTTCACTCATTTTGAAAATGACCAAAGTGTGCGCTGAGCTGGTGTCAGGGTGGGTAGAATTACAGAAAGGAGAAACAGAGATGAGAAATGTGGGTAAAAATCAGTGTCCATATGAGAAATGAGGCATTTGAGGGAAGCAGAGAGGGACCAGGGAGAGAAACCAGGAGAGTGATTATGGAGTTGGTTGGTAGGATCAGCAAAATCGGCATCACCTGGGAACTTGATGGAAATTCAGCTTCTTGGGCTCATCCCAGTGGTCAAAATGGGGACCGCATCTCCTATCCAGGACTTTTCATGGAGTCTTGGGAAAACAGTCATCTAGGCCTGGGGTTTCCAAGGAGCAGGTCTCAGAGATTTTCGTGGCAGATCCCAAGCCAGTTACTGTCACACATTCTCTTTTATTGATCCACCAGGCCCTCCCGCCCCCCACCCATAGGGCAGCTGTTATTACCTAAAGGGACGGCGCAGAAAGGGACCTCTGCTGGCTGCTTGGAGTCTTAACTGCCAGCAAAGTCTTTCCTACCTTTCTGCCTATTCCACTCCCTTCCCAGGGGCTTCATCCCCATCATAGAAAAGACTATGTGCAGGGCTACAAATCTAGCACTTTCCAAATGAGCTGCTCAGACTCTGTAAACATGATGTTAAAAAATAATCTATCTTTGGATGTTTTGTAGTTTCATGGTCTCAGTAATCAAGCACCAAAGGGAACAGGGATGGAGAAAAATACCCAAGCAAATTCATTTTTAACAGCGACAAGAGTTGTTTTATCTCAATCAGGCCCTGAACAGAAGTGGAATCTAAACATAACGCAAATGGAGAAGTAATAACAACTTTGGAGCCAGAAAAGTCGCTTCCTCTGGGAAGCCCTCATCTCATTCGGCCCCTAGTTCTGATAACTTTCCCTTCACGCGTCTTCACAACACTTTCCACAGTGGAAATCATAGAGCGTAGGTATACTTTCTTGTTTAATATAGGTCTCCTCCACTCAGCCGTAAGCTCCTTGGGAACAAAAACCCTGGCTATATTTTCAGTTCTGTATCCCCAGGTGCTTGGTTCATATTGGACACTAAGTAAATATCTGCTAAAGGAAATAAACACCCAAGAAGTGCTTTATGACTGTGAAATAACCGCAAGACTTAACTGCTCCAACTTTTTCTGGAAAGAAAGCTGGATCTGTAGAAGGATTGTGGCCAAGGGTGGCGGACAGGAGAGAGAAAGGGTCAGGGCTCTGAGAGCTCTGGCCTCATTTTGTCCACAGCAGACATGGGTCAAAAGCCTGAGTGGGAATCAGGACCAAAACCCCACCTGGCATCAAAGGAGAGGGAAGTGATTCTGGGAAAGGAAGCCTCGGGATGTACTTGACTCATAACCAAAAAAGGAGATAAGATGAAAACTCCAGAAGTTGAATTAAAAAAAAATAAATTTATGGGGAAATTTCCCAAGGGCGAATTAAGGATGAAACTCCTCTCTGAAGTAGGTCTAAGTTGGGTCAAGTCACAGCTGAGTCTCTAAGTATTTATTTGATCTTACTTTCCATAGCCCAGTGGAGAGCTCTTGCCCATCACTTTTCAGTCTATTGCAGTATTGTGATCTGAAGGCCACTTACCTCACTTTCCAGTGGCCCCTGTTGACACCCCACTGTTAATCTGTAGGAGTCCCCATGCTGAGGATAGACCAGTCGCCCATGGTGACTCCTACCACTAATCAACCGTGAATCTAGTCCACATCTACCAGAACCTTCTCACCTGAAGACACCAGAGGAGGAGGCCTAAGAAGACACATATCAGGAAACGCCCGGCAAACAGTTTATCTATTTTCTCCTCACAGCTACCATCCCAATTGTTCAGCTGGGGACATTACTAGGCCACTTCTCTTGTCCTAAATAAATAAATAAGCTTTGCAGAAATGAACAGATGGAGGAAAATTTCAAAGCAGCATGTGGGTGTTACAGGCTCAGATCCCATCAACAGATAACAGGATTTATAACAGCCGCTCCCACACACAGCTTTGGAAATTTTAAACTTGTGTGTCATAGATCGGACTCCCCCTCCCTCAAATTATCTGCACTGAGTTCAGAGACATGAGGTCCTTTCATTTGGGTCAAAACCTCTTTCTCAAAGCTAAAGGGTCCACACTGCCACCCAAGGAGTGTGTTAGGGCAGACTTAGAGAATGAACTTATGATTACCAGGGGGGAAGGGTTGAGGGGGAAGGGATAGTTAGGGAGTTTGGGATTGATATGTACACACTGCTATATTTAAAAGAGATAGCCAACAAGAACCTACTGTAGAGCACAGGGAACTCTGCTCAATATTATGTAACAACCTGAATGGGAAAAGAATTTGAAAAAGAATAGATACATGTATATGTATAACTGAATCACTTTGCTGTACACCTGAAACTAACACAACATTGTTAATCAACTATACGCCAATATAAAATAAAAAGTTAAAAGAAAAAGTATGCTGGGGCAGCAGGAGTGGGAAAGGGGACCACAGGAGGGCCGCACTGGGTGTGATCATTTATATTGATTCTCAATTCTCTCTTTCTCTTTCAGGGGCCTTGTACAATTTCTGGAGAAGCAGTGTGTTGATGGTGGCAAACCTGAACCCTAACCTTGACTCAAGGAAAAGCAGATGACAAGTTTGGATGCTCTCAGTAACCCAAAGCACACGGCCACCTTGTTTCAACAAAACAAGAGAACCTAAATCCAGGTTAACGTCCAAATAGTCAGAGGCCCCACCTGGCACTCTAGCAAAGGTATTGGCACAGTTAAGAAACCACATGGTGAGCAAAACGAAGGGATCATTCTGGGACAGCCAGGATAGGATTCTCAGAGCCACTCAGAAGTAGAGGGAGGAGACCCCAAGAATCCTTGGCTGGGCTGGGAAGAGGGAGCCGTTGACTAGAAGCCATTGTTAATGAGACACATACTTACTTGATTTTCCCCTTTGGACTGACAGTGGAGTAGAAACCCGAATTACCCTAATCATTAGTACTAGGGTAGAAAAGGCGGCTCTTAATTAATTCACTGATTATCCTGAAACTCAGAATACTCAGGGATACTCCTAACGGCCATGACTCAACATTGAAGGAAACCTTTAGGGTTACTTCTCGCCCCTTACCTGGGCACAGGCCTCATAGTTTCATGCATGGCCCGTTGAATCACTGCCTCCAGAAATGCAGAGACAAGTGAACAGCTTTACGGCCAACTCAGCCACTAGAGCACAGTAACAGGGACCCAGGGTACCAGGCACATCTTAAAACCCAGTAAAAATAGCGTCCATGCTACACACTGATAAATAAATGCTTCCATCCTATTTCAGCTTCAGCTTCCTCAAAGAAACCTTCCCTGACTTCCCCGACCTTCAGGTCTCCCCATTACATGTTCCCGTAGCACCCAGTTCTCCTTTACAGCATTTCACCTACCTGTAATCATACATTTAATTAGTCATCATTATATGCTCAATGTCTGTCTTTCCTGCTAGACTGTGAGCTCTGTGATAGTTGAAAACATGCCTATTTTTCTCACTGTTTTATCCCTAGAGCTGAAAAAGTATATGTTGTCTACCTCTGGACTAACGGTCGAGAATAGTGCAGGCATTATTTATTAAATAAAAGAACCGAATGAATAAATGAATAGAATCAATTAATCAACAGCATTTCATGACAGAGGAGAGGTTATGAGATTCTTTCAAATAGGGGAGTGCTTAGTGTAAAGAGATATGATACACACCCCTGGGCATATACCATGAGGTCCCAGAAATGTAAGTAGAACTTGGTTGGACTGGATGGGGAAAATGACTTTGAAAAAGACCAATGAGAAGCCTCAGTTGAAGGTAATGAGCCAAAAAACTCAACTTCGATGGTTGTCAAATGCATATTTCTCCAGTTTAGTATAGTTCAGCAGCTCAAAATAAGCAAAACATGTCTTGATATAATTGGTTTGCTGAACTGGATACCTTGGGAGAATTAAGGTATCACTTCTAGCAATGATCACTTGTGGGTTTAAGAAGCCTAATGGGTATTATTCAAGAATTCAGAAGGTGCAGTGCAGTGTGTAAATGGCATTGAGTTCTAAGGATACACGAATCCTGGAAGGAACCTTCACTCACTTTACCCCAAGACACATACACACTATTTACCAGGCTATTTTGATGCTAAAAGTCTGGAACGTGGTTGTCCTGAACATGTTAGGTGATTGTAGTGAGTGCCCTATATTCATTACATAACCTTGACTTTCTACTTGAATTTAGGTAAAATCAGAGTCCTAGCTGGATGCAGATGGACAACTGACCCATCCACACACATTAATCTCATTGAGTTCAGTGAGGCTCTGGTGTCTGATTTAAGAGGGAGTATTTGAATTTTCTCAGTCCCCCACGTCTGCTCAATGGCAGACACAGAACCAGGTATCAGTGTCTAGGGCTCTGATGGCTGAGTGCATCCTGGAAGTATAGGACTCTCATGCAGGTTTAAGAACAGGGTTTGAAAGGCCTCACTTTAGCCCTTATAACTCTCCGGGGTTCTACTGTTCTATTTCTTGGAGGATAGACCTCAAGAAAGACTAGACTTCTCCCTATCTTGGGGAGGGGGGTGAGCTATGAAATAATGAGAATTTATGGTTTTGGACATAAACAAAATCTTGTTTTACTTGCAATGCTGACTCTCAAGGGAGAAATTCTGGATTCTGAAATATTTTTCTGAACAGAGAAACTTACCTAGTTTATATTATTATGGCCAGTAAAATCATAGACAGAAATTTAGTTATTAGGGAGTAAATTCAGTTTCCTGTAACATGGTTTATAAGTTTAAGGGAATATACAGTTTTCTTTAATAACTACTTTTAAACAAACATTGAAGTTAACACAGGCCAATGATTATAGGTTCCAATCTTGGGTGATAATTATCCAAAAATAATCTCTAAAGGAGAGGCCAGATCTCATCCAAAGGATTCTATGGGCTTCATTAATCAAAAGTTAGGAAGAATCACCTTTGTATCTACAAGAGTCAGAGCATGTAGAAATTTAAAAGATGAGGTTCCTTCCTTGGGCTGAGGGTCACTGGTCTGTTGTATTTTATGAACCACCAAGTACAAGCCTGCCTAACTTAATCTTTCTTATCTTGCTGAGTTACAGAATTGTTCAGCCCTGCATTTGGAATTCTTGAACTAGTTTTATCAGCAAAGTTTATTCTATTTCAAGGTTTGACCCCATCAAAACCACCATAACCTTATTTCTTTCAGTTTTAACCAAAACTGCAAAAATGTAATTTTAGGTTTACCATTTTTTATTCTCACAGGCTAGTTTTAATTTAATTTGGGGAAATAAAACAGACATGATAATATTTACAACCCAAGGGCTATAGAACAGGTCAATACCTGTTATTTTAAATATAAATGTAGCATATTTTCCACTAATCAGTCTTCGTAGCATGACCTTGTGGGAAAGCCCTTGTCCTACTTCCAATATGACATCAGGAGAGCCAAGGAAGGGTGCGATGGTCCAGCCACCGCAGGGGGTCTTCCAGGTCCCGACGGAGAGGGGTAAGGGACTGAATAGCACCCGAGTATGGGGTCAGAAGGACCAAGACAACTGATGGTTGCAAGGCACTTTATTTAGAATCTACTGAATCTTATACAGACAGAAAAGGAACTCATTATTAGACAATAACCCCATGGAATTGCTTATCTTCTCAGTTCAGTCACCACCACAGATGTCAACAAGTTTACAACGACCATCCTTGAACATTATCTTCCCTTAACCAGGCCCACACACAGCCCCCAGCCATAGGGAACAACCAGGACTCTCAGTTCCCTGAGGTCTCCTGGCTTGAGATAGCTTTGCTAATCTCTTTTACATTCCTCAGGCCTGGGAAAAAGAGTGTATTCCAAGGTAAGAGCTTTGCTTTTTGTGAGAGACATACTGTCTCCTCCAGAAGTTACCTCCGGCTAAGACTGCATGCTTCCCACAGAAGGGGACAGCAGTGATCTATGAAATGCTGTGTTGGGTGGGGGTCAGGGGGAGTAGAGAGAGGGAGAATCTATTAAAAAGTATCAGGCTGTGTTTTACACCCAGAAAAAAATTATGTAAGACAAAGCCCCTGGACCCTAATTAACACTCTGCTGTATTTTAAGCTATAGGCTGGATTGCCCCTGTCTCTCTAGGAGAGCAGAATTCTAACCATGCCTTCCTTCTCACTGTCACTGTCATCCAAGACATCCTGATATCCCATCACTCTCTTCCTTAATGGTGCCAAGCCTAGGAAAATACAGGAAGGTAGCCTCACTCTCTCTACTCTCTCTTACCCATGGCCCCTCTCCTGATTCCTCACCCCACTCAGATTTCCATTGCCCTCCTTCTCCCTCCTGCACCCTTCCAACAAAATCTAATCTCAGCAAATGATCTGATAAACACATGCACATTTAAGTGGACAGGTCTGAAAACAGATGAATTGGCCACCCCTCCCAGGAGAACTTGCTCTTCAGTAAAAGGACAGGTTTAAGTCAAAAGAATGATTCTCTGATGGTCTCAAATTTCAGGACTCATTGACTTGGTGGCCATGAATGGATATCCTGGTGGCCTTGACATGACATTTCAGGAGACCCCATACTCTCCTACCTTCTTGTTGACTTGTCCAGCACCCCTTTCCCCCAGCACTCCAACTCACAATTTTAGTATTTATCTCAGCTTCGAAATTCCCGTTAAGATGCAGAACACTCCAAGTTCTGGCATCATCTAAGAAGAACAGGGAATGAAGGTCAGCTTCAAAAGTATCTTGGATTCTAATCACAGCACAATCCGTCCCAGAACTGCTGGCATCAATGGCACAGGCTTGGGGAAATTGTGACTATAAAAAGAAAAGTGTCCAAGAGCTCGTAAAATCTGATCGTCATTTTAAAGGCCAGGGGCCAAAGGAATTAAGAAATCACCTGAGCACCTCAATCTCCTTCAATAGGACAGTGATAAAAATGGCTGCTCCTGACCACAAGCAGCATGGCTTAAATATGCCCCATCTGCTGGGCATTTCAGCCTCATCACAAGCGATTTAGCAGCTGGCAGGCCACCACCAAGCTCAAGCAGCGACGTGCCAGGGCCCACAGCTGCACAGCTGATAAAGTCTCGCCAGTGGCTGGCCAGCTACCTCCCTTGCTCTGAACGTGCAGGCAGCAGGCTGAGTGGACCTGGCAGGGCTGGCCAGCCAGCTGTGTCTGATGTCACTGATGTAGATGGACCTTACCTTTCTTTTTCCCCTACCCATTAAGTTTGGGCTTCAAAAGCAACGAAAGATGCAAATCCAAACGATGCAGAAACTAGGGAATTAAGCACCATTTCCTACACAACCCGAATACTGGACTTTCCTGCAGGACAGTCCAGAGGAACTTGGATTTGAAACATCCTACAGGGAGCCTATTAAACTTCTGGTTCATTTTTATAAAATCACATAACTGACTGGGAATTGGGGGTTGGTAAATACAAACTATCACATTTAGAATGGATAAACAACAAGGTCCTACTGTAGAGCACAGGAAACTATATCCAGTCTCCTGGGATAAACCGTAATAGAAAAGAATATTTAAAAAAGAATGTATAACAACAACAACAAAAAACACGTAACTGAAAGTTCCTTTCTCTAGATAAGGTATGTAAATAGAGGTTGCTCTGTTTGTAGCACCTGGCAGCAGGCAAAAAACAGGCAAAAAAAAAAAATCAGTAATGAAACACACTGAGTCAATTTCCTTTTAAAATTTTTAAGCAGACCACCTTTGTGGGTGTATTCTGGCCACAACGGCACTTGAGCAGCCACTGTGTTCTGAGCCACGTAGGAAACAGAAGTGGCCCCTCACCCCTGGATGTCACTTATTTTGCGATGATTCAAGGGGAATTTCTGAATAAAGCGTTAGTTACGCATTGAGCCCCTAGCATGTGCAGGCACGTTATCGGAGCAGCACGTTCTCGTGGGCTACCTCACCTGATCTCAGGAGGCTGGTGATGAAGGCGGGAGAGACCAGGGTACATCTCACAACCACTGAGTAAACAACAAAATCACAGAGTCAATAACTTATGAAACTAGGTTTGCACTCAGGTTTTCTTACTCTTTCTTGAAGCTGACCGCCATGGCAAGTTGGCTCCCGCAAGAATTTTTCAATCTAGCCGGGAGGAAAAGAAATGCAAAAAAATAACTAATGCAAAGGATTCTATAAAATATGCCTCATGAACAGTACAGTTAACAAAAGCCAAAAGAAGTCAGAAGAAAAAAAAAAAAGCTGATGGAAGCCTGAAATAGTGAGGGAAGAATTCACAAAGGATACAGGACAGGAGATGGGGCTGAAATGTGTAGGACAAGTATAGCTGGAGAGAAGAAGCAGGGGATCTGGTCCACAAGAGTGTAATTAGAGTGGTTTCTAGGTTCCTTTCTCTGTGACACTTCCTTTCTCTCTGTAAGGTATGTAATTCGAAGCTGCTCTGTTTATAGTTCCTGGCACCAGGCAAACAAGTGAAAGAAAATCAGTAATGAAGCACACTGAAACAGAGGAAAGGTATAATATCTATAGAGACATTCTAACCCGTTGAAAGTCTCATTCTTCTTCTCTGGAAACTCCATCATTCTATGACTTATGAAACACAATCAGGGGAGAGAGGGGATTGGCAGTGTGAACAACACCTAGACCTTTCCCAGTGAAGTCTAGCACAGGTGATGAGGCTGTGAACTAAGGTGGAAGTGGTGGAAAAGAAGGGATGGGTGGTAGGTGTACTGAGAAGCAACAGTCATCAAGTGTGGGAATGGATGGTCCACGCGAGTCAGGATGATTGATATTAACGGAGCCCCTGCTCTGCCACTGATCATCTGTGTGACTTTGGATAAGTCAGTTCCGTTCCAGGAAAAGGTTTTCCCAGCCGTCAATAATCCTTGGGGATTCACACAGTTTCCTTATCCCACTAAATTTCCATTTAGCTACATCTCTTCACCCCTAACACCTTCACCCAGCTTATGCGCTTCCCTTTCACCAAAGTAAGGCTGATGGAGAATTCATGAAATGTGAAGTTATCTCGTCTGAAATGAGAAAACGTAAGTCCTTGTTAATCACTATTTAACACCCCATATTCTGGCACTGTTTGCTGCACTTCATCGTCTAATCAATCGCTACCTTTCTCTCCCCATCAATCAGAGCCTCCTGGTCTTCTTCCCCCCAACTCCATGGCTGAGTACCTGAGCTCCTCTCCTCTCTTTGACTTGACTCTTTTACACCCAGTCCCTCTTGCCCATTTACCCGCCAAACCCTCATCCTTGCATCACTGTTCTCAGCCCCTTCTCGGCTCCTGAACTCAAATGGGGAAAGCTCACCATAAGGAAGGTTGAACAGCGTGTCCTCAGAGTCATGGTCTACACCTGGAAAGGGTCCTCAGCTTTGGCCATGGGTCTTTTACTCTTGGCCAGTTTCCCTTCCCCTCAGTGTCAATTCCAGATGACAGCCCTGCCCACTAATAAACATCTACTCCCATCCTCCTCTTGATACTTTCCATTTGGCCCCTGTCATGCATCCTCTCCCAGTTCTGTCCTCCAGCTCTCTTTCTCTCATCCTCGGGTTCCTCTGTCCACATTGCCCTCAGTAGTACCTGTTTTGTCCTCAACTTTCTACCTGTGTCTTTGAATGACCTCATCTACTCCCTTGTTTTAACTACCACATAGATGCTGCACTGGGTTGAACAGTGTGCCCCCCAATTCACATCCTTCCTGGAACCTCAGAATGTGAGCTTATTTGAACATAGCATCTTTGCAGATTTAATTGGTAAAGATAAGGTCATAGCGGGTAGGGTGGCCCCTAAATCCAATATGACTGGTGTCCTTATAAAAGAAGACGAAGCATAGAGACAGGCAGAAGGCAGAAGGCCATGTAAAGATGGAGGCAGAGGTTGGAGGGATGAGGCTACAAGCCGAGGGATGCCAAGAATTGCCAGCAACCACCAGACGCCAGCACAGAAGCAGGGACCAGATTCTCCCTGGAACTCCCGGTAGGAACCAACCCAGCTGATTCGCTGATGTGGGGCTTCTGCCTCCAGAACTGTGAGAGAATAAATTTCAGTGGTTTTAAGTCACTGCGGTTGGTGACTTCCTGGTGGTTTGTGGTTCTTTGTTAAGCAGCTCTAGGAAACTAATACGGATGCTGATAACTCTCAAATCCCTATCCCCAGCTCAGCCCTCTCCCCAAGCCCCAAGCTGGCGTCTCCACCCGGTTCCTCTACCGGGATGTCCTACGTGTGGACACCCACAGCAGCAGTCAGGCTCTCCTCTTCAAAATCTGCTTCCCTACGCCCTTCACCCATGCGGTACCATCGCTGTTCTCCCCTTCACCCATGCGGTACCATCGCTGTTCTCCCCTTCACCCATGCGGTGCCATCGCTGTTCTCCCCTTCACCCATGCGGTGCCATCGCTGTTCTCCCCTTCACCCATGCGGTGCCATCGCTGTTCTCCCCTTCACCCATGCGGTGCCATCGCTGTTCTCCCCTTCACCCGTCCGGTGCCATCGCTGTTCTCCCCTTCACCCGTCCGGTGCCATCGCTGTTCTCCCCTTCACCCGTCCGGTGCCATCGCTGTTCTCCCCTTCACCCGTCCGGTGCCATCGCTGTTCTCCCCTTCACCCGTCCGGTGCCATCGCTGTTCTCCCCTTCACCCGTCCGGTGCCATCGCTGTTCTCCCCTTCACCCGTCCGGTGCCATCGCTGTTCTCCCCTTCACCCGTCCGGTGCCATCGCTGTTCTCCCCTTCACCCGTCCGGTGCCATCGCTGTTCTCCCCTTCACCCGTCCGGTGCCATCGCTGTTCTCCCCTTCACCCGTCCGGTGCCATCGCTGTTCTCCCCTTCACCCGTCCGGTACCATCGCTGTTCTCCCCTTCACCCGTGTGGTACCATCGCTGTTCTGCCCTTCACCCATGTGGTACCATCGCTGTTCTCCCCTTCACCCATGTGGTACCATCGCTATTCTCCCCTTCACTCATTCGGTACCATCACTGTTCTCCCCTTCACCCATTCGGTACCATCGCTGTTCTCCCAGCCATCCAATCTGGAGTCCTGGAGGGCAATTGTTCTCTCTCCTGTACTCTCACGGTATTCAGTAACTAAATTCAGGTTTTTATCATGTCTTGACTGAGTTTCTGCAAAACCTTCCTTAAATGGTCTCCTGTCCCCATGCCTGCCCTCTCCCTCAAATCTCTTCTACAAGGCCGAGAGCACCCTCCACAGAGCAAACCTGACTCTACAATGCTTGTCATGCTGAAGCCCTCTCAAGGATACCCTGCAGGACAAGGGCTGTGCTCTGTACTTAGCACAGCGAGGCTCTCCATCATCTGCCTACAGCTACAGACTCATCAAGCACTCCTGCCTCCCTCTCTGTGCCATAAGAAGCCTGTATTAGCTCCAGGTCTTTACATTGGTTGACATGCCCCAGTGCCTTTGCTCATGCAGTCAGCTCCCTATGCCTGCTAAGCCTTTGCCCTCTTCCTACCTTCTCCACCATGGACATATTTTGTGTCCAACTTGACTCCTTCACTCAGATTTGAGTGACTGTCACCTCCCTCAGGAAACCTGAATTGACACACCATCCAGACCCTCTCTTTCCTGTACCACGCCTCACATGGGGCTGAAGGCTTCCTCTCTGCACTCAAAATACTTTGAGAATAGCTCAAGCTTTGGACTCACTATATTGTTTTATAATTTAAAAAAATTTCCCTGTCTGTTCCTCCCCACACTATTGGCTCCGTAAGGATAGAAACAGTGTCTTTTTCTTCGTTCTTTCTCTGGTATGTAGTACACAGTAGTGCCAGGGACAGAGTAGGTGCTCAATTCGTATTTGTTGAATGAATGAATGAATAATTGAATGAATGAATGAGGGCCCACCTTATTTTCAGTCAAAATTCATGTTTCACTTTGATCAGTTGAATGATGTCTTTCTGGTCAGATTTCTCTCTTTCTACCATTTCCACCTCTCTAAGTACCAGAGACCATGGTGGGTTAGTACAACGTTCAACCAAAGCCAAGTCTATGGGTTTAATTCCTTCTAGGTTTGTTCCATTTCCAATACCCAGGTCTCACCCCAACAATAGCTAGATGAGGTGAGTTGAGTGGTGGCCCCCAAAAATGTATGGCCATGTTCTGGAGAACTGTGAATGTGAACATGGCCCTATTTGCAGATAAGGGAAGGATCTCACAATGAGATCAGGGATGAAATGAGATCCTGGGTTACCCAGGTAGGTCCTAAATCCAACAATGAATGTCCTTATAAGATGACAGACACATGGAGAAGAGAAGGTGGCCAAATGAAGACAGAGGCAGGTGTTGGAGTGATGCAGACATGAGCCAAGGACTTCTGGGAACCTCCTGAAGCTGGAAATGGCGAGGAAGGGTCCTCCCCTAGAGCCTTCAGAGGGAGCACGGTCCAGCTGACCCCTTGACTTTGGACTTCTGGCCTCCAGAACTATGAGAGAACAATGTCTATGGTTTTAACCCGCCAACTTTTCAGTAGCTCCTTACAGCAGCCCCAGGAGACTGATGCACAGGGCATCTCAGATCCTTCCACAAGGGGACACGAGAGGACCAGGCTACAGAGGACACACTCGGGGGCCCGAGTATCCCCACTGCTAGAGAAACAGTTCAGAGAAAATGTCGACTCAATAATAAAAGTAATTGTAAATCAACTATACTCCAATATATATGTCTCTATGAGATAGCTAGTGATTTTATCCCCATTTTACAGACAAGCAAATGGAGCTCCAAGTGGTTCACTCACTTGCCCAGGTTCTCACAGAAATGAGCAGCGGGGCACACTTGGCCACATCTTCGCATAAAGAGTAGTAAAATGCAGAGAAGAGAACATTTGCTCTGAGTTGGAGGGACCGGTTCTCAACTCAGATGTCCCTGGGAGGTTTCCCGGCCCCTCTGAGCTAGACGGAAGTTCTGGCCGGTCTCCCCAACTCCGACATTCTGGGGTCTCCCGAATCTGTTCTCGTTCTGAAATGCCATGATTTGCAAACCAGGTTTTTCCTATTAACAGTGATTTGCTTTCACATTTGCACAGTGCCTTCCTGCCAGAATCTGGACACCTGGTCTGCTCTGTCACTCAGTCAGGGGAAATAACCAGAAACGCCAGAGAATCAGCACATTCCCCAAGCCATACGGAGGGGAGGGGAGCGATGCACCTCATATTTTAAAATGTCCTTCTCCTCCTGCAGCCAGGCCTCACTGACAACGCAGGCCCCAGGGCTGCCAGGAAGCCAAGCTGCCTCTCATTCTCATATTTAGATTTAATTTAACCATAGCATTACCCTGCGTGTCAACAGTTCAGGACAAGTTGATGGATTCTAGTTTAACTATTTAGCTGTGCCAGTGGTAATATGTTCAATCATGCATTAAATTCAAAATGACACTTGGAAATACATATGTCCTGAACCTCAGTTCTGTGCAGCAAATAGGAAAAGATTTAAAATGCTGTCTGGTGGAAGATTACCACCGGAGAAGCATGAATCTTATTACCGTAGGCTGCATGGCACACACTTGCAAAGCTCCGTTTAAAGGCTCTCTGATAGAGGCCCGCGCACCGCGATGGAGAGCGGCCCCCGCTCGCCGCAACTGGAGAGAGCCCTCGCGCGGCAACGAGGACCCAACACAGCCAGAAATTTTAAAATTAATTAATTAATTAATTAAAATACTGGGGGGAAAAAAAAAAAAGGCTCTCTGATAGTAGTAGCTCGGTTATCTGGTTGGCTAAAGGGGCCATTTCCTTTCCACAGAAGAAAACCCAACTGCTGCCAAAGCTAAGAGGTCGGCATTGCCCCCACCTCCTCAGACCCACCTTGATTCCCAGGCGCTCACAGCTCACGTGTCGCCTGCTCTGGCTATCCTATCCTCCCAATACTGCAGTCCTACCCTTCACAGAGACATCACCAAACTCATCCACAAACATAAACAACTAGAAAATAATAGCAGTTACCATTTATTAAGCCCCTACTATGTGCTACCCACTTTGCACTTCTTATAATATGTCGTTCAACAGCCCTATGAACTCATTATTGTCCCGTTTTGGCATATACAGAAGTTGATGTTCAGAGAGGTTAGTACACTTTTCAAGGTCACACAGCGGTTCATGGCAAAGCCAGAATTCCAAGCCAGTCCTGTCTAATTCCAATGCCCATGCACTTAACTATGGGCAGCACTGATACTTAAACCATCCCTCCGGAAATGCCCAGTTAAGCCAGTTTCCATTCACCTTCATTCCCAGCCGTGCACCCAAATGAACCTAGGGCATGTCTAGGTAAGAACTGCAGAGAAAAGAGCATTTGCTTGGGATTCCCCCCACTCATTTTGCTGTGCCTTTTCCTGCCAGGGGCAGGCAAGTCCTATACCACTAGAACTATGGACCCTTTATGGGCAAGGATCAGACTTATTTATCTCATTTACCCCAATGCTTAGCCATGTGCCCAGTCTAGAGCAGGTGCACAAGGCCATTGTGGAGCTATGCTGAACTGGGTGTTGGGGCAAAGAAAAGAGAGAAGTAGGGGCACCACCAAGGAAAACAGCAGAGAGTGAACAGAGGATCAGCCCATCAGAGGAACACAATCACCAGAAAGGCAATGGTGAGAGAGAAAAAGCACATCATTTTCCCTTTCAGACTAATAGAAAGGCATTTTCCCTAAGGGGCAATGGTACTGTTACCATAAAGATGGCAGCCTTCAAATTCTTTCCTCTTCCCAAAATTTAAGTTCAAATCATTTTGACTCTGAATCACAAGAGGAAAACCTAACAGCAGATTTTCTCAGTGTAAGTACAAACTTGAGTAAACAAGTAAGCAAAAGAGAGTGCAGGGAAAAAAGATAAAGACAAATGATCCTTGAACTACTCAACTCTCTCTTCCTGTTTCTCCCCACGGACCCACACTACTGTCACAATGGCAAGACGCAAATAAACCTTATTGTTTCATAAAAATTTCAACCACATAACCCAATTAAGTCCACTGAAACAATTTCATCTTCTAGGAAATGAACACAGATCAAGGCTCAGATATTTTCGTATTCACACCACTCTGCTTCTGTGCATTTGTCTCCTATTTTCTATGCCCGACCATACTCCCACCCCCTAATGATAGGCTGGCGATTTCTATTCCAAACAGAAGCCGTACAGCCGCCCAGTTTTGCATTTATTTCGCACAGATCCTCCTGAGAAGCGTCCATTAGCAGGAGCGTTGCTATGACCTAACCTGGAGAGTTCTGGGTTCAGTTGGCACCGGCTGTGAGCGGGCAGCCACGGAACGGGGCTGAAATTAACCTGATTTCAGCAGTTGGCTTCCGAGTGTGTTTGCATCTGCTGTCTTAATGGACTGTGAGGGCTGCCAGGTTGTCTTCCAGAACCTGCCGTCAAGGTCGAAGCACGCGGGCAGGCAGCCCAGTGGGAGCCTGGACTCTCAGCAGCCACCCTTGGTCAGTGATCCCAGGCTGTCAGGCAGGTTCATCTGGAAGCCTTCGGCTTCTGCATTTTCCCTTTACTCTAAATAAAAGGAACTACTAAACACGTGCTGACTTTGTTCATTCTGAACAAAACTAAACATTTTCTTTTTTTTTTTAATTGAAGCAGAGTTGATTTACAATGTTGTGTTAATTTCTGCAGCAGTGACTCAGTTATACACATACATATATTCTTTGTTAATATTCTTTTCTATTATGGTTTATCACAGGATACTGAATATAGTTCCCTGTGCTATACAGTAGGACCTTGCTGTTTATCCATTACAAATGTAAGAGTTTGCATCTTCCAACCCCAAACTCCCAGTTCATCCATCCCTCTCCCTCCTCCCCTCCCCCTTGGCAACCACAAGTCTGTTCTTTATGTCTGTAGTTCTGTTTCTGTTTCATAGATAAGTTCATCTGTGCCATATTTTAGATTCCACATATAAGCGATATTATATGATATTTGTCTTTTTCTGACTTACTTCACTTAGTATGATAATCTCTAGTTGCATCCATGTTGCTGCAAATGGCATTATTTGTTCTTTTTTATGGCTGAGGAGTAGTACATTGTATATATGTATCACATCTTCTTTATCTATTCATCTACTGATGGACATTTAGGCTGTTCCCATGTCTTGGCTATTGTGAACAGTGCTGCTATGAACATAGGGGTGCGTGTATCTTTTTGAATTATAGTTTTGTCCAGGTATATTCCCAGGAGTGGGACTGCTGGATCACATGGTAATTCTATTTTTAGCAAAACTAAACATTTTCATCAGCCTCGTTTCCTAGGGATCATTTTATCATCTTATCCTTCGTGGGAAGGCAGGCTTTTCTACATATGGAATTCCCCATTACAGAGCTCAGGCAAAGCACACTCACCATAAACAGGGGTTCTGTCCAATCAAACTGAAATTGCACAGCCTTGACCTCTTAAAGAAAAGTTGCAGTTACTGTTAACTTTAAAAAACAATAGCCATTATTTGTTGGATATTAATTGTATTCTAGTCTTTATGGTAAACACTGTAAGTAGCCCTATTATTGTCCCCGTAGTACAGATGAGAAAATTGAGGCAAGCAGAAGCCATGGAACTTGGCCAGGGTTACATAGCTAGCAATGGAGGAACAGGGCTGGAATTCATACCCAAGTCATTTGATTCCATGGGCCATTCTTGCTGGTTCCCGAAAGGGGAACAAGTTCTGTCAGGAACCAAATAAAGTGATGGAGGGTCTGGAGAGCTAGGTGCTATTCTGAACCTCATTTTCTGCCCCACTGACTTCCATTTTTTTTCAACATTAGAATCCCTTTGTGCTTTTCAAAACAATATCATGATAATCACTATACTCTTAATACACACTGAATGAAGCAAAAGCCACGACAAATTTAATAATGTTTATAAAAGTTTGTATCTTATTCCTTACAGTAAAATCCGTGAACATTACATATGTGTGTAAGTCATTATTATCAAGTTAACATACAATGTTTAGGGCACATAGGGCCCCTTGGAGCCCTGGAACTAATTGAGAAAGCCATAGCCAGCATTGATTTCAGCTCTTTGTCTCATGGATGCCCAAATATAGATGGTGTAAGGATGGGTAAGCATCCTGGCTTAAAAAGAACAACAAACAACGATAACAAATGAAACACATTTAAAGGTTTAAATAAAGGAGTAATTTAAGGGGACACTGAATTTACTGTCAATGTTCTCTTCTTGGAATAAGGCACAAAGTCAGCCTGCAAAAGGATTAACAATTCTGGGCTTGGAGAGAACATTTCCCGTTGAGAGAGTTTCCAAAGCGTTTAAAAGAAGAAGAAGAAGAACCCTATGACTGAAATGAACAGTTTCCCTCACCAGTTCAAAATGCCCAGGAATGCCTGTTGTTATGAGGGTTAAATAAGACAACATACATTGGAACCAGCGGGCTTTTGTCCTCCAACGTGGATCTAGCTAGGGTGGAGCTGGTCTCCTGTCCTTTGGCTCTAACAGTCCTTATGTGGCCCTGACCCTCACTGCACCATGGTGGATCAGGGTCCCAGAGAAAGAAGAATGGCCCAGATGGGAATTAACATCCTCATTTCTCTCTCAGACATTTAAGGAAGGTCAGGAAATCCCCTGCAGCTCTTGCTAGGCTGTTCTCTCCTTTAGACTTCTCTGACTCCTCAACCCCCAGGGTTCGCTCACTCTTTTGCCCTAACCCATCCCCCAAACCATGCCATCCTGGTCCTACCTTTGCCTCCCACACCTCTTGAGCCTCCATCCACGTCGCCTAACTCCCTCCACCTCCGGGAAATTTTCTTTTACGAGAATCTGTGCATGTGGCTTTTGTCCTTTTCTACTTCAGAAAAAGTGGGGTTGGAGGAGAAGCTGAGGCAAAGGGGATCAGCGGGAGCTGTGAACTCTTTCACATTAACAACTTTTATAGCGTCTCATAGAATTAAAACACAAGATTCTTTATTTTCTCAAGCATTATCTTGGTATATACAGCTTAAAAATTTCCCAGGAGTTTAAATACAACATTGTATATGGTGCATAAATTGTGATATTAGCCCTTGGATGGCATGGGAAACACTATAATATTTTTCCTGGCCGTCAAAGTCATAATTAGCACCACTGCCAACAGAGTACATTTTATACCCCTCTCTGGAATTTTTCTTCATTCCAACTCTTATTTATATTTTAACACTCATTTGACCATGAACTCCTTTTTCTTCTTAACTGAAAACATATTTTCCACTCTTGACACAGTCATGCTGAATTCTAAAGTGTCAGCCTATTTCTGTGGATGATTATAAAATGAGAATATTATTAAATATACTTACACCTCAACGAACAAGCTTGAAGACTACAAATATCATACGAAGTTTAGATTTGTTCATTATAAATGTTAATTGACCAGGGAAATGATGACGACAGTCAGTCCTAGGTGTGTTTCAATAACCTCAAAAAAGAAGAAATTACATTTCAATAAAAATCAATACCGTACTGCTATTTTTTTTTTTTTGGGCCACGCCATGAGGCTTTTAAGATCTCAGTTCCCGGACCAGGGATTGAACCTGGGCCCCTGGCAGTGAAAGCGCCAAGTGCTAACCACTGGACTGCCAGGGCATTCCCACACCCTACCACGATTTTTAAATTACAAAATTAGATGGAAGAAATGTCTGGACCCGGATTCTCTTGAGCCCAGACCCTTTCATTGAGCTTCTTGATCCCTCTTATTTCTGCATGTCCTTGACTTCTACCCTCACACCATCCCTATGAATGCCTCTCACCTGCCTGCCCTTCACCCTGTCTATGGCCACCTGACCTCCAGAGGGTGATGGTCTCTTTTTTACCTGCCCCTTTAGTCTTGTCCTCTCAAATGACCCCCCTGTCGCTCATTTGTTATTATGAGAATTAAGCTGAACACTAAATGCCAAAATACAAACACAGGCTACATTTCCAACTAAAACTCTGCTTAAAACACCAAAGACTTAAGTGTAGATGCTCCCATGCAGAAAATCCATTCCTCTGAAGACCGGGATAGGAAGCAAGGAAGTTACTGCTTCGAGCTGAGATGAAGACAAAGAGAGACTGAGCCAAGTTGAAGAATACGTCCACCATTGCCAGAATTCCTGGTGTTGGCCAAGAGGATGAAGAACAAACAATGAAGGATATAAAGTCTCGGGCCCTGGTTCTGTTCTAGCTTTGTCCTAGGTTTGTTGTGTCATTTTATAGGCAGCAGTTTATCTCTGGCTGAAAGAGATCATCTTTAAGTACCAATACCTTTATTATTCTCATTTTCTTTCCTACCATTTGGCAAAAAATGGTACCATCCTCCCACCTTCCATTGTGCCACCCTCAGCAGGGAAATCATTGGAAGTAACTAGAAATCTGGACAGCTCCTTACTAGCAAGAGTAATTAGCCAAAGCGGAATCACGCGGCTCACAAGGCTGCTAGCCTGCGTCAGAAAAACACAGATGTCCTTGGAAATAAAACCATAAAAAACAACAACCAATGATTTTTTTCTGAGTCATGGGATTATGGACAATTAAAAAATATATTCTAGTTTGTTTCAATTTTTAAATTTTACTGGACTAGTAAGAAAACTGTAGATAATTTTATGATAGTTTATGTGTTATCTAAATTTGGGGGAAGATAGATGTTTGTGATTTTTTCAGCGATGTTCTATTCTAAACCATATGTTATTTGATGTGAATTAATAACTTCATCGTTAAATCTATTGGCAGGTGAACTGCTACTGGCTTCTGAGTCTCCCTCAGACATCCTGTAGGCACTTTACCGGGGAATTCCGAGACACAATCAGTTTTTATCAAGAGCGTATGTAGTGATGTTCCCTTTGCTACAATTAAAGGCCTGTGTTCTCCAAGCCCCACTGACAGCAACGATTCCCTCTGTTCAGTAATGGTTTTTTTGCTTCCTTGCCCTTGGTCTTGCCATGGAGAGAAGGTGAGAAAAGACTCTGAGAACATTCCTGCTCTCCCCAGCAGATATGGCCAGCAAAGAACTCTTCTTTTTTTTTTTTTTTATAAATTTATGTATTTATTTTTGGTTGCAATGGGCCTTCATTGCTGCACGCGGGCTTTCTCTAGTTGCAGTGAGCAGAGGCTACTCTTTGTTGTGGTGCATGGGCTTCTCCACGCGGTGGCTTCTCCTGTTGTGGAGCACGGGCTCTAGGTGCACGGGCTTCAGTAGTTGCGGCGGGTGGGCTCAGTAGTTGTGGCTCACGGGCTTAGCTGCTCCATGGCATGTGGGATCTTCCCAGACCAGGGCTTGAACCTGTGTCCTGGATTCTTAACCACTGCGCCACCAGGGAAGTCTGAGAACTCTTCTTTAAAACTTCTAAAGCTCTGTAGGAACATAGGGTGTACGGTAGTGTTTTCGGTTTTCCTGTCTGAGTGCTGGCAAGTTCAGAAGCACCCTGTGGAGTACCCTTGGGGAATGACCAGCTCACTAAATGTGACAGCCCCATGTCACTCTAGTGGCAGAACCAACACAAATGCCCAGTTACAGCTGTGATGTGTATTACTCCACATTCTAAAATCCAAAGCTACCACTCCAAACTAATCCTAGAATAGCCTGGAGTCTAGCTAAATAAATGGTACAGTTAAGTGCCCGTGGGAAGTTACTTTCTATGCGACTGTCAGCTTACCTTGTGTGGGCTTCCTTTGACTTAATTATTTGATTTATGAATGGTCAATGTTATCAACCATCCAGCTGCCCATAAACCCTTCCACTTAACGAAACGGTGACCTATTAGCCCACTAGTTCAATAAACAGGCATTGAAGGGGAACAGTATCGGTGGAGGCAACCGACACAGGCAGCCAGACACTGCTGGCTCCGTGAGCAATCTCCCAAAGAGGGCAAGGATTTCACTCTGGATCTATAGATGCTTTGTTTGATTTTGCATAAAGAAATTATTGCGTGACTGAACTCTTCGTTCCTCTAAAGAGCAGTGAATATTTGAATGCTTTAAGAACACTGCTGTACATGTTACCAAGTAGATAAACACATATGTCAAAAGAGCATATACATCCTATGGACTATTCAACATCCCGGCCTTTGGCCAAATATTATAAAAGAATTATTTCACTCATGTGGTGCTGGATTTGCTGCTCCTATACATTAAAGCACGGTAAGTTTAGAACACACTGGAAAGAAAGCCGTTTGTGGTGCCATAACATTCAGCCTGCATTAAGGAAGCTACAGGTTCCTTAAAATGATAATCCCAGCCCGAGAACAAGGTCTGAAGGTCTGTGTATCTCTACTCCCTTTGAATATTTACTGGATCTCACATCCTACGAAAGGATTTAACTCTGGGCTGTCCTCATAATGAAGCGCTCCCCTACTCTGGTCTGTTTCTGCATCCCCCATCCTTTCCACTATAATCCAACTGTAACCCAGGAGTTCCCATTTTAAATGCATACAACAAAGATCAGAGTCTAATAACTTGTCTCTTGCTGTCTGCTAACAGATTGTGAGTTCAGTCTTGCAATAGAAGAGCACATTAAAAATTCTCGGTCTCTGACGTTCCTCACTGGAAGTGATGCTCGAGACTGGCTTACAAACCCCATGGCAGCACGCAAACAGAAACCCGGTTCTGCCTCACTCAGCCTGTGGTCCTGCAAAAAGCCGGGCAGACAGCACAGTGAGAGCATTCCGAGGCTCTGCACTCACCACCCAGGTGGGTGAGTCCTTGCTCTGTTCTCTCCTTTCCTCAGACCTCTCACGCAAGCCCCTGAGTCTGTGTGGGTACCTGGGGGCGCTGTACAGAGGCTGGGGCAGGGTCAGCCCTTGGTGAACAGATCCTAGATGGCCAAGGCCGGGAGAGCTCCAATCATTCAGCCCCGTGCTAGGGCAGAATTAACATGAAATGTTACAGCCGCCTGATAAAACGTGGTAACCTGGAAGCCAGGGAGACACACAGGAGAACTAAGAACTGAGATTTTTTTTTTTCATTTTGTTGAATATTTACAAAGTAATTTTATTATTTATAAGACATTGTTTGCGAATTGATCCAATTGGGTCAATAATCTTCACTGTTTTGCCTGAATTATCATTTAAACACATAAATAATTTGCGCCTCAATTTGGTTTTCATGGTATGGCGTAGTTGTTATTTAGGAAAAAAACCGAGGAGGAAAAAAAGTGCAATGTGTGCTCCCTATAATATAGAACTTATGTAACAGGAAGAGGAGGAAAAGGGCATCATATATGCATGTGGGCGGTGATAGCATTTATGTAATTTCTGTGTTGTCATAAGAAATAAAGTTTCTTAAAATTGCTTAGAAAGTGGCATTTTTACATTTAGCTATGCAGCACTTCAATTTACTAAAACTTAAATGGAATATTGCTCATTCTATTGTTGAGTGGAAAAGATCAAAGAAAACAAAGCAAACCCATATCAGGAATTGATTTTATAACTTCTTTTAATAACTTCTTTTATACCATCCAGAAGTATATGTAGATCATACACATTCTACATATACAGAACTGTCAACGCTGTAAGATGGTCTTCAAATTTTAAATAAGGGCTGCAACAGACCCCTTTGGCTTCCCAGGATGTCCATTCATTTTACGACACCTTGTCAGATATTTTAATTAATCATGGACTTTATAAGTAATGAAGGCTGTGATTACATGTGTACTTCAGTTATGATTCATTGAGCTCTACACACAGATCGAGAAAGAAATAATCCTGCAAATGTTGAGTTCAATAGATGTCATACACTTTAATCAACCAGGAGACAGAAACTCATCAAAGATAACCAATAAAAGTCAGTCAACCTAGAGACAGAAACTCATGGAGAGATACTAAAACCAGCAGGGGAAAGCTTGATGAGCAGCAGGATATTTACATGTCTCATGGTATCTCCCTACAAATCTCTTAGACACTACAAAGGGCACAATAGTACCTTTACAAGGAAGACACCTGGGAAACGCTATGTTTACCAAGTGAGCAAAGTCACCATCACCAAAATTAAAACAAACGGACCTGTGCCTCCTGATACGATGCACCAAGAAG
Organism: Balaenoptera borealis; assembly: GCF_965194805.1. Taxonomy (NCBI): domain Eukaryota; kingdom Metazoa; phylum Chordata; class Mammalia; order Artiodactyla; family Balaenopteridae; genus Balaenoptera; species Balaenoptera borealis. Next base: position 177,425,051 of record NC_138866.1, read on the forward strand.
GACACAGTATTTCCATGTTATTCCTGCCAAGTGCAGAACCCGAATCTAGTTACGAGGAAATAGTAGACAAGTCAAATAGAAAGTCACTCTACAAAATAAATGGCCCTACTTTTCAAAAATGTCAAGATCAAGAACATAAAGGCAGGCTGAGAAACTAGATTAAAGGAAAACAAGCTAGAACAAACAAAGGTAATCTGTGATCTTGGATCATCAGATTAAAAATGGTCAGAAAACCCACAGACATAGAAAACAAACTTATGGTCACCAAAGGGGGAAGGGGGGGAGAGATAAATTAGGAGTTTGGTGTTAACATATACACATTACTATACATAAAATAGATAACCAACAAGGACCTACTGTATAGCACAGGGAACTATACTCACTATTTTGTAATAACCTATAAGGGAAAAGAATCTGAAAAAAATAGATATATATGTATGTATAACTGAATCACTTTGCTGCATGCCTGAAACTAATACAACACTGTAAATCAATTATACTTCAATAAAAAAAAATGATCAAAGAAATGGCTAGACAGGACATTATTGTCTCTATGAAAAAACTAAATACGGACTGTAGACTCAATAACAGCATTTTATTAATGGTAAATGTCTTGATTTTGATCATGATAGTATGAATTTATAACAGAATATTTATATTTTAAGGAAATGCATGACGAAGTATTTAAAAGGGGATGATGTCTCCAACTTTCATATAATTCAAGAAAAAAAACATGTGTATGTGTGTACAAAGAAAGAGAGGAGGATAAAAGGTAAATAATTGGTGATTCTGGGTAAAGGGTATTCAGGAGTTTCTTGCACTATTCTTGAAAGTTTTCTGTAAGTTTTAAATGGTATTCAAATAGTATCAAGGGAAAAAAATCACAGCTGGAAAAAAATTCATCCATAAAATATTTGTGTCACAGTGTGTCAGCTGGGTAGAATTTTGAAATTTCTCTAGCCTGTTCTAACTCCTTTAGAGGACACTACGCATTATTTTGAAGCAAATTTTCACAATGTTATGGACAGAGTCACGTGAGTGGCCACCGTTAGCCTTGTCAGCACAGAGTAACACTTGAAGGGTACTTCCCTTGGAGGCCCTGATGTAGACAGACCCGAGAGGACAAGATGAACTAAAAGCTTGGTGGGAGAGAAGGACCATGTTCCAGAAATGATAGGACATCCAATGTTCTGTTATTCAAATTATGTGTCCTATTTTACTACATTTGGAAAATTCCCTCAAAACAGTAATGCAACATATTTTTACAACATGAACCCCTGAGCTGCCATCACATCATAATTTGTAAAAATATAGCTTGAAGCAAGATAACTCTGCAGTAGGATTGAAATAGTTTTCAGATGCAAACAGGGAGATAATGTGCTTTTCCAAAGACAAAAAAAGAGCAAAGCTAGAATCCTCATCTTCAATTTCATCCATTCACTTACCCAATGGGCACTGTACAATCGCCTACTGGGTACTCAGTAGACAAAGGCTCTTGAAACTCTATTTCCCATTACCTGGCACTGGCAATGCATTTACTGGGTCTCTAACAGGCATGTCAGAGTCACGCAACCAGACCGTAGTCCTGATTCCCACACCGCCCTCCCAACCCCCTCCTCGCCCTGTCCTTCCCATCTCAGGAAACAGTAATGTCGTTTTCCTAATTGCTCACACCCCAAACCTTAGAGACCATCCTGTGTCCTCTCTTGGTCTCACATCCAGTATCTCAGCCAAGAGCAAATTCCATCTGTTCTACCTTCAAAATAGATCCCAAATCTAACCACCTCATACCTCCTCCACTTCTACCTCTCAGAACTAAGCACCAGCAAATCTCACCTGGATAATCAAAATAGCATCTACCTGTTCTTCCAGCTTTTGCCCTGCCCGTTACATTCTGCACTCACGCAGAGGATAGAATGACCTTGTTTGAAAAGGAAGGTCAGTGCCTTAGTCTGCTCAGGCTGCCATAACAAAGTACAAGTGTCAGGGGGGCTTAAACACAGATATTTCTTTCTTCACAGTTTTGGAGGCCGGAACTCCAAGATCAAGGTGTGGGCAGGGTTGGCTCCTCCTGAAGCTTCTGTCCTTGGCCTGTGGGTGGCTGTCTTCTTCCTGCGTCTTCACATCATCTTCCCTCTGCGCATGTCTGTGTCCTAATCCCCTCCTGTTATAAGGGCACTGGTCCTATTAGATTAGGGTCCACCCATATGACCCAATTTTACCTAAATTTGGTCTTAAAGGCCCCATCTCCAAATACAGCCACATTCTGAGGTACTGAGGGTTTGGACTTCAACTTGTGAATTTCAGGGGGACACACTTCAGCCCATAAGAGCCAGAGCACACACTCCTCTTGAAGCCTTCAGTGGCTCCCCTTAACACTCAGCATAAAAACCAAAGTTCCTAGAGTGACTTACAAGCCCTATAGCATCTGATCCCAAGACCGCTCTGATCTTATACCCCATTATTCTGCCCCTTGCTCACTCCACTCCCAACCCCCTGGCCTCCTTGCTGTTGCTACGACATGCCAAGCACACGCCATCTCAAGGTCTCTGCACAACTGCTCCTTTTGCCTGAGAGTCTCTTTCCCCAGACATCCACATGGTCTTTAGCTCATTTACTTCAAGTCTCTGTACTAATGTCACCTTATCAAGGTGAAGCCTCCCCAACCACTCTGCATATAACAGCAAACCACCCCCAGTAAACCCTACCCCTTTCCTGATGTATGGTTTTCCATAGCCCTCACCACCATCTGACATTATTTACATTTTTTATAGCCACATTATTTACATTTATCTTTCATCTCTTTCCCCCCCACTCAACTGCAAGGTTCTTAAGGCACCATTTCTGTCCAGTTTGTTGACCACTGTAGGTACCCCCAGCACTCAGAACACTGCATGGCTCAGAGCAGGCACTGGTGACTATTTGTTGGGATTAAATAAATTAACTTATTTTATTGGCTTACACTAGGCTCTGGGAGAAATATAAAAATTACTAGCACATTCCTGCTTTCAAGTACAAAAGTTGGTAGTCTTGAGTGTTGGGAAATCACTTATTAGTTCCCATGTTTGATGGTTTGTTTTCTATGAGAAAAAAAAAAGGGATGACCCAATTTGTTGCATTTGTATATTACTTTTTAGATTACATCTAGCTTGTGATCAACTCAAAAATAAATTAATCAATACCATGAAAAATAAAAGATGGAAGAGCAAAATTCTCCTTAGTTTTGCAAAGTGACTAAAGAGTATTTTCTAGCCAATTCATTTCCTTGAGACATCTAACAATTTGCATGACAGCATGTACTTCTTTATTATAAAGTTTGTGAGGCCTAGAGAAGACATTTTAAAAATAATTATGCCTGGTGAATGGTGTAATTGTCCCTTTCTATAGAACTAAATCTGCCACAGAATATATCACTGTTCTAAGGGTATTTTTAGGTTTCCTTTTTTAGACTATAAATATATACAACTCAAATGGCATCCACCTACTCTTGTTAATTCTGCCTGGATAATTCCTATTTACACCATTGGTTCCAAAGTTTAATCTCCCTAAAGAGATCTCCATGAGCCCAGAGAGAACTGTCTGAAAGACCCTAATAGGTTGTATCACTTCATTTAATGGTATTTAGTGACAGCAAAGGCTGAAAGTCTGAAGTGGAAAGGAAAGCCTTAATTCTACCCCTAATTATCATGATTAAGCTCTGACATTTGATTAGCTCCTTTTACTCGGGACTCTTGCTGTCTTCCACCATCTATACTCAGCTGCTGGGAAGGCGCTGGGTGGTAATGAACTGAACTCCTGGGCTGACAGAGGCCATTCTCCCAGCCACACACTCTACATGCAGCTAAAGAAATCCATGCATGGTTCTCCCAACATCTATTTCAAGTTCCCAGGCCTTTGCCCAGGATGTTTCCACTACATGGGAGTCTCTCACTTGCCTATCTGCCTAGCTAACTCCTGGTCATTTTTCCTGACCCAGATCAAGTTATCACCTCCAAAGTTCTCCTTGTGACTCCCTCAGACAGTGAGTTACTCCCTTCCTGGGGCTCCTATGGCACTCAGCTCACACCTGAATATCAGCATTAATCATCCTATTAGTCATATTAGGCTAGGTTATGTTACAGTAACAATCAACTCCCCAAATCTTAATTATTTGTAAACAAAGGCTTATTGCTCTTTCAAGCAAAATCTGCTCAGGTAATGGTGACCCTCCAGGACACCTGTCTTCCATGCAGACTCAGTGATCCCAGCTAACAGTGATTCTTATACCTGTACCAACAAGAGCATGGGGTCTATTCATTCAGAATAACTGAAGAGGAAAACACTTGTCCAGAAGTGAAGTTCCATCCACAGCGCATTGGCCAGAAATGGTCACTTTGGTCCTGCCTAACGGCAAATATGCACTCAGGAGAAAAGCTTAAGGTATGGATGAACATAACAAGTGAATTCTGATGTAGTCTATCTAGTCAAGGTAAATATCTCCAACAATAGAGTGTGAGCATTTTAACTGGAGGTAGGAATCATAATTATCCATCTCACTGCTGTAGCCCCAGTTCTGAAAACAGTGCTTGTACCCTAAAAGGTACCCAATAAATATTGAATGAATGAATGAATAATTTAGACTAATTGAGATCAACTGCCTGGAACTGAGAAAGAGCTCAGCCTCTCTAAAAGTACATGGTCACCCAATATCAGAAAGAAAGCAAGTTTTGTTGGGAAAATGAAGGAGAGAAAATGGCTGTTTAGGAAGCATTGGTATTGGCTATAGCACTTCATAAATATTTGTTGATCGAGCAAATGGATGGATGGATGCATGCATGCATGGATGGATGGATGGATGGATGAATGGATGGATAGGTGGATGAATGGATGGATAGGTGGATGAATGGATGGATAGGTGGATGAATGGATGGATAGGTGGATGAATGGATGGATAGATGGATGAATGGATGGATAGGTGGATGAATGGATGGATAGGTGGATGGATGGATGGATGGATGGATGAATGGATGGATAGATGGATGAATGGATGGATAGGTGGATGAATGGATGGATAGGTGGATGAATGGATGGATAGGTGGATGGATGGATGGATAGGTGGGTGGATGGATGGATGGATGGATGGATGAATGGATGGATGGATAGATGGGTGTAAGGGTGGATGAATAGTTGGGCAGAATACTTTCCCATCCCTGCTGCCAATGATCCTACTCTTGTTCAAATCATCATCATCATCACCAAAGTTATAATAATTGCCACTATAATGAACATTATTGTCTACAGTCTTGTTTTTCCCCTCTCAACATATTCTCTACACTGATGTTAGAGTCATCCTTCTAAAACTCAGATTAAATCCTGACATCACCTTATTTTCTTAAAAAAATATCAATTATTCCATCATTTAAAAAAAAGAAAAACAGCCATAGTCCTTCACGTGATATTCAAGATCCTTTGCAATGTGATTGGAACTTGTGCCTCTACCATCCTCCACCTGCCTCTACTACCCTTGTTCCCCCACACAGACCCAATTAGCTGTGCCCACAAAGCTTAGACTATTTGCTATATTCTGAAAAGGATGTGCATCTTCTCGTCTCTGATCCTCTGCTCATGTTTTCCTTTTCCTCCCTATCACAAGATGTCTTAAGTCAACTGGTATGTCCTCTGGGAAGCCTCCCCAGATCACCTTCACACAGAATTCATCACTCCCTTCTGCATTCTCCCATTATATCTAATCGATTCTTCTTTAAAATACTGCACTTAGGATAATATGCTTTGTATTTGGATTTAAAACAGTAGAGATGGAAAAAGGACACTCTAGTTGTATATGTGTATCTATTAGACTGTGTTTTCTTGAAAGCAAGGATCACACTTGACTGTCCTGATTAGGGTAGTGCACTGCACGTCGTAAGCACCCAATCACTCATTGTTTCATTAAACAAAAGCTATTGAGTGTCTAACCTGGCCTGGTGATGAACAAGACGATTAACACTTGCAGAAATGAATTAAAAGCCAAGTAGAGTTCTCTTCCCCCAGAACCCTTTGTCATTTTCACATAGTACACAATGTCATGTGATGCCTACATCATTAATAAAGCCAATTTCATAATTAAATGAAACTTCATTATCTTGTCCAGATGCATATAGCACTTTTGATGTATATTCTTCGAAAGAGAAAAACAGAGACCCTCACTGTGAACTACTTCCCTGATAATATCTCATATTCACTTCTCAGGAGATCAGATTGCCACTCTCTGAGTTTTATGGAAGTTTTTATTGGTCAACCTGACCTTTTGGATATGGACTTACATTGGTTACAGGATGCAGAAGCTGGGCTCCCCATTGTTGGTGCGCATTTATTGCTACATGCATCCCCATTACTCACGACGAAATGTTCGTGGTGTTTTTAAGATGATCCTTAATCTTTTCAATGGCCACATAAATTGTTCTTCTGCACATCGGGCTTTCATTTTATTTCTTTTTAAGCATCGATAGAGCAAAATGTGAATGCTTTCAAACAGCTTCTGTTTTCTTCACAGTGGAGACTTTGGGTGTGGAAATGCGCCCTGCATTTCCTCCCTATGGATTTAATAGCCGAGAACCAGCTCTGCACGCTAAGCCATCCTTCTCCCTTCAGACCGGGCCCCAGAACTCCCATTAAAGTTAATGGAGACAATTACGTCCACAAACCAAAGGGAAAATAAACCCCTTCATTTGTAAATTAGCCCAATTCCAGGAGATTTTCTATGTCAAACCAAGAAAGAATAACATGAAAACAGGTCAATCATGACTCCCTCTATTTAACTGTCCGAAATAAACGTTCATCTGGGCAGCCTCCCATTCGCTCCAAGAAGAAAAAGAGAGACAGCAAACTCTCAACAGCCCCTTGGAACATTAGTCTGTGAATTCCTCCACTATTTCCTTCCCAAGCCTTTTTGGTAAATGATAAATGGCAAGTCTGTTGATCACTTTCGGAGATCCCGTACAGCTTTATGGATCAAGTCCCCATTTCCAGAAGCCATTTAATATGGAGATAGATGAGTTTGTTTTCAGCTGTGCTCACTGTTTTCTTCAGAAAGAATGGAAGTAGACATCTCTTTTTCTTTTCATATTACAAAAAACTGAAAACGTGTTTTCTACTTTCTAAAAACATCTCAATTCAGTGCTAACAGAGCTGACTGCCTATGATAGGGCTGAGATATCCAGGAACACCTGCCCAGAATAGTACTTGTAATTAATAGTTACCTTTGGAGTAAAGAAGATACACAGATTGCCAACAAACACATGAAAGGATGCTCAACATCACTAATCATTAGAGAAATGCAAATCAAAACTACAATGAGGTATCACCTCACACTAGTCAGAATGGCCATCATCAAAAAATCTACAAACAATAAATGCTGGAGAGGGTGTGGAGAAAAGGGAACCCTCTTGCACTGTTGGTGGGAATGTAAATTGATACAGCCACTATGGAGAACAGTATGGAGGTTCCTTAAAAAACTAAAAATAGAACTACCATACGACCCAGCAATCCCACTACTGATCATATACCCCGAGAAAACCATAAGTCAAAAAGAGTCATGTACCACAATGTTCATTGCAGCTCTATTTACAATAACCAGGACATGGAAGCAACCTAAGTGTCCATCAACAGATGAATGGATAAAGAAGATGTGGCACATACATACAATGGAATATTACTCAGCCATAAAATGAAACGAAATTGAGTTATTTGTGGTGAGATAGATGGACCTAGAGTCTGTCATACAGAGTGAAGTAAGTCAGAAAGAGAAAAACAAATACCATATGCTAACACATATATATGGAATCTAAAAAAAAAAAAAAAGGTTCTAAAGAATCTAGGGGCAGGACAGGAATAAAGACGCAAACATAGAGAATGGACTTGAGGACACGGGGAGGGGTAAGTGTAAGCTGGAACGAAGTGAGAGAGTGGCATGGACATATATACACTACCAAATGTATAATAGATAGCTAGTGGGAAGCAGCTGCATAGCACAGGGAGATCAGCTTGGTGCTTTGTGACCACCTAGAGGGGTGGGATAGGGAGGGTGGGAGGGAGACGCAAGAGGGAGGAGATATGGGGATATATGTATATGTATAGCTGATTCATTTTGTTATACAGCAGAAACCAACATACCATTGTAAAGCAATTATACTCCAATAAAGATGTTAAAAATATAAAAATAAAAATAAAAACCACCTAAAAAAACAGGAACATGATCAATCCAATGTACTTCTCTGGGTTTCAGAATAAGAAATTAACAAGAATATAAAAAAAAAATAGTTACATTTAGAGTGTCTTCCTTTCTGGAGAAATGCACTCAGCAAGAATCCAATCATCATTTAATATGGGGACTGCAGGGATACTTCTGATGTAACAGTCAAGATTCACCTGCCCATTTTGCCCTTACAGTAAAACTAATATATTTCAAAAAATAAAATGACGTGTGGAGATTTATTTCCACATATAGCCAGCTGTTGGCCATGCAGTGTTCCCCTGGGACGTTCCATCTACCTCTTCCTACCATCAGTCTGGTCCCTCTCCTTCTGCACCACAGTGACTCAGGGCAGAACCCACAACAAGATCACATGCTTTATCCCATCCGGGCACTTTGCCTTCTCTAGGATGTACTGCCCTTCGTTGATAACGGTGCTACGGCTACGGCTGCTTGGTCCTGACAGCCAGAGCTCCCAATAGGTTATATAAGAAACAGTTGCATCCTGATGCTGTCATAGTCGTTCTGTGTTCAAAGGCAAACCTGTTCTACTTCCCAAAAAAGTGTATTAAAGGTTCAAACCCAATATTAAATCTACAAAGGATAATACAAATTCGTATACGTAATACATTCCATAAAGATACACCATTAGAACAAAATTAAGGAGAAAAAGACTTTCAAAATAGAGTAAGACTGATCCCAGCACTATCTATAATACTGAGAAATGGTTTTGACTCATCACTGAGACTCCAGTGCCTGTGCAAACTCATTATAGAGTGGTCATTAAATATTTATTAGAATTAATGAACAGCAAATAAATTATGGAACATTGCTGGTTTAAAACTTTAATTCGTTTTAGATAAGAAATTTAATGCTTCGATGATGTTGGCAGTCAGACAGCAGTTACCTTTGCAGGGATGAAGTATATACTGGAAAGGGATATCTCGTGGGATGCTGGGGGGTATCGATCTCAGTAGTGGTTACATGGAGATATGTGCGTATGTAAAATATATACATATATGTGTAAATGTGTACATATATGTAAAATACATGTATGTAAATGTGTAAGATGTACATATATGTAAAAATTTATATATATATTACAAATTTATCCAGATGAACACTTAAGACCAGTGTTACACTTTACTATATCTATGATAGCCTCAATTTTTAAAAAAAGATAGATGACTATAGAATGATGTTTCTGATCTACAGAAAATCTGTTTTGTTCTCCACTCAGAAGGCCCTTTCTCTACCTTTGTTCTTGGGGGATTCTTTATTCCTGAGCCTGTTTGTCTGTGATTTGATTCATATTTACATATTCCTCCTATTTCACACCAGCTCCTGCTTAAATAATTTATAATTCCTAGATAACTGCTTGACTTTGTTTTATGTTTCCAGGGAAAAAAAAAACAGAACTTGAAGGTTCAAAATAAAAGCCTAAAAGAACTTAAGTATAAATTTTCAAACCCATTTAGACACACTACAATAAGATTTTTAAAATATAATATAAAGTTGTTCATTAGCCAAGTGTTTTTTGGAATCTTAACATATCTAATGAAGGAAGCACCAAAAATAATGTGGAAGCAATCTCTCCAGTTTGCAATATTGTTGGGTCCTCTTTCCATGCAACTTTCTACTCTACCTAAAGAGCATCTAACCACCTCACAGCAGAGTCACCAAGGGAGTGTGCTCTTAGGGAAAGAGACCCCGTTAGCCATGTGACCTTTGAACTGGTCACTCAGCCCCTTCGTTAGGCTTCAACTTCCTCTCTAAAAACAAGACACTATGATTAGGTCCAAGGTCATTGTCAATTCTATCTTTCTATATTTCAATGAAAGATAAGTTTTATTGTATGAGCAGCACTTCTGAAGTCTCCAACTTGATTTAAGAGAATAACTACAGAAATAGATTTTTTTTCTTTAACTTTTCATCTACATAAAAATGGTTTTGCTTTCATTTCCCAATTCAATGATGGAAGTGACTATTGTCTCATATGATGAACATTCAACAAATATTAGAAGCAAAGAACTTTGTTTTTTACATTGTGCCATATTGAGTATACCTCATTTGCTCTCAATAAATATTAATTAATGGCTTTGATGCTAATAAAACTAATATTGCCAATACCCCAGAGTTAACGCACCACCACAAAGTAAGCTGGCTCATCTTCATTTTAGGAGTCTGCACCATCCCCAAAATTTTCTTAGAGTTTATGATAAGACAACCCTTGACATTATAAGTTAAACATTAATATTTTGACCAAGCTGGGTGAAAACTAGGAAAAACTAGACTGCATCTCAGCTTTGAACTTGCTCTATGATCATAAAGGTCCAGAAACGAATGCAGCCTATTGGGGTAAGCTTCTCTGCACTAATCTGTTAGCAGGATTAGTGTAGTTCCTTTAGAGGAATAATGAACTCAAGATATCGTCTTAACCTAAAGCTGGAATTTCCTGATATTGATTAAGTGTCACCATGAACTACATGGACTTGTGTTGCTGTACCAAAGATATCCATTATTTATTCCCCATCAACAGTCCCTTCTTAAGGAATCTGCCTCACCCACAGCTCAGAAGGGACAACTATCCACCACAAATGCAGGGATTGGGGGAGGCAGAACCTGCTCCCAACTGGGCTGTCACTCCTTCCAGGCAGGAATTTGGAACTGAGAAACAGACTCTGAATCAGGCAGATGGTGTCGGAGCTGAAGGTTCATGTACAGTTAGATCCACATGGCAGGCAAAAGCCAGATACTGGGCAAATTTATCATCTTTGGCCATTTGAACTGCTATAACAGAGTATCATAGGCTGGGTGGTTTATAAACTGGGTCATTTCTCACAGTTCTGAAGGCTGGGAAATCCAAGATCAAGGTGCTGGCAGATTTGGTGTCTGGGAGGGCCCACTTCCTGGTTCACAGACGGCCGTCTTCTTGCTGTGTCCTCACATGGCAGAAGGGACAAGGGAACTTTCTCCAGCCACTTCTATAAGGGCACTAATCCTACTCATGAGGGCTCCACCCTCATGACCTAATCACCTCTCAAAAGCCTCACCTCCTAATCCCATCACACTGGGGGTTAGGTTTTCAACATATGCATTTTGTGGGAACACATTTGATCTATTGCAGTGATGGAGAGCAGAAACTAGGAGGTGAGTAAGAAAGCAGGTTAGCCAAGTAGGGAATATAGGAAAATGCAGAGGGAAGAAGATATGGGTGGATCCAGGAAGAGTGGTACAGAAACAACTGACACCTTACAGCTTCCTAGTTCCTGTGATACACAGCTTCTGGCCATTGGGTTTTCAAAGAATACCTGTGGTCATAGCCAATCCCACCCTTAGATCTGTCATTGTAAAAGTGATGAATAGAAGAATCTGCAGCCTCATGGTTCCTCACACACACACACACACACACACACACACACACACACACACACACACACACATTCATACAACTAGTACATACAGCTGGTACAGAATTGAATTAGCTAGAAAAACTAGACTCAGTTGGTATTAGGAAAGAACAGAGCTACTCAAGGTAGAGGACAGGAGAGGACAAACACTCAAGGACAAACTGCTTTGGGGAGAGGTTGTAGGTATGTTGAGAGAATAAAATAAGATTGAAGGCAGGTGGGATACTGAACGAGATACTGGGAATGATTTTACAAAGTTCTGCTATTAGTTCAAATGGAATTCTCCTCTGCAACTCTTCAAGTTGTTTTTGTAAAGATTTTACTTTCCCAGGCTTTCTGAGGAAAGAGACTTACATGAGATCCTGTTCTGAGACTGGACAGAGGGAGGCCCAGTTTTACTTGGGTTTTGGCAAACCCCACACTCTTTCACAGATCGGGGTTTCTCAACAGAACTCTAGTAACATTTTTAATGGAACAATTCTTTATTGTTCAAGACTATCCTTCAGACTGCAGGATGTTTAGCATCCCTGGCCCCTGGGCACTGAATGACAGAGCACCTCTCAGTCACTGTGACAACTAAAAACACCCTCCACTGTTTCCAATGCCCCCAAGGTGGAGGAGAATGTTGCCCATGGTTGAACCACTGACGCAGACATGGCTAAATTGGTTTCCATTCATTGCAATGAGAAAATTCCTGATGAAGACAGTGGCTAATAAATAAGAATAGCAGAATTATTTTTATTTCTTCCTGAAGCATTCAACTCAATGATATGCAGTATCTCAGAAAGCAAACATGATGCTGTTTGCTCCATCACTGTGATGACTGAATAAGAAGCTTAAGATATTATGCTCCTAGTCCTGCACAAAATCCTGAAGCTGGAAGTGGGTAATGACAACAAAAATCAACAGGCAAATAGTACGGCTGGCCTTTGATGAAGGGCACATGACAGACACTAAGAAGAAAATGGACCTCAGCCTGAAGATGAGGGCTAGGAGAAGATGTTATGAAAGTTCATGACCTCAGAAAGACAAAAATAAGGGTGAACACACTTTTATATCACATCCTGTAATATCAAAGCTAAGAGCATAGTTGAAAGCTAATATTTTGATCACTCACTGCACTAGGGTCTGGTTAGAAGATGCTATAGTCCCTGGACAAATAAAAGCAAGTACTGCTTTGTAGCATGAAGTCCTTAAAAACATTGGCTCAGATTAAAACGTATTTTAAAAACAAGATTTGTGCATTTGTTCTTCCCTCTACTTCTTAGGGTGTTCTTCTCCCAGGTAATCACAGGGGTGATTATCACCTTCTTCAAGGCTGTGTGAAGATACCAGCTTCTCAGTGAGGCTGACCAGCTGATTGAAAACAGCGACCGCAGCTGTGCATTGATCACTGTCTGGGTCTCGATCAAGTTGGTCACGTAGGAGGATCCTGAACGCACCTCTTCCCACAGACACACGGAATCCACAGCTCCCTACCAACAATTTCCTCTGAAAAACCCCCAGACTAGCTGAGTGACTCCTACACCTCAGGCAAACGACACAAAAAACCCACTTGGAAGCAGGCAGGAGGGGCTGAGACACAATTGCACCCTAAACCCCACACCTGGTGCAAACCCACAACTGGGAGGGAACTCAAAACCCTGAGCTTCTCCCTGGGGAGCGAACGGTTTGAACCCCATACCAGGCACCCCAACTCCTAAGACCTGCATCTGAGAGATGAGCCCCCAAAACACCCATCATAGAAACCCAGTGGGGCTCCTCTCCACAAGACCCACGAAGCTACAGCAAACCGAGAAATGGTTCTTAAAGCATAACACGAACTGACTCACCTGCTCCAGGGTCCAGCTGAGAGGCACCCAGAATTGCTGTGAAAGAGGTTGATTTACTTATCTTAAAGCATCTGCCTGAGGGGCCTGCTGAGGCGCTCCCTGCAGGCACCATCCTGGCACTGCCCCCCTGCTTCACTGCAGCTCACCACCTCCTCCTGGAAAGAAACTTGTACTCTCCTCTGGGGCCCCGACTTTCGTGGCTGCCGCCCACTGGACACCTCCAGATCACCTAGCTCTGGTGGCCACCGGGGCTTACACTCGTGGTCCCTCAAGACTGCATATATTTGCATACTTTAAAAGCTGCTGCCTGAGGGTCTGGCTTCCAATCAGCCTGAATCTGGGTTCTGACTCAGATCCTCCCTGGACAGGCCTTGTCACACCCTTAACTACTGGGAGCCACTGGGAATCAAATAGGCTGCCTGGACAATCACGAAGCTGTGAGACACGACCAAGAGCCAGGGCAGCTCTGAACAATGAGGTTCATCTCCTCCGCAAGGCCACGCCTTCCAGACAGGGGAGGTGGCTCGTTTAATGCAAAGAAGCCAACACAGAGGGTCAAGGAAAGTGAAGAAACAGAGGAATGTGTCCCAAACGAAAGAGCAAGACAAAACTTCAGAAACAGACCGTTCTGCAAGGCTCTCATCCGTTCTTCTCCACAGCTTTTATTACCATTTACGATCCTATCTGTTCACTCATGTATTTGTCTATCCCCTCGCTAGAATGTACACTCCATGAGGGCCAAGACTTATGGTCTGTCTTTTCATTCAGTGCCTACAAGAGGGCTTGAGAATGGTAAGCACTTAATAAATATTACTGAATGAATGATGGATTGAAGAATAATTCAGACAGGTAAATATATAATAAATACATAGCAAGTAATTAAAGAAGGTTAGTGATGTTTAGGGTAGCACTTTAACTCTTGGAGGTTGACAACGTGGAAAACAGACATCATTCCACCAAATCATTCCATCGTTGTGTGTCCCAGGCTGGACCTGCCCCCAGGGAAAGGCCCTCAGCCTCCCCTCCACACGCGTCGAGGGGGTGTTCGTTACCACAGTGCTGCCCTTGCCTGGTGGTTTCTGGCAGCACGAGGAAGGAAGGGCCCTCCTGCATTCCTTCCTTCAAGCCTTGTTTCCTGAGTGTTGACTACGTTCTCGGTGCTGCTTGGCACGGTTCTCTAGAGGCACAAGAGTGAACAAGACAGACCCAGGCCCTGCCCTCCCCATGCTTTCAGTTCGGTCACAAAAAGGAGAAGACAGCCTTGCAGAGGAGGCTTACAAGGGAGGCTTGTGTGGAGAATCTGGGAAAGCAGAACGGAGAAAACAAGAGAGGTACCCGGCCCAGAGAGGTGAAAGGGTCAGGGAGCTCTCCCTCTAAGCGAAGTTCCAGCACCCTCTCTGCTCCCTGTTTCCCTCTCCTGTCCCTTAGCCATGGTAACGTACCCGTGACGTAAAGCCCCCCGTCTTACTGCTTCTTCAGCGTACAGGCCGTGCACGCTCAGTAGCACGGGGCGCGTCCACGTTCCGGGGCAGCCAGCGCCGCTCTCCCTCTCCGGGACTCTTTCCATCTTCTCAAACGTCACCCTGCCCCATTAAACTGCGTCTTTCCACTCCCTGCCCTAAACTCTGGGTCTCTGTCGCACCGTCTCCTGAAGCGCAGCCCCCCATGATCATGTCTTAGGGGCAAAGGTCACACTTAGATGATGTAAAATTTATTTTAATAAAGCCAGTAAGAATGTAGGGGGGAAATCCAGTTGAGCTCTTGACAGTCCTGTGATTCTGTTCTGAATTTTAAAACTTCCTTTTTGGGGGAAAAAGAAATGAAAAGGCTAAGAATGGAGATCCAGTCAAAAGATTGTGAAAGAACTCTTATCCCCAAGGCCACATCAGTTACATGACAACGTACGTGTGTTGCTTCAGACACCAAGGCAAATGTCTCTGTATAGAATATAAAATAAACTGGTTCAGACAAGAATGGAAATGTATCAGGAAAAAATAATTTGGGCTCTGTTGGAAAATAAAATACATTCCCAAAGCCTCAATCCCTTCTTGACTGTACTTTCCTATAAATAATTAAGAATTCAAGTAATTATGTTTCATTATTAACTGTAACATTTTCCAAAACTACTCTATGCAGGTCTGGAGACCGCACTTGACCTACTTATAGTGGTCTGCAGCAGAGGGAGGGTTTTTTTTGTTTTTTTGTTTTGAGGATTTCTTCTTTTAATTGGGATGAGGGCAAGAGGGGATTAAGGTAGGTGGCAAATCATACCCTTCACTTTTAGTGAGGAGCCATGGCTTCTAGAAATGTCCACCATCCATTCCTAATAGTCATTCCACAAACTTTTCTTGAGAACCCACATATGCCAGGCACTATTCTAAACTCCTGGAACACATCAGTGATCAAAACAGACAAATATCCCTGCTTCCCTGGAGCTCCCTTTCTGGAGGAAATTCTAAAATATGATTTTAGACACTCCTCGATTATTTGATCTATTTCTGTTTATCAGAAAATTTTGCAATAGTGTTGAGGACTGGAAAAGAGTATTGAAAATTTTTCTGGTGTACACTTAGAAATCATCACTAAAAAATCTATCTGTGCTTCCACTCACTGTATTCACTTAAGTCTTGTATTCATACCAGAAATACATACTGAGAGATTTTTTTCTGTGGCAAGAGATTGTGCTAAGAAGTATGAGGGGATATAAACACGTGTGAAACATATCTGTAAACTTATTCTTGGATGTGTTGCACCCACACCATGGTTTCAAAGGAAAATTATCAAACTATCATTACTATGTTACAATAGTTGGGCAATGTCATGCTATCTATGGCACCTGAGTTAAATAGCACAGAGGGTTTTCTTTTTTATAATTTATTTTATTGACTCATAGCTGCTTTACAATGTTGTGTTAATTTCTGCTCTACAGCAAAGTGATTCAGTTATATACATATATATGTATACATATACATATATACTATATACTACATATATATATATATATATATATATATATATATATATATATATATATATTCTTTTTCATATTCTTCTCCATGATGGTTTATTACAGGGTATTGAATATAGTTCCCTGTGCTGTACAGTAGGACCTTGTTTAAATAGCATAGAGTTTGACTCTACCTTTGGTAAATAAAAGTCCCTTGTGGGTCAGGTAGGTACACCATGGGAACCACAGTGAGGAGCAAAGAGCAAACGGTAGTCTGGGTGACACAGGGGGCCCTTTAAGCCTGATCCTGGGAATCACGGTACTAGCAGGATGAAGACCCACCCACCAAAACTCCAGAGGCAGGAATGGAACGATTACTGCCTGTCATGTGATATCAGAGACCGTAAATCATTCTCTCTGTTTAGGTGCACGATTGAAGACTAGACTTTGTGACAGAAGGCAGTCTTGAAGGAGAGGACTTGGTTCATCTTTTTTAATTTTTATTTTATATTGGAATATAGTTGAAATGCAACGTTGTGTTAGTTTCAGGTGTACTACAAAGTGAATCAGTTGTACGTATACATATATCTATTCTTTTTAAAATTCTTCTCCCATTTAGGTTATTACAGAATATTGAGTAGAGTTCCCTGTGCTATACAGGAGGTCCTTGTTGGTTATCTGTTTTAAATATAGTAGTTTGTATATGTCAATCCCAAACTCCCAATTTATCCCTCCCCCCACCACCTTCCCCCTTTGGTAACCATAAGTTTGTTTTCTAAGTCTGTGGTTCATCTTGGTTTACGCAAAGCGCAAGTCAGTGAGGGCTCCAAAGAGCTGCCGTGTTTGTGCTGGAGAAGACAGCAGTGGAGCACGAGGTCAGACACCCTGGTTAACTGCAAACACTCGGCCACATTTGGAGTTCCAACCTGCATTCTACACCTCCTTGTTTTCAAATATTTGGAACAGTCCTCAATCTTCTATTTTTAATTTTAGCAAAAAGAAGCCTAGAAAACTTCTATGAGCTTCTGACATTTTTCTAGACCTCAAAAGGCCTTTAAGAATATCTTGGTGAGTCAGACAGAAATGATTCAGAAACATATGGACTGCATGTACTTGGATAGATCAGAGTTTAACACAAAGTAGGTTAAAATACTTGGCTACATCCTGTGCTCTGGCGTAGCCAAATGTTTGGGAAAAGTGTGGCAACAAGAACACCACCAGGCTGCCTCCTACACTGCTCTGTTTTCATCTGCATCTCTCTCTCTTTTTATTTTTTCCTTTCAGGCTGCCAGGAACGCGTACTAGACTTCAGGGACAGCTTAAGGAATAACAGCCCGCAGCTAGAGAGACCCCCACTACCATTTTCCAGGAAGAATCTGGATTCCCCGGAGATGCTACGTTCAACAAATATGAACAAACACAGCAAAAATCCACACTGTGTTCTCAGCCACATCGAGGCAGTCTTTTTTAGTATTTCGTACAACTTCATCCAATTCCAGCTTTCTGCTTGTCTGAGAAACAGACCAGAGCAGCGGCCACAGGACCAGCTCTATAATTTGAAGAGCTCAGTGCAAAATGAGGATGCGGGCCCCTTGCCCAGGAAGTATTAAGAGTGTCAAGATGGCAAAAATGGCATTAAAAACTGCATGGAGAGTATGGCCCATAAAGCCAGCCCTGCGTGGCGATGCCCTGAGGCATTTCCTCCCTTCACATTTCTTATTGTAAAGAAAAACAAGATGATGGCAGAATAATCAGTGTGACCTCAGATTAGTTAGGAAATGAGATAATGATTTAGGGATCGGGATTTCCCAAGCACTGTTAACTAAAACCACGGACAGGATCAGAGATCAACAAAGGTTTCAAACGGCATCACAGCAAGAGTGAAAAGGCTGACGTTCAGACTGAACCAGCAGAGTTCCAGTGAACGAAGAGTTCAGAGATTCCAGGAGAGGGGTGAGGCAATGGATCTTGCGGCCTCTGTGTTGTGTCCTACAGGCGCTCTGATGCAGCTGTTGATGCAGAGAAAGGAATTCTCTCTAAAACTAATGGCACCCTTTTCTAACAACACCAAGGAAGGTGTTGTTATACCAAGGATTTATTTACTTATTTATTTATTTTTATTGAAGTACAGTTGATTTACAATATTGTGTTAGTTACTGCTGTACAGCAAAGTTATACATATATATATACTTTTTTAATATTCTCTTCCATTATGGTTTATCATAGGATATTGAATATAGTTCCCTGTGCTATACAGTATGTTTACCCATTCTATTAATATATATAACAGCTTACATCTGCTGACCCCAACCTCCCACTCCATCCCTCCCTCAGCCCCCTCCCCCTTGGCAACCATAAGTGTGTTCTCTATGTCTGCAGTTCTGTTTCTGCTGCATAGATAAGTTCATTTGTGTCATACTTTAGATTCCACATATAAGTGATACCATATGTTATTTGTCTTTCTCTCTTTGACTTACTTCACTTAGTATGATAATCTCTAGTTGCATCCATGTTGCTGCAAATGGCATTATTTCATTCTTTTTTATGGCTGAGTAGTGTTCCATTGCATGTATGTACCACATCTTCTTTATCCATTCATCTGTCAATGGACATTTGGTTGTTTCCATGCCATGTCTTGGCTATTGTGAATAGTGCTGCTATGATCATAGGGGTGCATATATTGCTTTGAATTTTAGTTTTGTCTGGATATATGCCCAGGAATGGTATTGCTGGATCATATGGTAGTTCTATTTTCAGTTTTCTGAGGAACCTCCACACTGTTTTCCATAGTGCCTGCACCAACTTACGTTCCCGCCAACCCTGTAGGAGGGCTTCCTTTTTCTCCACACCCTCTCCAGCATTTGTTATATGTAGACTTTTTAATCATGGCCATTCTGACTGGTGTGAGGTGGTACCTCACTGTAGTTTTGATTTGCATTTCTCTAATAATTAGCAATGTTGAGCATCTTTTCATGTGCCTGGTGGCCATCTGTATGTCTTCTTACACCAAGGAAGATTTTAGAGCAATGTGGAATAGCTCCGGGAGATTTCCTATGTGCTTTTGCAATCTTTAATTTTACCATATGCCTTATTCAGTGTGGCCTAATAAAGATTTCCACCTCTTCTTTCACAGTTTCCAGAGAGGAATAAATATGCTAAGTAACAACTTGGGCACAGAAGTCATCTTTCAACAAGCCTATTAAAGATTAGTCTTCAAGAATCATAGTATCTAAATGCAGGCATTGCCCATAGCATTTCTTTAAAAATACTCTGTATGTGGCACACATTTATGTATTTATTTTTCAAAGAAATATCTTTTTTTCCCGTGGATAAAATTCTGAGCATGTGAGGCACAAAATTAAAATCCCTTGGTTATTTCAATCTTTCCTTTTATGAGGAGCCCATTATATCTTTTCTAATTCCTGTGTAAGATTTGTTCATATTATATTACAAAGAGCATTTTATAAGTTCAGTAGTTTTCAGTTTCTCATTAGTCTTTTTTGTTTGTTTGCCTATGGTGTCTATTAAGACTTGCTTTTAGAAAAAAAATGAGACAAGACAGAGTCCGTTTTACAGAGTCCGTAAAGACACAGTTCTCTCTCATTTTTAAAATAGAGTTGATTCTATTTTTTTAGTGAATCAGCATGAGGTCTGTTATTAAGCATTCCATTGTATCATGTGTTTTATTTTTTTTGCTGGTAGAATTTTATAATAGTTTACTTCTTTTTTAAAAAAATTTTTATGGACTTCCCTGGTGGTCCAGTGGTAAAGAATCCGCCTTGCAATGCAGGGGACGTGGGTTCGATCACTGGTCGAGGAACTAAGATCCCACATGCCGCAGGGCAACTAAGCCCACGCGCCACAACTACTGAGCCCACGCACTCTGGAGCCCACGCGCCACAACTAGAGGGAGAAAACCCAAACGCCACAACTAGAGAGAAGCCCATGCGCCACAACGAAGAGCCTGCATGCCACAACAAAGACCCAACACAGCCAAAAATAAAAATAAGACAATTTTTTAAATTAAAAAAAAATTTTAGTGTTTTATCTTATTTGTGAAGATGGATGAATCTGTTTTTATGTGCATATCAAAAAAGTATCAAAAAATAAGAAAGTGCTTCATATACTGCAGATAAAAATGTTAATTTGATAAGCACTCTAGAAAACATTCAATATGCCAAAGACTT